>NC_141694.1:606564104-607164104 GCF_964263255.1 Lissotriton vulgaris | reverse complement strand
TTTCCCTATCTAAAAACTATTCCCTAACAAAGAAAACCCTGACCTTAGTAACATTACGATGTGGCCCTCTATGGAACAAACTACTGCAGCCACTTTGACACATTGTTATATTTACCTCGCTACAATTTTTAACTAAAATACGAGCGAGTCAGGGTAACCCCATAGACCATTCAAATCAGGCCTAATACCACCCATGGAGCACATTATATGCCTAAAACTCAGCATAATCTTGTAATGGCAAATATTACAACGATATATATAAACCCACTTTAAATCTTAGGCAAAGTTCCCAAATAGAGCTCCTTATCGAGTTTAAAGACTTTACAAAGAAATTTGATAAAAGTGCAGATTGTGACTATCATATCACCTACAGGTTGAATCAAAGAACAACCAGGACTGATAAAAATTTACGCTGCGGGCAGAATTGAAGGCATCCAGTGGCGCATATAAGAATCAGATAACCTCTTATGCATAGGTGAGTGAAATTCAAGAAACTACTTAGGAGCTACAACATTGGGGCCTCAATAGAGAGGTTAACTATATAGTCCTGGCACTAAATAACAGGATTACTCATATTCCAGAAGGCATCTCTAACTTCCACAACCAAACTAATTAATAGCTAGTCACCTCCTAATGAGATAGTATAAAGGAGTTAGTACTGAATAAATGAATGGTGAAAACAGTTGCATAGTTAACTCCAGGAAGATAAGACTACTTCTTTTTCTTTGTCCCAACAGTTTTATTTATAAACAATACGGTGGCCCCCCTCCGGTTTCCTCATCACTACAGAGCTCCTGACAGATTAAAGTAACATGAGCATGGCTAGTCAGAGGCAGATGTTAAGAAATGGATTTTTTTTGTAACCCATGTTGGCAATAAATTGAAGAAGTAATTACAAATATCTTTTCACTAAAGGACTCTATACTGGAACTCATTAATACCAGATGTCCGTCCAAGTCGAATTGAGTCCGACTAATATATTCCTCGAAACTGAGAAAAAATGAGGATATATATAAAGTAACACACAGGTAGGCTACAGGATTTTTATCCTTTGAAGCTACCCTTATGAGGACTATATGTCTTCATGTTGCAAGACCCAAGTGTATAGTCATATATACAAAATGCCTTTCCAAATGTACCACATAAAGTTTAACTGTGAAATTTTTTTTTTTTAAAAACATTTCCTAGTGTGTATAAATTGTGCCCAAAAATATTGAAAAAAACTTTCTAGCTGTAAAGAGATTGAAGATGCAGATTTCTGCAATTATTGGCGTGTTTTTAATTGTAATGTTCTCTTGTAGAATTGTTTGTCCTGAAGAAGGTGTTATCTCTGATTCACCGAAACGCTGCGTCGACTACAACAACAACTGTGACATTTACGAAAATTTGTTTTTAATATATTGTGATTTTTATTGTTTTTAACAAGCCATTATGCCTTTGGGCACATTTATTGTGTAAATTGTTTGATTTTTATCTTCATATTGTAATAAATTGTATACTTTTTTAACACACACATTTTTCATGGTTCATGATTTTCTTAACATTTGTCTATGGTAATATGGTACAATTTTCATAGTAAACTTGGCATTTTACGGAATATGTGATCTACACTTGGGTTTGCACAAGCCGATTGGCTTTTTGGGACCTTTCTTGTTCCTCACACTCAGACTCCTTGTCCCCTATTTTCACAATAGAGGAGGCCTCCCTTCTTCTTTTTACTTACAATTAAGTCCAGACTGCACCTGCAGTAGTAGGAGAACAATTGGATACATATTATTAAACAACATGGAAACATTGACCATCACTTGAGACACAAGTACTTTGTTATTATATTAAACTACTAGCATAGTTCTACTTCATGCACATTTGCTCAGAGTCAGCAAGCAGCCAATGCAATGTATGGAATTATTCATTTCATATACCTGTCTTGCTTTTCTCTGTGGCTGTCAGATCACAGATGCAGCAGAGCCTCCTGAAAGTGATGACGAGTTTACTTTAATTTTGGAGCCCTGCTCAAGATCTGACAGTGAAGAGTTGTGTATGCCTGCAGACAGAGGTGGTAGCCTTAAGACAGCGATGAGTGTCAGATTGGAAACAAAACAGAAGATTGCTATAGTCACGTACGTTTCACTTGTTATGGAGGGACTGTTGGAGGCCACATTACTGTACTATTCTCCATCTCCATCCAATGTATGGCAAGATGGAAATGTATTTAGGGTGAGTCAGGAAGATGGAGCAGGACTCTGAGGAGTGAAGTGCACGATTAAATGCACAGATGTGCAACTCCAATAGGTAATTAAAAGTAAGAGAAAGGATGGTGTTGGTTTTGAAGTTTGAACCAGAAAGACAGATATACACACAAATAAGGAAGGGAGAATTTAACAATTTAAAAGCCTAGTTGTCAGGGAAGAGGAGCTCGTCCTCAAACCCTGGTGGTTCTTCTGACAGAAGTAGGTCGTGTAACCCACTAGTTATGTCTTCCGACTCGCTCTCCTCTTCCAGCTGTGATTCACGTATTTTGTAGTCTGGTGGTATGAAGTGCTGATTCATTTTGATCATGGTTAACCTCTCCACGCTTTTGGGGGAGAGACTGGTCCTTTTCACAGTTACAATGGCACCAGCAGCATTGAAAACACGCTCAGAAGAGACACTTGCAACAGGGCAAGCCAGATACTTTATTGCCAGCCTGCTGAGCACTGGCCAATTGCTTCTTTTCCTATACCAATACACCAATGGGCTTTGCTCCATGAACACCTCTACTGTGTCATCCAGATAGGCCTGGACCATCCGCTAAATGTTCAGTGATGCTCCGGTTTGCTTTTCCTCTTTTGGCTTTGCGACAGCAACAGACTTACCCATCCCTTTCTGTAGAAACCAAGCAACTATTTTTTTGGTTGTGTCTGTTGAATCAGATCCTGTTGGTGCTGTTGTTGTTATTGGTAGTGGTGACTGCTGGGAAGCAAACGCACTGCTCCCATGCTGTGAAGAAGAAGAACTTGACTCTGTAGGATGCTCAGTAGTACTTGCACTGTTGTGGTCTAGCACTGACAGGCCTCTAATTGAGAGCCGTTCGTTTTCTAAATCAGTGGCTTCCTCAGCTATTACAGTTTTGTACTTGGCAACATCCCCTTCTGAAAAAGGAATTACTGCATTACTGTCCACAAATAATTTGTACCGTGGATCCAAAATTGTGGCAGTAATGTAATGTTGATGTGACACAATCTTATTTTGAATCCTTGTATTCTCGGATAAGCAGCCAGCTAAGGACTTCGCCAAATAACATGCTTCAAGTTTTCCTTCAACACCTTTGTATGTTTTCAGACACCTCCTTCAGCTCTTGCTCTAGCATGTACAACAATGGGATAGCTTGATGCAGTACTTCGTGTCGCAGACTTCGCACCCGTACTCCTTGGTGTCTACGGGTTACTCTTACTCTGGTGCCACTGAGATGTTGCTGATGTTGAGGATGTGGGCTCTACCACTGCAGTGCTGGGAACAGGGGTAATTTGTGCACCACTACCAGATAGAATGTCCACCTCTTCTTCCTGTTCAACCGTGAATGGACCTTCTACTACTTCCCCACCAACATTAATGGTTCCTGCTTTTATGCTACGTCGGTGGTCCTCCCACTTGATTGCGTGGTGTTTTTTCAAATGGGTCATTTGGCCTCCGGTACCATAGTTTGTACCAAGCTTACCACGACTAACGGAGGAATGACAAATGGAGCATATAGCAATGTTGTCCTCATTTGCGCTAACTGTAAAGAAGTCCCACACTGGGGAGCTTAACTTTTGTCTCCTGCTAGAGGTGCCACTTCCAATGCCGGATGAACTGGAGGTTGTGTGTTGAATTTCACTATGTGGCTGCGCAGTAGTACCACTACCTACTTCTGCTGTGGTGGAACTTGTGCTGGATGTAGGACGCTGCCGGTCCTGTGCAAATGTAAAAATGGAAGCTGGAGGTAGTTTTGGTGTGGCCTGTGTTGGAGGTATGCATGCTACATCCCTACTAGTCGCAGCCATTCTCGATAGGGTAAAAATGTTGGTCTCCATGTTCTCAGGCCCAGGAGTAATGCTTGTGATGACTGGGTCTGACTCGTCATCACCATCATTATCCGGCTGTTCAACATCTCACTCCATAAGTGTAAGGCTTCCTGGAACCTTCCTTTTCCCTAGCCTGGTCTTCTTAGGATGTCTCTCCCTCTCCTACTCAGATTGTTGTGGCTCCCAATTGAGATCAAGATAATCAGAAGGGATGCTTGGCGAAGAACTCAATGGACTAACCCTCCTGTTCCTTGGTGGGGATTTGGGAAACAATAGATACCCTGCATGAGGTGCTTCCTCTTCTTCTTGCTCTGCATCAGGCTCAATTTCCTGAACTACCCCGACTTCGGGAGGAACAACAACTACTATTGCGGGTGGTGGTTGTTGAACAACTACTATTGCAGGCGGTGGTTGTGGTTGCTGTTTTCCTTGAACATCTACTATTGCGGGCGGTGGTTGTGCAACAAATACTATTGCAGGCGGTGGTTGTGGTTGTTCTTTTCGTTGAGCATCTACTATTGCGGGCGGTGGCTGTTGAACAACTACTATTGTGGGCGGTGGCTCTGGTTGAACATCTACTATTGGGGCGGTGGTTGTGGATGCTGTTTTGGAACATCTACTATTGCGGGCGGTGGTTGTTCACCATTTTTCTGCTGTGTTCCCTCTTGCATGGATTGTGTACTACTTTGAGATAGCGCTAAGTTTAGGTCAGGCTCAGTATCACTGCTTTCCACCATTAGGCTGGCTACCTTTTCTCCACTCATCTGCTTGGGCATACAGCCATGTCTGAACTGGGGTGGCAGAGTGGGCTAAAGAACGGTGATGGATTAAACCCAGATCTTTTGACTGGGTGTGAGTGTTTGATTGGTTCAGATGCTCCGTCCATTACCACCCCCTTTTGGACCGCTTTTGGCTGCCATAAGTGTTACAGGGTATGCTCAGACGTGAGTCACTTGCTCACTTTGCCACTGGATTCAAGCAAGCCGGGCTGAAGATGGCTGGAAAGTCAGAAACCGGTCCTCGGAAGCTTGATTCCGGTGCAGGGAAGGCATGGCTTGGCAGTTCGGGCTGGACTGTTCCCTTGAGGCACAGGGTCAGACTGATTTGCATATAGCCATGTCTGAACTGGGGTGGCAGAGTGGGCTAAAGAACTGTGATGGATTAAACCCAGATCTTTTGACTGGGTGTGAGTGTTTGATTGGTTCAGATGCTCCGTCCATTACCACCCCCTTTTGTACCGCTTTTGGCCGCCATAAGTGTGGCAGGGTATGCTCAGATGTGAGTCCATTGCTCACTTTGCCACTGGATTCAAGCAAGCAGGGGTGAAGATGGCTGGAATACCAGAAACCGGTCCTCGGAAGCTTGTTTCCGGTCCAGGGAAGGCATGGCTTGGCAGTTCAGGCTGGACTGTTCCCATGAGGCACAGGGTCAGACTGATTTGCATATAGCCATGTCTGAACTGGGGTGGCAGAGTGGGCTAAAGAACGGTGATGGATTAAACCCAGATCTTTTGACTGGGTGTGAGTGTTTGATTGGTTCAGATGCTCCGTCCATTACCACCCCCTTTTGTACCGCTTTTGGCCGCCATAAGTGTGGCAGGGTATGCTCAGTCGTGAGTCCCTTGCTCACTTTGCCACTGGATTCAAGCAAGCCGGGCTGAAGATGGCTGGAATGCCAGAAACCGGTCCTCAGAAGCTTGTTTCCGGTCCAGGGAAGGCATGGCTTGGCAGTTCGGGCTGGACTGTTCCCATGAGGCACAGGGTCAGACTGATTTGCATATAGCCATGTCTGAACTGGGGTGCCAAAGTGGGCTAAAGAACGGTGATGGATTAACCCCAGATCTTTTGACTGGGTGTGAGTGTTTGATTGGTTCAGATGCTCCATCCATTACCATCCCCTTTTGTACTGCTTTTGGCAGCCATAAGTGTGGCAGGGTATGCTCAGACGTGAGTCCCTTGCTCACTTTGCCACTGGATTCAAGCAAGCCGGGCTGAAGATGGCTGGAATGCCAGAAACCAGTCCTCGGAAGCTTGTTTCCGGTCCAGGGAAGGCATGGCTTGGCAGTGTGGGCTGGACAGTTCCCATGAGGCACAGGGTCAGACTGATTTGCATATAGCCATGTCTGAACTGGGGTGGCAGAGTGGGGTAAAGAACGGTGATGGATCAAACCCAGATCTTTTGACTGGGTGTGAGTGTTTGATTGGTTCAGATGCTCCATCCATTACCACCCCCTTTTGTACCGCTTTTGGCCGCCATAAGTGTGGCAGGGTATGCCCAGACGTGAGTCCCTTGCTCACTTTGCCACTGGATTCAAGCAAGCCGGGCTGAAGATGGCTGGAATGTCAGAAACCGGTCCTCGGAAGCTTGTTTCCGATCCAGGGAAGGCATGGCTTGGCAGTTCGGGCTGGACTGTTCCCATGAGGCACAGGGTCAGACTGATTTGCATATAGCCATGTCTGAACTGAGGTGGCAGAGTGGGCTAAAGAACGGTGATGGATTAAACCAAGATCATTTGACCGGATGTGAGTGTTTGATTGGTTCAGATGCTCCGTCCATTACCACCCCCTTTTGTTCCGCTTTGGGCCTGGGTTGATGGCTTGGGCCCACTGATGTGGAGGTGCTGGCCCCAGCTTGGACCCCTGTCACCGCTGCTACAGGCGTACTTTTTTTCCCAAAAAAGGTTTTTCGGGTCAACACCAGACTTAAGTGTCACTTCCTTCTTCTGTTCTTCCTTCTTCTTCTCAGCAACTGTCTTGGTCTTGGAGGACTTGGTACCTGCTTTCTTTGGGCCCATCTTCAGATGTCAGCAGCAGCACTCAGTTTCACAAGTCGCTGAGAATGATGTCTGGTAAGGTGAGTCACACCACATGTGACGTAGTACAGAAGGACGTCCGTCTGGCAGTTTGAACAGGCTATGAATGATGACAGACACCTCCTCGTCAGTCTTTTGTGCACCTACAAGCAAAGAAGGCAGAATAACATCAGTCGAATGTGGAATTTTTTAACTTTCATTTTAATTACTGCTAGAAGTATTAGTACACTCAGTAAGAGTAAGAATAGCAAAGAACTAAAATGCAAATGTAGTGGAAGTGGAACTTGTTTATCCTTAATTTGTGCATCATTTCGGATGGATGCAGCATCAGTGACCTGCAGCAGATAGCAATGGGGATGTGAACAGTAAGCCAACAAGAACAATGGCATGACACAGGCCAATTTGTCAAAAACAAAACAGCACACTACTACTACCACCACCACAGCTCCCAGCCACATGGGCACTCATCACAGGCACATGGGTAAAGGGCAGGCCAGAAAACAATAAACTCAAGCAGGCCTGTATCCCTATATGGCCAGAAAAAGGAGGATGCCTGTTACACATCATAGCTTACTGCAACAAAAAATCCCCATGGCTAAAAGATTTGAAAGTTACACAACAACAACACATACAACAAAGGCATTTACAGTTGTTTTTTACACACACCCAAAAAGTTAACTACACCCCAAACACCACATTTGGAAATTCAATGCATTGCCATCCATGCCCTAAATGATGTTAAATTCAACATACAAAATGGAAGCTGCTACATCAAGCACCCCCGCTGACTACCTCTGGGACTCTAGGCCTACTGGCAGAAGAAATCACACAAGTTTGTAGGCCTGTGACAAAAGTACGATGGAAGGTCACACAAAATGGCCACCCCCACATGGCCTGGCCACCCCCAACAACATGAAGACAGACAATACATGCCTGTGGCAAAAGGACAATGCTTGGCTTAACAAAATGGCTGCCACGCCACCCACACGGTCAGGCCACCCTCAAACAACAAAGTACATAGAGGACAGAAACAGTAAGTGGTCCATGCTCCAAAAACTACAACCAAATGACAACCTGAGGAGTTTCTTTAGCAAAATGTACAGCATCAACATTTTCAAGAAGGTTTTATGCAACGCAAGACATATTGCTCGTGAGATGCAAATTCGGCGTGTTCGGCAGCGCGAATTGTACAAAACCCCGTTATCGCGTGCCCAAGCACGCACATTGAGCGCGCGAAGAAGACAAAAACTGTAAGGTCGCGTTGTCGCACCGTGCAAAGTTACCAAAACTACGCAAGCTGAATTCTAGGGTTACCTAGTGCGCAGAAAAAGACATATTATTCAACACCAAAAACACATTTTGCTAATCAATCCAAAGCCATCCATGACGTACATGATGTTACACTTACAACTTAAACACCACAATAACAGTTGATCAACTTTCATGCACCCATGATGATTGATGACTCTAGTAGTACCCTTGGGCCTACTGGCAGAGTAGGCCACAAGCTTGGAGGCCTATGGCAAAAACATAGTGGCTACTAGTACCAGAAAATGGCCGCCACAACATGGACAGGCAGTCACAAAAAAATAAGAAAAGGAATCAAAAAAATAAGAAAGGAATAAAAAAGACAAAGCAGGCCTATGGGAAAAGCAAAATGCATGGCTTCACCAAATGGAAATGGGCACCAGCCCCATGGTCAGCCCACCAACAAGAAAGTATATACAATTTAAATAAACTCAAGCAGGTCTATCTATATCCCTATATGGCCAGAAAAAGGAGGATGCCTGTTAAACATCACAGCTTAATGTAAAAAAAGAAAATCGGCATGGCTAAAAAGTTTGAAAGTTACACAACAACAACACATACAACAAAGGCATTTACAGTTTTTTACACCCCCCCAAAAAGTTAACTACACCCCAAACACCACATTTGGAAATTCAATGCATTGCCATCCATGCCCTCAATGATGTTAAATTCAACAAACAAAATGGAAACCGCTACATCAAGCACCCCCGCTGACTACCTCTGGGACTCTAGGCCTACTGGCAGAAGAAATCACAAAAGTTTATAGGCCTGCGACAAAAGCAAACCAAATGACAACCTGAGGAGTTTCTTTAGCAAAATGAACAGCATCAACTTTTTCGAGAAAGTTTTATGCAACTCGAGACATATTGCTCGCGAGATTGAAAATTCTGCATGTTCGGAAGCACAAATTGTACGAAATGCACTTATCGCTTGACCGAGCACGCACATTGAGCGCGCAAAGAAGACAAAAACTGTAAGGTCGCGTTGTCGCACTGTGAAAAGTTACCAAAACTACGCGAGCTGAATTCTAGGGTTACCTAGAGCGCAGAAAAAGCCGTATTTTTCAACACACACCCAAAACCTGCAATTCAACACCAAAACCACATTTTGCTAATCAATCCAAAGCCATCCATGACGTACATGATGTTACACTTACAACTTAAACACCACAATTACAGTTGATCAACTTATATGCACCCTTATAATGACTCTAGTAGTACCCTTGGGCCTACTGGCAGAGTAGGCCACAAGCTTGGAGGCCTATGGCAAAAGCACAGTGGCTTAAAACACAAAATGGCCGCCACCACCTGGCCAAGCCACCCACAGAAAGTAAATGAACTCAAGCAGGCCTACACTAACTACATGAACTAATAGGGTTACCTAATTACACACAAAAAAATTGAAATTCCACTACAACAGAGTTTGCAATTGAATCCAATGCCATCCATGATGTTTTACAGACACCACAGAAACATTGTTGGACCCGTGGGTACCTCTAGGCCTACTGGATGAAATTTCAAAGACATACAACTTGGCTCCTCATGAAAGTATAGGCCTCCCTCAATATTAATTTTTAAGAAACATTGACAAGCACAGAAAACTGTAGTTAAAAAAAACCCGAACCAAACAAACATTTACAGTACACCAATTCTCAATTCTCAAACTTACTTGTAAAAGAAAAGTTTAAATCCAAAAGTCCTCAATAAATCCAATCAAATGCTATGATGCAGCAGACATACACAAAGGGGCACTTCCTTTCTCTTGAAAAAATGAGTAGAAACAAAAAGAGGACTCCTTGCCTAACAAAATACAGCCAAATCACAATCTGAGGGGTTTTCCTGAGCAAAATGATCATTTTTGAAAAGGTTTTAACATGCTCGAGAGATATTCTGTGCCAGATTGCAGATTCTGCGTGTTCACAAACGCTAACTTACCAACATGGCGCTGCAAGGAAGATTGCGCGTCCTAATGACGTGTTCGCGCGCCCGAATGACGTTATCGCGTTCTCACAGTCGCATGAGATTGTGCGGCTGGATTCCAAACATCGTTGCGCACGCAACCGGGAGAGAAAAGCGAGAAAGCGAATGCAGAACTATGGTAAGTCATTACCGCGCACGCAAGAATGCTATTGAGCGCGAGAGGAAGAAAAACGACTAGGCTACGCTGCAGATTGCGAAGTAGTCGGCAACTTCGCGCTTAATTCGCAAACTCCGCGAGCAGAGCGTAGTTCTCCGCCCAGGGTTAGTTTTTTACAATATTAGGGTGTCATCCGCAAACATAAGTAGCGGAAACTTAGTGCCACCCAAAACTGGAGCATCGGTTGGAAAAGCTGAAAAGTACTGCACGACCCTGTTGATAAACAACAAAAACTAGGTTGCCGCCAGTACGCACCCTTGTCTCACCCCCGGGACACAGGAAATCTCTTAATCACCTGCCCTTGCTTTCCCCAGCAGACCTGTGCAAAGTTTGCTTCGTGTAATTTTATCACTATATCCAGGAGCTCCTGGGGCATCTCCATACTGCTTAGTGTCCCCATAACCTAGCCCTGGGAACTAAGTCGAATGCAGACTTGAGGTCTACAAAGGCGGCATAAATAGTACCACCTCCCAAGCTGACAACCCTCCAATAAATCAATAAAAACCTGAAGACCTGCTCAATAGTACTTATGCAGGATCTAAACCAAGCCTGCAAGGGAGACAGGATGTCCTCAAGTTCTATCCAGCTCTGTATTTTTGCCAGCACCATCCTTGCAACAATTTTCTGGATAGAATGTATCAAGCTTATTGGTCGGTAGTTCCCCAAAAAACGGAATAATCCCCCTTTTTGAATATTGGCAGGATCTCAGCTCCTCGCCAGGAATCCGGAATACACACCCCCTTTGCAATAGCATTTCCAAGAAAGGCAATGTAGGGCACCCAGTTAGTCAAGTCATATTTGAAAAGATCTGCGGGGATGCTGTCCAATCCCGGGGCTTTTCCACACTGAGCCTTTCTTAGAGCATCCTCTACATCTTTACAGTCAAACGTTAAAACTTGGTGAGTAGACACATATCGTACGGAGTGCAATCTTTTTCCAGTTCCAACCCCCTATACTGGGTCTCAAAATACCCGACCCAGTCCTCAGATGACACATGGTTAACAGGAACTTGAGAATGGGGGTTTTTTCCCTACTTTACTATGTGCCAAAACTTTGTCTGGTTTTTCAACCTACTAGCTTCTAGAAGCTCCTGCCAGTGTTTGTCATCCCAATATTTTTTGGCATGACTTTGGACTTTAAGCTAGTTGAGCCTGGCCTTCCTGATGTCTGTCATATTTCCAGACCTTATAGCCAAAGCCAGTTAGCCGTATGATTCCCGGCAAGTTTTATTATACTACGATTTGCCAGACACTTGGGTTAAGGGCTTTTGGGATTTCGTGATTTTAGAGAAATTAGATTTTAATTCTGTGAAAAGAATTTCATGGAGTGCGGTTATCTTCCCATTTATATCTTCCTGAGATGGAAGCAATCGCAGGACACACAAAGTTTGAGACACCTTCAGATTTATCTTTTCTAAAACCTCAGGGTCATCAATGATCCTAGCCCAACGTGCGCATATCATTGGCGAGCAGGGCTTCTGCAGTGGCTATCTCCATTTGGTTGGTACTCTTGTGACCTCCATTTAATTGGAGGCTCAATAAAAGCGGGTTGTGATCGCTCTCTAGGCGATCGAGAATCAGCATATCATCAAGTGTGGACCAATACTCAATCTTAATGAGGATATAATCAATTTGACTTGTATAAATTCCATTGTCGAAAGTTGCCCTACCGATTTTATCGGAGGCAGAACGCCCATTTACTGCTCTAAAACCATGCTCCAAACAGAAACCCATCCACTACAGCGCTGCTTCTGTCCACTTCTTAATTGGCTTCAGATCAAGGGGAGGAATGTTCCATTGCACATCCTACTCAACCAAGAGAGTTTCCCCATCGTGGTTTAAGGGTTCGAACGAACAGTTAAAGTCCCCGGCTACTATTGTATTGCAATCCAACCTGACATTCTCAAAAAAGGTATCTAGATCTAGGAAAGCTGTGGAACCCCGCCCGCCAGGTTGTCCTCTAACGTACATGTTTACAAAAAGAATGTCTAGCTGGTCGGGCCGTTTCAAATTTATGACAAGAATGTCCGGGCTATCTACAATGATTTCTAGAGGTCTATAGTTAATTGATTGCCTAACCCAAATGATTAGACCCCTGGATGGTCTGCCTTTTTTCTCTCTCACAGCCGCATTGTAAAAATGTAGATACCCTGGGCGGTGGATAGGATCCACAGCCCACGTCTCCTGGAAGATCAAGATGTCGTGTTCCTCTACTAATTCTAACCACTCGACTATGGACATTTTTCTCTTTAGTCCTGCGATGTTCCATGAGACGATTTTTAACTTGTGTGTTTCATTTGCTTGGCTGGTATGATTAAGGACCTTAGTCTGTTGTGGTTTCTTAATAACCCCCCCGCGCTAGTGCCCCCGCACTCAAGGAGCCCAATGTCCATCTTTTGTAATTCATGTCCGTCCCTCGAGGTGCCCCCCACTGAATCCATAACACAAATATCCCCAGGAATCAGTGTGGGAAACCCAGGGGACAAGCCTTAGCCTAGATCAGCAATGGGGTAGTCTCTATCAGCGGTCACCAATCCTAAAACAGCTCCCTCCTCCCTGCAGTTTCTTCCTCTAGTTGTTTCTTTGCCCAGACTAGTGGTTACATTTACTGTGTACTGATCCACTGTAAAAACTTTGGAATCACACCCCAGTCATTCCACTCCCTCATGACCAGAAAGTATATCATATCGGTTAGACGGGGGGGGCAGAACTCCTGCCAGCAATCGATGTTTGGTCTATTAGGTTGCTTTTCTCGCCAATTAAAAGAGTTGAATCACGGGTGGGGAGATGTTCGAGCATAAAAATAGTTCAAATCATGAGATTGGATTCCACCCTCCCCACCAGCCCCTGTCCCATAGCATATAAACCTTACCACCCTGGGGTCCCTAAAATTCCCAATAATGCAATATTTTGCTATTTCCTTTGTTCTACAACCCAGCCAGCTCACCCTTCTTACAAATAAAATCTCTGCATTAATAAAAGCTGGGAGCGGTATGTTTCTATTTAGCCAATAAATGACCTTATTTTTCTGCTCTCTATGGGTTTCCAATTTATCCTCACAAATCCCAGGAACACCTGTCAATATTACCGTATATTGTACAGACTCTGGGGGTAGATCAATGCAGGGCAACTGCTTTTTCCCTGCCTCTTTACCTGTAACATTATTCCCTTTGTAATGTATCTCCCCAACCTGATCAGGAATTACTAACTGTTTTCCAGCGTCCCTACCAATCCCTTTTACTCCCTCACTACTATGATTGGTTATCTTGCTTGTTACTACACAGCTCTCAGGACAGGGTAGAATTTGTCAGTTATTCGCTCTACCAACAACTTCTTGGGGATTGTCGTTAGTGGAGCTCTTGGGGCCAGAGACCTCTCTATAGTGTGCTTGGGGGCCAGGACCCTGTATGCTCTCTATGGCTTGTTCCAACATACTGGAATTCGCCATTACGACTTTTTCTAATTTCCCCAAATTCTCATTGATTAATTTTATTCTTTCTAATAGGGGTAGCATCAGGGATTTCACTAGCTGCTCTATTTGTTCCAAGAGACCATCATTTGTTTCTTTTTCCTGCGGTGGGGAACAGTGGTGCTAGGCGAGGGTAGCCTGTATGTCGCTTTTGTTGACTGACGGGCTGCCTTCGACCTGGTCCCAAGGAGGAAGTTATGGGTGGTCTTGAGGAACCTAGGTCTACCAGAAGATCTACTAACCATGGTTATGAGGTTACATGAGGCTAATTTTGCCAAAATCCAGTGGGGTAGGAATGGAGAAGTTATTGCTGACTTCCCGGTTGAACGGGGAGTTCGCCAAGGGTGTGCGATGGCCCCCTTGTTTTTTTCACTATTTATTAATGGGATAGTCGCTCGTATGTTGGCTGTTTGTGTAGATGCGCCCTCTTTGGCGGGCATCAAAGTTCCAATTTTGATGTTCGCCGATGACACCTTAATTTTGTCAAAGACCCCAAGCGGCTTACAACGTGATCTTCTTATTTTTGATGAATTTTGCGGGGAGCACTGATTAGAAGTCAATGTGGCTAAAACCAAGTTAATGACTTTCAACTGCCATCGTAGTTTTAGACCCAAAATATTAATGAGCAATTCTCTGTTAGAGGTTGTCAAGGCTTTCACTTATCTTGGCATTTACATAACTGACGATTTGAGATGGTCGCAGCACATCGATATGGCGGCGCTAAGACATAGACAAATATCTGGCGCTCTGGGGGTGAAGCATAGAAAATCAAAGTCCAAACCAATTAAGCCAGTTTTGGAAGTTTATGAGGCCAAGGAGCTAGGGTCCGCTCTGTATGGGGCAGAACTGTGGGACTTTGAGTTACATTCAATGCAGAAATCGGAAAACAAGTTTCTTAGGGCAGTTACTGGCCTACCTAAAAGTACCCCATTTCTCCCCTTAGACTTGACCTGGGGAGGAAGGCAGTAGGGGATTTGTCGAGGCTACGACCTGTTCTATATTAGAGACGGCTTTGGACAACTCCGGAGTTACATCATTACGCGGAGGGGTTCTTAGCTGTAATAAAAGCAGATATCTTCCATAGAATAGGATGGTTAAAAGAACTTAGAAACATGCTCTGTGAGCTTGGTCTCCAAACCCTATGGGAGAATCCTGTAGGAGAGGTCTTTCCGAGTTAAAGAGCATTGAAAGGACTATATTGGGATTTTGTGGCCCTGTGAGATTGGAGAAAAACTGCTGCTAATTCTATGACGGGCCGCTTCTTGGAAGCCAAATTGTATCCTGTGCTGGAAGACTATTGGGATAGTATAACAATGCCAGGGGACAGGAAGCTCCTATTCCAAATTAGATCTGGTGCGCTCCCTCTTAGATCATTTACAGGGAGGTGGAGAAGTTCTTCTAATATAGATTGCTCTGTATGTGGAACCCCAAAAGAAAGCATAGGTCATTTTTTATTTTCCTGCAGGGCTTACGTCACTGCAAGACGAGTTTGGCTAGCCCCCGCATGTAGAAACTTAGGTACTACCAGTAGCCTAGTGGTGTTGAGAATTATTTGCACCAGCACTTCTATGCCACTAGTTATAGCAGTTGCCAAGTACCTGGGATGGGCATGGTCTATTAGACAGTGAATTTTGACCAAGAGCTTGCCCATATAAGCACCCTTTCCAGCAATCAGTGATATTAAGGAATGCATTGCAATGTATTAACCATGTATTTTATCTTTTTTAATGATTGTCAATCAAAAATGAGTTTTTTATTTAATGTGGTTTTTAATATATAAATGTCTGTATGTGCTTTTATGAGAATTTTACTCGAATAAAGCCTCTTTGATTTGATTTGATTTGTTTCTTTTTCCAGCTTGTGAACTAGGAGGTTGCTTGGTATTCCAAATACTTTTATCAATGGGGGGGGGGGGCGGGGTATGTGATTTCTCAATAGTCGATAGGGTGGGTGGTAGCCTAGTGGTTTTAATAACTTTAGCACTTCTTCCCTTTTGGGAACCTCTCCCACGCTTTCTTTTGCCAATTGTCTGTTGGGTTTTAGTGCCTTTCCTAAGTGTCGATTCGGTGGTTACATTAGTAATGGTCAAACTGGGTGTGGTTGGCAAGTTTAATTCTACCCGCCTAGTTCCTGTAGATTGTGTGCTAACAGTTGTTGTATTCAGTGAGCTACAAACAACCAATCCTTCAGACCCTACTGATACTGGACTATTTCTCAGGCTAACATCACCATTGGGTTGATGGATGAGAGACTGCTCAGGTGTAACAGCAGACCTGATAGTGCCCATTGACGATCATTTGGCAAACAAAGGGTCTAGAGATAGTCTTTTTTCAGTTAATGCTACCTCGTGCTCTAGTGCAACTGCAGCCCTGGTAATGAACTGGTCGTGAGTTCCGGACACTGACCCCCCGATAGTACTAGTCATAGCCTTTCTTCCTTTCCCTGAATGCAGCGCCATTTAGCTAAAAACCTCAGAAAAATGGGTATTATAAATAGTTAAAAGATGAGAAGACGACTAATTAGATAGTAACCCAGATCTGCAAAATATATTATGGGTCATAATAATTGTTAAAAACAAGAATCATTAAAACATGAAGTCTCACTTAGTAGTTCTCCAATTTGGAGGGGTGGCCCAGCCCGGCCTCTATTCCTCGGACGGCCTCAGACAGTCCCGCCCTTAACCCGGGCTTCTCCTGGCGCGTACCGCGCAGCGGAAGGCCTGATTAGTTATATACAATCAGGTAGGGGGCAGGAAGAGGCACACAGCTGCACAGGGTTACAGGGCTGCTGGTCCTCGAAGTCCCGTCCGACCTCTCACCACACCAGAGTTCAAGGGCCGGGGGCAGCTTCAGCCAATAATTCGCGAAGACAAATAAAAAACTCCTGGTATCGTCAAAGTCAGAGTCACCTACTGCGAGCAGCGCCCGCAAAGCGGGTGCGGCGAGTAGTTAAAAGGTATTTGGAGCAGTCAGGCAGGGGGCGGAAAGAGGCACACAGCTGCACAGGGTTATGGGGCTGCTGGTCCTCATAGTCCCGTCCCGTCAGACCTCTCACTGCACCAGAGTTCAAGGGCCGGGGCCAGCTTCAGCCAAAAGTTTGTGAAGACAAATAAAAAATCCTGGTATCGCCAAAGTCAGAGTCACGTTCTGCGAGCGGCGCCCGCGAAGCGGGGGCCGTGAGTAGTTAAAAGGTATTTGGAGGAATCAGGCACACAGCCGCACGGGGTTACGGGGCTGCTGGTCCTCACAGTCTCGTCCCATCAGAACTCTCACCACACCAGAGTTCAAGGGCCGGGGGCAGCTTCAGACAATAATTTGTGAAGACAAATAAAAAACTCCTGGTATCGTCAAAGTCAGAGTCACCTACTGCGAGCAGCTCCCGCGAAGCGGGTGCGGCGAGTAGTTAAAAGGTATTTGGAGCAATCAGGCAGGGGGCGGAAAGAGGCACACAGCTGCACGGGGTTATGGGGCTGCTGGTCCTCGTAGTCCCGTCCCGTCAGACCTCTCACTGCACCAGAGTTCAAGGGCCGGGGCCAGCTTCAGCCAAAAGTTCGTGAAGACAAATAAAAAATCCTGGTATCGCCAAAGTCAGAGTCACGTACTGCGAGCGGCGCCCGCGAAGCGGGGGCCGTGAGTAGTTAAAAGGTATTTGGAGCAATCAGGCAGGAGGCGGGAAGAGGCACACAGCCGCACGGGGTTACAGGGCTGCTGGTCCTCGAAGCCCCGTCCGACCTCTCACCACACCAGAGTTCAAGGGCCGGGGGCAGCTTCAGCCAATAATTCGTGAAGACAAATAAAAAACTCCTGGTATCGTCAAAGTCAGAGTCACCTACTGCGAGCAGCTCCCGCAAAGGGGGTGCGGCGAGTAGTTAATAGGTATTTGGAGCAATCAGGCAGGGGGCGGAAAGAGGCACACAGCTGCACGGGGTTATGGGGCTGCTGGTCCTCGTAGTCCCGTCCCGTCAGACCTCTCACTACACCAGAGTTCAAGGGCCGGGGCCAGCTCCAGCCAAAAGTTTGTGAAGACAAATAAAAAATCCTGGTATCGCCAAAGTCAGAGTCACGTACTGCGAGCGGCGCCCGCGAAGCGGGGGCCGTGAGTAGTTAAAAGGTATTTGGAGCAATCAGGCAGGAGGCGGGAAGAGGCACACAGCCGCATGGGGTTACGGGGCTGCTGGTCCTCACAGTCTCGTCCCATCAGAACTCTCACCACACCAGAGTTCAAGGGCCGGGGGCAGCTTCAGCCAATAATTCGTGAAGACAAATAAAAAACTCCTGGTATCGTCAAAGTCAGAGTCACCTACTGCGAGCAGCTCCCGCGAAGCGGATGCAGCGAGTAGTTAAAAGGTATTTGGAGCAATCAGGCAGGGGGCGGAAAGAGGCACACAGCTGCACGGGGTTATGGGGCTGCTGGTCCTCGTAGTCCCGTCCCGTCAGACCTCTCACTGCACCAGAGTTCAAGGGCCGGGGCCAGCTTCAGCCAAAAGTTTGTGAAGACAAATAAAAAATCCTGGTATCGCCAAAGTCAGAGTCACGTACTGCGAGCGGCGCCCGCGAAGCGAGGGCCGTGAGTAGTTAAAAGGTATTTGGAGCAATCAGGCAGGAGGCGGGAAGAGGCACACAGCCGCACGGGGTTACAGGGCTGCTGGTCCTCGAAGCCCCGTCCGACCTCTCACCACACCAGAGTTCAAGGGCCGGGGGCAGCTTCAGCCAATAATTCGTGAAGACAAATAAAAAACTCCTGGTATCGTCAAAGTCAGAGTCACCTACTGCGAGCAGCTCCCGCAAAGCGGGTGCGGCGAGTAGTTAATAGGTATTTGGAGCAATCAGGCAGGGGGCGGAAAGAGGCACACAGCTGCACGGGGTTATGGGGCTGCTGGTCCTCGTAGTCCCGTCCCGTCAGACCTCTCACTGCACCAGAGTTCAAGGGCCGGGGCCAGCTCCAGCCAAAAGTTTGTGAAGACAAATAAAAAATCCTGGTATCGCCAAAGTCAGAGTCACGTACTGCGAGTGGCGCCCGCGAAGCGGGGGCCGTGAGTAGTTAAAAGGTATTTGGAGCAATCAGGCAGGAGGCGGGAAGATGCACACAGCCGCACGGGGTTACGGGGCTGCTGGTCCTCACAGTCTCGTCCCATCAGAACTCTCACCACACCAGAGTTCAAGGGCTGGGGGCAGCTTCAGCCAATAATTCGTGAAGACAAATAAAAAACTCCTGGTATCGTCAAAGTCAGAGTCACCTACTGCGAGCAGCTCCCGCGAAGCGGATGCAGCGAGTAGTTAAAAGGTATTTGGAGCAATCAGGCAGGGGGCGGAAAGAGGCACACAGCTGCACGGGGTTATGGGGCTGCTGGTCCTCGTAGTCCCGTCCCGTCAGACCTCTCACTGCACCAGAGTTCAAGGGCCGGGGCCAGCTTCAGCCAAAAGTTTGTGAAGACAAATAAAAAATCCTGGTATCGTCAAAGTCAGAGACACGTACTGCGAGCGGCGCCCGCGAAGCAGGGGCCGTGAGTAGTTAAAAGGTATTTGGAGCAATCAGGCAGGAGGTCGGAAGAGGCACACAGCCGCACGGGGTTACGGGGCTGCTGGTCCTCACAGTCTCGTCCCATCAGAACTCTCACCACACCAGAGTTCAAGGGCCGGGGGCAGCTTCAGCCAAAAGTTTGTGAAGACAAATAAAAAATCCTGGTATCGCCAAAGTCAGAGTCACGTACTGCGAGCGGCTCCCATGAAGCGGGGGCCGCGAGTAGTTAAAAGGTATTTGGAGCAATCAGGCAGGGGGCGGGAAGAGGGACACAGCTGCACGGGGTACGTGGCTGCTGGTCCTAGCAGTCCCGTCCCGTCAGACCTCTCACCACACCAGAGTTCAAGGGCCGGGGGCAGCTTCAGCCAAAAGTTTGTGAAGACAAATAAAAAATCCTGTTATCGCCAAAGTCAGAGTCACCTACTGCGAGCGACCATTCCGTTTGCTTCCTTTTGTGGCATATTCCAATATGATGATTTAGGAGCATTCAGCTCCTAAATCAAGTGGTATTTTATCCTAGTAGTCCAATGTCATTAAAAATGGACATATCTCTCAAAGTTAATCATTATATTATAGTATGTTTTGACCAATATGTACTGCTTTCACATATGCAATTTGTCACTACATTTAGTATAATTCCTCCTGATTATGCCCCTCAGGCACCCAACCACTCATGTATGGCTGCAGGAGGAAATTTCGATGAGTTACCTCTTGCCCTACTTTGATAATTGTTACAAATTGGATTACTGGTTGACCGGGGTGTGAGCCCTGCTCAAGCAGCAACCACAATCCTAGTTAGGGTGAGGCACAAGCAAACACCAAATTAACCTGTACTCAAACTCCTGGTAGCTTCGCACAGAGCAGTCAGGCTTAACTTAGAGGCAATGTGTAAAGTATTTGTGCAGCACTTCAAATAATAATAAAACAGCGAAAACGCACACAAAAAGATCCCACACTTTGCTTGAAAAATAGAGCAAAGTAATAAATAAAATAACCAAAATGGCAGAAATCCAATGGGTAGAACCAGAGTTATGAGTTTTTTAAAGAATAAACTGTAAAATAGCACTTAAAAGCACAAAGCTCCAACCACTACTATCTGGTTGTGATGGACTGGGTCAAAGTCAAAAATTCAGGCCCACCGCAATGGAGTGTGGGTCGAATACCTTCCCAGAGTAGTCCAGCTGAAGGTTTACCTTCTCAAGTTTTGTGTCCAAAAGTTTGTTTGCATTGGAGAGGGTTGCAGGGAACAAGGAAAGCGTCATGGATGGTGGTCGGCGTGGCACAAATAGTAGGCCGAACATCACAGACGGGCCGGCTGAAACTTCATGGTGACAATCCTCCTTGGACGATAATTACTTGCTATGCAAAGAGATTGACTGGCAATGGCTCATTCTGTATTTCACAGTGAAATGCATGTTTCTAGTGTGAACTGGCCTACTTGTGGTTGTGAAGAGCCCAAAAGCTTGATTTCAAGAGCCCATGACCCACATCAAGGGTCCAGGACATAGGAGGCACCATTTGGGGGTCAAGAACTTGCTGCATCTTGATCCAGGATCTGGTTGGGGAGCCATTTATGTCCCTGTGTCTCAGATCAGGTGGCCAGCAGACTAGCCCATTTTAGTCACTCTGGGGTCGTGGGATCAAGATGAAGTTGCAGGTCCAGTTCTTCTTCCCTAGGCAAGAGGTCAGTAGATCAGTAGGGCAGCAGTTCCTATAGAGAAGAAGTCCAGCACAGTGCCAGTCCTAGTAGTAGCATAGCAGTCCTTCTTCCAGGCAGGGTATCTACGTGTCCAGAATTGTCTGAAGTCTCCTTTTTATACCTTAGTGCCCTGGTTCTAGACAGTGGGGTAAGCTTCTTGCCAGCATCTATGAAGTGTACGGAATTCCCTATCTTCCCTGCCCCGGCTCCAAGCTGGCTGCAGTAACAACTTGGCATTGTCATGCCCTTTGTGTGAAGTCAGAGCACAGGATATTTATTTGCAAATGGGGCTAGCCAAGCTCCGCCCCAATCCTTCCAACAGGTGGCCAATTCAGGCATACCTAATCCCACTATTGTGTGACTCTCTGGGAGGGATTCACAAAGTCGGTCAGTTACACACAGTCATGTGACCCAAGACTGTCTACAGGCACCAAATGGCTCAGGAAAGAAAATGTAAACTTTCTAAAAGGGTCATTTTAAGAATGGCAATCTAAAATCTGTTTGCGCCATAAGTTAGGATTTTAAATTGTGATTCCAGAGACACCACACATGAACCACCTAGCTTTTTCTATTTGGAAATTACACTTATAAAATTAAATGAGGTAACTCAAAGGTTATCCTAAGGACGAGATAAAAATGAACAGTTTTTCAAATGTAGGACATGCAAAACTGAAAAGTACACATCCAACTTTTCAAATACATTGCCATCTGTCCACTGGGCTGTCTAGGGCCTTGATACATATACGGGTGTCTTATATGCATTAAAAAGGAAGGGTTGAGCCTGCAAAGGGTTTATTTTGCCAGGTCGACATAAAAGTTTAAAATTGCACACACAGGCTCTGCAATGGTAAGCTAAGACATGTTTAAAGGGCTTCTTAAGTGGGTGGCACAATCAGTGCTGCAGGCCTACTGGTAGCATTAAAATTACAGGCTCTGGCCACATCTAGTACCACTTTACTAGGGACTTAAAAGTGAAATGAAATGAAAAATGAATTTATAAATTGTGTTACATCTGAGGGTACCTAAGCACCATGCCTGAAAAACAGAGCTCCTAAGTACAGAAAATCCAGAGAGGAGATGTTATGAAAAGCCATGTTTTTAATGATATCATGAACGAGGCAAAGGAGTTAAGTCTAGCGATCTGAGCAGGCAGGGAATTCCATAACTTGGAAGCAGCCCTAGCGATAGACTCACCGTCCCATCTGACTTTCTGGAACCTGGGCATGGAGACTTTCCTAGCTACAGAGGATCTGTGGGACCTGCCTGGAGTGTACCAGCTGAAGAGGGAGGAGAGATGTTTGGACCCTTTATGATGGAGAGCGAAGAAGACTAGACAAATACCCTTAAAACAATGTGCTTCCTCACAGGAAGCCAATCCAGTGCTCTAACACCATCTCTGACAGACACTTCTTTGGGAGTGTCATGAATGAGTTGCCCAGCTGCATTTTTCACCACTTGTAGCTTGTTAAGTGAGGAGGCATTAATATTCAGATAGAGCACACTGTAGTAATTGTTTGAAGGAGACTAAAATAATGGCCACTGAGTAACACAATTCAACTGGAATAAAAAAACTACCTTCCTAAGAGTCCGGATTATGTGAAAGAAGATACTCATGATACGATTGACCTGTGAGTAAAGTTCAGGGAAGTGTTGAAGATTACTCCAATATTTTTGCCACTTTACCAAGCATGGGTAAAGGGCCACATTCCTCAGGCCTCCAACAGCATGGCCCAGATGGATTCGTGGGTACCAAACTGTTAGGGTTTGTGCACAGCAAAGAGCATGTCCCCTCTCATTGCACTAGTGGTCTCTGTAATAGCTCTCTTTAAACATACTACTGAAAGCCTTTCTTTTTATCTCAGCCCCTCCCTAAGACTTCTGTGTATGTTGCTCAATGTATTCCCAAGTTTGGACATTGCTGTCTTGTTTGCACATTGGACCTTGCTTTTACCAAGGCTTATTTAGAAAACATTGGACCTTGCTTTTACCAGGGCTTATTTAGGACGTCCTCCCTAGGCCATGTGTTACTTCAACTCATTAGCATAATAACTGAAGCTCTGCACACCTGTTTGTGAGAACCACACCCAGTTCTTCGAACCACACCCAGCTCTTCGAACCACACCCAGCCCCGTCTATGAAAGGCCTCACCCTTGTGCTTGTGCTCGTTTACCTCCGACTTACCTGAGAACAGATTCTTCGGCACTGGCACTCCTGCTCTCTCCAGACCTTCATTGACTTCAACGGGCGCAGCTTCTGGCTCTTCCTTCTTCTGGTTTCTGGTTACTTCTTGCCTTAGCCTCTCTTCTGTCCACTGAAATCGACCTGCAAAAGAGAAAGAGGTCAAGGTTAGACTGATCAGTATCCCTTTTCAGCAACAAGTAAGTGCAAAACCTTTTATTACCTGAAAGAACTTTATCGGCGATTTCTGGATTCATGTAAAGACAATTTGGAACAAGATATCTCCCACGAACTTTGTGGTTCAAACCCTTTGTTACAAGAATACTTTGTGGAATTTTGTGAAATAAACATTGTTTTACATGGAACTTTTTTAAGAATCGAACAGAGGAAACCATTGACAGCAAGGCAAATAGTAAATCAAGAACTTGCACAAATTACCTGCTGTATTTTGATGTAAAAGTACAGTATTTGTTTTATAAAAAGTCTGGAAATGTGTGAAAAGTGAGTTTGCTATTAAGAATTTAGGCTTTAGTTATATTAGGGTGAATGTTAGACGTTGGTAATTCTGATAATGATATTCGTTTGATTTTACAGAAGTTTTACAGTAATAGAAAGCACATCCCAGAACAGTAACACATTCCAAACCTGGAAGCTTGAGGCCAGGATCCAAGAGGTACTTTTAGAAGAGAATTTCTAATAAGATTAAGGTTTAGTCAGGAACACATTTAGGGATAGGTTGCATTTATCTGTTCTTTGTTTATTTTTCATTAGGCACCAGTTTCTACAGAAGTCAGAGAGGGCCGCAGATTTTAGCAGCTCTTTTACAGTGGCAACACAAGAACTGTGTTGTCTCTCTTTTTTTATTTTATCCACTTCCCTCCTTCCCTTGAGCTTCTGGTTCTTAGTGCACTGTTTTAAAACTAGTGTGCTGGAACAAGCAGTTTCAGGGTTGGACTGTCTTCAACCTCCATCAGAACTGAACAGAAACTCAGGTGAGCTGGGCTTTGACACAAACACCAGCACCTCTGTTTTTTCTGTGTTCAGTTTCAGAACATTTTCTTTCATTCACATGTTAATCTTGGTCATGCAGAGATTAAACTTGTTAGCTACTAAGGGCAAGTTGTCAGAGAAGGATAAAATAAGCTGTGTGTCATCTGCATACGAGAGTGCTTGAGAACCTCCTGAATGTATTAGTTCAGTGAGAGGAGCAACATTCAGAATAAAAAGAGTGGGGCTCAATGATGATCTCGCAGGGAAGGCTAAAGGCTCTAGCTTTAAAACCACCGCAGCTGACAACTTGCAAATTGTTGGTGAGAAAGGAATGACAGAGATTGTGGGTTTTCCCTCTGACACCTGCCTGATGAATGCGTTGAACCAGGTGCACTGGTGAGACGGTGTCAAAGGCTGCTGACAAATCTAGCAGCACCAAGACAGCCACCCCACCCTGATCGACGTGGTGCCTAATACTCTCCATAGCGGTCACCAGTGCAGTTTCTCCTTTGACCACTTCTGAAGCCATTTTGTGGAGGGTCCAGCCTGTCACATGTCTCAAAGAGCTTCACAAATTCCTCATTAAGGTATATTTCCAGGATTTTGGCAGGTGTTGGCAAAAGTGAGAGAGAACGGTAGTTCTTCATATAATAAGGATCAACGTTAGGCTTTTATTGAAGAGGAATCAGAGTATCCTACTTCCAAGGTTGACGGAAAGTCAAAGAATAAACAACATGATTGAGTACATGCCGTAAAGGTTTGTCATCACAATCAGGTGCCAGTTACAAAAGACCCTGATCTAAGGCTCATGAGAAGCTCGTTGGTTGTCTGCTCGGAAAAGGAGGGAAGGCAGGGAGCTTGGGGGGCTCAGTGGAGAGGACCAATGATTCCTTTAAAAAACTGGATTCAACAGTTGGAGGGAATTTTTAAGAATTTTGTCTCTGAAGTAAGTGGCAACTCCATCGCAAAAATCTTGCAAAGGATGAGTACGGCCAGGAGGGGACAGCTGAGACAATTATTTAATGACTCTAAAGAGTTCTTTAGAGGAGTTACTTGCTATTCTATTTTTGTGTGTGTGGTAGGTGAACTTAGCATAGTCAATAGCTAGTTTATATTGATGAGTAAGAGCGCTGTGATTTGTTTTATCCATAGGGCCATGATTCAGTAGCCATTCCGTTCTCCCACAAATTTGCTGCAGTTTCTTTTATGTCAATTGGGTATACGCCAATTTCACCAGGTTTTAAGAAGAAAGCACTTTAGCACTGGTTAGCCGTGGTAAAGTGCAGAGTCCTAAGGCAACCATAAACGAACGCAGCAAAAAATGGAGGGTAAGAGGCAAAATTATTGTGGGTGTCCCTACATAATGAGTGATGTCCAAAAGCAATGGTGGATGCACCATTGGAAAGGGTAGATGAACGTTCCTGTGTATACATTTTAATTGTAGTCTACATCTACCCTGTAGTGGTCCATGTGGGTGGAAAATTTAGCTGAACTAGAAAGCATGGCGGGCTCTACACTTTCCATACAACGTATGATGCTTTGATTTGAAATTAACCTCTACTTCATATTATTGTGCTAGTGTTGGTTATTGGAAGTGCAATAACATTGTTTCTGAATAGACCGAATACATATCGCCACTCTCCTTCTGAGTAGTTCTGTCATCTATCTCCTTAACAAATTACGTTTAACAAAATAGCGGAATGATCACCCAAATGACAACCAGTGTCGAAGTAAAGGTGAAATTAAGCAGGATAAAACTGTGTCATTAGTCAGAGATTAAACCATTTTGCAGCAACAACATCAGCTCACAGCTGTTTTAATGCTGCATGTTCATCATGGATTCCTTCGAATTAGATTACTGTATTAGAGGTATTTGCTCAGACTGCAAGATGGCACCTGGGAGTGACATAATTGTCAATGAAGGTATGAGGAGGCCATGAAGTAGACGAGAAAAGGTTAGGCATATTTACTGAAAAAGTGTTTTTTGACACTCCACTATAATTGAGATGTGAATGTGCCCATTCAAAATAAGTGGCGGAAATAGCAATGCATGTACCAGTGCTGTCAAACATTAAACTTCATTAATATTAGGTAAAATGATGATTGAAGAAACTTTTTTTTTAACTTGAATGGATTTCAACTTTTTATTATGTGCCCTCCAGGTCTGCAAATCCCACTCTCCCAAATGAGGTGCCAGCTAGAGCACTGTCTGTGATTGATCCTGCAGGCGTTCCTCTCCCTTTGGCATGCTCATGCCACTTCAACCTTAAACCCCACCTAATGAGACACGAAAGCTTGGCAGAACTGCTGATAAGGGAGCCACTGAGAATTTTGGCTGTGGCTGTGTGAGATACTTGAGTAAGTACCAACGACGGGACACCTACCGGCATCACCCTGGACTGGAGTTGAAGTGCTGTTATTGCTTCCACGCATGATCGCTGTGCCCTGTCCACCACACTGTCTGGTGGCCTGGCATGTGTGGGGTTGAGTAAGGGCTCCCACGTGTCGCTGCACTGATTGTATATGGACTCAGTGGACAACGCAATCAGAGGACCAGGTAGTGTGTATTTTGCCAGAAGAACATGGAGAATCACTGTAGGACACCACTATGGACTGAAAATAGAAAGTCACTGCCCTACAGCACCCCCTTTCCTCTCTGTTTGTTTACGTGATTTCCGCCCATTGAACCAGATGTGATTCGTTCACTTTGCTTCCACATAAATCATATCTCTCATATCTGTAACAGTGACCTACTATATGTCATGTTTAGTCATGTTTAGTGATGTTTTTTCCTTCAAAATTCCAATGGTACCTGAGCCATTCTGTGACAAGCTCAAAGTGGGATTGCCTACTACATCAGTGTACGATTCATAAACACTTTTTAGGCACACTATTCAGCTAGTTATCCCTGAAGAGAACGTATTATTCTAGTGTGCCCCTTATTTAACGTTATTTCAGCTGAGCAAGCGTGTGTAAGATGTGGTCTTGTTTGCTGAAATTGTGTTCGTGTAAATGGGTGTGCAGTGTGAGAGGTGTGCCCTGTGAGTGTAGGGTGAGTGATGGGATTGTATGAGTAGTGAATGAGCAGTAGGCCTCTATAAGTGCAAGGTAAACAGTGTGCCTTTGTAAGTGCAATGTGCAACACATTATTGCCAGATCCATTGAGATAGTCAATGCTCGTTTTTTTCAGTTGATGAGACTTGTTCCTCATGGAAAATATTTTACCTTACAATCCATTTCCTTCCTCTATACTTATGACCTTTGACAGACGTTTTAGAAAATTATGCCTCAATCATTCAGGTGTATGTTAGTTGTGGACATATGCGTTGAAAGAGATTTGCCAAATCTCGGTAAATGCTATCAATCAATCAATCAAGGCATTTATAAAGCGCGCGAATCACCCGGGAGGGTCTCAAGGCACTGGGGGAGGGGGTATGTTACTGCTCGAACAGCCAGGTCTTGAGCTGCTTTCTGAAGGAGAGATGGTCCTGGGTTCGCCGAAGGTGGTTGGGGAGGGAGTTCCAGGTCTTGGCTGCCAGGTAGGAGAAGGATCTTCCTCCGACGGTGGCTCTGCGGATGCGTGGTATGGTGGCGAGGGCGTGGCTGGTCGATTGTAGCTGGCGGGTGGGCGTGTAGAAGGTCATGCGGTCGTTGAGGTACTTGGGGCCCAGGTCGTGGAGAGCCTTGTGTGCGTGGGTGAGGAGTCTGAACGTGATTCTCTTGCTGACGGGGAGCCAGTGCAGGTCTCTCAGGTGTCCGTGATGTGGCTGTGTCGGGGGATGTCCAGTATGAGTCGTGCGGAGGCGTTATGGATGCGCTGGAGTCTTTTTTGAAGTTTGGCTGTGGTTCCAGCGTAGAGGGTGTTCCCGTAGTCCAGTCGGCTGGTGACGAATGCCTGGGTAACGGTCTTCCTGGTTTCAGTGGGGATCCATCTGAAGATCTTGCGGAGCATGCGCAGGGTGTTGAAGCACGAAGATGAGACGGCGTTGACTTGTCTGGTCATCGACAGGGAGGAGTCCAGGATGAAGCCCAGGTTGCGTGCGTGGTCCGTTGGCTAGGGAGCGGTGCCCAGGGCCGGGGGCCACCAGGAGTCGTCCCAGGCGGAGGGTGATGATCCCAGGATGAGGACTTCCGTCCTGTCTGAGTTCAGTTTAAGGCGGCTGTTCCTCATCCAGTCGGCGATGTCTTTCATCCCTTCGTGTAGGTTGGCTCTGGCGGAAGTGGGGTCGTTGGTGAGGGAGAGGATCAGCTGGGTGTCGTCGGCATAGGAGATGATGTTGAGGTCGTGTTGGCGTGCAATGGCTGCGAGGGGGCTCATGTAGACGTTGAAGAGGGTTGGACTGAGTGAAGATCCTTGTGGTACGCCGCAGATGACTTCGGTGGCCTCGGATCTGAACGGGGGGAGGCGGACTCTCTGGGTTCTTCCGGCGAGGAACAAGATGATCCACTCCAGTGCATTCTCTCGGATTCGGATGTTGCTGAGGCGCTTCACTAGGGTGCGGTGGCAGACGGTGTTGAACGCCGCAGAGAGGTCCAAGAGGATGAGGGCCTCTGTTTCCCCGTTGTCGATCAGGGTTCTGCTGTCGTCGGTGGCTGCGATTAGGGCGGTCTCGGTGCTGTGGTTGGCCCAAAACCCGGACTGCGAGGGGTCGAGGGATCCGTTCGTCTCGAGGAAGGCGGCAAGCTGTCTTTTGACGGTCTTCTCGATGACTTTGGCCGGAAAGGGAAGGAGCGAGATCGGACGGTAGTTCTTGAGGTCGGTGGGGTCCGCCGTTGGTTTCTTCAGGAGGGCGGTGAGCTCGGCGTGCTTCCAGCTCTCCAGGAAGGTGGCGGTGTGGAAGGAGGAGTTGATGATGTCCCGGAGATGGGGTGCGATGATGGCGTCGGCTTTGTTGAAGACGTGGTGTGGGCAGGGGTCGGTTGGTGATCCGGAGTGTATGGAGTTCATCGTGTGGGTGGTGTCTTCGGTGCTGATCGGGGTCCAGCTGCAGAGGGTGGTGGTGGTGGGCGTTGGTTCGGTGATAGGGTACGTGGTCCGTGCGTCGAAGCTGTTGTGTATGTCGGCGATCTTGCAGTATCAAAGGTACAACTGTGTGGATTTTCACTTTATTGAATTTCATGTCACTATCTACTTCCCAGCCCACATTCAAATATCCACAGGAGATTTATAAGTATGTAGCCTACTCCTTATTGGGTAATTTGTGTACACATAGATGGCACATCCACACATGAGTTGTCATGCTGTGATGGCACTAAGACCCTGCAGTACAAACTCCTCCCAGGTCCACCACAGTCAGGATAATGGACCCCACTTTCTGTCCGAGGGACTGGACAGGATGCTTGGGGAGGAGAAGGGCATTCCAGGATACAGCACGAGCAGCATGGATGAGACCAGCTCTCCCGGTAGTAGAAGAACAAATATGGCAGCAAGGGAATTCACATGAAAGTATAGTTTAGCCAACATACGTGATTCTGAGACTTTTGTTCAACCCAGCACACAGGACATTGCAGAACCATAATCATTATTTGTGAATCTCATCGAAGTTAACTATACATGAAGGGGCAGATTTACAAGCCCCTTGCACCACTTTTGCGCCGCCGTTGCGTCACTTTTGTGACGCAGCGGTGGCGCAAAAGATGCGCCATGGTGCGGGCTATTTACAACGTGACGCATCTGGGAGATGCGTCACATTGTAAAGCCCTGCGCCTTAAGGAGGCGTACCGGTACAGGGGGGGGGGGGGGCTGAGTGAAATCTACAAGACTTCACTCAGTCACTTTTAGGCCAATGCTACGTCAAAACCCTGCACCTGATTGAAGCAGACGTAAGGTTTGACGCAGCATTAGTAGAATGGGCCCCTCAGAGCATTGCTGGAGCTGCGTCGCGCATGCGATGCAACTCCAGCAATGCAACACCTTTACGGCACAGATGCGTGACGCATCTGTGCCGTTTTTGCCCCATGGTGCGCCGCATTGTAAATGTGGCGCATCATGGGTGGCGGAGGCATGGCGCACAATTACTGGCGCATCCCTGCTAATTTGCAGGGTTGCGCCAGTAATTGTAAATATGCCCCCATGTAAATACTTTCCGAAGCATTTTAAATGCAATCTAAGGAAACCTTTGTCAATGAGCCACGAGAGTATATCTCTGTGATTTGCCTTGGCAAGGCAGTGTTAACTGAGGTTAGATTTTTATCTCTGTGCTTCTTCGTTCACATAATTTTTATTTTTTTATTTTAACACAAATCTCAGCATTGTATGTTTTCGTTCTACCGACATAAATTCATTACTTATAATTTTGGCACAGTTGAAACGAAAGATTCATTCTGTCGGTTCAAAACACGAGAACGTACAACACATTTAAACACACAATACAATTATCACTGGAAAGAGATTATGAAATAGGAAAGAGAAATTTAAAAAAATGGAATGTAAAGAACAGAAAGCGCCAAGAGAAAGGCACAGCGGCATGTGATCAGGGAGAGAGGATGGAAAATAGAATTATCATTCTCAAGTAGAGCTGGGTGGGGGCGAGACAGAAGTGTAATAAGCCAAACACCTATGCTAAAGATTTCACATGCAGCAAAGTATTTGTGAAGGAACATTGTTCACCAATCTACTGTCAGAATCATGTAAATTGCCTTTTTACTGTACAACCAAGCCCTGCAGGTTCGAAATATGTTCTGTTAAGGGAACATGCAGAACGGTTTCTGAACAGAGAAACGCAATTTAATCTGTTGTAAAAAAATTGTTATGGCACCATTTGTGATGGTTCTGTGAATAATGAAATCCATGTGTGCTATTTGATTTGTTTTGTTATGGCTGAGATACCCGCCACCCCCTCTCAACACAATCCCCAAGAATTGGGAAACCGGAAACAGTTCTTGAACTTTTGGAAGGCGGGAAGGGAGTTACCCTTCCCGGCCGTATTTATTAAAATATGAAACAAAATCAAAACATTAAAATAACAGTTTCATATCATGTACAATTTCATATCCACATTACGATGTTTGGCTAACCTTAACATATATCTAATACAAAGGTTCTCCTAGCCGATACTAACATCCTTACAAAAATGCATTTCAAATTGAAATTGTACATCCTAACGTTAAGGGCCAACGGCAAGGTCGTAACCGGTGTCAGATCCCTAAACCAGAACTCCCCCCTCACTTGTGAGGGGCGGCCGCACAGAGGACTGCACCTCGTGTGCCATACCAATTTCCCTTGTCTTGACGGGGGCCCCTGTTAACTCGACGCCATGTACGTGGTCGTCCGAGGACTCGTGTGAGGTGTCTAGAAGGTAGCGTAGACCCCCCTCCCCACCTTACACAACTTACCACATCTGCCGTCGCAGATGTCCTGGCCCCGGGAAATTCCCAGGAGGGGCCCGTAGCCCCTCCTATCCAGGGAGGGGCCTTGACCGCCTTCCCTTTCCTTTAGGCGTCCCGTCCTTTAGAAGGGACCGCCTCCCCGTTGAGGGGCCAATGGCCACCTCCCCCCGGGCGCTCCCATCCGTAATGGGTGACGCCCCCCCCTAGGGATCTTCCAATGACTGCTCACCGATCATGACCTTACCGCCACAGGCCGGATAGCTGACCGGCTATCCGGACCTCCCACAAAAACTCCTACCTAAAGGTCATGTTGCAAACTCCTTAACCAGGCTACGAGGTCTCCTATGAGTAACGAATTCCCCACCCGGGACAAATGGACCCCATCCTCTAGATACATATTGTCCCCCCTGATACAACCATGAGGAATCGAATGCAATGTACTGGTGCGGACCAGTCTACCAAGCTTGTTATTAATCTTTTTCACAGAATGATTTATAGCAGACACTGAATTAGCCCCCCGCCACACCGTTCGTGGAATCATATGGGACCATGCAATCGTGCACCCTGGAACCCTCCTCGCCAACCAACTTACTGTGGATAGTATCGCTTCGAGGAGTAGTCGACTACCAGCGGTCACCAAATCATTGCCCCCAAGATGTACTATGATTATAGATGGCGGTGACCTTGCCCGCCCTAACAAACCCTCAAGAAAATGTTGAAACTGGTCAATACAGAGCCCGCCCCTTCCGTAGAAGGTCACCCTGTACCCGTATTCCCCAGCTGTGTGAATCATGTCACCTGCTTTGAATACGTCCCCGGCACGCCTCACATATGAGTGGCCCACGACCCACACCACTTTTTCCTCAGCCGGTGATCTCTGACCGCTGGTTCCCAGGTGTCGGGCCGACTGCACAGTCCGCCCCGCCTCGTAGGTTTGCGCAACTGTAACCAAACAAAAAACAAGAAGCGTGAGTACATGATATCAGCTTCACAACATGTGCAACCGCACATACCTTTTGTAACAATTCGAGGACCAACGCCCCAACTGTTTCACTTTTTCCACACTCAGACCCCTGGCTGTAGCCTCTGTAGCAGCCCCTATCCGGAAGGAATGAGTCCCAAACTCGCCCGGGTTCAGGCCCGCGGCTGAAATTGTCATTGCAAGCATCCGCTGGAACTGAAACTTCGTCAGTGGGGTGGCATCTGCATGCCTCAGCAAGGTCCCTCCCCATGATGCCGCCCTCTGCGCCAAATACTCCTCAACGCATGCAACCGGGCACATGGGAGATCCGGGAATCCGCTGGACCACTACACTATCCCCGATCGCGCCTTGATCGGTCTTGGACCTGACAAACGAGAGAATCATCGTCTCCCCTTTTACCTGAATGTGCTCTCGGCACAGTCCACCCCCCGTATCCTGCTTATTTTTTGCCACCAGTTCGCTTACCCGCATAGCCCCATGAAATGCTAATGCAAAAGTGGCCCGGAATAACACTGTTTCCGACTGGGATGAACATGTAGCAGGGAGTACGGACAGTAACATGGCCAACCTATCCAGACCTATCGGGTGCCTTTCATCTACTCTGCGACCCTCAAGGCGTTGCCACCCACGCAGCGCTTTCTGTACCACGAAAGACGCTGTAGGGTCCTGGATACCATGAGCCCGCGCCATGAAGGAAATGGCGGCCCAATGCCTCTGGGCCGTGGCCACCGATTTGCCTGCCCTGTGTAAAGACAGCAAAAACTTTATGACAAATTCTTCCTGACCCCAAAGCTCTCCCCTAGCAGAACCCAAAAAGGACCAATAGGAACGGAACGCCCCTTCATATGCCTTCCTTGTCCTGGGTGCTAAACTCTCTCCCACGAGGTTTTGTAGTTCGGGGCACCGAGAGACCAGAGAGCTTCGGGAAATGGTGCCGCCACCGGGTCCGCTGTGGGCAGACAACCCCAGAAGGCCTGCATACGGAAACGAGAAAGCGCATCAGCAGCCTGATTCAGCACCCCTGGCACATGCCTCGCTCTAAAGAGCACGTTCAATTGCATACATAGTAAAACAATTTCCTTGAGCAACCTCAGGATCCACTTGCATCGCGCTGCCTGACTATTGATACACTCAACCACGGTCATGTTATCAGACCAGAACACCACAGAGTGATCCCTAAACCCCTCAGGCCATGTTTTCAAAGCCACCAGAATAGGGAACAGTTCAAGAAAAGCAATGTTACTTGTAAGTCCACACTCGTGCCACCATGACGGCCAAGTTTGAGCCGACCAGTGATTGCCAAATATGGCGCCAAAGCCTATACTCCCCGCCGAATCGGTCCACAGCCCCAACTCTTCGGAGGACACCGCCGGCTTCGTCCAGACAACCCGACCATTGAAGTCCGCCAGGAATGCCAACCAAATGCGCATGTCCTGGCGAATCTCGGCCGAGAGCCTCGTGCGGTGATGCCCGTCTTTAAGACCGACCATGGCTTGTGCAATCGAGCGGGAAAAGGGGCGGGCCATTGGCATTATTCTAAGGGCAAAATTCAACTGCCCCACAGTCTGCTGTAATTGATGCAAGTTCACCTTAGTTTCTCTAATACATGCTTCAAGCGAAGCCCTGAATTTCCGCACTTTTTCTTCTGGTAAGCGGAAGCAACCCTCTTCAGAATCGAGCTCTATTCCAAGAAACTCGATTGAAGTTGAGGGCCCCACAGTCTTACCCGGCGCCAATGGCACACCAAACTGTCTCATCAAATCACAAAATTCATTTAGAGCCTGTGCACATTCTGAGCCCCCGGCTGCCCCCAGGAACAGAAAATCATCTAGATAATGCATGACATGCTGAAAACCCGTAATCCTTGTGAATGCCCATTGCAGAAAACAACTGAATTTTTCAAAATAAGCACACGATATGGAACAGCCCATAGGCATACATTTATCCATGTAATAGCGCCCCTGAAACATAAAGCCCAGGAGACGCTGATCGTCCGGGTGTACCGGGAGCAACCGGAAAGCGGACTCGATGTCAGATTTGGCCATCAGCGCTCCGGGCTCCAGGCGATTCAACATGGCGACTGCATCATCGAAGGATGCGTACCGCACCGAACAAAGCCCTGTGTCTATTGCATCATTAACCGACAAATCCCTCGGGGCTGACAAATTATGTATCAGTCTAAACTCACCCGGGTCTTTCTTGGGGACCACTCCCAATGGTGAACAAACAAAATTAGGAACTGGAGGCGTGCTGAATGGTCCTGCCACCCGACCCCGGGCTACTTCTTTCCCAATCTTTGCTTGCACCACTGCCGTATTATGCAGGACCGAAAGTTGGTTCTTACACTGTGCTTTACCCCGAAAATTCCCCACCGGGATGCGGAAACCATAAGAAAACCCGTCCCGCAGCACCCCAGCGGAGACATGATCAGGGTATACGCTGAGCCAAGGAATCATTGCCATGGTATCAACCGGTGTAGGTAAAGCCGCCCTTCGGACTATGTCAGACCTGTTTGGCGCTTGCCCTACTACCGTTATCACCCGTTTTGGCTCTGCACATGGTCTCGGGATGCGAAGACTGTCCACACCCCCCACATTCATGCCTAAACTTGCATGACCCCTGGGGCCTCGTACACTTTCCCTTGTTATAGTTCCAGCATACCCCTTTCTTACCTGTATTGCCGTTCGGCCTTGGGTGATGCTCATTACTTGCCCCTGTCCGAAAGGGCGCCCCGGATGGTTGGCGGGAAAGATCACCCCCGCCCCCCCCCACCAAAGGCGCCTTTAACATGCCTGATTGTTCCATTTTTTGCCAAGAAATGGAGTCGTAACAATCCCACGTCAGGCACGTATCGAACTCTTTAGCTTTGCGAAAAATGTTATCATAACAAAACCACTCATTGCCAACATATGTCTGAGAATATTCCATAATACGTGACTGGTACACAGGTAACTCGGTCAACAAATCTGGTCTCCGTTCCCCCATAATCGAAGTGAATATGCCAAATGCTCTACCCCAATTACCTATCGTCTCATCGACTCTGAAAGCGGCCATTTTTGCGCGCCAAACACTCGGATGCATGAGTTCCTTCTGAACTTTCACATGCTCAATCTCATAATGGTCAGTTAGCAAGGAGAACATGTTTACGTATTTCTCAGCCCATATCCGTTCCTTGACCTCCATCGGAATATGCTGAGCCAATTTCTCCCTTCTCGAGGGAACAGACCCCTTCCCCGCAATCGGCATTAGCTGCTTACCTGAGCTAGGAGCTGTAACCGCCGTCGCTGCCGAACTCGTGCCAGCTGCGGGTTGCTCTACTGGAGCCTGCGGGGAAACAAACGGACAAGGAGGTTTCGCGGCCTCTCGAGACTGCCGCAACTGCCTCATTAATTGCTTGGCCTCCTCAGCCGTGTCCCCCGGAGCCACGGAACGCCCGCTGCTACTACCTAGCCATGCCGCCAACTGGGCGGCCAACTCCGGAGGCATGTCCCCATCGTCCACTGGGGTAACCACAACGGGGATCCGCTGACCCTCGGCAGGAGCCGGCGCGGGAATCTCCGCTGGTCCAGGAGGGCTCAACGGAGGCGCCTCTGGAACTGGGACCTCGTCCTCGTTTGACCCATTCCTGGCCCTCTTCCTTCTTCCGGCCGGGGCCTCCGTCGGGTTGGGTCTTTTTGGCCTTCCCGCACCGTCCCTGGCCGCCATTTTTCTCTTCATCTCTGCCATGTCCTTCACCAACATCCGGAGCATCTGGTCGGTGCTGACCTTTTTTGCGACTCTCTTGCCCGGCATTTTCCTTCGTAGGTGAAAGATCCTGAACACGATTTGCAGTGCTAGAAGAGAAAAGAGAGAAATTACAAATTTCAAAAATGGCTCTTCGTTCCGTCTCGAGCTCACGTGCAGCGAGGAGGTGCAGCTTCAGAGCACAGGAACAAGAGGATGCTTCCTTGGCTTGTGGCTCCTTTTATTCTTCTCTGGGCGGGCGTGAACCCGCCTCCTCCCGCCTCCCTGGGCGTGGCGGACGGCTTCGGTGTCTAGGACAACCCACTCTTGGGCGGGAAAAAATCGCGCCCCGGCTACGCCGCTTCGGGCATACCAGCCGAGACGCGCCTCCCGCCCAAAATGGCTTCCCGGGGGGATTGGGGTACTCCACCATACGTTCGGGGGGACCGATTGGTCGCCCCTTTCCAATTTCTGTGTGCAAATCTCTAGTTCATCAAAGTGTTTTTACACTAGGCATACCCCCTGGTGAAATGATCCAACATCCATAGTAATGTTTCTAAATTGAAAATGTGCAAGTATAAACTATTTCCGGTTGACAAACATTTGAAAGTTAATACTTTTCAAGATATACATAGGTAAATGGGTGGATCGCCAGTCAAAGACATGCTGATTTTAATTGTAGTTTAATATCATGTTTCTTTTCAATGACAAAACCATTTCTGTTTCATAGTAAACTTTTGACTTTGAACATTTCGTATGTGATTTATTTTATTAGAATTTTCGATTCGGCCTTTTATTTATCTATTTAGAAAGATGTATTGATATATTACATCTATGCTAATTCGTGTACGAATGGTGGGAGTTCCAGGTAGCCTGAGCAGAGAACAACAACGAAATGAGGAACAATGTGTCTTATAGGTTAGGTTAAAACTTTGATTTGCCTATGTCTTTGGTGCTTGACCTTGGACTTGTACGAAATTTAGAAGACACTCAGCATGTTTAGGCCACTCTTAGAATAATATAAAACAAATAGGGAGTGGGAAAAAAACTGAAATTAATTGCCCACTAACTACTAAAAAAAAATAAACTAATCTATTCCCAATGATTGTACGTTGAGACGCAGAGGCACAGTTGTATCCAATTTCTGACTTCAGAAAAACTTGTGTTAAAAATGTAATGCATTGATTCAAGAGAGGTTTTAATATTGCTGTAATAGAGTATGACGTTTTTTCTATAGGTTTTGTATTGAATTGTCTAATTAAGAGAAGTAGGGCATAGTTAAAAACTGTGATTTTGATGCCCAATATCTAATAATTGTGTATAGAGGAATTCAAGTTTTTCTTGTGTACAACCTATTTAGCACTTGAGTCTCAGTGGTAGCGATGTTGTGTAAAACATGACTACTCACCTGCAAGGGTCTCAGATCTGTTGCAAGGCACTGTGATTAAGTCATAGAGCCAGGTCTTGAGGTCCTTCATGATCTGAAGCAGAGCCAGGTCATTGCTGCTAGTTAGAAGGATCTTCCCCCTGCTATGGACTTGCGGTTACATGGATAGCGGCTATGCCAGTTGGGCGAAGCTGAGTTCTTGGGTGGGTGGGTGCGTGGAATGAGAGGCAATGGTTGAGGTATGCAGGTCTTGTGTCATTAAGGGCTTTTAATGCATGTGTGAGGAGCTAGAAGGTGATCCTTTTGTTGACTGAGAGCCAGTAGAGGTCTCTCAACTGGCTGGTGATGTGGCTGCGGCAGGGGAATGTTGAGAATGAGTCTGGCGGAGGTGTTCTGGATGCTATGCAGTTTGTTGAGGAGTGTATGGGTGATGCTGGCAATGAGTGCGTTGCCGTTGTCTAGTCTGCTGCTCATTGGAGTGTAGGTGACTGTCTTTCTGGACTCAAAGGGGATCCACTTGAAGATCTTTTGGAGCAGGCGTAGCATGTGGAAGCAGGATGATGAGACAGCATTGATCTGGCTGTTCATGATGAGCGAGAAGTCCAAGATGATGCCAAGATTTATTTCATTTTCTGTGAGTGTGGGCGGTGGTCCAAGATTTGCAGCCCACCAGTTGTCATCCCAAGCAGAGGGGGTTGAGGCAGAGATGAGGACTTCTGTCTTTTCTGAATTTAGCTTGAGGCAGCAGTCATTCATCTAGGTGGTGACAGCCTTCATCCTATTTTGGAACTCGCTCTTGGCAACTGTGGGTTCATTGGTGAGGGAGAGGATCAGCTGGGTGTCATTGGCATAGGAGACAATGTTGTTTCCCTGCTTCCAATGATGGCTGTGTGTGGGGCCTTGTCGATGTTGAAGAGAGTGGGGCTCTGGGAGGAGTCCTGAGGCACTCCACTGGTGATTTATGTGGGTTCCGAGTGAAATGCTAGTAGCCTGACTCTCTTGTTCGGCTGGTTTGGAAGGATCGGATCTATACCAGGGAATTTTTGCAGATGCTGGCATCATGGAGTCTTGTGCATAGGGTGTGGTGGGAGACGGTGTTGAAGGGGGCTGAGAGGACCAGAAGGATGAAGGTTGCAATTTTGCCTCAGTTGAGGAGGGTGCAGTTGTCGTCTGTGGTGGCAAGGAGGGTGGTCCCAGCACTGTGATTGCTTCAGAAGCTGGATTGCAAGCGGTCCAGGATGTGGTTCACCTCGATGAACTAGGAATGTTGGGGATTGATTACTTTCTTGATGACCTGGGCTGGAAAGGGGAGCAGAGAGATGGGTCTAAAGTTCTTGAGGTCCTTCAGGTTGGCAGAGGGTTTCTTGAGCATGGGGTTGATCTCTGTGTGTTTCCAGTCTTCCAGGAATGTGGCAGAGTTGATGGAGCAGTTGATGGTGTGGCAGAGTTTGGGGCGACGGAGGTGCCGGCTCTGTTGAAGATGTGGTGTGGGCAGGGGTCCGAGCAACCGTGGCCCATGCAGGTAAGAGTGGTGGGGCTGTGTGGGGGCGATTTCAACAGACGACAGCGAGGGAAAATTAAATAAATAAAATAATTTTCCCTCGTGGTCATATGTCAAAATCCCCCCATCGGGCCCCACCTATCTTAACTGCATGGACCGCGGCTGGGTCCAAGGGTGATCAAAGCGTGGAAGCTCTTCATGATCTTGAGGGTGTCATCTGGGGAGTCCAACTGATCAGGCTCTGCTGGGGTCTGGTGTCGTTGGGTGCAGTGGTTGCGAGTGGGGTGATAGGGTCGTGAGTATCAAAGTTGTTGAAGCTCTCAGAGCTCTCCTTAATCTTGCTGTGGAAGAAAGTGCTTAGTTTTTTTGCAGAGGTCTTGGGAGGGTGGGATGTCTGCTGTCCCTGTGCTGGGTTTGGCAAAATCTTTGACCACAGTGAAAAGTTCCTTGCTATTGTGCAAATTGATGTTGGTCCTTTCTTGTAGGGCCTCTTTATTTGTTGTTCTGATGAGGTGGTGATGTGATTCATGCTCCTACTCTTGACTTTGGCCACATATGGTTTGGTAGCATTGGGTAATTATAAATTAATATGTGTGAGGGGTAGATACTCTAAACTTTACCTATTTGGGTGTTTTTAATTGGTGTATGTGCGTGATTGGTGGACTCTAGTCCAATTATATATACTTTAATATCTGTTTCAGGATATAGAGTAAGGAAGAATGTGAGGTAATGATTGGACAGGATTTTGTAACAGTTTTGGTTTGCATCAATCCAATTATATTTACGATAATCATGTTGAATGGTAAATGGTAAAACACTCAGAAGCCGATTTCGATGCCGGGCGGAAAGCATCCTCCCGACAGTCGTAGTCTCTTTAACCACGTCGGAGCCCTACCGATCGACTCGGTTGGTTTACATTCAGACCGCCCGATTACGATGTTTGCAGTCGTAATGTAAACTGCATGGTCATTCTGAATCGGTTCCGAGCAACTCGCGGAGTAGTTGTGTCGGTCAGATCCGCATCGTACACCCCTATGGGCAGCGTTTCCACCCTCCTGATTACAAGTCAATTTCCAACAGCCTTTCCATATCGGCCTGTCTGACACATAATGGTTGTTGGAAAGTGACTTTGGGGGCCCCTTACAGGGCCCAATAGGCCCTGCGGCCTACAGTTAATGGCTGAGAGGGTACTTAAGGAACTCCCCTGTAAAACCACGCACTATGTGGGAGGCATTGTGGGGCACCTGTGACAGGGTGCAAGGTTTTACGCAAACACTCCAATTCCCCATAGGACTCTTTGTTACAGCCCGTTGTCAGGCAGAACACAAGCTCCCATAGGGACAATGGGACACCGACCAAACAGTGTTCAGTAGCATCATAATTAGGTGGTCGGAACCCCCTACCACGAGTTGGTCGGTTCCGACTCTGAGCCGGTGTAGGGTGGAGCCTTTCAGCTTGACCTCCTAATCGGCCCCTCTGTCTATTTACATGTCGAGAAAATAGCTGTATGAGGGTGGACACAGTGCAATTTCACCTGTACTTCTATATATGTAATTTATAATATATGTACTATAATTCAACCACATTTGTGTTAATACTCATGTTAGAGTAGAAATGGTTTGAGGACACACAATAGCTTAATGGAAGGATTGACATTTCACAACTTTCTGTAGCGCTTCATTGAGTTGGGGTAGTCAAATCAGATTATTTCTTTACTAAAGTACAACGGGGACTGGACAATGAGATTCTGACCCTGTGCGCTGCTTCCAAACTAGTTTTGTGGGGGTTGATACTGCACGATTGTGATGATATTTTGTGTTCACAATTTTGATTATATGATTCGTGCTCCTACTCTTGACTTTTGCCAGATATGGTTTGAAAGCATCAGATCATCACAATATTTGTGTGAGGGGCAACACTCCAACTTTTCCTATTCAGGTGATTTCCATTGACTTAAAGATATCCGTCCATGATTGGAGGACTATAATCCAATCACATACACTCTATTATTTCTTTTGGCAAATAGATACCTAAGAGCAAAAGGTAACAATTGGACAGGACTTCATTCCCATGTACATTGTTGGCTTGGGTCAATCTAATCATGTTTATGATAATAATCATGATTGGGAAGTTGGATGTTTAGGTAACACCATAGCCTATTGGAAGGAGTCCTAAGTGATAGAGGTTTATGATGGCTGTACTTAGTGGGTATTCTGATTGCTTGCTGAATACGTGTAAACACATTGTCAATTCTGTAATTAGAAATGGGTTAAACCTATGACAGTGTGAGTGGATTAGATGGTTTGATTTGTGGCTCATTCTGATTGGTGTGGGGCATACTAAGTACAGGATTTGTCAATCGGTGGGTTTGAATATGAGGGAATTTCGCTTTGGTGCTGTGGCATGCTTTATTGCTGAATTTTGCAGGTCAGTCTATGGAGACGTGGTTGTATGTTTAACTGGCCTGTTGAATGAAAGATTTAGAATTTGAGTTTGATAGTTTTTTGAAGGGTCCAAATATGTGGAGGTGTTGATATTCGCACTGAGATGTGGTGTACTGCTCAAATTTATGGATTCTAGGTGGTAGAACTTGGAATTATGGTACTGTATGGATATTTGTGGATAATGTTTTTTTATATATTTTTTGATGGTAGCATATGTGTTTGTGGATAGGAGAGTGGTGACTATATGATGGTTTGAATGATGTTGTGCCTAGGTGATAGTGATATGAAATTAAATAAAATATATTTTTTAATTGGTTTGAGTGAAGTATGAATCCGGAGTTCATGGGTGTATTTTTGAATATTATGATGTAGAAGTGAGATGATGTTTATATAGGTACAATTTGAATAAATAAATATATGAATGGATGTGTAATTTTTGATTTTAGTAAAACGGTGTTGGTCTAACCAAAGTATGCGAATTGGCACACTGGTCAAATGACCTCTTTTGGATTCTTAAGACCCATTTGGGATTGAAACACTGTTGAACCGGTTAACTCTTCCGGTATAATATTGTTCAGTAAGAAGATAATGATCACAGTGACCAAAATCTCATTTAATTCAGTCGTAAATTAGATGTCAGGGGAGTAGACTATATTCATAGGGACTACCTGTCTTATTTGTGTTTTTATATTAATTATTTCAATTTTCTTGTATGCTGATGCCGTTTTCTGACACATTATTACACTATGGAAATTGAGAAATACTGATATGGGTTCTTGTATACTATGTGTTGGGTGTTGGTGTGGGGAGCCATGTTGTATTTTTTGTTATTAGTGTATAACTGTTATGGATTTGTCAATAAGCTTTATTTGTATGAGTATGTATATATGTTTACTTACCGCCCTGATGAAGTCCATTTCTGGACAAAACATGTTAGCTGGGCTGGATTTCTATGTGTTGAAGAATACAATTATTCCTGGATATCACATTATGTCTCATGCTTCGTAATGGACTCAATGAGTAATTCATTTGTTAGGTGGACTTTTATGAATATTTAATGAACATTCAGTAAACCCCTTGGACATTTGTTTGTGTTCCCTTATGTTTTTTATCTTTAATCTATGCTTTATGGTTCCTGAGCTGTAGAGCCATATGAGTTTGAGTGCTAACCTGCTATTTTTGAATGACTACTAGAAGTTCGACCACTTGGGGCCAATACTGTTCTTTAGGAAGAATGTATTTGAATGGTTGTAAGTATACTTAGCCCAGAGCAGGGATCAACATTTTCAAAAGGTCTGGCGGGGAGCAAAGGTAAAGAGATGGACAGTGGAAAACGGGCTGTTCACAGCAGGGTTTGGCCAGGCCAGTTGGGACACCTATGAAGCCAATGGCCAGGTGAAGTGGGTGTTAACCAGATCCAGTGGTGTGCCTGTGGGCCTGAAGTCCTTGCACAGTGAGATTTGGTATAAGGCCTAGCCTCAGGTCAGGTCTTAAACCCCACATGCCCCATTCTGCCAACCCCCACTCACCATAGCCTTCCCCCATGTGATGCATGGGTTTGCTGCAGGACATGGCATTTGCTAATGACTTTTGAAAAAGCAACTGAATTGGTAGTATATTTGACAGGATGATAGCAACTTATACCTAGTGCAGGAATCTCATGTTTTAGGCCAATCCATTCAGAGTTTATTTCTGTAGCAGAGAGAAAAGATTCCTGTCAAATTACATGTGGATTTGTCAAATGATGCCACAGTTATTAACACATAAACCTTATTTTGACCCGCCCCATAACATATGCCTCCCTGGACAAATCTGCACAAAATTTGACAGTGCTAAAGTTACAGGCAAGTCAAATTTAGAACTATCAGGGTAGTTCTAAATTTCAACCTCTTCATGCCGAGACTGGACCACTTTTAAACACAAATTTTCTGAAACCTCTGAATGGAATAACACCAGGCAAATTCACTTCCTTGAGTAATGGTCTACTTACACATTAAATTCAATGTAATTCTGACCTAGCATTTTTTCTACATTGAGGAGTAAAGTATCCTATGGGAGTTAAAATGGGAAAGTCACTTTTGAGAGTCCTACCCTCTTTTTCTTGCAGCTACATCAAATGGGACCAAAGCTATAAAGAAAACAAAGAAATAAATTTTCAATTAAAAAGAGACAAAACACTAAATGCACATACGCTATTTCCACCTGTGTGATATTTAGCATATTTGGGTTCTTTTTATATAACATGCAGTGGCACCATGAAATGTAAAAAATGTTTCAATGTTCCCTGTTAAAAATGGAGGTAATAACCATAATTACAGCCCCAAGACAATCTTTAGAGGTTTACCATTGTCAGGGCTACAAGGATTATGCATATAGAGAACCAAAACATTTGCCATGGTTAACAAAATTTTGCGGCAAAAAACACATATTATTCAGTGCATTCTCTGTCCATATCACTTTAACCCATTTGAGCAAGAAACTATTTATTTTTAAATCTGAAAGCTTTGCGAATTATGTACCAATTCAATCAATCAGTAATCATGTGGAATTTTAGCCTCTCAAGACAATAGCATATGGCATATGTGTATATATATGTATACACTAGTGCTTAAATCCTTCGTATTTTGAAAGAATTAAGGCACTCTCGGGGGCATTTGTAAACTTCTTTATTTTGGCTTCAGAACAAACTCATTAATATATTAACATGCCGTCTTTACGGTGTCATGAACACCGAAGAAGGCTCAACGCCGAAAAGCGTTTGTTCTGAAGCCAAAATAAAGAAGTTTACAAACCCCCCTGAGAGTGCGGTAATTCTTTCAAAATACGAAGGATTTGAGCGCTACTATGTTACCTGTTTTCCCTACCGTGACCGGCACCCGCCTGGGAGTGCTCTGTAAGGAAAGGTGGAGACAGAGCATGAATATATGTATACACGTATATATATATATATAAAACCTACTGGTGGTCACCAGTCGGGTGGCCAGTAGGTAGTGATCCAGCGTCACTATAGAAATTCTGTCTCACATGCGTCACCATTCACTACCTAATACTCACCAAACTAATCAATAACCAGGCCCATGCACTTAAGACAGAAAATCATAAAGCTGAATCATGTGGCCTAATTCTCTACACTATTAAACTCATTTATACATATTTACAACTACAGTATAACATTTTTATTCATGAATTATCAAAGAAACATTTGATTAGACCACTGAGGCCAACGGATTTAAACTAATGGTAACAACTCAAAAATCAAGTCCAGCTCGACGTTTTAAGTCTTTTATTTTTAAATTCTCAAATTTCATAAACTTTAGTAGCTCATTTATTAATATCAAGCATTTAATTTATTAATTCAGTTGTATTCATTTAATCATTGGCTCAAAAGGTCCGACACTTCAATATTGCATAGAATAATGATTTAAAGAAAACATCAACCCTATTCCCTAAGTTAGCTTTCTGACCTGAAAAGGAAAACAAATATTATCAAACAAGCATGCCTTACGTGTCCTTAGGAAAACGGACAGCACTTCGCCCTCAGGAAACAGTCAGCCCCGCTCCCCTCAAGAAGCCTAATTTTGATACCTTTCTCACTCGCTAATCTAACTGAATGATATGTTTCAATAAACTCCAGCACCCTGATTGGTTGCTGTCTGTCAGACCACCAAAACCACCTCTTTCCAGAGTGACAAAGTCATTATATCATTGTTCATTGACATGAGGCGACACCGGCTTCCGAAGATTCGTTACAATTTTAAAAGTTGTTTCACTGATTTCCTCCAGAGCTCGGCAAAATCATCTCTGTCACCTCCTTGGCCTTGTAGAAATAACATCCAGAACACACAGAGCACACGTCTCTTTTGTTTAAGCCACAGTTCATTCAAAAGAATAGCTTTCCATGAAAAGTTCCAATACGACTGTGCTTGGCTCTGCTCACGTACAGGCTAACCAACATTTCTCCAGTACTAGGCCTCAAGCCTCTCTCTCGGCCTAGTATTTAAACAAACACAAAAGAATAATAAATTCAAGTAAAATAAACGCTTCTGTTACCAACCCTACAATTGCTATTATTTAACCCATTAATAAATGTCATCTAGCAGAAGCAAACAAATAAAACAGCACATTAAATATCTACCATTCTTCATATAGTCCAGCTGAAGTCTTTATGTTTCTGAAAGAGTAAAAAGATGATCAAATAATACACAGACAGACAGTCACAACATAGGACAAACATATAAGCACATATAATGAAAGCACATGCCATAAAATGATCAGCTGCATTAATAATGACAAGGACAATAGGACGAACAAGACAATATTAATCATGTGTTACATGACAAACTCGCAAATGCAACAAGAGCACATGTCATTAATTCCACGTGTTCAAGTGTGTGCAATCTTATTCTAAGTTGAATTAGTTGAACAAATCATGCAACAATTCATTAATAGATTCATTCATGTTACAGGGAATAAACTTCACGAGTCAGAATAAAATAATTTCTGAAGCTCGCTCCATCAACTCCCTCATCTGGTGATTTATAAATCACCAAATAACACCCAAAAATTTCAGAAAATTTTAAACCCAATTTAGAGACATCACATTATGAATTCTCTCGGTATTAGTTTCCCTAAACCCCTGTTTCTGCTGTCTGGTCATCTCTTTCAAACTAAGCCCTCCGCATTTCTTCTAACTCATATTCTTTCTCCTGTTCCTTTCTGAGTTTAAAAATCCTCCTCTTTTCCTTCTGATGGTTCTTCCTTTTGTGAATAATACAGCTAATTTTTAGCAGAATTATCACTATAATGATGACAATTACTGGATAGAGCACTTTGCCAATGATGGAGCTTCCAACTTCAGAAAACCATTCTTTTATAGCCTCCATTCTTTTCCCAATTCGTTCTGTCAAACTTTCTTCTTCTATGGGTTCTATTTCCTCAAGGAACTCGGTAATATTCTTAATAAGCAACTCTATATTCCGACTCTTGTCAGGAATATAAGTACAGCAATGCTGGACATGTAAGACCCCACAGACTCCTCCCTCTTTTGCAAGCAGAATGTCTAATGCAAGACGATTCTGCATAACCATGCTCCTGGTAGCAACAAGTTCTGTATTGACTAATTGGAAACCACTTGCAGTATCTGTTGACAATCTATCCACAATTGTAGAAACTTTTCTGATTTTGATTGAATTCATGGTAATTCCTACCATAGGAATAACAGCACCAAAAATGTCTCCCAGGACTTCTGTAAAACTTTCTCTTTTGTACCTATTCAGATGTTCACCAAATTCAAAGGTACCCTTTTCTTTTCTGTCAACATGAAACATTTTTGGGAAGACCAAGCCAAGATAGCATGTCCCATACCAATGGTCTGGGAGGCTAAAATATGCTTTATTGCCACAAATAAAATACATCCCAGGAAAAATTGGATCCTTACCACCCTTAAATCCCTATCCCCCTTTGATACGATATGTATCCTCACATTGACTAGCACCCACAAAATAATTATCATAAAGTGTGTTATCTCTTCTAATGGAAAATTTTCCACTAACTGGTTCATCTATGTGTATAGCAGCATTTGTGTTAACACCATTTAATTTAGCATCCTCCATTTGCCAGTACTTTGACTTGGCATGTTTAAGCATCTCATTTCTTTTGTAAACAGCCCTTCTCTCCTCAACCATGTTCAGGAAAGTCTTTTCTTCTGCTCTCATTTTGCATGTTAAATTATTTCTATATGCGTACTCATAATTGAGTTCATTAGTAACTAAAAAGAATTCCCTCATTTGTTTCGCAGGCTTCACTTTGTTCAAGCTATTTACAACTTTGAGATTTGCAAAAACCTCACCAAAGTCTGAATAATAATATTCCAGACGACCAGTTTGATAAAACAAGCTAGCAATTACACTACAAGTAATGCCATAAGTAAGAGGTAACATATTATAAGTCACCCCCTCTGAAACAGAAGCAGGCAGTTTCACACAAACATAACAATCCTTAACATTCATGACTTTACCATATTCAGACAGAAGCCTTGAAAATGAATTGCTTGAGAAATCTCCAACAGATCTATCTTGATGAATCTCTGGATCATGCTCAATAACTCTGCTAGACTTGCCAGCATGTTTCTCATGTTTAGGCTCTACCTTACTTGTTATGTTAGTCTTGAGTTTTTGCTTATTAACATCAAAAGGATAAACTACAGCTAATATTAACCAAACTAGGATTAATAAAACCACACAAATTGAAGTCATTTTGCAACATCTTCTTAGTATTGAACACCTTGAAGTACCTGATCTAGGCATTCTGGAAAATTGAAAAAAATAAAAATAAAATAAATGTGGATTAACTAACCAAAATGTGAGTAATGTGAGTAAACTAAACTATATCCCCCTTTAAAAAATTTTTTTTTACAATAAAACCCTAAACAGCTTTTCTTCGACCTTGTGTCACATATATATGTGCTTTCCAACTAAACACAATTTCTTCGACCTAAAGTCACCCAACAAATTTTCTACAGCCTTATGCCAGGAAACAAAACCCTCATCAAAATGTAAAACAACTTCAATCCTTGTAACTGAGTCCTTCCAAATCTTCCTGGCTACTGCTCTCCACCTCCACAATTGGCGGGATGATAATGTAAGTCCACTCTGGGGACTTATACTTCTGATTTGGCTTTATTACTCTTTTTGTCTTTCGAGTGATTACTTCTATTTTCTTGTTTTCGTTTTTCTTTTCAGAGTCACCTCCCTGACTAGATATTTCGTTGATCTGTTCTTTTGATTTCTTCACCAGTTTGAATTTCAAATTATCTTCAGGCCAAATATCTCCTTTCCTCAAGATCTTTTTCCTTGGCACACTTTCGTTACATTCAGCTTTCCAAGCTCTTTTTCGGAATTTTCTTATTTCAGATTCTTCATCACTTTCATCAGTGTCTGTATCTGAGACTTCAAATCTGTACCTAGGAATTTCTTTACTCGGCAGCTTCACTCCATTCGGAACAATATCCTTACTGGTACTTGGTAATTCTTCCTCTTCTTCAGGAATCACCTTCAGCTTCCCAGTTTCAGGCTTTTTGCTCCTGTACACAGAGTTACTCCTTTGCTTTTCAATACTTCCTTGGATTAGATTTTCGTCTCGCTCAGAATCTTCTGCTTCTGAATCTCCCTTTTCTTTTAGAGACTCTTTTTCAAGCAGATCTTCATCAACACCTCGATCTCCAGTTTCGATATTCAGATCTTCTTCATTCAAGTTCTGATTCTCATCTAGATTTTCTTGATGTTGTTTTTCTTGTTGATCATCAGACTCAGGATCTTCTGGGTCACCTTCTGAATCTGAATCAGTTGTTGTCTCACTGTCTTCATCAGGATTTTCAGGAGGTGGTACACGAATTGTATGGCTCGCGTGCACCCACCTTTTCAACCCCTTGCATTTAACAGCATTTGTTGTGACCAAAATCACTTGTCTTGCCTTCTGCCACCTTGGAACTAAACAGTTTCTTCTTCGATGAACTTTGGTCCTTACCCAGTCTCCGGGTAACAAATCATGCGCTTGTACTTTCTCCTTTGAGATTACATCTGTTCCCACCTGATGAAATACAGAATTTACTACATCAGACAGATTTTGGCAATATTCAATGATTGCACTATCATTAATACTCATTAATTTGCCAACTGGAACAAATGCTTGCCTCATTACTCTACCCATTACAATGTCATGAGGACTAAGGCCTGTCTTTTTCTCTGGAGTGCTTCTTAATGACATCAAAACAAGTGGAAGAGCATCTGTCCATTTTACTCCTGTAGCTAGACACATTTTTGAAATTCTATTCTTGATAGCTCCATTTATTTGTTCAACAACACCTGGTACTTCTGGTCTGTAAGCACAATGCAGCTTTTGTTGAATATTTAAAGCCTCACAAATCAGTTTCATCAATCAGTTTTCAAAATGGGTTCCACAATCACTTTCAATGGTCACTGGAAATCCGTACCTAGGTATGATCTCCCTCAGAAGCAATTTTGCCACAGTGACTGAGTCATTGTGACGAGTTGGGAAAGCTTCTACCCATCTTGAAAACAGACAAACAAATACTAGTACATATTTTAATCTGTTATGCATTGGCATTTCAATAAAATCCATTTGTAATCTGGTAAAAGGACCACCCTCCCGTCCTATGGTTCCCAAGCTTACAACAGTTTTCCTATTTGGATTCATCTGTTGGCAGGTCAAACATCTTTGGCAAAGTGACTCTGCAATGATTCTGAATGTTGTATTGAACCATGTTTCTCTGAATAATCTGATCATAGAATCTCTCCCTAAATGTCCTGGACCATGGTACATCCATGCCTTGTCAGCAATCATGCAGTTTGGCATTACAGGCCTTCCATCTTTGTAAACCCAAATTCCATTTTCCTCTCTTTGTCTACATTCATTTTTTAACCATGTGTTTTTCTCTTCTTCATCTGCCTCATCTTGTAAATCTTTTACCTCCTGCCATGTTTCAACTACAGAAATTAGCATGAGAGAATTCATTGTGTGACTTTTGTCTTTTTCCCGATTGATTGAATAATTGTTCTTCGCGCAGTACTTTGCAATTTCATCTGCATATGCATTCCCTTTAGTGATGTAATCATCACCTTTCTTGTGAGCTGCACATTTGACCACAGCAATTTGCTCTGGTAACTGAATGCCATCAATCAATCTCTTGATCAATTTTGCATTTCTGATTGGCGTACCAGCTGTCCATAGTCATGAACTATGCCATATCCATACTGACTATCAGTCACTATGGTTACCCTTTTGCCAGCTGCTTTTTCACAAGCTCGAATTAGACCAATCAACTCTGCAGTTTGAGCAGAACGAATTCCATCAAGAGGTGAACCTTCAACAACATCTGAAACTGTACACACCGAATATGCTGCTCTCAGAATCCCTTCATCAGTTCTCAAACAAGACCCATCCACCAAGTACACTATATCTGATTCAGGCAAAGGAACATCTTTTATGGCCTGTCGTGGTTTTGTGCAGTAATCTACAACATCCAGGCATTCATGATCAATGTCATTTTCATAATTTACCTCAGTAACGACTCCATCTGGTAACAGTGTGGAAGGATTCAAATTAACACACCTTGCAATTGAAACGTTATCTGACCCCAGAATTGTTTTTTCATATTTTGTTAATCTGCTGCTTGTTAAAGTTGAGTCTTACTTCTGGTAAGGAGAATTTCAACTGAATGAGGTACATATACCTTTACAGGAAATCCCATAATGATACCCTCACTTTGTTCAAGACTTACACTTGTTGCAGCCACTGCTTTTAAGCAACATGGCAAAGCTTTTGCAACAGGATCCAAAACAGCTGAGAAATATGCAATAGGCTTTCTCAACTTTCCATGTCTCTGAATCAACACAGACAATGCACAACCTTCCCTTTCGCTGCAGTACAGTTCAAATTCCTTTTCATAGTCTGGCATACCCAGGGCTGGAGCTTCACATAAGCTCTTTTTTAATTGTTCAAAAGCTTCCAGTACAATTTTTGACAAACTGACTGGATCTTTTATGTCTGCTTTTGTTAGTCTCTGAAGTGGTTTTGCAATTACTGAAAATCCACTAATCCATTGTCGACAGTAACCAACCATTCCCAGAAACATTCTGACCTGTCTTTGTGTTGTCGGTGGCTGAATTGCTCGAATCATTTTAATTCTTTCAACTGTCACTTTTCTTGGTCCCTTTGCAATTCTGTGACCAAGATATTTTACTTCTTGTTTACAAAACTGCAATTTTGCAGGTGACACTTTATGTCCCTCATCTGCCAAACGATTTAAAAGTGTAATGGTATCAGTGACACAATTTTCTCGTGTTTTTGCTGCCACAAGCAAATCGTCAATGTACTGTACCAGTGTGGAATTACCAGGCAATATCAGATCTTCCAGGGACTTCTTTAACAACTGATTAAAGATAGATGGACTCTCAGTATACCCTTGTGGGATATGACACCATGCTAGGATCCTATTCTGGAACCTGAAAGCGAAAATTTGCAGGCTTTCTGGATGTAATGGAACTGTAAAGAAGGCATTGCACTGGTCAATGACCGTGTACCATTCTGCATCATGCTGAATCTGATAAAGAATTACCGCAGGGTTTGGAACAATTGGACAACATGGAACAACAATCTGGTTAATTTTTCTCAGGTTCTGAACAATTCTATATGTTGCGTTTGGCTTTTTAATACCCATAATCGGTGAATTACATGGGCTGCTTTCAATTTCTTTTAGCACACCTTGACTTATGAATTTTTCAATCACTGGAATGACACCCTCGATTATCTCAGGTTTCATTTTGTATTGAGGAACATTTGGAAAATCTATTCCCTGCTTTACTGTAATTTTCACTGGATCTACATTCTTCATAAGACCCATATCATTTCATGTTAGGTCCCAAATTGCTAGATTAACTGGCTTTTTGAGCTCTTCTGGCAAATCATTTCTATCAAACACAGGAAACAATGATGTTTTTTCTTCGTCAACCATCAACATTGTTAATTTATAAAGCCCATCTTCTTCTGTCTGCTGTTTGCATTTCAATGCCATCTGGTGGGCAATATATTCTGCAATTCATTTTGCATAATACATCAAGACCCAACAGATTCACAGGACTACTGTCACAAACTAGAAATCTGTGTTTATCTTTGTAGTTCCCTATTTCCACCTTTACTGGTTCTGTTAAACTTGTTTTAATTTGCTGATTAGCTACACCTACAACTTGGATGGACTCACCAGAGAGAGGAAGGTTTTCTATTTCTGCTGATCTAACAGTAGAACGGGTAGCACCTGTATCCACAAGGAAAGTAACATCAACATCGTTTACTTTACCATTTACAAATGGACCAGACTGATCTACCTCAAGAGTGAGCCCAAGCACACACTCTTCTTCCTCTCTCAGGCAGCGTCATGAGTAATCTTCTGAAGAATCACTCTCTTCTTTGTCTTTCAGCCAAAATTGAGAAGCATTTGACCTGTTAACTTTTGACACATTATTTACCTGATTACCTCCACAGAACCTGTTTCGGGAGAAAATCTCTGCGTGTTAGCACTATTAGGGAATGGTGCTTGTGGTACCTGACTCTGCTGAATTTGTCTCTGCTGTATCTGGTTCTGCTGAAACTGGCTTTGCTGTATCTGGCTCTGCTGATTCTCTATCTGTCGCTGTAGCTGTAGCTGCTGACTTAACTCGTTTAACTGTTGCTGTAGCTGTTGCTGTTGCTGTTGCTGCGGATTTAACTCACACTGCACCTGTGGATTCAATGAATTATTTTTAAAATTTCTGGGCGGATTTTTACACTCTTGCTTCCAGTGTCCAATTTCTCCGCAATTAAAACATGGGAGCTTGTGTTTCAGCTCTTCAACATTTACATTAAATTTTGGCTTATTATTATTATTGAAATTGTTCTTGAATTTCCCTTAATTCTGCTGCTGCATAGAAGCTAACTGTTGTTGTTGCTGCTCTGCTACCTTCACTTGTGCCCACATCGCCTTTTCCTTGAGATTTTTCTGTTTCGCGTCTATCTCATCACTGCAATATTTTGCCTTTCTCAGGATGTCATCAACTGAAAGTGATTGCCAGCACACAATTCCATTTCTAATCATATCGCCAATTTCAGGTCTCAGGCCATATACAAAACTGTATATAAAGTGGCTCATGTCCTTTTCACTTAATTTTTCATAGCCACTGTACTGTTTGAAGACTAACAGTAACCTTTCATAAAATAATTGAACTGATTTTTTTGGTTCCTGGTTTGTTCTGTCAATTTTAACCCAATCCACTTCCTTCGGGGGAATTTTTCCTTTCAGCCAATAAATTACTTTATTATAAATGTCCATGACATCTTTTGCTGGGGCACCTGTGACCGGGTCTTGGGGAGGTTCTTCTTTTGGCCAATCCACAGAAATTTTGCATTCTGTCCAAAGATCTGATGGGACAACAATGTCAAAGAATCTATCCAGATCAATCCACAGAACTTTTGACACTTTTATAAATCTGTCTACCTGTCGATACCACTCAACTGTCTTTTCTCTCAAACGTGGGAAATCATTTGTAAACAGAAGAATATCCTGTCTGGACCAAGGAACATGTACATACCCTCCTCCTGCTATTTTCCTCATTGGAAATTCTGAAACCACATCGTTTCTTAACCTTTTATCCTGTTCTCTATTCTTTGACCATTTTATTCTCCATTTGCCTAATTCGCCTAATTTTCTGAGAAAACTTATTAATTCTTTTATATGGGCCATTCTTCCAGCAGCATTTAGATTGTCAATATCTCTTTCAGAAAAATCCACTCTGTAGTGTTTTTGCAAATGTTTCTGTTTACTCAAATCAATTTCTAATTCAGCAGCCATTTCTTCCAGTTGTTCATACCTGTTTTTCGTTTTCCACTGAATACTTTTACAGATAAAAAGCAATTCATCATCCTGATACAACTTCAAATTGTCAGTACCAATTGTGCCAATGATCAATTCTTCTAAATCAGCTTTTAATTTTGCAACATCAAGCTTTTTATAATCAGGAGCTTCAGGGGATAATGCATTTTGAGATAAATCTATTCTATTTAGACTTTTCTCTGACAGACCTGAATCTGATTCTGCCACAGATGGTGTTTGTGAACCCGACAGACTTCCATTTAATGTTAAATTTGGCATCATAGATTTTTCTCTATGAATCTCTGAAAGTTCTGAATAAAATCTCTCAGCTACTTTTTGAATTTCTGCATTTAATGGAACTGTCAAAGCTGAATGTCTATTGTCTCCTTGATCGAAAACTGGTACAACAGGACCAATAGTTACTGGTACTGTCACTGCTTCCATGCTTTTTGTCAGTTGTTGAATTAAATCTTCCTTTGCTTTATTGTAACTTGAAATTTCTTGCATGTCTGCAGGTATTTTTTCCTGATTTCTCACAAAATTATTTTCCTGTTGGGGAAATCTATTTTCTCTAGGAGTACTAGAATTATTTACTGACCCTACTCTTTCAGGTAATTTTAAAAATCTGGGAGAACCTTCTTCAGATTCTCTAGGAGGTACACTTGGAGAGGTTCCTGTAGAAACTCTCGGGGTAGACTGAGAACTTACTTGATAAGGTGGCGGTTTGCATTTAGTAGCATAAATGTCTTCTAAAATTGCATCATCTAATTCCTCATTGTGAGAAGTTGGCCTGGTATATAATGCTCACTAATTCTAGTGATCACTTTGTACCATGCCAAGCAACCCTTATGATGATGGTTGTAATTCAACCTTGTAGACCAGTTATCCTAGTGGTAACGTGGACAAAGCAGTCTTAGGCTAAACTCTGAAAGGCATGTGAAGCCAGCTGTTATACCATACACAACCCCCTTGAATACCAAATGAAAGGGACACCACACAGATATATATTGAAAATATATATTGATTTATTAACTATAAAATCCCCTGGACTCTTTATGAGCACAGAAGCACAAGCGTTAAATCACAAGACAGTTTAAAATACACAAAAGTTGCACAATATGGATGAGCCCTAGGGGCCACCTAAACCATATACTAAATAAGTGGTATAAGAGATACCAGGAGGAAAGTGAAGAGGCCTAGGGCCTTGGGAATCGCTGGAGCTATTCGAGACTGGAGTTAACTAAGTCGGGAAAGGCCCACGGGACTCGGATGCAGTGTTCAAAGTGCACGCACTTTACAATACAAAGTCTATGGTGCGTAAAAAGCACAAAGTTAGAAAGTTAGGAACCTTCCGAGTGACCTACGGAGCTGAAACTTAAAACACAGGCCCTTGGGATGTGTACCAGTGCAGGAGCACCGGCGGAGCTGAGTTACCTCACCCACAGGAAGCGGGTGCACAGGGTCGAAGATGTGTCGGGTTTCGTCACGCTGGTCGATGGTGCTTGGAGCTGAAGATGCTGCAGGCGGCTCGATGAGAAGAGTTCCGGTGGATCCAAGGGTGGATCTGAAGAGTTGAAGACCTGAAAGCAGAGGGGACAGTGTTCAAAGTCACTAGCCAGTGACTACCGTGGAACCAGATTGGAACCAGGCGATGTCGGGTGCAAACAGGCGTTGTCGGGTAGCTTCTTTCTGCAGCCACGTGGATACCCGGGGTCGAGGACGTCCAGGAGTCGGTCACGAGCTGTCCCACGTAGGCTTCTCGCTGTTGGCGGTGTCGGCGACCTGATCGGAGCAAACAGGCCTTGGCAAGTGCAAGCCACGCAGAAGTTGAAAGATGCTGTTCACTCGGACCAGCAAGGTCAGAGCGGGTGCTCCTTTTCACAGGAGCTTGGGTAGGTCTGGAGCAACCAGACCTGCTGTTTAAATCTTCGGGTTCGTCGCCAAGATGGCCGCTGGCCGCGTGGCTAGTGGCCGGGATGGCGCGTCGAGTGGCACAGTGCAAAAGGGCCCCACGCAGATCGTGGAGATGCTGGGGGGCTGATCTTCGGTGCAAGGGCTGCTCGGTGGTGGGGGTTCTCAATCCCCAAAGCACAACGTCGAGGATGCCTCAGAAGCTGCGCAGTCAGCTTTTCGGGTGTCTTTCAAGAGGTCCGGTCCCACGTCACTCGGTGCCTCCACGGGTCCCTTCTTTGCAGGGACTGTGGATCGGGCTCTGAGAGGTCTGGGAATCTGGTTCTTGTCGGGCTCTGGGCTCGGGCTCCGGCGGGAGGCGGCGGCAAAGCAGACGTCGAGTTGCTGGTTGGTGCCTGTGTTCACAGGGTGGTCACTCCTTGGCCACAAGGGAGATTCTTCTTCAGTCTTCTGTGCAGCAGAATGTCGAAGTCCAGTCTTCTTCTTAGTTTTAAGTTGATTTCGGGATGATCTGCTGTGCAATGGCACTGCTCCCCCTCTTATTCCAATCTAGGGGGTGGATCACCTACTAGGTCCCTCCCCTATGGGTGGGACCAGGAAGGGGGGTGGTTACACCCCCTCTCCTTTGTCCAGCTCCTCGCCAGGACTGGGGCTGGAAAGCCCCAGAACCGGTTTGGGCTGGCTTATGCACAGGGACACCTTGTGTGCCCCAGGCATGTCTCAATCTATTCAGCCCTGTCCTACCCAATACACAAAACCCTGTCTGGGGTGGTGCTCGCACCTCCCCAGGCAGGAAACCCTTTGTCCAGGCCCTCCTCGCTGGAAGGACTCCCAGCAGCAGGAGGTCAGACATGTGTCTGTGGTGGCAGCATCCATTTTGTGATGCTGAGGCTCTGTTTAACTTTAACCGGGGTTAAGGCTACACACATGTCGTGTCCCTCTAGAAGGGTGGAATGCTATCCCCGTCGCCAGAACTGGCGAGGGGATAGTATTCCAATTCGTATGACACCTTACTCGACATGTTTTGATAAAGCCAAACCAAAGATAGCATTTAACCGCGAGGATTATAATGCACTTAAGAGTATATGGTATGGCAATATCCCGGAACAGCTTAGGGAGTGGTTCCCGACAGCTGCAGACAGGCTCAGCTCATGCTAGAGCACCATCTCACATATTTCCAAGCACTCTGCCTCCAGGATTGATGAGGCCTTCCATAGGAGTGGCTGATAGGAACATATGTGTCCAGTTTAGGGTTAGGCACAGGCATACTGTACCTAAGTAAGAGGTGATTACACCAACTTACCCCAGCTGAGTGATCAGCCAGTTGTGTCAAATATGGAGGCCAGGCCAGGGGTGGCACAATACATGCTGCAGCCCCTGGTAGGCCTTGGCTACACCTATGCCCTGGGTACCTATGGTACACTGTTACAGGGGCCTATAAGGTGAACCAATTCCAATTGTGTTATGCACCTAAGGTACATGGAGTCCATTTTAAGGAGAGAGCAATCAGCCTGGGGCCCTGAATAGCAGGATCCCAGGCCAACTAAGTCAAAAACCAGCTAAACACCAGGCAAAAAGTTTGGGGGTAACCATAGTCAGATATCCACCTTCCTACACTCATCAAGTCTCTTTTCAGCTTTCTTTTGTTCTAGATCTTCAGTAATCATTATTCTCACTGGATACAGACCATCATACATATCTGCCTTTCTCCAGCGTCTCACTTTGTCTTCATGTGTTTCTCTATTTAGAATATACTTTGAATTTCTAGGTGCCAGACATTTGCTTTCACGCTCAAGTTCCATCATCTCAACCTCCCATTCAACCAATACCTCAAATTGTGTAGGTCTAGGCTTCGGCACAAGATCCATCATTTTTCCTCTCAAGTTTCGTAAAACCTTCATATTAAATGACCCATCTTCTGGCCAGGCTAATACGCCATCGTTTTTAGTATAATGCATCTAATTATCAAACCAAATTACAGTATGATAGCCATATTCGCCTTCCATATAGGCTGCAGGTGTTTTGTACTTATGAAGTAATTTACCACCACGCGTTTCAATTTTCTTGTCAGGTTTAAAACAATTTTTCACTTTCTGAAACCATGAAGGCTTCTTTATCTCACTATCATTCCAATAACTCATGTTTTAAATCAAAATGTGTTTATTTCGAAGGCTTCAAAATATTTTCTTGGTGTTCCGCTATTCTAGCCAACCCGTGCGCGAAAGACACCAACAAGCCAATCAGGTTAAGCCACGTCACCACCTTGTTCCACCAATAGAAATACAGTATTCGGAACTGACCAATGTGGTACTAGCTCGTCACTGTCACGTGAGCCAATCAGTGCGCTTTCTGTGACGTATGTTAGCCAATCACAGCGCGAACCGAAATGACGTATGCTGCTGCTACAGCTTCTCTGTGTGTTACTCCGTAAACTCACCCCTCCTTCACAAAACTTTTTCACGGCGCCATTTTAAGCAAAACTTTCCAATGAATTTTAATTAGTAACAACAAATAAACAAACCACTTGTCTGTTTCGCTAACAAAGTGATAGTTTTCCAGTCATTCAGAACTCACTCTTCGCATAAAATAGACGACGCTATTTCTATACGATCGATCATTTATTCACATTTACATACGAAAACCCTAATCATTCACACACAAGATCTTGGTAGGACTTGAACCAACCACAGAAAACGTCAAACGTTAATAAGAATAGATGACGCTATCTTACCCTTCTCTCAAGCTTGGATAAATCCTACTACTCTCTTCACAAAAAGTTTTAAAACAGACTCACCAGGTCCCTATGCTTAATGCTACGATTTCATAGGCAATCCTCACTATAACATTCAACCATGCACATCTAAGCCCTAAACTTGTGTTGTACGTCCACAACACGTGATATTTTCTATACCACAATTTTTGAAACAGAACAAATGCACTGTGTAACTCTTCTAGTCACACTACTCTTTGCCGGCAAATAACCAGGAATTTTTCACACTGCTGGAAAAATCCTTACGACTACATACAACAAGTGAACAAACCTAACAATAATTTTTAGACATGTATCCTATGTAATTTGCATGTAACATGGATGTTACCATAGGAGCCATCCTCTGCTACCAAAAGAATTGACCCAGCGTCACTATAGAAATTCTGTCTCACATGCGTCACCATTCACTACCTAATACTCACCAAACTAATCAATAACCAGGCCCATGCACTTAAGACAGAAAATCATAAAGCTGAATCATGTGGCCTAATTCTCTACACTATTAAACTCATTTATACATATTTACAACTGCAGTATAACATTTTTATTCATGAATTATCAAAGAAACATTTGATTAGACCACTGAGGCCAACGGATTTAAACTAATGGTAACAACTCAAAAATCAAGTCCAGCTCGACGTTTTAACTCTTTTATTTTTAAATTCTCAAATTTCATAAACTTTATTAGCTCATTTATTAATATCAAGCATTTAATTTATTAATTCAGTTTTATTCATTTAATCATTGGCTCAAAAGGTCCGACACTTCAATATTGCATAGAATAATGAATTAAAGAAAACATCAACCCTATTCCCTAAGTTAGCTTTCTGACCTGAAAAGGAAAACAAATATTATCAAACAAGCATGCCTCACGTGTCCTTAGGAAAAACGGACAGCACTTCGCCCTCAGGAAACAGTCAGCCCCGCTCCCCTCAAGAGGCCTAATTTTTATTCCTTTCTCACTCGCTAATCTAACTGAATGATATGTTTTAATAAACTCCAGCTGCCTGATTGGTTGCTGTCTGTCAGACCACCAAAACCACCTCTTTCCAGAGTGACAACGTCATTATATCATTGTTCATTGACATGAGGCGACACCGGCTTCCAAAGACTCGTTACTATTTTAAAAGTTGTTTCACTGATTTCCTCCAGAGCTCGGCAAAATCATCTCTGTCACTTCGTTGGCCTTGTAGAAATAACATCCAGAGCACACAGCGCACAAATCTCTTTTGTTTAAGCCACAGTTCATTCAAAAGAATAGCTTTCCATGAAAAGTTCCAATACGACTGTGCTTGGCTCTGCTCACGTACAGGCTAACCGACATTTCTCCAGTACTAGGCCTCAAGCCTCTCTCTCAGGCTAGTATTTAAACAAACACAAAAGAATAATTAATTCAAGTAAAATAAACCCTTCTGTTACCCACCCTACCATTGCTAATATTTAACCCATTAATAAATGTCATCTAGCAGAAGCAAACAAATAAAGCAGCACATTAAATATCTACCATTCTTCATATAGTCCAGCTGAAGTCTTTATGTTTCTGAAAGAGTAAAAAGATGATCAAATAATACACAGACAGACAGTCACGACATAGGACAAACATATAAGCACATATAATGAAAGCACATGCCATAAAATGATCAGCTGCATTAATAATGACAAGGACAATAGGACGAACAAGACAATATTAATCATGTGTTACATGACAAACTCGCAAATGCAACAAGAGCACATGTCATTAATCCCACGTGTTCAAGTGTGTGCAATCTTATTCTAAGTTGAATTAGTTGAACAAATCATGCAACAATTCATTAATAGATTAATTCATGTTACGGGGAATAAACTTCACGAGTCAGAATAAAATAATTTCTGAAGCTTGCTCCATCAGTAGTAATAGTTAGGACCTAGGGGCTCATCACAATGGAGTGTCAGGGATTGGGACCGCCAGCCTATAAGGCGGCTGTCCCACAGGGCTAACTATAATGCGATTGCCAACGTGGCGGTCGCATTGACCATGTTTTGGGTTGTGGCGAGTGCTGCGCACTCTAGCACCAGCCGCAATACAAAACAGAGATGCCACACCTATCCCTGCACTACGTGACAAATATTCGGTGCCTGCCACATGGTGCAGGGATATGTAGTGGGACCCCAGGCCAGGTGACTGGGGGCCAGAGTGGAAGGGGGGGCACTACGAGCCCCCATTGTACCTTTTCACCAGATTTTCCATGGCGGGTTACCTGGTTCATTTGCTGATATCTTTGGTGTCTTTTGGCGAATCTTTGTGAATTATTTCAAAACTAATACGCCATTCACTTAAGCTCCTGTGGTGAAAGTTTCGGGGTGATTCGTCAAGCGGGGGCAGAGGAAAAGGGAGGGTCCAAAAACACTTTTTCTCCATGTTAAATTCCATAGGAAAGTTTAATCTCGGCTACAGCCCAAACTGCTGAATGGAATTACACCAAATTTGGCAAAAAGGTAGTTTTTGGTCCAGAAAGCACTCTATATGACGTAAATCCGTTCAATAGTTGCTGAGAAATGTAAAGATTTCTCAGATATGCAACTGTGGCCGCGGTGGTTCCGCAAACCCTCCCACTCTTGTGCCTTAGATCTGATTGGCCGCCAGCACTTCAAACCAGGAAGTGTTGGCAGCCATCTTGTGACTCTGTTGAACCGAGTCACAAGACAAAACAAGAAAAGGGGGCAGGGTAGAAACCCCCTGACCCCCTAGGCCTGTTCAGGGTTTCCCACAGGGTGAAATAAATCGTTTTTAAAAAACAATTACATGCTTGCAGAGTGGTGAAGATAGGGGAGTGGCCTGCGACCACCTCTCATCAATTCCACTGTATGGGGCTTACTGGCGAAAACAGGTGGGCTAGTTGGCCCCTAAGGACCCTCAGCAACGAAGAGGACTTCATCCCCCAACCAAGAGCGCACCAGGAGGCAAGTTTGCAGAGTGGTGGAGAAAGGGGGTGTGGTCTGCTATCAGTACTTAGCAATCCTGCTGTATGGGACTTACTGGAGGTAATAGGAGGGGTAGTTGACCCCCCAGGAAGTCCCTTGGGACGAACTACTCATCCTGTTACGTCCAGTAAGTTCCACATAGCAGGATTGCTGAGAAATTGTGAGAGGTCACACCCCTTTTCTCCACCACTCTGCAAATGTGCCTCTGGGCACACTACTAGTTGGAAGATAAAGTCCCTTTGGCTCCAGAATTACCTTGGGGGCCAAGAGGCCCTCCTGGTACCTCCTGTAAGTCCTATGCAGCAAAGTTCCTGAGAACTAGTTGGAGGTCAAGCCCCCTTTCTCTGCCACTCTGCAAACATGACTGCTAGTTAAAAAAAACTTTCAAATAAAAAAAAGCAAAGGTTACAGGGACATTATATTAAGCACATAGCAATAAAGAAACCTTAGAAATTGAGTGATGTCACTGGCCATGTCATGAGTGATGTAATATGTGAGGTCATAAGCAGTGCATTGCAGGGGGGGCAAGTTATAGTTAACTCAAGTAACTATAACGGTTGAATTTTCCCTGGTTTTGTACGAGTGAAATGTCAGACTAACTGTAACGTCCTTGAATCCTTTTGGATTTTTCAGTGAATTTCTAAGCTTTTTTAATATGTAAATTCCTAACTATGACGTCCCTGGAAACTTTGTTTGAGAATGACATGATGAAAACCTACTGTGGTAATATACATGCAGAACCACAAGCACCCTAATGCTTTGCTCTTTGCAAGAAAAAGCATTGTGGGCGGGACACATGTTTGAAATGCAACAAGTGACTACATCTTTTCATTGTATGACTCTTGCCAGGTCTGTGAACACGGGCGTGGTAGCCCAAAATGCATCAGGCCACCTTGGAATCGATTTCCTGCTCATGCTGTAGTCACTGCATTCCTCAATAAAGAAGCTATAACCTACCTGGGAGAGCGAATCCTTTGAGGAAAACCTTTGTTTTTGATGTGTATGGCCATTCCAGCCCTGGATTTGCACTGCCGCAAAAGAGCGGATCTGAAGCGAATGGGACAAGGGTCACATTTGGACCGATGAGGCCTTTTTGAATAATGTGGTATTGGCAGCGGACTCAGATGTGACACAGTTGAAGTCAACCCACTGGGGTAAAAATTGCTTATTTCGAGAACGACATAAAAACCCACTGGGGTAAAACATATGCAGCACCACAAGCATCCTGATGCTTTTCACTTTGCAAGAAGAATCATTGTAGGATGGACACATGTTTGAAGTTCTTCTGTTGACAGCATCTTTTTGTTGTTTGACTCTTGTATCTGTAAACACAAAAGTAACGTATTGCTGGAGTGCGTCACAAAAGTGACGCAACTCCAGTAATGCGCCCTTTCCCATGGGGAAGCACCATGTGAAAGGTCTTGCGTCAGTCTTGCACCTGCTGTGAGGAAGGCGCAAAATTTTGACGCAACAGCATCCTAAAAGTGACGCAGTGAAATCTCATAGATTTCACTGCGTCGCTATTACCAAGCTTTTTGCGGGGGAACGCCCCCTCTGCATACATTATACCTGACGCAGATATAATGTGGGGCAGGGTTTTAAAAAGTGACCCATCTACCTAGATGCGTCACTTTTTAAATATAGCGCAACGAGGTGCATTTTTTTACACCGCTGGTGCGATGGTGCTTTCCCCGTGTGAAAGGACGCATTACTGGAGTTGCGTCACTTTTGTGACGCACTCCAGCAATGCGTCACTTTTATGTTTACTTTTATGTCAGAAATACTGACGTATCTGTAACTCCTTGCGACATGATTCGTCATACATTAAATATGTCACATCTGGAATGTCGTAAGGAGTGCGCACAGAAAAGTGACGCATCGCACCAGCGGTGTAAAAAAATGCACCTCGTTGCGCTATTTTTAAAAAGTGACGCATCTAGGTACATGGGTCACTTTTTAAAACCCTGCGCCACATTATATCTGCGTCAGGTATAATGTATGCAGAGGGGGCATTCCCCCGCAAAAAGCTTGGTAATAACGACGCAGTGAAATCTATGAGATTTCACTGCGTCCCTTTTAGGATGCTGTTGCGTCAAAATCTTGCGCCTGCCTCGCGTCACTTTTATGTTTACAGATATGTCAGAAATACTGACGTATTTGTAACTCCTTGCAACATGATTCATCATACATTAAATATGACACATCTGGAATATCATAAGGAGTGCGCACAGAAAAGTGACGCATTGCACCAGCGGTGTAAAAAAATGCGCCTCGTTGCGCTATATTTAAAAAATGACACATCTAGGTAGATGCGTCACTTTTTAAATATAGCGTAACAAGGCGCATTTTTTTACACCGCTGGTGCGTCACAAAAAGTGACGCACAGGCGGCGCAAAACTGGCAGCGCAAGGCCTTCATAAATATGGTCCTGGATTTTCCCCGTGCTTCGCTCTCCGGTGCGCTTCCCGGAGCGCGTACCGGGCGCTCCTCCCGCGCAAATCGAATTTTTTTTTTTAAATGCCCCGCAGGACCGTATTTTACCCCCCACATCAAACCTAGGGGGTCAGAGGGGTCTACTCTGCCCCCTTATGGTCATTTGCCCCTTTGTTTTTGCCACCTCTTGTGTCTTGATTTTACCGAGACACAAGATGGCGGCCGCTCCAGACTGTTTAGAATGTTTACAGACACCCAAGAACCAATCAGCTTTCTGCGCGCAAGTCGCGTGTCGCGCCTGGTGCGCTCCCCGGTGCGCGCACCGGAGCGCGCCTATAGATTTATATATTTTTTGAACCTAAATTACTCAAAATCCACTGGAGCACATATCTTAAGACATAGCAAAGGCACGTCGGGCTACCAGTCCCTACAATTTTGCCAAGTTTGGTGTAAATCCATTCAGCCGTTCGGGCTAAAAGTGAAATCGACCGCCTTAATGGAAATTAACATGGGGAAAACGCATTTTGGGACCCCCCCCTTTTATCTCGGCCCCGCTTGACGAATCTCCCCCCAAACTTTAAGGGAAGGACCGGGGCGCCGCGAGGCCATTTTGAGGAAATTTTCAGGCAGATTCGTCAACCGGCGCAAAAGTTATTTCAAATAGAATTTTGAGATTTAACATTGAAAAAAATCCTAACTATAACTACCTACTTTTGAAAATTCTATGTCTAATAACTTTGGCGTTTGTGGACGGAATCGGCTGAAATTTTCAGGAAAATGGCACATTTTGTTTCTGAGCAGCCCCTGAAAATTTGGGGGGGTTTCGTCAAGGGGGGGCCGAGAAAAAAGGGGGGTCCCAAAACACGTTTTTCCCATGTTAATTTCCATAGGGCCTTTGGCCTCACTTTTAGCTCGAACGGCTGAATGGATTTGCACGAAACTTGGCAAAATTGTAGGGACTGTTAGCCCGATGTGCCTTTGCTAGGTCTCAATATATGTGCTCCAGTGGATTTTGAGAAATTAACGTTCAAAACAAGATATATATCTGTAACAGCGCTCCGGGCTGCGCTCCGGTCCGCTTACTTTTCGCGAAACGGAACTTTGCGATGCGAAGCTGATTGGCTCCCCGGTGTCTGTCAACATTCTAAACAGTCCGGAGCGGCCGCCATCTTTTCTCTCGGTAGGATCGAGAGAGAAGAAGAGGTGAAAAACGAAGGGGGAATTTAATGAAAGGGGGCAAGGTATACCCCTCTTGACCCCCTAGGAATGTTGTTGGGGTTATTAAAGGGTCCCGTGGGGAAAATAAAAAAAAAATTATTTTTCACGGTAGAAGCGCTTCACGGGCCGCGAACTGGGCCGCAAACTGGTAGCGAAACGGGAATTCGCCATTTTGTGCTTCGTTTTAATTAAATTACTAGGTATAAGGGGGTGCGGGAGACGTATCCTAAATTAATCCCTTATGTTTTCTGAGGGTGGCTGAGGAGGCTCATATATGTTGATACATGTCTTCCAGCGGCTGTGCGTGAGCTTTTTTTTTTTTTGCTGCGTGACGTCTGTTAACGTTCGATTCGATGGAAATCAGGAAGTGTTGACCGCCAATTTGTCAGTGCGATAAAATATTTTGTTATAAATGAATCCTTATTGATAAACATTGTCTGCGCCATCTTGCCTTTTTTCCAATGCCACAATTTTGTCGTGCACGGCAGCCATTTTAGATGCCAGGCCGGTCCCAGGCTATCACCTAGCCCTGCGGATGTAGTTTATGGCCCCAGCTGTAGAGAATCCAGACATGCCAACCCTCCCGATTCAGGCGTGAGACTACTGATTTCAGTGCTAGTCTCCCGCCTCCCGATTTCTGCAAGCAAAAACCCGGGGGCATATTACCAACAACTAGCGATAATTTTTGTCTCTAACTTGTTTAGAGACAAAATTTATCGCCGCACATCGGCGATTTTTATCGCAGATAAACCTTGCTATTAGCAAGGTTTATCGCAAATGCGATAAAAAACGGCCGCAATGCATGAATATCGCTGAAAAGTCAGCGATATTCATGCATTATCGAGCAAATGCTCTTAGCAATGTTATCCACCTCCCATTGGATAACATGGCTAAGAACTGCTCAGGTCAGGTGTTAGCTTTTGGAGATATTCGCGCTTAGCGCGAATATCTCCAAAAGTTGGTAATAGGAGATAGCGATGTTAGGGACTGTTTCCAGTCGCTAACATCTTGGCACGCCCACTTTGCATGTCATTAGTGATAAATATCACTGACATGCAAAGCGGGGCCCAAGATGGTCGCTATCTCCTTTTAGCTGTCACTAACTGGTGTTAGCGACAGCTTGGTAATAGGGAGATAATTTTATCTCCGCTTTCTTGGCTTTTAAAGCCAAAAAAGCGGAGATAAACCCCCTTGATAATATGCCCCACGATTCCTCGGGGGTTTTAGCAGACAAGGCTTGGTATTGTGTTACGTGGTAATTTTTCAAGGAAACGTCAGAGGGTCGATGCAGGGGTTCTAGAAGGGGTGATAAACCATTTAAGCCTCATGAACAAGCGCATGGTCTTTTAAAGATCTGTGAAGTACTCGGGGCGGCGGTGTGTGTGTGTCCTCTTTCAGGAGCAGGCGGGGGGGGGGGGCACTGCCAGCAACTTGCCAGGCCAGGCAGTGTTCAACACTTGCATCACCCTTTCTCTGCCTGCTATTGCGCTCCATGCTTCGGAAAGGTAAGAAAAAGAACGTGCATTTGAGTTTGAAATGTCCGATCCTGTAGCAGTACACTTGCAAAGCCCACACATGACAATAACCCGATTCAAGGCCCCATTCACCCGATTTTTTAAAAATATATAGCACTCCAACAAAGTGGGATTATAAAACTTTATTAACTTTTAAATATAACGAACGGAACAAAAACTGTAACAAACATTTAAACATTTTTGACAAAAAAAAGCAACAATGGTCAGAAGCTGTCTTTTGTGCGAATAGTCCCAAGGCAGCACAACGTGCTGAGTTCTGGACGGCACCCAGGTGATGTCACCTGGGTGCCGCACTGGTTTTTGGGATCCTACAATGCTGCTCAGAAAAACAGCGTGGGGCGTCCCGGGTGGTGCGGGGGGAGGCCTCGTCAGTAGCGGTCTGTTGTGCGAATAGTCCCAAGGCAGCAGAACGCGCTGAGATGTGGATGGCACCCGGGTGATGTCCAGTAAACTGCCGCACTGGTTTTGGTATCCTACAATGCTGCTCCGAAAATTGGCGTGGGGCGGCCCGGGGGGGGGGCGTGGGGGAGGCGGCGTGAACGGCCCTCCCCAGGTGGCGGCCATCCAGCTGAGTTGCGCCCGCTCTTGCGGCTACAGCGTCTCGCTCACCATGTAGTTGAGTTGCTCCCACTCTTGCAGTGCAGCGATAGGCGGGTGCCACAGGACTCTTAAAATGGCGGACGGCTCTTCGGTTTTGGGCCTGGTCCACTAAAATGGCCCTGGGACACCTTGGAACTCGGACGCTTGCCTGCTAGGGCTTGGGCTCCATTCTCGAAAGCGTCCCCTCAGCCGTGAAGATTCTACAAAAGTCTTGGGGGCCCTCGACTCCTGCAGGCTTCCGGTGGGGAGCGGCTGCCATGATTGCTCGCGGAATGATCACGACGGAGCCACGAGATGGTGGTGCTCTCATGGTGACGCCAGCTTCAGTCTGAATCATCCAGAAACAAGGTGGGGCTTTCATCGTTTGGGAGAAAAAAAATTTCTAAACCAATGAAAAGTGTTATTTTTAGGTCATATGACCAAGCCTTCCATCTTTAGGAAACCAAAAGTAAAATGAACCAATGAAAAGTTTTATAAACAAGTCACATGACCTGTTATGCGGTATAGGGCTACAAAAAGCGTAGAAAATCCGTTGGCACGTGAGGCGGCGTCAGTAGCGGACCGGTGTGCGAATAGGCCGAAGGCAGCACAACGCGCCGAGATCCGGATGGCACCGAGTTAGTGTCCAGCAAGTTGCTGCACTGGTGTGGCTATCCTACAATGCTGCGCCGAAAGTCGGCGTGGGGCGCCCCATTGGCCTGTGAGGTCGCGTCAGTCAGTGGGGGCTGTGCGTCTCCCCCAAGATGGAGGCTCCTCGGCTGCAGTGCGGCGCCCCTTATCTTTTCACTCGCCGTCCAACTGAGTTGCGTCCGCACTTGCGGCTACAGTAGGCCGAAGGCAGCACAACGCGCCGAGATCCGGATGGCACCGAGGTGGTGTCCAGCAAATTGCCGTACTGGTGTGGCCATCCTACAATGCTGCGCCGAAAGACGGCGTGTCCAGCTGAGTTTCGGTCACTCTTGCGGTACAGTGACTCGAACGCGCCGAGATCCGGATGGCACCGAGGTTGTGTCCAGCAAGTTGCCGCACTGGTGTGGCCATCCTACAATGCTGCGCCGAAAGTCGGCGTGGGGTGCCCCGTTGGCTTATGAGGTGATGTCAGTAGTGGACCGATGTGTGAATAGGTCGGAACCAGCACAAGGCGCCAAGATCCGAATGGCAAGTCCTGGATGTTGAGTGCCATAGTTGAGAGTTCTGAGCAGTGCTTGTAAGACTATCTGAAGCTTATTTGCACCTGCTGCAGCTTCACTATTGCCCGAGGTGGTGTCCAGCAAATTGCCGCACTGGTGTGGCCATCCTACAATGCTGCGCCGAAAGACGGCGTGTTCAGCTGAGTTCCGGTCACTTTTGCGGTACAGTGACTCGAAAGCGCCGAGATCCGGATGGCACCGAGGTTGTGTCCAGCAAGTTGCCGCACTGGTGTGGCCATCCTACAATGCTGCGCCGAAAGTCGGTGTGGGGTGCCTCGTTGGCTTATGAGGTGATGTCAGTAGTGGACCGATGTGTGAATAGGTCGGAAGCAGCACAAGGCGCCAAGATCCGGATGGCAAGTCCTGGATGTTGAGTGCCATCGTTGAGAGTTCTGAGCAGTGCTTGTAAGACTGTCTGAAGCTTATTTGCACCTGCTGCAGCTTCACTATTGCCCTGGTGTGGCCAAAGATCGCCCATGACATAGGCGGCCGGCTCCCGAGGTCCGGCGGAACTTTTTTCCTTTTCCTTTCTGCTTCTTGTCCCACAATCCGTTTCACCTGAAGACACGACCAGGTCCCTGAATGTGTGCAGGGGGACGCTATTGATTGAATGAAAATGGCGGCTTGACACAAAGCTGACTCAAGCGTTGCTGTTGATGCTATACAGACAAAAATTGGTTTTCAGTTTGTACATTCTTCAGGATTTTTTTTTCAGAAACATACAGTCACTGGATGTTGTCATCAGTGATGTCATCAGTGATGTCATTTGAGATGTCATCAGTGATGTCATCAGTGATGTCACTAACCATGTCATGAATGATGTAATATGTGACATCATCAGCAGTGGATTGCGGGTGCGCGATATATAGTTAGTGGAACTAACTATATATGAAATTTCAATGGTTTTGTGTGAGTAAAATAAGGTTTTGAAAAGGCTAATCCCTAACTATATATGGTCTATAACCAATGGTTTTTTCAGTGAATATATATATATATATATATATATATATATATATGTATATATATACATATATACATACATATGTATATATTACCTACTGGCGGTTTTCAATGTTAAATCTCAAAATTCTATTTGGAATAACTTTGGCGCCGGTTGACGAATCTGCCTGAAAATTTCCTGAAAATGGCCTCGCGGCGTTCCGGTCCTTCCCTGAAAGTTTGGGGGGGATACGTCAAGCGGGGGGCGAGATAAAAGGGGGGTCCCAAAACGCGTTTTCCCCATGTTAATTTCCATAGGGCGGTCGATTTCACTTTTAGCCCGAACGGCTGAATGGATTTCCACCAAACTTGGCAAAATTGTAGGGACTGGTAGCCCGATGTGCCTTTGCTATGTCTCAAGATATGTGCTTCAGTGGATTTTGAGAAATTTAGGTTCAAAAAAATATATATATCTGTAGCCGCGCTCCGGTACGCGCACCGCGGAGCGCACCGGGCGCGACACGCGACTTGCGCGCAGAAAGCTGATTGGCTCTCAGTTGTCTGTAAACATTCTAAACAGTCCGGAGCGGCCGCCATCTTGTCTATCGGTAAAATCTAGTCATAAGAGGTGGGAAAAACAAAGGGGGGAATTGACCATAAGGGGGTAGGGTAGACCCCCCCTGACCCCCTAGGTTTGATATGGGGGCTATAAAAGGGCCCCGCGGGGCATTTAAAATATTTTTTTTTTTTCGTTTTGCGCGGGGGAAGCGCCCGGTGCGCGCACCGGGGAGCGGCCCTGGGAGCGTACAATGAGGAAAAAAGGTGACAGAGTTTTTAAAAAATTAAGTTTTGATTTAGAAATTGGAGGTAGTTCTAAAAAGAACTTTTTTTTTTCTTCTTTTTGTTGTTTTATATTTTTTTTGTGTTTTTTGAACTTTTTGAACTTTTTTTGGCTTTTCAAAACAGTTTTATATTTTTTTTGTATTTTTTTAGGGGGAGAAACAAAAAAAGGGAATTGAAACTGGCTCAACTGGAGCAAAAAAACAAAAAACCCAAAAAATTACTTATTTTTGGGGCACTTGTGATTATCACCTGCAAGGACGATGAGCTTAACGCTTTTTTCGCCATAGGCGATAAGCTTGCCACATGCAGAACAAGTGATTTTAAAATCAGCAAATCTCGGCTGAATGCAAGGCATCACCTCGGATGTTTCTGGTTCTGATGAAGTGGGTTGGTTTCTTTGGGAGGGGGTCCTTGATGGCTGGGGGAGGTTACTGGCCAGTTCCCTGAACTCTGCACGAGAGTAGTTGTTTGGGTGCTTTCTGGTCATGTGCCGAATCATGGTATAGTTACCAAAAGAATATTTTTTGTTTGGGTTGCCCCGTGAAAGTTCATCATTGCAGATGAGGCAAGTCACCTTGGGCGCATTCACCATTTTATTTCCCCTCTGGGATTGAAAAAAACTGCCATACAATGTGTGGTTTGGGTTTGTAAGGTGTATTTTCTTCTGGCAGCCATCTTCTTCTCCCCTCCTCCTCTTCCTCTTCCTCCTCCTCCTGTTCTTGACCACCAATATAATTTGGAGCTGGTCCTCTTGGTGGTTGTGGTGGTGGTGGTGGGGCAGATGCACCAGCTGATGCTACTACTGAAGCCATTATTTGGAGCAAAAAAGTAGAGAGAGCAACAAACAGGTCTTCCTCAGTCAAAGGACAAAGTCAGAATAAGGAAAAAAGGTGGGGTCTTTCATCATTTAGAAAGAAAAACTGTCCTGAACCAATGAGAAGTGTTATTTTCAGGTCACAAGACCAGGGGCTTCATCATTATGAAACTAAAACTGTTATGAACCAATGAAAAGTGTTATTTTCTGCTCACATGACCCGACGCGCTTACGCTACGCGCCCGGGGCGCGCCCGGGGGCGCGCCCCGGGTCGCGCAGCGTAAGCGCGTCGGAAGTTTACGTTGTGCGATCGTATTCGCTCGAGTACTTCCGGGTGCGCTTACGCCGTGCGTATCACGCGGTCGCGGCTACGCGATACGTCACGATCATGTTATCGTTTGCGATATTGGCGCTCACGGGACGCTCCCCGGAGCGCGCCCCGGGGCGCTTTTCAGAAATACGCTTTTCGGGGCGCTCCCCCCAAAAATAAAAAAAAATAAAATGGGATAATTGTAGGGACAGGTAGCCCTATTCTGAAGTGGTTTGTAAAAAAATTAACTTTAGAAAAATATGTATTGTGCTACATTGGGCTTAATATATGTTAGAGCCAAAATGTAGCCCAAATGTAGCCCAAAGTAGCCCAATGTAGCCCAAAGATGGCCACCAGAGACCAAAAATTGTAAATGTAGCCCAAATTTCAACTAGATGTAGCCCAACTGTAGCCCAATGACAGAATGTACCAGAGTGTTAAAAAGAACAACTAGAGTGCTAACAGTCTTATTTATAAAGTGAAACTTATAGTTAGGAATTAGCATTAACAAAACCTATGAAATTCACTGAAAAAACCATAGGTTTCACACCAGTTATAGTTAGGAATTAGCATTTAAAAAACCTATGAAATTCACTGAAAAAACCATAGGTTTCACACCGGTTATAGTTAGGAATTAGCATTTAAAAAACCTATTAAATTCACTGGAAAAACCATAGGTTTCACACCAGTTATAGTTAGCTGGAAATTTTACTGATATAAAACCATTGAAATTCCCACGTTATAGTTAGTCGGACTCACTATAACTTGCGCGTGCAATGCACTGCTGATGACATCACATATTACATCACTCATGACATGGTCAGTGACATCACTCATGACATCACTGATGACACCATCCAGTGAATATGTGTCTTTCTGAAAAATAAATATTAGTGAGTTATGTTTAAATATTTAAATACATATATTAGTGTTTCACTTTGTGTATAAGTGGCTACATGTGTTGATAAGTAGCTACATGCGTATGTATATGGGTTATTTGATATTTTTATTAGTATCAGTATGAGTGTCTATATGGTTTGGTGGGGGTATTACTTAGCACATAGATGCATGAGTGACTGACTCTTTGTTTGTATGTGTTTTGAAGACAGCATATGTACAGGACTGTATGGGTGGATGAGTGTCTATATGTGTTTGTTAGTGAGTGAATGACTGTCTCACTAGTGTCTTTATCAGTAACTACATATGTTTTAATCTAGTATATATGAATATTGATGTATATAAGTGAGTATATGTGAGAGTAAGAGATTGTAAGATTTCCTGTTTAAATAAGTATGTGTTTCTATAAGTGATTGTTTAAGAGAATAAATATGTGTAATTTTCAATAGAAGTAAGGTGGAAGTGTGTGTATAACTCTATATTCAAATAAATGGTTGTTCAATAGTTTATTTGCACGTGTGAATATGTGTGTGAGTAACTTTTGGATGAATGTCGGTGTGTAACAGGATGTATAGGTGTATCTCTTCATATGATGAGTGAGTATATGTATGAGTGACTATATAGAACTGTTGGTGAATGAGTGGATGTGTATATAGATAGTGGAAGTACAGAATTGCTTGTTGTAACTGATATAGGTATGTCCATTTTTTAAAAATTTCAGTTTCTATTTTTGAATATGTGTCTCAAGGGTTACTTTACACTGAGAGGAGGTCTGTCACTGTGTCACAAGGATGGTGTCATCAGTGATGTCATGAGTGATGTCACTGACCATGTCATGAGTGATGTAATATGTGATGTCATCAGCAGTGCATTGCACGCGCAAGTTATAGTGAGTCCGACTAACTATAACGTGGGAATTTCAATGGTTTTATATCAGTAAAATATCCAGCTTACTATAACTGGTGTGAAACCTATGGTTTTTTCAGTGAATTTAATAGGTTTTTTAAATGCTAATTCCTAACTATAACCGGTGTGAAACCTATGGTTTTTTCAGTGAATATATATATATATATATATATGTATATATATATATATATATATATATATATATATATATATATATATATATATATATATATATATATATATATATATATATATACTGATGATGTCTCATGCCAAATGCATGCATATGAGATACACAAAATAAGATGGAGAAATGGAGCATAAGTGCAGCTTTCCAGTGGGAAATATATGAGTCTTGTGATCATGTTCTATTTCTATCAGTGTTGTGAAGTGGCCTTGCCTTCCGTCCCTGAGCAATGTACAAACACAAGAAATAAACTAGAAACATAACAAAGACCAATGTGAACATCACATTTAAAAGCATTTTTACACACCGCCCGTCTGCATATATCTTTTTCACAGTGCAACGTGTACTTGTGTTAACAAATGACTTAAAGTGACAATATTTTAGGACATAGGGGGGGACGAACGCCTATTTGGAGCCTTTTAGGACACTGTTTTTCAATAAGTAACACAATTATTATTTGTTTTAAGTGATATTGCTTTGGTGCTACTGTTTAGATAAGAGAGAGTACTTTCAGATGCAGTTAAGGAAGTGTCTTGCCATCAGCCATTATCCATGCTAATGAACGTACCATCTTTAAAACTTCTTCTGAGAGCAGGTGACTCCATCCAATACTGAATGAGGCCCGAGAAGAATTGCTTTCTCTGTGTGTTTATCAATCGTTTCATGTCGGGTCAGTATCCTTCCCTAGGATGCTAGGATCAACGAGCCCCTGACATAAAGTATAGATGGGGCCAAGGCAGCATTGGCAATTATAACTTGGCACTTATGTGAAGGTATGAGTTAGAAGATAAACACACCAAATGCAGTGAGCACGTCAGTCACTTTGTGACTATTGCCACCCCAAATGCATATGTAAAACTACATTTGAGAAAATAACTTATTGCATGGGGAAAGGAAGGGAACGCCCCAAGTTTACTTATAAGTCTAGTTATAAGGAGTTGTCCAAAAGAAAAGTAAACTTTACAAATCTGCTGCACGCAATCGTACAAATTACATGTCCTTTAGACAATTATCAGGAGTATATCCCGTAGAGGAGGTGAATGTAGGGCAAACTATAATTTGCACTGATCTGGATCTGCATTCCTAGAGAGTTTTGTAAATGTTCCAAAAGGTTCAAATGACAGCAAAGCATCCCTGAAAATCTTTCATGCAAAGAATCTGTTAGGTTACGTGGCTTGGAGGTGTACGTCACAATTTCAAAGACCAGCAATGGACTAACTTAAAAAAAAATGGGTGTTGTCATAGAGGCTTCACGAGTGTTCATAGAGGGCCAACACCATCCCTGTTTTCATCTTCTTGGCAGCCAGAAAGGCCGGAGCGGGTGCCCCGTCTACTCAAGAGCAGCCCACTTGGTCATTTCCTTTTAGGGCGAGATCTAGCGTGCAACAGCTGGCAGGCTCACACTCATGGGAAGCATGTGCTCTCCAGGAGTATACCAGCAGCAATCCGCAACTAGAGGCACAATGACTATTTATGCACTAGGGACTAGTGCTAGGTGTAAGTGCATAGTTTACGTATTCATTTATGGTGTGAAGGTAAAGGCACCTATTTCGCGACATTTGAGGTCGATAAAATGAGTACCATTGAGTTGGGTAACAATAAACATGTTATTCAGCGCAAAGATGACCTTCTGCGTAAATGTCATTACTAACAGACATGTCATGTTCAGTGCTTAATTTGTAAAAATAATTAACTGCAGGTGCTCACATTTTTTACAAGGCCACACCCACTTCCCCTGCTCCACCCACTTCTACTGCCCCACCCACTTCCTTAATTGGCTCCACCCACTTCCTCAATCTTTAAAACATCAGAGCCACCTCCTCACTCCTTGAGTCCAGTAAGAAGCTGAAGACATGGCTCTTCATACAAGCAACTCATGAACCTCACACCTACACACCTGCCCAAGCTCCTGGATACCCTCTTGGGTGATTAGTGTGCTCTACAAATCAATACAACATCATGTAACCTATGGAAAGTCTATGAAACCAACTCAAAAGTGAACTCAAATGAGAGAATGTGTGTACATCCCAAAATGCAGCTTTAGTAAAGGTCACTTGATGCAGTTTTGCAAGCTAAGAGAATGTGCTTGTACTGTGCTGTTTAAAAAGGGACGGGATGAAGGAAGGAATACATGAAAGAAGGCAGCAACAAATGTAAGCAGGAAGGGGAGTACTGGAGTGAGCAATTAGATAAGTAATGGATCAGTGAAGAAGGAAATAAGAAAACAATGTGAACAGAAGAAATGAAGGGATAACAGGAGAAATTAAGTGAACAATGTGTGATAGATGAAAATAAGAAAGGAAAAAAGAAAGAAAAGCAGAAGGAAGGGTTGAGGATAAGACAGGAAGAAATTAAAGAAGGGATGAAAGAAGGAGCAGGATGGGGAATGAATGAGGATGTAAGGAAGCAAGTATAGCAATAAGAAAGGAGGCATAACTGGAGAAGCTGATGAAGAAAAAATGGAAAGGAAAAAGATTGGATGAAGGAAAATAAGGAGGTCAGGCGAATGGATACAAGTATGAAAGGTACTGTGTCAAGGAGGGAACATAGGGAATAATGACAGTGTAATAATGCAAAGAAATTTAAAACCAAAATATTAAAATGCATTTCTATGACCTTATCACACCAAGTATGCTTGTGCAGCACATATACACCTGAGGGGGCCTTGACATCAAATTGAAAAGGTTATTCAACTCAAAGGAAGTCATTTTATGGACCTCAGTAAAATGAAAGACTGAATGGCCACACCAAGATTTTAATATATGACCCCGAGATCAAACACAGATTGCTGGAGTGGATATGAAGAGATATGTGTAAGGAAGAAAAACATTAAAGGGAGATTTAGGAAGGAGGACAGGTCAGAAGGCATCGATAGATGCAAAGGTAGACATCTAATGGGAAGAGAAATGGGAAAAGCAGAGATTAGGAGTGTAAGATTGGAGAGGAAGACTATTAGAATAATAAGTAGGATGAGGAGAAAGGCAAGGGGGGAAGAGCAGACAAAGGAGAGTGCATAAAAGGAGAGTGGAATGGAAAGATGAGAAAGTGAAAAGCAGTTAATGGGGGGGGGCGGAGAAATGCGAAAGCCACAATTTTACAAGCTCACAGTGGTGAAGCTGAGTCTAGCACTCATTGCACCTAAGTCTCTCACCTAAAGCACTACATTTAAGCAATCCATATCGAAGGATGGCGGGTCCTGCCTTTGAAACAAAGCACAGTGTTTGTGAAGAACTCAAAGTGCAAGGAGGCGGGGTGTGGCTTGCGCCCGACGATGATGGCGGCGGATCTGTGAGTCTCCGGGGCTGACGGAGATGTGAAGGGGTCTTTGCAGCATTTTATCCCGCTTCTATCCCTCCCATATTGACGGGTATGGAGCGTGAGAATGCGGTGCCTTTGAGGACGTCACTTTCCAGTCCTGGTCAGGTCTGACACTATTCCTGTTTACTGAAGAAGCGCCAACGCGATTTCACGGCGGTTCCGCCCGCCAATTTGTGCGCACTGCTAACTGAATGACTACCTCAGATGTGACCCTCGTCTTCTTGAATATGCGGTGAGCATAACACGGATGACTTGTGTGGCCCCTTAAATCACTCCAGTTCTCTTTTAAGAGCCTTTTTCAGCTGTATTACTCTACCTATGCCCCTTTTTCAATAAGCGGCATGGTGTATAAAAGGTAAGCCGCCATTTCACTCTTCCGCTGACAGACTTGCTCCTATGCGGTCTCTAGGTGGCTGTATCTAATGCTTGCCCACGAAATGCGATTATAGCCTTTAATGCTCATCGAAGGGCTCTTACCCTAAAGTCCAAACTACGCTGATGATATTCCACGCTTTTGAGCTGAGTGAGTTTTATTTCTGTGGAGCCTCTGCCTGCTTGCAAGATTTTTCCACTTCTAGACCGCCAACGGAGTCTCTTCCCAATGCGGTGCGTTAACTTTCTCCTCAATACTACGAATGTATGCTCACTCGTCTTAATAAATTGCCTCTCATGACGCTTTGACCTATTGGATTTAACAACCATTTTAATGTTGCGATATTTGCTGGATTGTTCCCTCCATTGTGTCACTTCTCATGAATCTTGCTTCTTTCAGGAATAATTTGTACTCTCTTCACGTCTATTAAGGAGGTCTATATTGGGAGCATTTCCAAGGTTTGCAAGACTTTCTTTCCTCACAAGCACAACTTACCAGAATTTTACTGCGACTGTGTACGCCATTTTTGTCCTCATCCTTCTCCCATTGTGGATGGAACCGCTTTTGTATTGTGTCATTTTTATGTTATACTTACAATTTCCAAGCATAATAATTAAATAACCTTTCACAAGTTGTATTGAGAATTGTGGCAACTGTTTTTATTTCTGAGGTGTCTTATGGGGTTGTATGCATGAATTTGTCAGTTTACCTTGTATACCCTCTTAATTCAACTCTATTCTGCCCCCACTATGCAGTCAAGTAGTACCATGGTTTCCATGAGCACATGTTTCTTTATTTATTGATTGTTCTTTACTTTCACTGCACATGCTATTTTTTTTTTTGAATATACAAACTACAGTGGTCTTCCAGTAAACCTGTTATTTACGTGGTGATGCTCTTATATAGACTTGCCTCTTTTCCAATTTGATTTGTGTATAATTTTTCCTTGAATGTCAATAAGTGGAGCGTTTATATGACTTTCTCTCTAAGTGGTCAGTTGATACCCTGACTTACGAAGGACCTAGTTCTTCATTTGTTGAACACTTTTTCTTCATGTAGTGCTTATTCTATACTTTTGTACATGTATTGTATTACTTGACTTTGAGGGTACTCCTTTATAGCACACCAGTTACATTACACTACATACATTTTATTGTACCCTCCTAGTTTCAGTCTTATGCAATTCAAGGACTACATGTCATTGGTCGTTTGCTACTGTTAACTATTTTGCCTATCAGGTTCTCACTTCACCTTCTTTATGGGAAAGCAGCTGAAGGCTCTATCTCAGTCCAAGTGGGTGCAACATAAGTTTTTACTTCAAACTAGTTCACGCTATCAGTGTCTAGCAATGGGTGATTCTGCCACCACTTAATCCAAAATCTCAACAACATCGGCAAAACCTGCTTCATCTATTATTACGATGTCATCTTCCAAGAGATTAAAGAGAGATCCTCCGTCTCCTACGAAACAAAACTCTTCGGTCTCTATGGATTTACTGTTGGAAAAAATCCAAGCTCTACGGCCGTTTATTAAAGAGACTAACTCAGTGCTTCAAGTTCTCACTGATAAGTGGTCTAATATGGAAGAGCGTGTCACTACATTGGAACAAAATGTTCACTCTTTGTCCTCTTCTTAATCCAAAGTGGGGTCCCTTTCTTCTCAAGTACAGATGCTTCATAAGCAAGTGGAACATTTGGAGAATAGAAATATAAGGAATAACCTTTGCATTTACGGTCTGCCTGAGGAGACGGAGGGTCCTGACTCCATCACTTTTTAAAATCATTTTTCCCGCAACTTCTCAAACTCCCGGAAAGTACTATTCTCAATATTCAAAGGGCTCATCGTTTATGCTCAAGGATGTCTGCACCATCATCCCCTTCTAACAGGAAACCAAGAGGAGTGATAATATACTTTCTAGATTACACTGATTTGTTGAAGGTTTTATCTGCAGCTAGAGCACTCAACAGAATTACTTGGTCTGGTAACTCCTTATTTTTCATGCAAGATTATGCCAAATCAACAGCAGATCATCGTAAAGAGTTCTTGTCACTACGGCCTCAGTTACGTTCAATAGGGGCACGCTATGGTCTTTTTCATCCCTGCCTTTTTAAGGTAACCATTAACAACAAAACTAATACTTATGAAGATCCAATGCTCTTTTCCGTCCTCCATCGTGGGTCCTGAGCGCATCATCGTTCGTTGTGGCCTTCCATCCCTCCACCCCTCGTATGTCTTCCAGTCTCTTGTTTCTTTATCTTCTCCCTTTACTGCATATTTGGTTCTCCTTCTCTTTTGTATCTCTTCTGTAGTGTAGTTCCTATTTTCCCAATAGGCCCTGCGCATTGGAATAACATAAACAGTAGTATGGACGTAAAAGTGCGGATCTTCCAGGTCTCCACTGACTATGCTAAACTTAATTGGGTTTGTTACCAACTAGCTCAGAGGTCACTGGAAACTTTCTTGACTGAATAGGAAGTGATCAACTTCCCTGGTACAGACAAGAAGGGATTCAGTTTTCCAACAACCGCATAAACATGACAACTTTACTCCTTAGAATAAGAGTCAATCTCTAGAGTTGTGTGAAACAATAGACAGTTATTTTACTCAGTCAGTTTTGTGCAGATTACTTTCACCAAAGTGCAGAGAATAGAGAGACGGGCGTTTTCAATAAAAAGGTATTATTTATTGAACAGTCTTTCTTCTCGTGCAAGAGAAATGAATTTCCACAATTGCAAGACTAGTTATTATAAAAAGTGCGTACAGTAAAATGAGGATTGCGAAATAATACTGTAAAAGCATTGATATGGTTTCTTAGCCATACAATGGTTTAAAATGAATAAAACATATATACATTCATATATACATTAGGCTAACGTACTCAACTGGTGCTTCTAACTACGCCTACCCCAGTGTACCTGACCTAAGCCTAATACTTGGGAGGGGAGTAAGTAAGTAGCAGTTTTAGTTAAGTTGGTTTTGCCAAGGTTTGCTTCAAGAATTCTCTCTAAGGGTTTAGTCAACACCATACCTCTGGAATAGAATGTTGGAGGTCTTGTATCTCCTTCCAGGACTCGATATCCCAGTCACTCGCAAGAGTAGGCTTGAAACGCCGGAGCTGGATTTCTCGGCAGGAGAAAAGACAGCGTCTCTCTCAGCGCGTCGAGGAAGAGGAGGAGGGGCAGCGTCCGTGGGCAGCTTGCATCTGCTGGGATCTGCAGGGGACAGCTGTTCTGTTCCTATGTGCACCACACCATCGCTCGCTGATGTTGTTGAGGCAGCGATAGCATCAGTATCAGCGTAGCAGCGATAGCTTCAGCTTCAACGTTTGCTTAAGGCAACGTTGGTAATATTTATACCTGAAAGGTGCCTTGTTTGACGTAAGTTTTTGGACATAAGACGTCAATAAAGATGTCACTAGGAAGTGATCGTCTCTCAGTGCTCATTAGAGTTCTATTACTAATCAAAACATAGCAAGTGGGGCTTTCCCAGGTTGCTGAGTTTTTATCTTGTTGAAGAACTCGGAGTGTAATCTAGGAATGTTAGATAGTGCTTCTGCAGTGTCATTTGCACTAATGAGCTGCAAAGGAAGCTGCAGAGGAAGTGATTCTGAAATGTGGCTCTGATCGTGTTAGGCCAGAGACGAGTTTCTGAAATATTACACTTGATTGTTTATGCCATTTTAGGGGAATAAATGGATTATAGCCGTATAGGGCATCAGGTCACAGTATTGATCAGGGTCCTAGATTAGAACGCGACACTTCCCTTTCCTTGGCTTCTTTCCTCATCTATTTCAGCATTATTCTTACTCTCCTTTTGCCTATTACATGATTTTTCCACATTATTCCTTCTTTCTTCTTCTCTTTTCTCCTCTATTTTCTTTATCTCTTTTTACATTTTATTGGTCCACTGTTGAAAAAGGTTCTACATGTTCAAAATTGTGTATTTCCTTGCATGCATCATTGTATTACAGTTCTCCTATATGCCTTTAAAAATTGTTTCATGGAATGTCAGGGGTTTACATTCACCCATTAAGAGACAAAGGGTTTTAACTCATTTGGCCAAATATGATGCAGATATTGTGTGTATACAAAAGTCCCATTTATCATCTGAAGAATCTGAAAAGTTAAAGAGAAGTTGGGTAAAAGAATTGTTCTTCTCTCGAGGGGATGGCAAACCTAACGGTGTTCTAATTCTTTTTCGTAAATCCCTTCCCATTAAGGTACTTTCCCATTGTTCTGACCCAAATGGTAGATGGGTGTCTGTTAAATGTTTGATAGATAATGTCCCACTCTCTTTGTTGAACATATATGCGCCTATGATGATAACTTTATTTTTGCAGGTGACTGTAATGAAATTGTTGACCCCTTTATTGATCGTCAGTCCTCATCTTCTTTTATCCCTCATAAATCTCACAAGTTATTCAAACAAATAGTAAAACAACACAAACTGATAGATGCTTGGCGACTCTGTAATCCTACAGTAAGGGAATATTCTTTGTATTCCCCATTGCACCACACCCAATCCAGATTAGATTATTTTTTTATTTCTCATAATGTAGCTCAGTCACTTGTGGGGGCCAATATAGGCTCCATTTTAATATCTGACCATGCACCAGTTTCCATGCATCTTGATGTTTTAAGCAAACCTAAATTAGTTCGCAAGTGGCGTTTCAGTAACTCTCTGCTTTTAGATCCAGTTTTTACATCATCCTTTACCTCTTTTTTTCATGATTTTTTTTTCTTTAATCACACAGGTACTATATCTTTTCCCGTGGTATGGGATACATTTAAGGCATCAACTAGATATTTCATTATCAGATATGTTTCCAATAAACGTCGGAAAGCACGACACACCACCAATGCTCTTTTGCCCAAAATCAAAGCATTGGAACATTCCTACTATTGCTCCAAATCTAAGGACTGCTTATCTGACCTTCTTAAAGCCAAATTTCAGTTTAATCAAGATACCACCAATAACGCTTCCAATATTTAGCTTAGATCTAGTGCCAAATATTACGGACGTAGGAATAAAGCAGGTAAATTACTAGCTAATTATCCAAAGGTCAAACAAAAAAAATCCAACATTGAATCTGTTTTTGGTCGAGATGCTCAACTGAAGTTTAAGGATGGAGAGATCTTGACTGAATTTCTTCACTTTTACAAATCACTTTATATGTCTGAAACTTCTTCTTCTGACCATGACATTACCCAGTTTCTCTCTTCAATACAATATACCCCTCCTATTAATTTGAATTCCTCGCAATTAGAAACTGACCTCCCACAGAAAGAACTTTTGAAAGCCTTGCAGACACTTAAGAAAGACAAGGCTCCTGGCCCAGATGGGTTCACTGTAGAGTTTTTTACTCACTTTTCAATTGTGCTCATCCCTAAATTATGTATCCTTCTCTCTGATTTCATGCAGTCTGGTCAATCTTCTGGTTCGTTTGCAGATGCCCTTACTTTTCTTATCCCTAAAGAAGGTAAGGACACACAGCACTGTAAAAATTATCTCCCCATATCCCTAGTAAATATTGACTATAAGATCTTCTCAAAAGCTTTAGCTTTACGTTTAGAATCTCATCTACATGATTTGCTAGGAACAGAACAATCCGGATTTGTCAAAGGACGTCTCATCTCGGACAATACCCGTTTTTTAAAAATATTTTGTCTAAGGCCTCACATTCCTCTCACCCTCTAGCGGCCATAGCGTTAGATGCTGAAAAAGCATTTGATAGAGTTGAACGGCCCTATCTTTTTTGTGTCCTCCGCTGGTTTGGTTTCGGCCCGAAGACCATCACTTTAATCTCTCTTTTATATTCTAATCCTAGAGAAGCTGTCTCAGCAAATGGAGATCTTTCCTCCTATGTTCCCTTACACAGAGGAGTCAGGCAAGGATGTCCACTCTCTCCTTTTCATTTTAAACTTGCTTTGGAACCGTTTTTATTACGAATTTGCCAAAATGCCGATATTCATGGATTCACCTTCAAAGATATTACTGTTAAGATGGCAGCATAGGCTGACGATGTTCTTATGTTTTTATCCCATCCACAGGATTCTCTTCCTGCTTTCTTGGCAGAAGTCAAATCCTTTGCATTTGTTTCTGGTTATAAATTAAATAAAGATAAATGTGAGATTTTACCTCTCACCAAGTTTACTCTTATTGCTGATTTTGTTTCCTTAGGTTTCACTTGGAGTCCCCAATATATTAAATATTTGGGTTTACACTTCTCCCTGACCATTTCTGAAACAGTTGCCCTTTGTATGGACAGCTGCATTCAAAAATTGTCATCCTTAACGTCAAAATGGCAACCTCTTTACTTATCCTGGTGGGGCCGCTTGGACACTATTAAAATGATGCTTTCACCCATAGTCCTATATATAGTTTCTAACATTCCACTCACTATTCCTTCCAAATATTTCAAGAAGCTTACTTCCATGTTGTCATCTTTTCGATGGAATACTAAAAAAGCTTGCATGTCTGTTTCAAAACTGATTCCCTCAAAACCAGAGGGAGGGGTGAATTTTCCTGATCTTCCTACTTATCACAAATCATTTCTTTTACACCAAGCATCAATGTGGCATTCTGACCCTGCTACGTATCTTCCCAAATGTGCCTTACTTCAGAAATCTTTTCATTCACCCTTCTCAATTCAAGAATTCCTCTCCTTTACATGTAAACCACAATCCGTTTCTACTCCTATAATCAAACATACTTCCAAGATAATACCATCCACTACTTTGACTTCTTTTTCTGCCTCACCTATTTGCCATAATAAGAACATTTTGATTAACAATTAACCTGTTTTCTGGAAAGCCTGGAGGCAGAGAGGTATACTATGGGTCTACCAACTATATATTCAAGATCATCTAATTTCTTTTGAAAAGGCCAGATCTTTGTTCACCTTGCCCCCTTCTTTTAAGTCCAAATTTTCCCTCTTATCAGAAGCTATTCAAAATGCCAATGCAAAATTTGCGTTAGTTTGACCAACTGATCCACATGAGCGCATGTACACGGATAAACTTGGGAGTCTTGTTCTTAGTGCTTCCAAGGCATCCTCTCTCTATAAATTTTTACACACTTCTTCTCATCCAAGAGATAAAAATAAGGTAGAATTAGCATGGGAAACTGATTTAGGAACTTTCTGGTCAACAGACTTTTAGGGTAGAATTTGGCTTAAAATCTGCAAATCTTCAAGAGCAGCTAATACCATACAAACACTTTTTTTCATTTACAACAGACTCTTACTTTCCCCACTCATACTTCATACTAGACATGTTCATATCCCAGATTAATGTTGGTCCTGTTCGACACCACAGGCGGGCATTTTTCATATGCTTTTCACATGTAATCCTGTTCAAGTTTTTTGGACTAGAGTGTGGGCTCAAATAAACTCCATTTTCAACACTAAGCACTCTTTTAACCCCTTACATATTTTCTTAGGTAGCTTATCCCCCATTTGGGAAAATTATGAGTCTAGTGTTAAAATCATAGATTTACTGCTTGCAGTGGCTTTCCAGCAAATCACTAAAAACTGGAAGGACTTTACTAAACTATCATTCCAGGCATGGTGGTATGCGGTTAGCTATAATCATAGACTGGGCTCATCTTTTGTATACCCATTGCACATGGCATCCAAGCGTATAAATTTGTGGTCACCTTTCACACTCTTTATTGACATGAGCGCAAGTTGCTCTCTGCGCTTGTCTCCTTCACAACAAGAAGTAACTAAACCTCCATGACATTCATTTATGTTTTTATTGCATGTCTATTTTATCTTGTATTATATTCTTTTTACTTTACTTATATATTCTTACAAGATGCAATTTTGTTTGTATATTGATACTTCTCTATTCCTGCATGATCCTTTATAATGTTTCTTATCTTGAACCATATTTGTTTCAATGATCACACAATTGTATATTATACACCATGTATTTATCATATGTTGTTTTCATTTTATTTGTATTGTTGATAGATTTTTTCCAATAAAATCTCTTTTGAACTTAAAAAAAAGTGCAAGGAGGCGATAAAAATCACACCACCACACTTTGAGCCACAGCCCCGATTCTTTATTGGTTTGGCAATTCAAATACTGTCAAGATTCACACATGGGGTGAAGAGCAGCTCTACCTAACACCCTTAAGTTAAAGGTCCAATGTTATCAGGAGAGATTGTTTTCCGTGCAAGTGTTTTCAAGTCTTGCAGAATACAGGCGTTTTTTAAAACGAAGAGCGCAAGTACCTCTTTACGGTAATGTGAAGCAAGTCGTTGTAATGTTTGCCCTTTGCATTTATGTTTTTTTTTTAACCAAAATTGACAAATGGTTTAGCGTCTCTAGCCCAGTGATGCTACAGAGAGAAGATGTGGCTCCTTCAAGTCTCCGTTAGGTGTATCATCTAAATATTATGTTTTTCCCCCTAGCAAGAGCAGACTGTAGGGATGCGCCATTGTTTTCTCATCACCTGCACACGCCGCACAGAGTAGACTTGTCTGCCCCTGCAAGACTGACAGCTCACAAAGTATATCTGCAGGCCCAGATAGTTTTATCTTTTTAAGACTTTGCCACATTAAGATGCGTTTTTGTTCTCTAACACCTATGCACCACAAATGCACACTGTTGATTACCAGAGGAGGGTCACGCCTTCAGCAGCAGGGACCGGGCTGCCCTATATTTGCAGACTGAACTAGTGCAAGTCACGTTACCAGTACCACAGGCTGCACATTTTGTAGTAATGTACATTTGACCTTCAATTACTTGCTTGGAAATAACTTAACTCTGTACTTACTTCCAGCAAGTTACACAATCATTACTTACTGCCTTTTAGTTTGAATTACTCCATGGCTGGCCTGCTGTGTGACGTGCTGCTGCTTGCCTCTTATGTGGCAGATAAAGCTGCAGCTGCCCAGAATGGAGGGTGGGTAGGGCCACGGGTGAAAACAAAGTGGGGACAGACTCGCCTGCACCCGAGGGGTGATTATCCGCCTGATTCATGCGTTCCGCACACATCGGTGGTGCCCTGTGATGGGGCACGTCTCCTCGGTGCAGCAATGGCGGAGCCAGGTCTGGGAACGGTTCTGCAAGCTGCCTTCACAGCTACGCCAACAGTGCTGCTGCCCCGGCCTTATTGGCAGGTGGCCCCTTAGGCATCATTGGGGTTAGTGCCCCACCATGTGGCTGGATAGGCAGTGGCCACACTATCATCTTTCTGGAGCTCGCACTGCGCAGGACAACCTTAATCTCCACCAGCTACGCACCTGGGGCCTCATTTATGAAAAGTGACTCATCGCTGCGTGAAAACAGCGATGCGTCACTTTTCACTGCGCACGCCTTGCGACACCAATGATGCGTCATATTTAATGTATGACGCATCATGTCGTCATCAGTATCAGAAATCAGTATTTCTGACGCATCTGTAAGCGCAAAAGTGACGCATTGCTGGAGTGTGTCACAAAAGTGACGCAACTCCAGCAATGCGTCCTTTCACATGGGGAAAGCCCCATGTGAAAGGGCTTGCGTTAGTCTTACGCCTGCTGTGAGGCAGGCGCAAGATTTTGACGCAACCGCATCCTAAAAGTGACGCAGTGAAATCTCATAGATTTCACTGCGTCACTATTACGAGGCTTTTTGCGGGGGAACGCCCCCTTTGCATACATTATACCTGACGAAGGCATAATGTGGCGCAGGGGTTTAAAAAGTGACGCATCTACCTAGATGCGTCACTTTTTAAATATGGCGCAACAAGGCGCATGTTTTACGCCGCCGATGCGTCACAAAAAGTGACGCATCCGCAGCGCAAAACTGACGCAAGGCCTCATAAATGAGGCCCTAGATTTCCTGCACACTCTCAATGCCCGCCATTGCGTGGCGTGGACCCAAAATCTATCCCGAGTTACATTTGAGGGGAAAGTTCCAGAAAACCACTCTCGTCTCAGTAGACCTGGGCAATCACTTGGCCGGGGCCAGCAGGCGTGGTTTAAAACCAGACTGGCTGTTCGCAGCATTTCACGGTCTGGGCTGTACTTTTCAAGTTCCGTGTTCTACAAAAATAAAGAACTGGGACATAGAAACGGTGTCCAATTTGAAATATTTGAGCACACAGTGATAGTCACATGCGATTATCAGCTGCTCACCAGGAAGACCCGAATTAATTTAATAATGCAACATCTCATGAGGACCTAGCCCTGAGAAATAAGTGCCGGTGCTTAGCACCGGAAAGCACTGGCACAAATTAATCACTGGTTATGTTATGTTATGTTTAAGATCGGGCGGTTTTCTGTCACACCTTATAGTAGAATACTGCCATACATAACACTTACTCTTCCTAACATTAAAAAACATGCAAAGAGTGCTACATAACAAAATACAGAGAGACACCAAGCACAACATTACAAAGCTGAGTTCCTGACCTTAACTGCAACTGAAATAGAAGAATGCTTATTACCCAACTCTATAGTACTAATGATATCAACCTGAAAAGGATGAGCAGACTCATTGCGATTCACACCTGTGACCATCAGGTTAGAGTCAAATATCTACAATACTTTAGACCACTGAGGTATCCTACTGGTTTTTGCATGTCTTCAAAATTGAAAAAAAAACATGAGTTTGTAAAATAATAATTACATAAGTAATGTAAATACATTGCTACATATTATCTACGACATTCATTAATGTGCAGAACATTAATGTATGTAAAACACCAAAGTCCTGCTGCAAGCAAACCTGACTGCCCTTTGTAAAATAATTTTCTCATTATCTCCAGTATGGTAAAGTGGACCCTCCTGAAAAGAAACACAGCTTTGTGGCTGTACCAACACTGTCGCACAGACGCTTTAAATATTTTATATCTCACTTACCCCAAGGGGCTGGTGTTAGATGGTATTCAGCCAAGGCCAATAAATAATTTATGCTAAGTAGCAATTTAGTTGTTTAGCTTGGGGTAAAGAAATCCAAGAAATTCATAAATAAAGTTCCCATTTGTGCCATGGTGGAAAGTTAATTTATGTTACTCTGTAATTAACTAACAACACAGAGAAAAATATGACAGGCCTGAGGTAGATACCAAGAATCTTACGCCTGCTGATTTGAACTAGTTATGATTTAATGATATTATATGGGTGTCATGTACATTTCATTGCAAAATGTATTTCATAAAATTATTTGACCTGCAGTTTTGAAAAAATACACACATTCCTCTACTAAACGAGTAACATTTAATAATATGAAGAAATCAACTCATATTAAAGAATGTTTTCTGTCTGGGGATGAAGTGTGATGCAGTAGAAGCAATGCCTGCAGCTAGGTGGAGGTGAGGTGGTTTGGTATCTCCACCTAGGAAGGTCCCTCTAGCTCACCTTTGTGGGCTTAATCAGTTTCCCTTAGGACACTTCCACAATCAGCAAGAATGTCATGAAGAGCCAAACCTGCCTCCCTCAAAATTCCTGCAAGGGAAAACTAGCCAACTGTTGGCTGCATCTTAAATATTATTTTAAAGTCTCCGTTATCACTGCCAAGGATTCAAAGGACAGATTTTGTGGGCATGAAGGTGCTCCATGTAGATAAGGTCTACCTAAGGACTTGGAAATTTGGGGGCATATTACCAAGGCAGACGAAATGAAATTATTGCCGCTGTTGCAAAGGGGCGATAATTTCATCGCCCTATTAGCAAGCTGTCGCTAACATCAGTTAGCAACAGCTTTTAGGTGATAGCGAGCGGTTTGGGGCCCGCTCTGCATGTCAGCGATATTTATCTCTAATGACATGCAAAGTGGGCGTACCCAACCTGTTAGCGACTGAAAGCAGTCGCTAACATCGCTATCACCTATTATCAACGCAGGCGTAGCAACAAAAAATTTGCGCTAAGCGCAAATTTCGCTGAAAACTAACTCCTGCTCAGACGAGTTCTTAGCCTGTATATCAAATGGGAGGTGGATATTCACGCTAAGTCCCTATTAGCAATAATGCCTGAATATCGCTGGATTTCCAGCGATATTCACGCATTTTGATGCTATCGCCGGATATTTTATCGCTTTTAGATAAACGTTGCTAATAGCACGTTATCTCCGAGATAAAATCCGACGATGCGCGGCGATGCGCGGCGATAAAAAAGATTTTGCTACGGTTATTTAGCGATAAATATCGCTAGTTGTTGATAATATGCCCCCTGGTGCGATACTTCAACCATGAAAAAAAAAATAGCCAGACCACATTTGTGCATATTGCCACCTGAATGCCTCTAGGGCAGGGGTAACACCACTTACCCTGAAAAAGAGGACAAAAGAGTAAAGAGACAAACCTGGAAGAGCAGGCGAACCCAAGAAAACAAAACTGCCTGGAACGTCCCAGCTGAAACCCACACCTTCTCTTAGGTCCAACTTCAGAATTATGGAACAAGTTGCAGATCCCAAAGGGGAAAAATCTCTTTTACCACCCTCCACCTCCATTCTTGACTGCGCGGTCGATATTTCAAACACCCAACCCGCTGCTCAGTCTAATGGGTCTCAGCCAGGGACGCTGGTAAATAGGTATACCGTGCTAGCGGACATAGAGGATCAGACGGAAACCGAAGAAGACTCTCTAGATCTAATTTCTCTGCAAGTAACACAAGCAACCCTGGTAACTAAAGTGGTGCCTGCTTCAGTGACCACCCAAAGGAGGGTGCCAGCTGTGGAAGCCCAGGGTTCAGTAGAAGGGACAATGGGTGTTAAGATCTCAGATGGTGGCCTCTCACAGGTAGAGTTGCTCCTTTTCAATCTTAGAGGGGACCTACTGTCTAAATTTGATATCTCAGAAGCAAACCAAAGAAGTATTCAAGAACAGTGTTCTAATCTGGAGGCCAAGTTAGATGACGTCTGTAAACGGACTGACATCTTGGAGGAGGAAGTCACCTTGCTCACAGGAGCCTCAAAAAGGCATGATAGAGATATCGAGACTCTTAGAATACAGAATAGGGCACTCCAGATGGATGTTGAAAGGCTTGAAATCCACTCTAGGAGAAACAACTTGAAGTTTCTAAAGATTCCAGAAGGGGCAGAGAATGGTGACGTCAAGGGCTTTATATTTAAGCTTCTTAGAGAGGGAGTTCTCAAAGACAGCCCTGAGATAGACCTAGAGGGCACAGAGAGACCCCTTTAGGCGCCACGCTGACAGGAACGCTCCGAGGAAGATCTTGGCCAACTTCCACACATTTACTGTAAAAGAGCTGATCCTGAGCAAGGAACTGTCTGATAAAACCCTTCAAATAGGCTCAGCTCACTATCTTATCCGCTCTGTTGTGGGGAGAGTAACGGCTCAACGGCAATGGTAATTGGGCAATCGGATGCCAGACTTAAGAAGCATGGGCGAGCAGGTGCAGATGAAATTCCCGGCGCTCTTGAAGGTGGTGTGGAGAAACAAAACGCATAACTTTACTTCACCCAAGAAGTCGACACCTTTCTAACTCTAATGCAAGATAGTTCTCATTAGGCATACCCAACCTCAGATACCTGTTTAAGCCTGTATAAAGGTAGGTATGCTCTCACTTCCTAAGAAATATTTATAGAAAAAAAAACATAGGGAAATAAAGGGAAGCGAATGAACCTTATGAGGCATGTTTATAGCTCATATAAAAACGGGTTTTGCCTCTACTACCTTAGGAACAGTTTAAGGTCCCTGTGAGGGGAAAAAAAAAATATATATATATATATATATATATATATATATATATATATATATATATATATATATATATATATATATATATACATGTATTCAGTTAAAAGTTTTTACACATTAGGAGTGGGAAAAAAAACCGCACAAAATTGGTAAGACGTATAAATACACATACACATAAATCAGAAGTCACGTTTTGGTGCCTACCTCTTGTTTTATCAGGGGGGATACCCGATTGGATTTGGAGAGCTCTCACCCGGCGACAAGATCGCCAAAACAGGTATGGGGGGTTCCTCGGGGGGGGTGGGCTGGTGGTTGGGTGGTAAGAGTAAAAAAGGGAAAAAATAATCCTCATGTACACAAAAAGACACACCATACTTCCGTTGGGAGCTGGGTAGTGAGCCATTTTCTCCGAAAACGGTCTATCCCGCCAACATGACTTATAAGATAAAATGTATTTGTTGGAACATGAATGGCTTAAGGGATAGGAGAAAGGCACACAGGGTAATAGACTACCTATACAACTCAGGAGCACACATTTGTTTGCTAGAGGAGACACATCTAGAGAAAGTGGAATGTAAGTCAGTGTTTAAAAAATGTAGGTGGATTCAGGATACTCTCTGCTTTGAACAGAGCGGTGCAAAAACAACAGTTGATGGACAGAATGCAGAACAATGTCATACATTCATCCCAGTACAGAGATCTGGGCCTAAATCCATCGTTTTTTTGCACTCCACACCACCCCAGTTCAGACATGGCCATATGCAAATCAGTCTGACCCTGTGCCTCATGGGAATAGTCCAGCCCGAACTGCCAAGCCATGCCTTCCCTGGACTGGAAACAAGCTTCCGAGGACCGTTTTCTGGCATTCCAGCCGTCTTCAGCCCGGCTTGCTTGAATCCAGTGATGTGGAGAGCATGGGACTCTATCTGAGCATACCCATCCCACTCAGGGTGACAAATGCAAAAGCCACAGTTGATGGACAGAATGCAGAACAATGTCATACATTCATTCCAGTACAGAGATCTGGGCCTAAATCCATCGTTTTTTTGCACACCACACCACCCCAGTTCAGACATGGCCTTATGCAAATCAGTCTGACCCTGTGCCTCATGGGAACAGTCCAGCTCGAACTGCCAAGCCATGCCTTCCCTGGACCGGAAACAAGCTTCCGAGGACCGGTTTCTGGCATTCCAGCCGTCTTCAGCCCGGCTTGCTTGAATCCAGTGATGTGGAGAGCATGGGACTCTATCTGAGCATACCCATCCCACTCAGGGTGACAAATGCAAAAGCCACAGTTGATGGACAGAATGCAGAACAATGTCATACATTCATTCCAGTACAGAGATCTGGGCCTAAATCCATCGTTTTTTTGCACACCACACCACCCCAGTTCAGACATGGCCTTATGCATATCAGTCTGACCCTGTGCCTCATGGGAACAGTCCAGATCGAACTGCCAAGCCATGCCTTCCCTGGACCGGAAACAAGCTTCCGAGGACCGGTTTCTGGCATTCCAGCCGTCTTCATCCCGGCTTGCTTGAATCCAGAGCATGGGACTCACGTCTGAGCATACCCAACCCACTCGGGGTGACAAATGCAAAAACCACAGTTGATGGGCAGAATGCAGAAAAATGTCAAACATTCATCCTAGTACAGAGATCTGGGCCTAAATCCATCTTTTTTTGCACTCTACACCACCCCAGTTCACACATGGACATATGCAAATCAGTCTGACCCTGTGCCTCATGGGAACAGTCCAGCCCGAACTGTCAAGCCATGCCTTCCCTGGACCGGAAACAAGCTTCCGAGGACCGGTTTCTGGCATTCCAGCCGTCTTCAGCCCGGCTTGCTTGAATCCAGTGGTGTGGAGAGCATGGGACTCACGTCTGAGCATAACCATCCCACTCGGGGTGACAAATGCAAAAACCACAGTTGATGGTCAGAATGCAGAACAATGTCATACATTCATCCCAGTACAGAGATCTGGGCCTAAAACCATCATTTTTTTGCCCTCCACACCACCCCAGTTCAGACATGGCAATATGCAAATCAGTCTGACCCTGTGCCTCATGGGAACTGTCCAGCCCGAACTGACAAAGCAATGCCTTCCCTGGACCGGAAAAAAGATTCCAAGGACCGGTTTCTGGCATTCCAGCCGTCTTCAGCCCGGCTTGCTTTGATCCAGTGGTTTGGAGAGCGTGGGACTCACGTCTGAGCATACCCATCCCACTCGGGGTGACAAATGCAAAAACCACAGTTGATGGACAGAATGCAGAGCAATGTCATACATTCATCCCAGTACAGAGATCTGGGCCTAAATCCATTGTTTTTTTGCACTCCACACCACCCGGGTTCAGACATGGCCATATGCAAATCAGTCTGACCCTGTGCCTCATGGGAACAGTCCAGCCCGAACTGCCAAGCCATGCCTTCCCTGGACCGGAAACAAGCTTCCGAGGACCGGTTTCGGGCATTCCAGCAGTCTTCAGCCCGGCTTGCTTGAATCCAGTGGTGTGCAGAGCATGGGACTCACGTCTGAGCATCTAGCAAGAAAGACAGGTCCAGGCCTGTCTAGACTGAAGTATCTGCAAATCTCAAGTTGGGCCCAAGCACAGCCAGGCAGACCCACTCGGCTTCACAATAGACCTCTAGGTGAAGGCAATCATCTGGAATCCCTCATGCTAGACAAACCAACAGCAGCAAAGGAAGTCTTCCTATGGTATAATTTAATCTTGGAGGAGATTGATGGGGATTTTCATCTCCCCGTAAAATTATGGGGGTCCCTGATGCCATCCTCGAATTTGAACGACTTATGGTCAACGTCCTTCACAGTTATTGTTTTACAAAAATGTAACATAATCAAAATTACAAATAAAATCTCTTCTATCAAGAAGAGATTCAGCCTCCCTCCTGAGGTAAAAATCTTAGAGAAATGAGAAAAACACTCCTCTACTAAAATTAGTGTATCCATCCCTAAATTAGTTTTCCTGTAAAAAAAAAGGGTGGTTTATTACTTTCCAAAAAGCTGTATTATCTTTGAGCTCAATTACTCTCTCTATATCTTTCCATGCCACTGCCCTTATCTCACGTTTCAATTTCTTTAAAGTAATACTATAATTCTGTCTTGCTGCTTTGACAGAAATTATATCTGCAGGGATTTGATAAGTGGCTCGTTTCAGGATTTTATATGCTTTCGTGCAGTCTTTATTCAACCCAGCCAAATTCTCCAGCGGGATATTTAATACTGTTAAAAGATCAGAAATAGAGGTAAAAATGATATTAAAATGTTCCCTTACAATAAAAGATTCCCCATTTTCAGCTAAGAAAATACTAAATTCATCTGAACTAATCCTAAACAAATCTGCATGGGCATTGAATACTTGGCACAATCCCAAGAGAAGATACAAAACGAGCGACGGTCACTGAAAGAGAGTGAAGTATATCAAAAAAACTGATTTTATCAATATTTCAGATATTAATATATGGTCAATAGCACTTCCCTTACCTCTACTGACGAAGGTCATGGCATTTGAGTTCAGACCATCCCGTAGCTCAGATACAAAAGAAAGATTGTTAGACAATACAATTTTTGTTATAGCTTCCCCATACAAGTAATGCGAGAAATGTGCCATGTTACCACCCAGCCCATTTGCAATACCACACACCTGATTCCTACTGTAGATGCATTTAGAGGCATAAAATCCCCAAAACAAACTCTTTTGTCTTCTCCTAGAAGAAAAGAGCGATTGCTATTCCCCAATCCTCTATAATATTCCCCGGATGTGAGGTAAAAATATTGAAATAGAAATTTACTAAAATATATAATAAACTTGCTTGGGAGCACAAGTTTTAAAATCTGATAGTAAGGAGTATGTAATAAAAAAGAGACGGATACATTTTTAATTTTAGTTGATATCAAAATAACTAAAACTCCTCTCTCCCTGCCTCCGTTTGAGGGAATAGCTGGTGAACTTAAAGATCTAAATCCGTCTATTAATACATTATCAAATAACCAGGTCTCCCGGCAACAGATTTTATCACAAGAATCAATAAAAAATAACAAATTAGGATTGCATAATTTGGACCTTAGCCCCTCTACGTTCCATGACATAAAGGAAAGATTATCATGGTCCTTAATTCTGGGATAAAGTGGTACTATTATATCCTTTGTTTGCATCACAGGCGGAATGTAAATCTTTGGGGTTCTTATTTATCAGGGCAAACAATGTCAAATTCCAAGTGTTGTGGCCCTGAGAGAACAGTGGAGTCCAACCTTACAATTGTCTTACTTTGAGATAAGTTCTCCACCAAAGGATTTACATGGTCGTTGATATGGCCATAGGATGCCTCCATATCGTAAATGACTGCTTGCTGATCCTGATTCTCCACATAGCTGCCCAAGGCGTCAGCAAACAAGGGATGGTTTCTAGACTCAAAAAACATTAATGGGCTGTCTGCCCCAGAAGGTCTTTCACTTTGCTGGGCAGAATTGTTAACAAGTCAGTCATTTTCATCCAAAGGGGCAAGGGGTAGAAACCTGTTATGTGCTTGGATAATGTTATCACCCCATCTTGTGTAGTTCCCCCAAAGAATTAGTATTAGAATTATTAGGACCCTGCCTTGTTAATTCAGTCATGAAAAATTTGGCTGGTTAAAAAAGACCAAAGGGACAATATAGCAGGGAATGGGGAGGCCTTTTGGCCCCTATCTGCTTCCAGTGCTAATCAGTCGACACGCCGAATCAGGGGTCCTACAATACACAACTGTTCAATCCCCTTCTCATGTTTTTCTTGGCTGTCCGACCCAACCTACTCTTCTCAGCATGAGAGTATCATCATGTTCATTTAGGTAGAAAGCAGAATTTCATGTAACCCAATGAGTGACCTTATTCTTTAAATCTCTAAAATGATCTTCCTTATTTGATGACATTTGTGGGACTCCAACTGGCAGTGCTGTATAAGGACAACAGACTGCAGGAAGATTTAGAGACTGTTGAGATGGATAGGATTAATAGGATCTGCGACCTGCTGGACATTTCTTAGAGGGCTGGATATTTGAGAGTTTTGATTATATTTAAATAGCCTGAGACTGTATCCTCTGAGTCTTATAGCTTGAACTCCCCTCTTATGTATGGCCTTTGCAGATGCCTGTTAGTAAAAGGGGGTTTACCAACCCTGGTAGGTGTCCTGAAACATAAATTGAGTTTTGAGGTATTGAATTTAAGTTTTGTGTTGATGGGGAAATAAACCCAGAGGGGCAACCCAATTACTGACTATGACTTGGCCAGATCTACTAATGACTTTAAGGTTGTGTCTTAAGCAGATATCCTTTCTAATAAAGGGGCCATAACGTCTGCTAGCATGTTTTTGAATAATTAAAAAAAGGACATTCTGTATTGTCTTAAGCTCATTGAGGGTTATATTCATACTCTCAAGGGAGAACATGAGATGAGAATCCTCCATCTTGGTTATTTGTGTGTTAAGTTTGGGACCAGGTTTCCTACAAGAGGTTAAAATAGAGATATATTTCCCCTTATTAATAATTAATGCGGCTGGTTCATCCAGAATAACATGCATCAAAGGAGCGGTTACTACCATGACTGGACCCAAACTCCCATCTCTCTTCCTCTCCCTCTCCTCCTCAGTTCCACTCTCATTTAATGTAGCATTTTGCCCCCTCCATGTCCTAGGATGAGCTTTTATTTCCCTGTTCAATTAAACCCAACTTTGTTATGACAAAACTTAACTTTTCCCCCATGTCTAGCAAAAAAGGTCCCTCCACCAACCTTATCTCCTTTGAGACCGCATTCACTGCCCGATTTAAAAAAGCATCCAATTAAGTGCCAGGTAAGAAATGCATGGAAGAAGTAGGGCCCAAGTCTTTATCTTTTCCTGTTTGTAATTAGCGCTTTCCCATGATACAGATATAAGATATTACTCACCGTGAGCGTGGAACTCCTTTTTGACCAAAATTCCAAGGAAAGTGGCCCGGCTCAACCCCTTCAGGGCAATGACGGGTGAAGACGGGCCAGGTCTAAGCCTGGCCATTTCCCACGCAGCGTGACCCACACAGCAAGATTTCGGTATCTCTGGGCGTGGAAAGAACTGACAGCAGCTTTCTGCTGCAAGGGGGGTTTGGGTTTGAAGCCTGGTCTCCCTGCTCTGACCTGAAACACAGTGAGACCCAGCAGCAAGATATGAGCCCCTTTGGGTGCAGAAAGCAGTGACGACGGCTTAATTCCACAAGGCGGACTGAGGTTTGAAGTACGAGCCCCCTGCTCTGACCTCCTTTATCGGAGTCAAATAAGACAAACACAACAAACATCCAATGAGTACTCTTTGAGTTATGAATAAGGGTTAGGATGTATGCAGTGAATTGAAAGTGCTCAAACTTGGGCTACTTTTATAGCCTTTAGGGTAATTTTTAGATTCAACACATTGGCCGCTTCAGCCTCGGAAGCAAGGAGACCAGAATGTGTCAGAGTGCTTTCCCCCCCAACTGTCCTAGATGCTGTGGGGGTTGAGAAGAAGATGCATGGGCCCTGCGACACAGTACCTTGGAATTCAAGCCACTGCTGTGGATGTCTGCAGGCCTCACACATAGGGCCCATTTTGCAAGAAGAAGAGTTGGGCTCTGGCACAGGCGGGTCTGTGGCCAAGTACTGCAATGTTGGCAGGCCTCGCACATTGGGCCCGTGTTGGCTTACACACATATTTGTGAAGGAGTAAGACATAATGCAAATCGTTCACTTTTAACATGTGTGAAACAGTATTTCTGATGCTAAACACAATTTGGTTGTGTCACTAGTCATTTCCGATCCCATGCTCATGTTTGTGTAGAATTATAACCTACCAATGTGACGTGTGGTATATCCACTGTATTATAGGTGGCTAGTATGCTATGCCACATGTAATAGGGCTACCATTACATCATCCACAACAGTGAAGGAGCAGCACATTGGACACAATAAAGACTATTGGCCTGTTTGGTATAACGGCATGTCACGACTCACAACTCAGAAACTGATGTATATGTGGGGTTTAGGCAGCAATGTGTCTGCTCAGAACAGTCTTTTGGTTGTGAACTGGAATCAGGTGGGATCCTTTTCAAAACATTAATAGATAATGCACATCATCATAAATTGTGCAAAACTTAAACCTTCAAGAACACTGCTGATGCATTGGGCATGAGTCACCCTAAATTTTGATGGGAAACATCCTGGCTGTAACAAAAGTGAGTCATGCAAAATGAAACTCGATAAGAACTTACCACCTTGTTGCTGCTGTTGGGCCCTCAACTGCCCATCAATCTTCAGATAGGCCAGCACAAAAATGCAAGCCATTAGTGGGTCAGGGTGCAGCTCTCGCACTTCCCCCGTTTGGTACTTCTGCCTCAACCAGGACTTTGGCTGACTTTCTGGTCCAAAGTCATAGATCCTCCCTCCTCTTGCGGCAATGGACACTGCACTGCTTATAGACACCCTCCCAGGCTCGCACCTTCGTGGCATTGGCCTTTCAAATGTTCCACTTCTGATGGGCGTTGACCTTTATGGACACAAGAAATGATAGAAAAAACAAAGGTTTTGTGACCTTTTGCTTGTCGGTATTGATGGAACATAATGTTCTACATCTATTTCTAGCATCACTCAAAAGTTAGCATACAACATGTGTATTTACTCCTGCTGACCAAAACAAAATATTTTAATACATACTTTTGTAGTGACCTGTTGACTACCCTCATCTCATGTCATGGCTTAAAAACACCAATCCAAGCTGTTACATTTGGGGGTCTCTAGTTGGCAGAGGTAGGTACCTTTGACTAATAGGGACCCTTGCGTCTAGTCAAGGTAAGGGGGTACACTCCTGAAATAACCCCTGCTCACCCCCTTGGTAGTTTGGCATGAGCAGACAGGCTTATCTCAGAGGCAGTGTGCGAAGCATTTGTGAACACATACAGTAACCCAGTGACAACGCAACAGATGGACACTACACAAGTTGTAGTATAAAAAGAAGTATTTTTATGTAGACTTAACACAAGACCACAAACCACAAAATTCCACAATACTATACTTTAAAAATGGTAGAAATAGCTTAGTTCTCCTAAGATGGTAAATGCGACCCTTTGAGTTCAATGTACCTTTGAATGCATTACGCTATACAACGAAATTGTTGCAGGGAAGGGGATGCATCGGTTCCTTAAATGCAGGAACGGTGATGTATTGGTTTCTTACTGCGCTTCCATGGTGATGCGGCCCACAAAGCTGTGATGTGATGAAGATCTGGGGCAATGAAACAAAGATGGCGTATTTTGCTTGATGTGACACGATGCGTGCATGCCCTATGTCCGTGCGGCGACTCAACGATTCTTCTGAGCCACAACAGGCCCTGCGACACCCTTCTCCGGTGATGCGAGATGCTCCGGCGAGGCGATGTGACAACTGCAGCGGCGACACCCTTGTTCGCTGATGCGACAACAGCAGCTGCGGCAACGACACTCTTCTCCGGTGATGCAAGACGCTTCTGCGATGCGATGCAACAGCTACGGCGGCGACACCCTTGTTCAGTGATGCAACGACAGCAGCTGCGGCGGCGACACGCCGCTCCAGTGTTGCGAGACACTTCTGCAATGCAATACGACAGCTACAGCGGCGACACCCTTCTTCCGTGATGTGACGACAGCGGCTGTGGCGGTGACACGCATCTTCCTCCTGAGTCGCGCTTCCAGCTCCTTGCAACACCCAGTCCCTCAGAAAGCCCAACACAGTTGCAGGCACTTCCACAGAGCTCTTGGGAAGCTGGTGGTTGAAGTCAGTTGTCCCTGAGATTTCAGCAGGAGGCAAGCTCTTTCTCAAGCCCTTGGAGATCCTTCACAAGTTGATGAAAGTACACACAAAGTTCCTCTCTCCTTCCTTTGGCAGTCAGGAAACCACTGCAGGCCAATCCCCAAAACAGCACTTCAGCTTAGGGATAGTCGCTTTGGTTCCTCTCCTCAGTAAAGGTTTCTTCTTGTTTCCTAAAAGTGATCTAATCTTCTGGGATCTGGGTCCCCCTTTTTATGCACAATTTCTCTTTGTTCTCCAAAGGCAGAGAGGCCTTTGCCTAGTCCAAACCAGTTCGGGTCAGTCCTGGAGCACTCTGTTTACTTGTCTCCTTCTTTCCCACAGAGACATAAGACGCACCACAGGATGGGGAGGCAGCATTGTGGAGGGAAGGCATATCCCTATTCAGGTTCCAGGTGCAACTCCTCCTACCCATTTACATGTAGATCTCTCTATTCAGCCCTGTGATGACTCACCCTGTCTCCTGGAATCCCCAGCCCATGTCACTCAAACTTCAGACAAGGAATACACAACCTAGCAGAGGCAGGCTTGCATGGTTAGACAAGAAAATACCTACTTTCTAAAAGTGGTATTTTCAAACACAGAATGTTAAAACCAACTTCACTAAAAGATGTATTTTATCACTCTGAGTTCAGGCATACTAAACTCGAATTTCTACCTAGTTCCCTGAGTCAGTTAGGATTATAAGATGTAATAATCAAACTGCCCATTCTGGCCCATGGGGGAAAAGTAGCCTTGCAATAGTGAAAAACGAAAATGGCTGTAATTCACCATTAGGACATGCCATACACATCAGGGCTTGTCCTACTTTATACTTACAATGCTCCCTGCCCTTGGGCCTACCATAGGGGTGTCTGATATGAAGAAAAGGGAAGGTTTGGGGACTGGCAAGTGGGTGCACTTGCCCAATCAGCATGGCAGTACCGGACTGCACACAGGCTCTGCAACGGCAGACCTGAGACATATTTTACAAGGCGGGTTCCGTGGTGGCACCACCAGTGCTGCAAGTCCACCAGCAGCATTTGGTTTTACAAGCCCTGGGCACACTCAGCGCACTGTACTAGGGTCTGACAAGTAAACCAAATCAGCCAATCATGGAGTCTCTAATCCATACATCAATGTACCAAAGGGAGTACTTGCACTGTGGCACTGGACTGCAGTGCCCAAAGCATCTAACACCTGCAAAAACACATGAGGCAACAGCAAATAATGGAAGGGAGACCCACACCAAGGTGCCAGGTCTAACACAAGCCTGTAACATCAAGTAGCCCAGGGGGCTTCTACATATTCTGTGATGTGACCTACGTTAAATAAGTGCAAAAGATTGTCAACTATTGAAGGCTAAGCAGAAAGACTTAGTGAACACTGGCCCCTGTGTGTAAGGGGCCTGCAGTTTGGGCATGACACACTTTGAAATGGGAGTAAAATGAAATTCAGTGTTAGTTTAAGAAGTTACTAACACTCCCTTTCAACTGTCATCTATTTAAAAGCATTCAGGGGCATAATTTTAACACACCTCAAAATTTGACCTGGCAAGGATATATGTTTATGACAGATATACCTCAGCAATTCAGTTATTTGTCTCTGTGACTCAGCCCCAGCCTGGCCAATTATTCTGACTGAGCACTGCTCATTGTCAAGTCTTGTTATCTGCAGCCGATGATCATGATGTCACATGAACACAACCGTCCCTTAACATTTACTTGAAAAGAATGACCTTTTGTGCATCTAATAAATGACCTCAAGGCTGTGTACGTCACTTAAGGAGCTACTGGTAGCTCCCATACAGCTTTTTGGGGAGCTCTGGTCTAGGCTGAGAATTTTGTGGGACGATGCACAATTTTCATTTGGTTTGTATAGAAAACAATTTCATGTACAGTTGTAAAGAGTATATAATGTGTTTTTTCTAATTTTCATTATGTGAGTTTTCAACATATCAGATGCAATTCAAATATATACATAGAATTATATATCTCAACATACACACCAATTATACTATAGGGCTTCAAACACACAACACACACTAACATTATTGTCTTATGTAAGGAGCAAAATATATGACACTTCACATCACTAACTACACTTCACTAAGGAACTCAATGGGACATTGTAGCCTGAGTTAATGGAGAAAGCCAGTTAGACAAATTCAAATATCCATTTCAGACACAAAACTGATCCTCTGGTGAGCCATATAGCTGACCTTACAGGGAGAGGTCATCCTGTGCCAGCAACTCCAGCTCCTCTGGTGAGAAGGCAGGGGCCCTTCCACTTTTTCAAACTGCCGTCATTCCTCCCATATGTCAGTAACAGCAGCAAAAGTGGAGGCGGATTTGATGGCAGCAGTGTTAGGAGCCAAGTGAACTATTTTTCCATTCTTGATGTACATGTAAGTGATGTACGCGATCGTGAGCGGAGATGGACACAACCATTGGCCTTCATATGTTACTTTCACCAACGTTAGGATATGGCTGTGTCTGCCATGGAGTCCACTACTCGGTCAACCTCTGCCGTTCCCGTCTGATTCCAAATGTCCTATTGGTGAGGTCAGGCATGCGCCATTTTCGAAGCTCAAAATAGTGTGTTTGTGACTGTTATGTGTGTCACCACCAATCAAAATGGGGACCAGTTTGTTTACATAGTCTCACTTCTTCTTTTTTTTAATAATCATTTATAAGTAGTGTACATGTAGTGAGTTACTGTGATGAAATGCAACATTTGTGCAATGCTGTTTATTACTCCATTGACTGTATTTATGAAGTAAAAAAGTAAAAAAAGAATGTGTAAATACTATAAATGAAATGTACTATTTACAACATTTTTTATATTTTACATTTATTTTTAGCTATAAAGGTCATTTATGCAGAATAAAGGACAAGAAGCAAATGTTTGATTAAAATATGTAGTAAAACCATATATACATTTTTTAGAACTACCTGACTATATAGTTAATTATAACTATGTTGCTGTGGAAAATATAAAAACATTTCTAATGTTTTTCCAGTGGGAAGACGACAGCCTCAGATATACCACTATTCCAGAACTTGCCACCATGCAAAAAGGGATGTCATTGAGAAGTTCAGTTTGAATAGGCAAACTATACTTGATTGATGTCATCAGCTAGAGCCAGATTTACAGCCTCACAACAGAAATTCCACATCTATTAGATCAATTGTCAAACTCATGGCATTACTTCATTTTGTGACCATAGAATCCCTACCAATGCACTGTGGCAGTATCAGGTTGAATGTCACAATCAACTTTCTGGTGTGTGCTCCAAGAAGTTATATCTTCAATGATGCATCACAGCAACAGCTTCATCGAGTTTCCACAGCAGCAGGGTTTAGCCAACGTGAAGGGACACTTTTATGGTTTGGGCCACCTATCACATGTGGTTGGAGCTATTGATGGCACACATATTGCCTTAGTGCCATCACACTCCAAACAATAGGTCTACCGGAATTGAAAACACGTCCATTCAATTAATGTGCATCTTGTCTGCTCACCGGATTTGTTCATCACAAGCTTCTGTGTGCGTTTCCCTGGCTCTGCCCATGATTCCTTTGTACTACAGAACAGTTTCATACCCCTGCAAATGTCACAACTTGGACCTAAGAGTGCCTGGCTTGCTGGTTAGTACAGTCTTTCATAATATTGTTTGGGAAACTTCTAGTTGAATAATCTGAAAATGTTGTAAATTTTTTAGCACTTGTTTTGTCTTCCAACTAGGAAACTCAGCTCATTCCAACTGACCATGGTTGTTGGCACCGCTGAGGAATACAAAAGAAGCAGGGGAAAGTCAGCTTCAATGAGGACCATGGAAGAAATGAGTGGCCAGTAGGGCCAAATGTCATTGTATGGACAAAACTGGTAGAGCGCTCCTCTACTCACCAGATAAGGTGTGCAAAAACACCATGGCTTGATGCATGCTCCACATTGCCTGGCAATGGAGCCTCTCTTACATCGCAGAGGATGGCGACCAGGAAGAGCCACTGGATGAGAATCCTGAAATGCCAAATGAAGATGGTAGTGGTGAAAAGGACGGAGCTGATTTATGTCAAGATGTCATTGACAACTTCTTCTAGTGCGTGTAATTATATCTTTACATGTTCTTACTTTCACTGTAACACCAACTATTGATGTGATGATGAGAGAAATATGTGGTGGTAACTTCTTAGAAAGTGCAAGTCCAGAGAAATTCAGACTAAAGGTGTTTGTTGATCAAAGTTTTGCACGTTGACTACTGTGTTCAGTTACATTGTTTATCTCTGATTGTTTTGTGAAACGGTGTCCTCCAAAAGTTGACTTTATAATGTGTCTGTTATGTTATGTTTCATTGGTAATCTATTTGCTTTAATCTGTTATAGGTTCCTTCACCATGTCATCCTCATTTCGACATTTCAGAGTAGTGACATTTGCAGGTACATGGTTCTGTTTTGAAGTACAAGAGGAACATGGGTTGATCCTTGGAAACACAGACACATACTTTAGGTGTACAAATCTTGTACCAAGGCAGCTTGCTCTGTGATTGAATCAAAGATGTGAAGATTACATTGGACTTGTTCTCTGTCATGTGTTGGCACCAATGCAACATGTGTACCATCATTAGCTCAAACCACATGTGGTACTTGAGCCAAACCATGCTAATTTCCATTCACATTCACAAAATCCTCATTGTGTGTAAAGTGTATGTAGCTGTGTCTTATCATTGTAGGGCATACTTCTTGTGGAAAACCACCGAAAATAGCTTGTGACATTCCGCCAGACATTGTAATGGTGGATTGGATTGATTATGCGCCTACAAAATGTAGTACTGCTATTTTTTCTCTAATGGTGTCATTGATGTGGGATTTCTTATATTAGCCAGATGACCTGGCTCCAGCTCATGACATGAATCAATGACAATTTGCCTTTTCAATCTGATTGCTTTGTATATATCCCCTTCTTCAATGTTTGTAACTGGAAATGTGATAACTGGCACTGAATATTAGTGTCTTGTATGATTTTTTATGTAAGTGAAAATGTTGACAGACAATCATTGGTAAAATGGAATTAATATAGTAGTAGATGGTTTAATTGTATTTTCTTTGGGGAGTCATTGTTTGGTACTTCAGAAAAATATTAACTACTTTCGAATTATGTATGTTTAAACAATCATTTGAATTTTGTCATCTTAAAGTGATGATGTGAGGAAACAAATGCATTGATAGAGTTGAGATATACAACACCAGTCTGTGAGGTTTTGAGGTGTGAATTTATTGAACTAAATGTGAAGCTATTAAACAGGGTGAAAATGAAAAAGCAGACCGAAAGTGAAGAAGTCAGTCATGGTGAATGGAACCATAGTTGAAGAGCTAAAATAGTTTGAAGTCCAATGTCCAAAAAAGTACTGGCATCAGAAAATCAAATGTGTCTAGAAATTATCCACAGAGTGAATAATAGTCACATATTTGAGGACATTAGGGTTGTTGTTTTTTGCTGTGGTGGTAAAGGTCTTGCCATCCTCACTTCCTAATAATCTGGGTAGATGTCCCCTCCTTAGGGAAGGGGAGGATCCACAGTTCTAGGGCCTGGGGATGCTGCAGGTCATTCTTCCTGTGGAAGGGCCTCCCTTCCTGTGGCTATAGCAGGTGTCGATGGGCCAGATGTTGTAGGACCACAGGAATGGGTAGATGGTGCTGGGACAGCCCTGCACACATGGGTGTAAATGTCCTGCAGCACCCCAGTCAGGGAGCCCATATTGAAGTTGCAAGTGTCCATATGTTAATTGAGCTCCATCTACAACTGCTTCATCTCACAGAGTGCTGTGAGTACCTGGCCCCTCATGGCCTGAGACTGATGATAGGCTCTTAAGACTTGGTCATTGGTAGTCTGGGTGAGAATTGCCTAACAATGCTGGCCCTCAGAAGCCCTCCCAAGATCCTTACCCCACTAACTTTTGTCCTTTGCCCAGTGTGCTCCATACCACTGGGTCCTGGGTGAGCTGGAGCTGGTGGTGCTGTGGTCTTAACATTACCATGGACTGGGGGGCACAGATTTGGTGAAACAGTAGTAGGAACACAGGAAGTGAAGGCTTTGGGTAGCTGCGATGTTACAGCTGGGGTGTAAGGTGTCGGTGTAGGCCAAGTGAGACTCACTGGAGCTTTCTGCCCAGGCTGACCAGATGGACCTTGATCTTCATCGTCAACCAGATTACCACGAGTGTTGTCCTAATTGAAGGCTTGGGTCTGGGCTGAAGTGGAGGTCTCTTCAATGGCAGATTCCTTACCACGTGCTCTGGCGGTTGGACCAATTGAGAAATTGAAAACAATGTAATTAGTAAAAGTGTGGATTATACATCAAATCTTTTGAGACAAACAATGTAGAAACCTAGAAAAAGGTAGAGATTATTATGAATATAGCTTTCAGTGGTATGAACATATTATCGTAACGTTTTGCAATTTCAGACAGTACAACTTCAAATAAGCAGGTAATACCATGTACTGAAATATTTATCAAGTTATTAGGAAGGTTAACTAACATCTCCCATCCATTCAACCCAACACTATAAAGAGATGAAAAGTGTAATTGGCAATTCCAAGACCTAGCTGACCTCAAAATAGGCATTTACACAACTTGGATGGAGGTTTGGCATTAGTCATCGTGGGAACAGCGCAGAGCCAATTTGTGCAATTACCACTTATATTCTTCAAAGTGACTTTCATACCTTACAATTTTAGGGTCAACACAGTTTGATTTGTGAAATTAATTACATAAATTCAAGGCTAGACTACGCTAGGCCGCCAACTGCCGTAAGGTGCAGGCAATCTTTTTTTTTAAACTGTATGTTAATGTTTTTATACCTTTAAACATTACTTACTGTGCTTGAATTTGATGTGAAGTGTTGAGGCACACTCCACTCGATCGAGGGCAGGCTCTACATACCTGACCCTCCCTCCCAGGAAATCACTGTGAGGCCAGAAGTTGCTCATTTCGGGCAATTGCTCTAGCTTTCCTGCTCATGGGTGAATACTTAAACAGGGCCGCAGTGCGGACCGCATGAGGCTGCCGACTGCCATAAGGTGCAGGCAATTTTTTTTAAAAAACTGGTGGTAAAATGTTTACGCTTTTAAACATTACTTACTGTGCTTGAATTTGATGTAAAGTGTTGAGGCACACTCCACTCGATCGGGGGCATGCTCTCAATACCTGACCCTCCCTCCCAGGAAATCACTGCGAGGCAGGAAGAGGCGCATGTCGGGGCAGAGCTCTAGCTTTCCAGCTCATGGGTGAATACTTAAACGGTGCAGTAGCGCGGACGAGTGCAGCGGTTGCCCCATTGGCATGCCAAAGGCGCGTCTAAGGCAAGCCCGTCTTTGCCCAACCACTTTCAGACCGCGGCCAGCGCCAGCCATGCTTCCCGCAGCTCTCCCAAATCTGGCGGGATTGTGACTACACATTCAAACTCGACTACATGAGATCTCAACATCAATCGGCCTGCAACTATATTCTATTATGCCTAGTTCCCCGCCACTCATAGCTGCTCCATCCATGAACTCCGCCCCCACTAATCTGGCCCGGACCCACTCCCCCCCATTAGGGCCTGCCTGGTCAACTGCAGATCCCTCCCAAGACACGCTGATGAAATTTGGCTTTCCTTGGAATCGCACTTGTGGGATTGAATGTTGCTTAGAGATACCACAAACCCTGACCTCACACTAGCCATTCCAGATGAATATCGGCTGATAGGGGCCAACAGAGCTGGTAACAAAACCGGGGGTTACAGTGATTCTCCGAGCGGGCTTGGAAATTTCTTACAGAAAGATCGATAACATAGGGCCCCTGGAAGCTATGTTCTTCTCTGTTAAAATTGCATTGGACCTCTCGATGACCGGCATCTTAGTGTACAGACCAAGAACTCCCCAGCCTGTCACCTGTACTGTACTATATGACAATTCAGCTGACCTTTCACTCAAGCACGTCAGGTTCACGATCCTAGGTGATTTCAACATCCATATGGAGAACGACAACTGCACCAAAGCCAGTCAACTAGCCGAAACTTTTGATGGTCTTAACCTGACACAAATAGTAAATGGCCCGATGCACTTAGCAGGCCATACTCTGGACCTTATTTTTACAAACAACCCCAATTTAAAAGTAGTGAAAAAGAGAAAGAGAAACCTGGGGTGCAGATTCGACAATGAACTCTCCTGTAAATCCCAAGTCAGGCTAGTCTCTTCCTCTTGCTTTGGGTAGCTACGCACTATGTGGAAATTCCTCTACTTCCTTCAATTGGAATGTCGCAAAACACTAGTCTACGCACTTATTACATCTCACCTAGACTATGCGTATAGTCTCTACCTGGGTGTTCTGACATGGTTTTTGGCTCTATTTCGGAGTGATGAAGACTTTAAGCTTGCTAACATCTATAGTCTGTATTCTTACCTTGTGTTGGCCCTTTTAAGCCCTTTTTCCAGACCTAGAAGAGGATAGCTGCTTTATATGATGATAGATCCCTTATTCTTGACTCTAATCCATCTATTGCCTATTGGCTTTGACATAATTATGTGTCCTTTCATTATCCTGCCTATAGTAGAGGGTGGATCCTGTGGTCCTGACTTTATATTACATATTGGTATGGTTTGTGTAGGTATTCTAACAGAGCTAAGGGTTATTTCATCCTTCTCAGGCCTACAAGGCCCAGAACTAGAGAGACTCCATTTTGCTTTCTGTCCCTGCAGAGCTGAGATGCTTGAAGGGTAAAGGTAATGTTTATAGTTAAGTCTGTTGTCTGCTAGGGGAAAACCAGCCAGGACTGGTTCTTATCGGAAGAATGTGTTTGTCTCTTGGGCCCAGACGTAACATGCAGATGCGCACTGCGGTTGCGCGGGGAGCCCTGGAGCTAGCACAGGAATTCGGTGGTAGGCAGCCCTCTGTTGGAAATTTCCATGAGGGGAGAGGATTCCATATTAGCGAATTGCAGGAGAGGAGGAGTGGTCAGTTTGGTTCTTGAAGAGTGAAGAGTAGAATGTTTGCTGGAGCTGAAGAGTACAGTTCAGTTCAATTGGTTTTCTGGAATGGAGAAAGAAGGCAGATGATTGCTGAAGCTGGAGAGAGCAGTCATATGAACAAAGTTGGAACTATCAGCTGGGGCTGCCAGTTTATCAGAATGCATTAAAGCAGATGGAGGAGTTGAAGCAGTTGAGCCAGAGGAGTGAAGCTGTGGTGACGGAGGGAGAGAGAGAGAGTCCTGATCCCACCAGAGAGAGAGAGAAACATTCCTTCCAATAGGTGAGGTAGTCTGAATTAGTTTACTTTACACTTACACCTTAATCTTGTCTTTATTCCCTAGGCTATTGTATGTCTAATCCTTTTTTCTTTCAGCGGTGTGTTACAGTTCCTGTTATAGTTACAGAGACCCCGCAGATCTGTGTATGTGTCTATTCCCATTTTATTGTTATTGTAATAAAGATACCCCAGTTCTTAGTGAACCAGTGTGCATGTGTTATTCTTATGATAGAGCTAACCTTTCTTCTAACCAGATGCTTTAGCAACTGATGCATCAAAAGGAAATAGGAGCGTTTAAATCAGGGAATAACTCTTGCATACAGTGTGTGTCTCTTGTTCTTAAAGCGCAGGTAACCTTTCCTTCTAGTCAGGTGTTACAGCCAGAACAGATGCTGCCCCTGATCAGGTAAGTAGCCACTGAATAATTAGGGAGAGAGAGGAGCCCTTGAGATAAGAAAATAGATAGACACTAAGTAATTCGGCCATTCCATAATATTATTGTAGTAGTGAACCTCTAGTGAATAGTGAGAGAAACTTCCCAACATAGAGAGAGAGAGAGAGCTGAAGGTATTCATAGGAAAGTGATCGTCGTTGGTAAGCGGCGTTAAAGAGAGCATCAGGTGGAAGCCTGATGTGTAGGTCCGCCGGATTGCGGATCGGGCTGTGAGTTAGAGAACACTGGGGGGGACACCAGTGCTTAGGTCCGCCGGATTGCGGATCGGGCTGTGAGTTAGAGAACACTGGGGGGGACACCAGTGCTTAGGTCCGCCGGATTGTGGACCGGGCTGTGAGGAAGAGAGCACTAGGGCTGCAGACCGGTGTGTAGGCACGCCGGATTGCAGAGGTGCTGAGCGAGCACTGACTGTAGTCAGTGTGTAATGGTAAATAATCAGAACTACCCCAGGGTAGGTTAGTCTGGACCCATGTGGTCGCGAGACTACGAGGTATGAGTGTGGTGTAGGGCATGGACGTCTTTAGTAATCAGTGAGTATTCCTAGTAATCCCTATAGATTTAGTGGTGTTTCTGATGATATGAGCTTGTATATTGCGAGTTCCCCATCCTCAGGTAGGTACCCAGGTGCCTGAATAGATGGGTCCTGAGGAGGGAGGTGGTTACGTTTTGGCCAGGTTGGTGGTGCTCGGGTGAGCTGGTTCTATCTGGCCTGAGAATCTGGTCATAACACTGGGTCTCCCCGCTTATCTGATTCGCAGACTGCAGATGGTTCAGAACGCTGCGGCCAGAATAATCTGCAAGATACCTTCCCGCCACTCGATCTCCCCCCACCTGAGGAACCTTCACTGGTTACCCGTGATCAGGCGTATTGAAGTCATGGCTCTGACTCTGGCATTCAGAGCTACCAGGGGACTGGGCCCGGGGTACCTTAGAGACAGACTCCACCATTACCATCACGCCTGGTCCCTGAGATCCAACCATCACTGTCTCTTTGACATTCCCCACTTTCGTAAGGCAAGGACAGGCAGATGAGCATTCGAGGTCAGGACCGCCAAACTCTGGAATGCCCTGCCCCTCTCTATCGCTTATTGGAGACAGAACTAACTTTCCCTGTGCCCTGAAAACCTGGCCTTACAACAACATCTAGTTCCTTCCTGCAACTGTTAATCAGCCGGCTTGCTCAACGCCGGGACACCTCCATCAGGGGTAGCTACATGCTCTACAAACTTCTATATAAATAAACGGAGAAGAACAGGACAAAATTCAGAGAACAACAAAAATCATTTTCAGAAGAGAGCATTGAATTGCTACATGACACTTCACCATTAGTGGAAATCTGTTAGACAGGAGAATTAATGACATAGCAATACTCTTTTGACAAAAAGAGAAGCAGAGCATGATGGTAGTTGTAGTCGTTTCAAAGGAAACTTCCCAATACTTAAAAAATGGTTAGTGGAACATACCTGTGGAACATATGCATTTGAAATGGGACAGGCACTTACAATATAATATACATATATGTAATGGGTTATTTGGCACCATAACATCAGGTTACATGTAATGGAGATTGACACTTATAATCTTAGATGCAACACAATATATTCACACAAACAATCCAAATTATCTGATTCTGATAGGTTAGGAAAGTATGCGCATAACACATTGGGAGTAGCTAAGTTGAGAACAAAATGGACATTGAGGTTTAGTGAGACTATGTAAAGTGTAACTTATTAGACCCCACTCTACCAGGTATTCCTGTAAAGGCCTCAGGATGTAGGATCTACAAGACTTTCTACTCCCGGGCATACAATTGTATTGGGGCCCTGGGAGTACTACCACCAGTCCTCTGGCCTCTAGGTGATGCTTGGAGGCCAGGGAACGCACCCTCCACAGGTAATTCCACCTCTTCCTAATTTCCTCCTGTGTGCAGTGGTTGTTTCTCACTACATTCACTCTGTTGACCATTCTGTGCCACATTTGCCTTTTCTGAGATAGGGGTGTATTTCGTACTTGGGCTCCGAACAATAGTGGATTTACTTTAATAATTTGAACCACCATGACTGACAATTCTCCTTCAGTAAAATGGCCATTTTTGGGTCCTGGCGTTGTGCAAAGAAATATAATCAAATCAAATTATTTAACCACAAGGAAATAAATGAAAGAAGATAAAGGGACAAGAAACAAGGAAAAGCAACAAAATAACCTTACTTAACTGGCAAATGTTCTGCTAGAAAATACTGTGGTGTAGTGGAATGGGAAATAATCATGGTCTGAAATGGAGTGTGGTACGTAGGTTTTTCGATTTGGCCTATGGACATCAGATGTGTTATACTAGCATCCGTCCAATGGCCACAGTGATGTTACAGTGCTAAGTACATATGGCGGTGGACTCCTTTCTTCAGAAAACCACCGCTAGGAGACAGCCAGCACAACCGTGAAATCTAAATCTGTGCTAGCATTGGAGTCTGTCGTGTTGGCAGTGGTGAGCCGCAACAGTGGCAGGAAACATTCTGTTGATGGCATTAGCGAGTCAGCCGGCATGCATCTAATTACGGTGGGCAAAATACCGTCAACTTGGCGGAGTTCTTGGGGCCGCGGAGGGATGGTTGTAATATTATCAAGATCTAATCAGGTCCTTAGCCTGCAGACATATGGATAATAATTTTAATGGAGCTCTTAATGTGTGGATGTGAACTGCACCTGTGAAAAAGTGATGTGTGGTAATCTCGGACTATGGTAATTACCAACATTTTATATTCCACTACATTATGTTTTCTTACTGTGAATAAACCATAAGGGACAGCCTGGCTGGCCCTCAGTTACCCTACTTTGGCCACAATGTTATTTGCTCCTGCTCCTTGATTGACCACGGGGCAAACTTCTTTGCCACACAATTCAAGTGCTACAGGCTCAAATCATTCATGATCAGCTATGCTCTGCAAGATCAAACTGCTCACCTTGCTTATACTGCTCAATGCAGCTTGATGTTCCTACCTCAGCGGTTAGTAGCATGGTGGCAGGACTGGTGATCAGATCCCATATTATCCAGCAAGGGTGTTCCAGTGTCCACCTGCAGCCACAACATGAAACCATCACTGTCACCTCTGCAGCAACAGAGAGAACAACACTAAATAAACCCTAGCACTGGTAAGGAGTCCTCAGGAGGGGCTAGCACTGGCCTGGTTGAGACCCTCTCATCTGCTGAGCGAGAGTTTGTGGGTGAGGGTAGGAGGTAGGATAGGGCTGACTGTGTCAGAAATCTGACAGACCTGTTAGACCACAGAACATAAGCATGGGCTCACTGCTTCCATAATTGGCAAGTTTGTATGTTTGAAATATAAGCATTATGCATGTATTTTGCTAATAAATTACAAGTAATTACTAAAATCATGTGAGCTTGAGACCGGCTTTAAGGGCCATATTTACAAGCCCTGAGCACCACTGGAGCTTCACTTTTATTTATGCTCCGGTGGTGCAGCACCATTTTCCATGTTTACAAGGTGGCACTAGGCCTCTTTGCGTGGTTTAATGCCACTTTGTAAATTTGCCCCTTTCCACCGCAGTCCTTTGCGGGAAAGGGTGATGCAATGGGTTTTGCTGTGGGCATACCACTGCAATACCCATTGCTATTTGGCACTGCCCAAGATTTACCAGGCTGAGGCAGCGCCAAAAACTAACATCATGGAATACAAGGAGTTAGAATGGCGCACAGAGGAGAAATTATTAATTTCTCCTTGTTCTTTGCTCTCTCCATGTGGACTGTATTCTGCGGCACACATAGAAGTCGTCATTATTGCTTGTTTATAAGTAGGAAGGTTTGCTTTTCTGCACATAAACAATCGTCCCTGCAGTGCAGGCACCCTTTCAACATGGGGTGCACTGGCACAAGGCAGCTTTTTTTGCACGAGCACTAAGGATAACACAGGGGTGCGCCATATTCTTCTGAAAACTGTTTATCTCTGAGTTTTGAAAAGTCAGAGCGCAGCACTACCAAATTTGGTGCGGCTCCACACTCTGACATTTTCTTGTGAATATGCCCCAAAGTGTTTATTGACTAGCTGTAAGAATCTTTAAGTTTGCTTTGTTCAGCAGCTGATAAATGGATGCAACTGAGAGTTCCCCCACCTCCAGTATCTTGATCTGATGCTGAGCCACAGCTGGCTTATTGTTGGCAGCCTTTATGCCTAGCAATCGAGAGTATTGTGCAGAACCTGTGCTTTCATAACATGCATTGAGGGAGATAGCTAATTGAATTGTTCGTCACAATATAAATCTCCATGTTTTTCTATATTTTACTTTATTACCATGCCTGCCAATATCTAAGTTGTCACAGATCTTTCTAAACAAGAGACATTAGGGTCATTGTTAAAGTGTTTTACCCAGGGTGATACCATGTGACATAGGGTGAATGCCATATTGGTAAAGCTTTTGAGCTGTTCTATGTTTGGAGTGACGTGATGTACCAGGGGGCCCTGTAGGGCCCCCTTTGTTTCCTCACTGCCACACTTTTCATGGTGGTCGCATTACCATGAAAAGTGTTGCAGTGAAGAAACTCGTAATATGCTTGGTAGGACCCCAGTGGCCCTGTCGAGCATATTGTGGCCTCAGGAACACCAGGGGATGGTGGTTCCCTGAAGGTTTTGGTGGATGCGGTGATCGCAGGGTGGCCCGACTGCCCTAGTCATAGTAGGGCGGTTGGGAGACTGCCAACGTGAGTATGGTGGTCTGTGAACTGCCAGACTTATAATAAGGCCCTTTGTATAAATCAATTGTGGAAATGGGACAGACAAACCTAACAACGTTATTTAAATAGAAAACCCAGTGACATAACTCTAGTTAGGTTTGGGTTATCCATTCCAGGTTGTTATTTTACTTATAGCTTTGCTTTTAGTAGGATTACCTGTATCAGAACCACCCTGATAGGGTAACATGAGCGTTCTAGACATACAAAAGTGTGTATACGGCAAATACAGTATAAAACACAAAAATGGCACAAAAATAAGGCAGGATTTCCAATGTTATCCTTGCTGGAGAACATTGTGTAACTGTCAGTCTTAGGTCCTGCAACTATAACTGGCCTTTCAGCTGACATGTTTTGTACAATATACTGTAAGTATAATAAGTAATTTCAATGGTAAAAAGAGACCCCTGCTATTCATGATAAGGCTATTGCAAGTCACCGAGGAGTTAACTGATCATATGGAGGAAAGAGTTCCTTCGTGAAGTGATGGACATCAAGGGGTCTTGCAATATCCTTTTAATATAAAACCAGGGTATTTATTCTATATAATACACAATCACACCATCTCCCCTTCAACAAATTGCTTAAACCCATATAATCTTGCTCTTTCATATGAAAGGGCTAGTATGATTGCAGATATGAAGAATAACTGAAGAAACTGCAGTGTGAAATTAAACACATCAAAAAAAATAAGTAATATGTTGCAAAAAGAGGTATTAGAGTCATTGCTGGAGCTCAGAATGAGTAAAAATATGCAGAGAGATTCTAAACATGTTGTCATAAATATCTCCTGTAAGCGCGGTCATCTATTTGGCATGATTTCCCCTGTCTTTGTGCCTTCTGACTTCCTGTTTTGACTGTATGCTGAACTTCGTTTTTGCTGGTGTTGGGACTCTTGGCACTTTGTCATTGCGGACCAGTGCTACGTGCATTTGTTCTGTGTCCAAAATGTAATGCCATTAGGTCTCTCCATGATTGACATATTTGATTTATTTAATAATAAGTCCCTAGTACAGTGCACTACATGTGCAAGGCCTGTAAATCTAATGTTACTAGTGGGCCTGCAGCACTGATTGTGCCACCCACACGAGTAGCTCTTCAGACCTGTCTCAGTCCATTCACTTCAGGGCCTGTGTGTACACTTTTAAACTGTGATTTCGACCTGGCAAATTCACAAAACCTTCCCGCCTTTGGCATGGCACACACATCAAATCCTTTTTATACAAGTTTCAGGGTCCTATTCATCTATATGTAAGTTAGTGCTGTCTCTAGTGCAGTTCTAAAAAGACATCCCTGCTTGTGTACTGTAGAAACAAAAACTGTGGAGACCTCAGGGGTATTGAGATGTGTTGTTTACACAATACAATAGATAGGTTACAACACACACACAAACCTCTCATAAACTTGTTGTGATGTTGGTTCTATCCCACACATAGGAGAGGTGTCAGTGATGCTATAGTAAGCAAAATGGTGAGAACCTGCCAATCGCTCCCTGGTGGTTGTTTACATGAGGCACTCCCTATGTTTTTCTTCTAGGCCTCTCTTATAGCTGCACTCTATATTTCCCTTGGCATCAGACTTTTCTGAATTTTGTTTTTACAGTACACACACACACAGGGAGGTCTTTTTAGATGTTCACTAGAGACAGCACTATCTTAGATATAGATGAAGTGGACCTTGAAACCCGTATAAAAAGGAATTGAAGTGTGTGCCATACCGAGGGCTTTTGTGCATAATATGATTAGTTGAGTGGAGGGTGCCCTTGTTATGTTTCGCTCTTTTGATCCTTTGTATATGTAGGGGTAATATTTGAGGCCTTGGGAGGATGTGTGTTGTACATTTTTTAAAGCTTAATTGATTTTCGATTTTGGCATTGCTGAATTAATGGTAGTGCTTTCTTCAGTGTTACCATGCCTACTTTGAACAGTGAGTGTGCTTGCTATAGGCCACCATTTCTCTTTGTTCTTCATGCCATCTGGCTAGGGACCATTTTGTGGAGTCTGTGTCTATAGGCCTGAATGTGTTCTCTTTGTTCCCCATGCTTCCTTGCGCACTGTTGTTGGATTAGCCTGTGGCACTAGCTGGCAGCCATATTTTACATCCAGGCATTGTGCCTTTACCATAGGCTTGCATGCGTTCTTTGTTCCCCATGCCTCTTTGCTCGCTCTTGTTATTTGACCAAGTGGCAGCGGCTGGCAGCCATTTTGAGCATCCAGCCAGTGTGTTTTTGCTGTAGGCTTGCATGTTTTCTTTGGTCCCCATGCCTCCTTGCTCGCTGTTTTTGTTTGACTATGTGGCACTGGCTGGCAGCCATTTTGTGCATCTAGCCAGTGTGCCATTGACATAGGCCTCCATGTGTTGTTTGTTCCCATGCCTCCTTGCTTGCTGCTGTTGTTTGACCATGTGGCACCGGCTGGCAGCCATTTGTGCATCCAGCCGGTGTGCCTTTGCCATAGGCTTGCATGTGTTCTTTGTTCCCCATGCCTACTTGCTCGCTGTCATTGGTTGAATATGTGGCACTGACTGGAAGCCATTTTGTGCATCCACCGATATGTTTTTGCCTTAGGCGTGCATGTGTCTTTTTTTCTCCATGCCTCCTTGTTCGCTGTAGTTGGTTGACCATATGGCACTGGCTGGCAGCCATTTTGTGCATTCAGCCAGTGTGCCTTTGCCGTAGGCTTGCATAGATAGATGTGCTATTTTGCACCTCCTTTCCTTACAATAGGTTTCTTCTCATCCTCCTAAACAAACATCAGCAATTATTGATCTTTTAAACAATTTAAAATTCAAATTTTTTAATTTAAATTTTTTGCCTAATTATTTTATATTTTGGTTTCTTTAATTGTAATTTGAAATTGTTTAAATGCTTTAATTTTTTTTAAAGAAAGGTCATTGTTTCTATTTTTTTTATTTATATGTATTTAAAAATGATTTTGCATTTTACCTAGCTGAGGTGCACTGCAGACATCATTAATTATTTATTGATGAATCCATTTCCTCCAGGACCACATTGCCTGACATAGGCACAAACTAACCTGCATTTTTTAAAGATTATTATCCCATTTACCATGCAGTTCCCCTAAGCACCACAGGTGTCTCCTTTAAAATTTATGGGCATATAGCAAAGAGCTATATCTGTATGTTGTGTTATCCTGATTTGAAATTGAATTTTTTGGTATGGTGGTGTTATTTGAGTTTAAAGTGGCTGATTTATTATTACCAAAGTAACCAACCACACTAATATTGGCTTTGTCTACTAATACAAACCGCAACAATGCCACGTTTCACTAAATGTTTTTCATGCTTGTTTGCTTTTAGGTGCACAAAAGAAGAAGAGAAGTCATCCGCAGTATTGCCAAACAGAAGGCCTTTACAGTGATTTCAATCCTCCAATCTTGTTCGCTTGAGCAGCTTAGTGTCACTGCCATCTGAGAGCTTTAAGAAGGCACAAAAAAGTTACTCCCAAGAAAGTGGTCAGTGCGAAGAAGCGGCATTCCCTCAGTGTAGTGCCAACCACAACCCTATTTAGGGGACATGTCTGCCAGATCAGCCTTTGATGAGAAACGTGGGAGCGGCACTTCCGCATCAAGAGCACCACCCCAACCTAAGCCCAAGACCATGTCTGTTAGTGAGGCAGTCACTGTAATCATGTTGATGCCAACAAGCCGTTAAGCTGAATTGGATTTGTACCTTTGGCAAAGTAGTATCCAATTGTTTCAGGAAACAGAGCAAAGTGGACAGCAGCCACAATCAGCAGTAGTATATCTTCCTGAAGTTGGAGCAGAACAGAAGGTCAAACTTTGTGTTGAGCAAGAAACTCCTCTTTTAGAATCATTGACTCCCACATCTCCAGCAAGGAAAAGGAAAGATACTACTCCACCATCTTCTCCAAGTACCACTTCTGATGACAATGATGGGGACGTGGAGTGGACCCCGGCAGAGTCTGGGAAACACCAGTAGAGGCAAGGGAAAAGAAATGTTCATGCATGTCTTGGAATTATGGAAGGGGGTGATGAGGAGGATGATAACGTGGAGCTAGTCATTGTGGAATGTGACACAGCGGAGTCCGACATTACTATTCAACCTGCTCAAGGGATGTGGAACAGGTAGCACCACCAGCTCCCATATTTGCAAAGCCCCAGCTGAGACCTGCACCAACCACTACCTCAGCAGAATTATGCACTGCAGAGAGTTAAACGGCGACACACACCCCTACCTCCAGGTTTTCTTCACAGAGTGGCAGTAGCCCAGTAAAACTGTACTTCCCCGCAATTTGGGACTTTTTCAGGGTTAGAACATAGGGGGAGGACATTGCAATATGCACCATTTGTGACCCACATGAAAAAACATCACACAATCTGCTGGAAAGAGCACCTTAAAAAAATGCTGATCATGATGGTGAAGGTGAGGAAAGTCAGGCAGCATCAGCTACAAACCCAATCATGGTGGGAGGTGATGATGAGGAAGAAGAGGATAATCTCCTCATGAAAAGTAGCCCTGTACCCAACAATGTGCCAGCAGAATCACGCGCCACAGAGAGTTCACAATGGCACAAGAGGTCTCAAAGTAAGAAGGAGACACCACAGCATACAGTGACTCCACAACCACAACGCACACTGAGTCTACCACCACCTATTTCTCAAAGGTCACCTACATCAGTGGCTCTAGAAAAGAAGAAATACAGACTAATATTACAGGCATGTTTACGCAGGAGGGGCCCTATGACCGCAAACACCCAATGGCACATTTGTACAATGGAAAGCCGTCAAACATTTTAGCTCTGGACCTCCTCCCTTTTTCTTTTGTGGAAGGAGTGGGATTCTTAGAATTTGGGTCAGCCATCTATCTGAAATTAAGGGTTTCAAGTCAGACCAATTTTGCCAGAGTTGCTGTTTCACCACTGCCCCACAATGTGCTGCAATTGGTCGGACAGGTTTTTCAGCAAGGTGTTGTTCACACTATCTAACTGATGACATACAAGGAGACCAGTTGTCAGGGGACTGATTACATGTGCTTCACTGCACACTGAATCTGTTTTGTGGGGGTAAAGCAAAAGCTATCTACTGGTCTTGGAACTGAATAAAGTTTTAAGAGTGTTCAGTGGCATGCAACAGTAGCCATGTTTGCCATGGAGAAATCACATATAGCTGCAAACATCCTGGATGAATTTAAGGGCAAGCTGTCAGAATGGATGCAACCCAGAGGTCTCAGAATTGGATTTGTTGCCACAGAGAATGGCAGTAACATAGACAAGGCCATGGCAGATTTTGCCTATTTCAGGGTCCTGTGTTTGGTGCATTGCATCAACCCAGTTGTACAAGATGTTCTCAATCAAGAAGACATTGTCAGCAACACCCTGAACACCAGCAGAAGAATCTGCACTCATTCGGTCATTCTTATAAAGCCCAGAAGCAGTTGAGAATTATTCAGTGTGCTAACAGAGTACCAGTTAAAGCCCTGATAGGGAGGTGCAAACACATTGGAAATAGACCTATTGAATATGGCAATATCTGAGCAGTACAAACAGATCAATGGCTATGTCATTCAAAGAGGAAGGAGTGCAATTGGGAAAGCTATGACCAGGGAAGTGGACAAATGGGGCCGAGACAAATGACTGACACAGATGCTACTCCCTTTTGAAATTTTCACATGGGAAGTTAGCAAGCAGGACAGTACCATGGGCCAAGCTTTCCTGGTGTTGCATCTGCTACAGGACCAGCTAAAGAAGGTGTCTGAAAGGTTCACACTCACAGGTGTGATCAGAAACACAGAAGCGCATGCCTTGGTTAAGAGCTTAATCATTCAGTTGACTTGTAATGCAAGGCTGCAAAATTACTTCATCTCATCCAAAGAGTACATCTGTTCCACACTACTTGATCCACAGTACAAAAAAATTCTTCCCACTTTCAAGACTTAAGATATCGACCAAGTGGCAGCACCAATGACCATTCAGCTGATGTTACAGGAGTATCTGGATATTCCAAAAGAGGTCTATGTGGATGAAAACCAATTGTTATATTGATATGGGAAGAACTGCCAATGTCCAGAACTCAGCAGGCTGAGAAAAACGTATCTGGCTTGCCCAGGAGCCAGTGTGTCTGCTAAGTGCATGTTCAGTGCAGTTCTTACAATGAGAAGGACCAGCGTTTTGCTTCAAAATGTGGAGAAATTAACCATGATAAAAATGAATCAACTTTCATGCCACACAATTACTCAGTTCCTGAAACAGCACAGGAGGAGGAGAAGGAGGATCAGTCAGAATGAAGTATGTTAGCTGACCAACTTCTAGGTGAACCACTTGGGTTTGATGTCATACTCTACTTCCTGGGCTGAGTATGTCAGTGCCACCATAGTTTCAGTGGAACATTATGTTTGTTTCAGATTTATGCTGCCCACTATTTTAGCCTCATACATGGCCGGATTGCAGCTGAACCACTGTGCAGTGAAGAAGGCTCTACAATTCCTTTATGACATTGGAGACAATGCCTGCCTCCCTCGCATGCCTATCCTTTTTTGAATCACTTAGCAGGGCTGTGCCAGAAGATCATTGATTTCTAATGGTGCGAATACCAAATTTCAATGTGTTGCCTGCATCAAAGATGCAATTATATACCGACTACCTAACTTGCTTGGATTGAAACAGGTAACTACAACTATAGCAACAATGAATTAGTGATAGAGAGTGTTGATTGATGATTTATGTGCTGGCAGACAGTGAGAGAGGATGTTCAACTAATAGTGAACTTGACTTTGATGAATTGCAATGTTTAGTGTCTGATGGGTGATCATATTTCCAAAAAGTGATTGACCTTTACAAACTTACTTAGGGAACATTTACCTGTACTGTCCACTTATAAGCTTTTTTTCATCACCTAGAAGGCTGCTCCAGAAGATCTGCCAAATTCCAATGTGTTGCTTGCATCAAAGAGGAGATGCAATTGTGTGCCTACCACTGTGCTTGGATTGTAACAGGTAACCATTGCACCAATGAGTGATATATTATTGAGGGATTGTTAGTGGTGATTGATGATTCATGTGGTGACGGACAGTGAGAGTTCAACTAATTTGTAAACTTAATTTTGATGATTTGCAATATTTGGTGAATAATGGGTGATCATTTTTCCTGAAGGTGATTGGCCATTTCACACTTAGAGAGATTTACTTGCAGGGTCCACTCCTTTTTTCTGGTTCTTTGGAGACAAGGCCAGTCACTTTAGTTAACAAACACAAAACCTATACAAAATACTGCAATTCTGTCCCTCTACTTGTTCTTAAACAGCAATGCACTACATGTCTATCTTTCTCGGGTCAGGACTGGGACGAACTTACTCACAGTCAGGAGGAGGATGGAAGGACTCATGGCGGGATTATGTCATCAACAGGTAGAAGAAGGAAATTAACAACTTCAATAGGAAACCATGACTCTAAGACCTAGTACTCAGCAATGTGAAATGGAGAGAGGTGCGTTAATTTTGAAAATGCTGTTGAGTGTGTGTTTTGCACTCTGGCAAAAGTGAAACTCAAAGTCATCTTGTATTTTGCTCTGCCTCTAAGTCTTATTGGTATAGTCCCCATGAAGCTTACCTTTCTTGTGTCCTTCTCTTTGAGAATACAGTTAATATTTAGCAATCCGCAGGCATTCTCGTCTCCTGAATGAACGAAAGGTGAAAGCTGAGCTCAAAACTCCTCCTTACCTACCAGACTGGTCTAGACAGGCCCCCAAGAGTGATGGACATTGAAGAAGGAAAATGGAGCTGTACCAGCCAAGTTGGCAAAATAGTATCATTTTTCTTTTAACAATCATATTTTGAGAACTGGGTGGGTTCATTTCACTCCTCCATAATTTGATTTTTTCAAAACTAGAAGACAGAATATTTAGATATCTGATAACTTGGTTCTCTGGGGCAAAGGGACTGTTTGCAAATGCAATAACTATACTGTGTAATACTCATCCCTTTATTTCCTTCCACAACAGATTGATGATGATGTCTTGCTGCTCATCGCTGTCATGAATATTGTTCTTGGGCTGTCTTTTTCACACCTTTTCTTAAATCCCCTTTCCCATCCATTCATCAAATCCCATAAACCTCTTCCCCCAGGCTGGGTGATTTATTTAGAGGTGTATCTTAATACACATCAAACAGATTACACATTTGGTGGGGGGATGGGGTTAAATATTAAATACGACACCAACTCAATGCAGGTTCTTAGATTACCTGAGAAATAGCCCATACCAGCCCCACTTACCCAGCAAGGAAGAACATCATTCCTCAAGGTCAACATAATCTTTCAGCTCTTTGTTATGTGTAAATAAAATTCTTAAACTTGTTGAGTACAGACTTTGAGTACCTTTTCCCCGACTTGAGAATTTCATAACTTTGGTTTTCCAATTCCATGTGCACTGTTGCTCAGAATAATTTATTATTGCTAGCTTTTGCTATAATATATGGTATTCTTTTATTTGATGTGTCATGGGGGTAGTAGTTTGATCGCAATCTTTCTAAAGCTATAATATAAATGAGTCTGTATAACCTATTATCTCTCATTCCTTTTTCAATTTAGATGCCTGTGATCCTTTTGATTAATCTTACAGTTTAAGATCACCTAGGTGGGAGTAAGACCTCGTTGTGATGCCTAACCAGTTAGCACACTACAACTGCCATAAAGAAGGCACCTTGAGAAAACCTCTAAAAAGGTATTGGAAGATTGACAGAGGAAGCAGCCACAAGCCATCACTTCATCTATTCAGGTAAGAGAACTGTGGGGTGAAGTGAACTACTTTACTCAATATGTAACTAACTTGTACTTCAGATGAGAAAACTTAATTGTTTACCAATATTTCTGTATGCAATATAGGGAGTGGCAGCTTATCCACCTAACTGAAATACAGTTTAAGAATTAGTAAAGACAGGCTGTGCTGAAAGGCATCAGTGCAAAGTTCTGACATGAAGTGCATTATAAAAGATTTCCCCTTTACTAGCATATATATAATAACATATAACCCCCACACTTTCCACCCACAACAGGCCCACCCCTCTTCCACATTCTTTTGTTATCCCAATGAATGTCAAAATAAATATATATCATGTCTAAATTGCCCAAAATGCACTTCTCAAATGTCCACTCTCTCCACCCTCAACAACTCCCTTCCATCAAAACAAAAAATTTAAAAAGAGCTAGAAGAAGGCATTCTCTATGAGGGTCTCCAGATTTTAATGCAGGCCTTGTGACGTGTCATTCGATAGCCCAAGTGCGCTAGCTCGCAGAGCAGGCGGTGATGGTGCAGCCGATCTGAAGGAAGGGCAGCATAAGCAGCTCCAAGCTGCCGACAAAGCTGGTGTGGCCTGGAAACTAGAGGCACGAGTGGTTGGCCAGTGGAACTGGGCCCAGGAGCATTGGCATGTTCAAGGTCCTCCTCTTTCACCAGTTGCTCATAGTGCACCCTGGTGGCCTTCAGTCTCTGCCACCCTAGTCAGACCGCACACTCTTGCTGGATCGGTTGTGAACCAGCAGGAGTAACTATATCAAGAAAGAAAAAAAATTAAGCTGACAGAAACTTGTTTTTTAAATAATATAGTGGTACAGTATATGTAGATTTACTGGTTCTCTAGGCCCATTTGAAATTTTGATGTGATTAGGAGTCAGTCACAGGGACATGATTTTACCAACACATGCCTCACATAAAGCCACTGACTATTTCTGCTAAAGGATTTTCTAAAAAACAGTAAACCTCACAGATACTTGGAAAAATAAAAATAATTCTGTTTATTGACTAAGGCATCATTCACTATAGAGTAAAAATATTATATTCTTGTTGTGCTAAATGACTGAAAGCTTATTAGCTAGACCAGTGGGTACAAATGTGCTACTCTCTTCAGTCTGCAGCTGGGGCAGCTGCATTGGACAAAAATTATCTTTTATTCCAATGACCCTGCTCTTCTCCAAATGCCTTTCAATTCTACCATGACTCCAAAGAGGCAGATGATTAATAATATGTCACATGCATCATGTGTAATATGCAGATAATAGATATCCTGTCTGCCGTAAGTAGATGGTGGGAAAACAATGCATTGCTGTACAGGGAAAATAACGGGATATACAGATTTTATTGGGCATGTTCATCACAGAACATCCCATCAGCAAAGCATGAAATCACAGACACTTAATCCCACTTTACTTCCTGCCCTAACCCTCACTTCCTGCCCTAACCCTCAAACACAAATTATTTAAATCAAAGACAAAAGCGTGGTAGTAAGAGAAGCAAACTTTACTTGGGGACTGATTCAGACTTGAGTTTGGCGGAGGGGATAACTCCATCCCAAACATGACAGATATCCTGTTGGATGTATTACGAATTCGTAACAGGGCGATGGGATATATGTTATGTTTGTGATGAAGTAACTCCCTCTGTTGAACTCTAAAATTCCGGCCCTTAGTCTGCTGCAGCAAGGTAAGGTACAGGGAAAAGGCCTAGTAGGTATGGTAGAGGTTTTGCTATTGAATGGGGAGGGGATTTCACTGATGATGTAGCTTAGGCTTAGACTCACTGTAGTTGAAATTGAAAGTTGATGAATGTCATATGAACCTCTTGTCCCGTAACATGTGGCGCATGCCATAAGTAATTTTTTTCAATGTTTCTGGAAGGCTAAGACAGAAGAACTTAGGAACTAATAAAAGATATAGTGCTAGGAGGTGAGTGACTGAGTGGACACTGGGAGGGAAGAGAAAGACACCATGTTTTCATTTCAGTTTGAAATCCATTGAAACCCATGTCAATGCTACATTAACAGAAGTAGACGCACATTGCACAGCCAATACTGCCGGATTGAACATTGCATAGCCAATAGTGCCGGATTGAACCATGCTGCAGTTGGGTGGGGCCATGGCCCATGGGTTGCGACTCGCAAAGTGATAAGCAACAAGGAACCGTTAGCATATCATATATGGATGAGATGAAGCCTCTACCTCTGATTGGTTACTGCATTGCGTAGGCTTGGAAAAGCCCCTCTGTCCCAATCACTGGCCACACGAGGATGGCGAGAACAAACATACTGTATCATGCAGGTGGCATGCACTATTAGCTTCGTCTGACAGGCTCTGTTTTCAATAATTGTGTAACGTGCACTGTCTGATGATGGACGTGTGATATATCAGTCCATACTTACTGGGAAATTCTCTTATACTCTTTAAATGCCTTTTTGTGGTTTACAAGAATAAAAGACTGTGCTGAACATCTGCAATTTGAACTCTGGGTTACCGTGCCAGCTGTCCCCGTGTTCACATATAGTAAATATCTCTTTCTTCATATGAGCCTGACAGAGTCTGTATCTTATTTTATGTAGGTTTCTACAGTGGTCTGTGCAGCTAGGAAAAATATTACACATTTTAAATGCCAGATAAACCTCCCTCTTTTAATTTTTTTTAAAACAAAATACAACATCAACACATGACTACAATTTAGTTTGCAGTGTCTGCTCTCCCATCTAAGTTATCCCTTTGAGCATTTTGCTGGTTGACAATGCTAGAAAAGCCAGTAGTCAAGCCAACCGTAATGAGGGGCAGGGAAAAGATGACTGTGAGTCATTTAAAGTCGATTGAAGGGGTAGAATAAATTGGCTAATGAACGATATATGCTTTTGGTTGGCAAATTCTATGGGAGAATGTATTACATTTATCCTCCTGCTACTCTCTTGCCATGCTGCACTGTCATCAAAACTGCTGGGATTCTGAATAATAATATATACAATACAGCATGGAGGGGGTCGGGGGTCACCATAACTATAGTCAATCTCTTGTCCTTTGAGCATGAGCAAGAAATAGAAATCCTCCTCAGCAAACAAGCATGGAAGAACTTGCTTTGGTCTGCAAACTCTGCAATGTTCACAGTAGACTTCCTAATAGTGTCTTAGTCTAAAGGTACTAGCTCACAGGGTATAAAGTTAGGGAAGAGGGACAGCATAAGCAAGCAGAAGAAACTTTAAGCTCAGATTCATACATACACAGGAGGAAGTCAGCCACAGAAACAAGAAATCTACAAATAAGTATCTTGCAGAGAGGGATAAGTAACAACAATAAACATTAAATGGAACAATGAGCATTTAAAAAAGTCACAGTATAACAGAAAGGAGGAAATATGTATCTAATGAGGAGAGGTAAAAGCTGGAGAGATAAATAATATTAAAGAGAACTGCCTAAAACTGTAGCATCACCTCCTCCAGCCTGCCATACATTGCCTGTTGCTCGAACGTTGCCTGGAAATCCAGATGCCTTCCCTTGATTGATGGCACCTACGCCCATGTAGAGTGGAGGGCTGCTGTTGGTCCCTGTTGAGTGGATGGGGGCTAGGATTGGGTGGTTGCATTGTATCCTGGCCCTCTACTACAGCTGGCTGTGGGGGATGGACGAAGTGCTGGACTGGCCATGTGATGTGGAAGGCACACTTTCAAGCACTCCATTTGGGTTTTACTCCATTTGGCCCTGAACTTCTTCCTCATATGTTGACCCTTCAAGTTCTTTCACAGGTGTATCTAATTGTATAATGGGAATATCAATAAACGTGGCACACTATCTCATTGGTCATCCAACATTATTCTGCAAATGTCTGACATTGACTACACTGTTTGACTACATTGACTATAGTTCCCATAATACACCATGTTTGTGTTTTCTTACATGCAGATGGACCATCCAGATATATGTGTGTTAGGTTGTGTTACATGCATGTAGACACCAGGTTTAAGGGCAGAAAAGGTGTCATAGTAGATGTTTTACACGTACTGGGTTTGGTGGAGGGACAGCCGTGCCCAGGGACCCAAATCCTGCATACTAACGGTGGCTCAAGGGCTATTTCCACCAATGCTTGCATTTTTGAGTGTAAGGGTGCACTTGAGGGACCACCTCCTGTTGCCCGAGAGTCCTGCAGGCTTCTTTCCACCCTTTCCCGAGCACCAGCCCACAGGTCGTAGCAGAGTGCTTTTTTATCTTCTTAACTGAACGTTCTGCCACACCAACAGCATTAATCCTGCTGCATGTCTTTCCTTATTTTTATTTTTGTGACTCTGCATAGTCATGGAGGCTTGATTATGAATATTGAGGTACTCTACCATCAAAATGCTTAGTTCTCTTTCTCAGAACTTCAATGTTCTTTTTCTTTTCCCTGCTCATGGTTCTCTCTGATGGCTAGCCATTTCTTGTGGTTTTTTGGCTGCTATTTGGACTCCTCAGCTCACTCTGGGTGTGCAAAAGTTCTCTCCTTCTCTACTTGCTTCTCCTGGGCAGCACATCGTGTGCTTGGGGCCCTTCCCCTGACCCAGGAAGCAGAAATGCAATGTTTTACTTTGCGGTCTCTAATTACAATCGGAATCACAATTTGTGACCCCATTCGCAAATTGTGAATGAATAGAAGCTCACAATTTGCAATGTCTTATTTTGCGATGCGACTCATTAGCGAGTTGCTAAATAAGGCCGCATGGAACCATACATTCGAATGTGAGTATGACGAATGCTTCTCAGAAAAAATCTTGAAAGGGTTACCTGCTGACTATAAAAGTTACATGTTTATATGAGGTAGGCAACACATGCTGGCCTTTTATGTACAAAGCATCCTTCTTGCCAAATTAAAATGTTTGATTAATTCCTCATTGAAGACTGCCTCAATGGACAGGAGGGATCCAGTAGTGTCTTACAATAAGCCATATAGAAAATCCTGACCTATATTTAGTTGGAGCAAGGTTTACCGTGGACTCTTTAAAGTGATAGCCAAATCCAATAAATCAGCAAATTTGTTTGTGGGAGGAAATCTAATTTTAATATCCAAGTTTTATTAACCATTGTTGAACTCTCCTTGAAATTTCCAATTTTGCATATGAAAATGAGCGGATTCTTCATTTCCATCCCTTTCTCCAGCCACACATTGTATTCTACTAGTAGTTTGATTGGTTTTACTTGCCCACATACGCATGCTCATGTACACAATACTAATGCTTAAGGGAGCAAGCCCGTTTACATCAAATAAATATTGTGATTAGGGCATGTTTTCAGTTCAATCATTTAAGGTGCACCAAAGAAAACCCATAAGCTCTTCCAATGCCTGTGTGTGCAGTCAAGTCATAAGGTTTGGCCTTCGCTTGAAAATATGGCTATGATTTATGAAAGGACCTGATTGATTTATGATTGCTTTACTAGTAAAAATATTCAATTCATTCCATTTTCTCGTTGATCAAGTGATTAAAAATGTTAGTTTTCTTCATGAGACCAAAAACAGCTATTAATGAATGAAATTATGCTTTATCGCAGAGAGGGAGAAAAAAACACTCCACCCATATTGTCACATCAAAAATGTCCAATCAACCTTTATCAATGGATATCTCACTAGATTCAGGTGATGAGTGGAAGTTGGGGGTATGCTTATTTTAAACGTGCAACATCATAGAAAGAAAGTATGCACCAAAGTAGGAGTTTCATGAACACCCTTCCCAAAAATAATCTCTCTCTCACTGCAATTTTGTGTTCCTCTCTGTGAATGTGCACTGCGACTTTAAAAATAATTGCAATTCACTCAGAGATGAGCAAGATGCAGATTTGCCTCTTAAGATTCACCCTGAGGTGCATTCGATATCTGGCAACTTGTTGCTATTCCTGAGGTGGACCTCTGTAAAGGCCACCGGGAATTCTTTTTGTAGTGATATGTGGCGTGGATAAATGGCTTAATGGCTTAAAGAAAAGCAGCCAGAACACTTTCAAGGACAATTGTCTAAAACATTTGCATCCAATGATTCATGAACTGAAACTTTCTTGGTGCAGTTTGAGGCTTGCACTTCCCAACCCTTTTGTTGGGAGTAATTGCACAAAGATGAAGAAGATTGCTAAAAAAAATGTTGTTGCTTTCTAGGGGTTAACAAAATTTGCAAAGTTAAGAAAACTAGAAACTATTTGAAACAAAACAAGAAACTTTAAACATATTCTTCTGAATAATCTCTATTATGTGTAATGTAAGACATTGGGTTACTATTTGTGAAGAATGTGAGTTCTTCACTAGTAATGTGTCTGCAGTTGTCTTTATACTGAGAACTAACTACCCCATTGTAGCATGTGACTCTCTCAAGGTAGTGAAGCAGAGCATTTGAAGACCTACTCAGGGGAGGTGGTGTGGGCTAGTCCCACCAGCACACTGGTACTCAACAACACACACATATCATTGTCCAATCTGTGCTTCTAATTGGAAAATAACTTTTATTACACACATACTACAAAACACTATGCAATAAATCATAAAATATATAGACAGAAAATATATATAATCAGGTAGATTGAAACACCTTTGTTGACACCTTCATATCGCTTTACTCTCCTAGTTAGCCCTGAACACTAAAACCACATTTAAGAGAGTGTTTTTTATCAATAAGGCAGCCCTGCTGGCTTTCTCAGGGTTACCACATTAGTAAAAGCAGAGAAAATACTTTTGCCATTGAAAGCAATGGGGACAACAATAATATGCTAACAAAGAAGAGGGACGGGAAAAGGGCTATGAAGGTCCAGCATATGGGTCCTAATACAAGTAACAAACAAAAGGAGTATGCAGTTCGTAAGGGGACTGGAGGTGAACAAACATGAGGAGAGATTCAATAGTGGCTAACGAGACGGAGGATGGGGAATCCTTCCTTTCGGAATGAGGGCACTCACACACCCAGCCCACTGGGTGTCATGCTTCATCATCGGGTATGCTACTCGTCGGATCGGTTCTCCAATACCCGACGAGCACCCTCAGTGGAGGCAATTTGGCGGAGATCTTTTATTCCTTGCCGTTTGGTGTGGTGTGTGTAAGGGGCCCTAAAGTGTAGACAAGCAGTGATGTGGGTTCTATTAGATGATGTGAATGAAAACAGGGAAGTGGGAGGATCAGGGAAACTAATTTTAATGATCTTGCCTCCCACCCTGATTAAAATCAGTGTGGTGACTGTCTACGGTAATGTTGCAGGCAGTTGCATGTAGAATAACTCGGTCAACATGTTTCTTGCATGTTAATGTGTTTTAGGCGCAAACAGTGGACAGTGGAACCAGGGTGTAGCTTGGAGATGGTCTTCCAGGCAATATGGCTGAGGAGGAGCTGTAACCTGCTTTTCAACAGATCTTTCCCACAGCACATACAAAGTAGTGGTGGACAGAACTTGTGGAGTTTCACTCTATGGATTTCTACAGAGTTACATGAATAGTCCATGAGATTCTGCGGTGTTCTGTGAACAGGTGGAATTAGGCACATTACTCTGTTTGTTCTGATTTTTGGTATCGGGAGGTGGTTCCGTGCTGAAAAATCAGGGTGAACGGCCACCCTGTGACTGTGTGTCAGAGGATGCTGCTCCTTGAGCTGGTTTAGCTGCAGTACAAGTAGATTTTCTACTCGTTTTGCAGCTTTCTGACCGTGAATGGTTGTGAACACCAGCAATCGCCTGCATTGGGTAAATCTCACAACGTGCCTTCCTAGAAACCGACAATCATGCTAGAAGATGCCACATCTCACCGTACTCTCCAACTTATCACTGGCAAAATGTGTGCCAGAAAAAACTCCACTAGGCGGCAGTTGGTGGAATTTATCTAGAACTCTGTGTTACATGCGTAACGCAGAATGGCCAGAACTCTCCACCAACTAAGCCAGCAGAGCTGAATTTATTACCCATCCCTAATACAAAGGAACCTGAGTCATACCTGCCACACATTTTATCATCCCACACAGTTTGGAACCAAAAGGGAAGAACTAGCTGAAACCAGTTTTGGGAGTAGGTCAGGCAACCCCACCATACAACTGATGGAATCAGGTATAAATATTGGACCCTTAGAACCTCTCATCAGAACACTCCTGGACATGTGGAAGATTCAAAAGAAGGACTGTCCTGCTGCCAGAAGAAATATCCTGGTGATGGAAGGACTGCCCTGCTGTTTTTAGAAAGAAGATTGAACCTGCTTGCCTTGATCCCATGTTATCCTGTATGACTCCAAGGATCAGTTTGATGACCTCCTGTGTGACCAACAGGCAGGCTTACAACAAGCTTCCAAAGGCATCTCTGTAGATGTTTTGCTGACCTGCACCAACTGGACCTGTGTTGACCTGACTCCATCCCATGCTTGCCTCTACTGGAGTGAGTCATGATCCCTAAGTAGTGCCCCCCAGGTCCTGGATCCTTGGCTGGCATCAGTGAGAGCTTTCCACAAGAATAGCAGTGAAAATCTTGATGTTTGCTCTCTTTACAACTGAAAACAGGCCAGTTCATGGCAAAACACTGTCATCCGCAACGACCGCCAACAGGAAACTCCAGTGAGAACCGCACTTCATGTCAACAGCAATCAATCAATCAATCAATCAGTGACACTTATAGAGCGCGCTACATACCCGTAGGGTCTCAAGGCGCTGGGGGGGGGGGGGCGCTACTGCTCGAACAGCCAGGTCTTCAGCTTCTTCCTGAAGGAGAGGTGGTCTTGGGTCAGGCGCAGGTCGGTCGGGAGGGAGATCCAGGTCTTGGCGGCCAGGTAGGAGAAGGACCTTCCTCCTGTAGTCGCTCTTCGGATGCGGGGGACGTTTGGGAGCGTAGAAGTTGATCCGGCTGTTGAGGTAGCTCGGGCCTTGGTCGTGTAGGGCTTTGTGTGCGTGGGTGAGGAGGCGGAAGGTGATTCTTTTGTTGACGGGGAGCCAGTGAAGGTCTCTCAGATGTCCGGTGATGTGGCTGGTTCGTGGGATGTCGAGGATGAGTCTGGCTGAGGCGTTCTGGATCCGCTGGAGTCTCTTCTGGAGCTTGGCGGTGGTACCGGCGTAGAGGGCGTTGCCGTAGTCCAGTCGGCTGGTGACGAGGGCCTGGGTGACGGTCTTCCTGGTCTCGGTGGGGATCCACCGGAAGATCTTCCGTAGCATGCGTAGGATGTTGAAGCACGCCAAGGAGACGTTGTTGACTTGCCTGGTCATGGAGAGGGAGGAGTCCAGGATGAAGCCCAGGTTGCGTGCATGGTCTGTCGGTTTGGGTGCGGTGCCCAGGGCGGGAGGCCACCAGGAGTCGTCCCAGGCGGAGGGGGAAGAGCCCAGGATGAGGACCTCCGTCTTGTCAGAGTTCAGTTTCAGGCGGCTGGTCGTCATCCACTCGGCTACCTCTTTCATCCCTTCGTGCAGGTTGGCTCTGGCGGAGGCGGGGTCGTTGGTCAGGGAGAGGATCAGCTGGGTGTCGTCGGCGTAGGAGATTATGCTGAGGTTGTGTTTGCGTACGATGGCCGTGAGGGGGCTCATGTAGACGTTGAAGAGGGTGGGGCTCAGAGATGATCCTTGAGGGACGCCGCAGATGACTTCGGAGGCCTCTGACTTGTACGGTGGTAGGCGGACTCTCTGTGTTCTTCCGTCGAGGAAGGAGATGATCCATTCCAGCGCCTTGTCCTGGATTCCGATGTTGCTGAGGCGCTGTACTAGGGTGCGGTGGCAGACCGTGTCGAATGCCGCGGAGAGGTCTAGGAGGATGAGGGCCGCCGTTTCTCCATTGTCCATCAGGGCTCGGATGTCATCGGTGGCGGCGATGAGGGCGGTCTCGGTGCTGTGATTGGCTCGGAAGCCGAACTGTGAGGGGTCGAGGGATCCGTTCGTCTCGAGGAAGGCGGCCATCTGCTTGTTGACGGTCTTCTCAATGACTTTGGCTGGAAACGGGAGGACCGAGATGGGGCGGTAGTTCTTGAGTTCGGTGGGGTCCGCTGTTGGTTTCTTGAGTAGAGCGCTGAGTTCGGCGTGTTTCCAGCTCTCAGGGAAGGTGGCGGTGTCGAAGGATGTGTTGATGATGTCTCGCAGGTGGGGTGCGATGACAGCGTCGGCCTTGTTGAAGACGTGGTGAGGGCAGGGGTCGGTCGGTGATCCGGAGTGGATGGAGTTCATCGTGCGGATGGTGTCTTCGGTGCTGATCGGGGTCCAGGCGTGGAGGGTGGTGGTGGGGGGTGATTGTTCGGTCATGGTGTGCGTTGGTTGGTTGTTGAAGCTGTTGTGTATGTCCGCGATCTTGTTGTGGAAGTATGAAGCGAGGGAGTTGCAGAGGTCTTGCGATGGGGTGATGTCGTTGTTTCCTGTGCTGGGGTTGGAAAGCTTTTTCACGATGTTGAAGAGTTCCTTGCAGTTGTGTGCGTTGTTGTCCAACCGTTCCTTTAATGCTGTTTTCTTGGCGGCGCGGATCAGCTGGTGGTGTTTCCGGGTGGCAAGCTTGAAGGAGGTCCTGTTGTCCGGTGTAGGTTCCCTTCTCCAGACTTTCTCGAGGGCTCGGCAGTTCTTCTTGGAGCTCTTGAGTTCGTCAGTGAACTACGGGGCTTTCTTGCTGCCGGGTCTGCTGGGCGGGGTCCTCAGCGGGGCGAGCTCGTCCGCGCAGATGCTGATCCACTTCGTGAGGTTGTCGGCGGCCTGGCTGTGGTCCGCTGAGCTGGCAGGAGGGTGCTGGCTCAGGGAGGTGGCGAGCTGGTCTGCTGTGATCTTGTTCCAGCTTCTGCGGGCGGCCTGTTGCTGGTGGTGGTGGGTCGTCGTTCTCTTGAAGGTGAAGTGGACGCAGCTGTGGTCCGTCCATTGAAGCTCTGTGGCGTGGCTGAAGTCGATGTCTGTGCTGGAAGAGAAGACTGCGTCGAGTGTGTGTCCGGCGAGGTGGGTGGGGGTGGACACCAGCAACTCTCCACAATGATCGACCAGCACAAGGCTTCAAAGATGGCTAGCTCTTCATGCTACAGCCACGACTGTCCATGACGGTCTACCTCCTCCTCATAGCCTACTGCAATACAAACTGAACTCTTTACACTGAACTTGAAAAGGTAACCCTTCAGGGGGACTGACTTGGTCCCTGTATCTGACTCACTCTCCATCGCAGTCGGCCTGAACTTGTGACTTTCCCCTGGTCTAGCATGACCAGATAACCTACAGTGGTGCTTTCTGCTTCTAGACACTAAATTCTTTTTTTTTCTCTGGTTCTTCTGATTGAATTTTTGTCATGCTGTTATAATTTTATTTTGTTAATTTAGTCTATATTTTTAATTAAGTTTGGGAGTTTCTTTTGATAGTTTTTTCACTTTATTACTGTTTGTGTGCTGCATACTTATTTTACACATTGCCTATAAGTTAACCCTGACTGTTTTTGTTCAAAGCTGCCAGATGGTTAAGCACAGAATAAGTTAGTGGCTTTTTGTGGTTCACGATGACAAGGCTTGTGGTTGCCCCTTTCAACCAATAATCCAATTTTTTATAGGGCCATATGCATGTCCCCTGCCCATGAATGAAATATTGAAGAAGACTGTGCTGACCCCAGGGGCTTGGTCCACCCGGGAGTTGTTTATAAAAATCTGATAAAGTACCACATATTTCTTTCTCTTACTGCTTCTCCCAGGGGACCAGTCCATATCTAGCCCCAATTTCCATTTTTTTGACCTGTTTTACTTTTCTTCAGGCATCCTTGACTCCAAAGGGCACTTTGCATTAAGAGCGAAGTGCTCTGGCTCTGCCTGGACTCCTGGTGCTCTCTCCAACTTGGGGGTGTCTTTTGCAGCCTTTCCTTGTCACGGGCACCTGTCCCACCCACACAAGTGAGGTGGCATTTTTATTGGAAGACATTGGGAAACGCTTTGTGGCAGGAAATTTGTGCCTGCCCGGTGATCCTACAACTTTCCCAACAGAAATGTATGGCAAGTATGACTTTTTAGCTACATTTGAGGTTTGCAGGGGATTCTATGTAAGAAAACATTGGGGGATCCATGCAACTCACACCTCCATGGGGTGCCCCAAATGTCCCATTTTCAGAAATGTATGGGTTTAGTAGGTTTCCATAAAAGGCCACTGAGCTCGAGACCGAAAACACAGGGGCCCCCCTTTTTGTTTTGCAATAGATGATTTTGATGTCTCCACAATCAATATGTTTTGGGTCTTTTCTTGTGCGGGCACTTGACCCACCCACACAAGTGAGGTAGCATTTTTATTGGGAGACAGGGGTTCACTCAGGTGGGAAACCTATGGCTTCCCACAGATTCCATTTCTTTCCATCATAGAAATTGTGTGTTTCTTATCAAAGTTTGACACTTGTAAGGAGTTCTAGGTAATATAATCTGGTGAGATTCATGCAAGTCATTCACCCTTAGACTCCCCTGATTGACTAGTTTTCAAAAATGCGCAGGTTTGCTTAGGTGCCAGCTGAGCTAGGGCCCAAAATCCACAGCTACCCATAACCACAGCTACCCTTAATGATAAAAAAAACCAAAAAAGTGAGTTCTCAATAAGGGCCATCTTAGTATCTTACTGCCACAGATATAAATCTGGTTCTAATTTGTTAAAGTTAACCCACCACTTACACTGGTTGATTTTACCACTTCCAGAAATACTGGCATCAAAGCACAAATGCTGATCAAAGTATCTACATATTGAAACCAAGACTTCTGAGGTAAGCCAAAAAACCACTTCAGGGCACCAATCTTTTTATTGTCCATTTACAAATCATTAACGCATGACTTTCATACCGCCTGCCCAATCCAACAGATCAGTGCACCCATATCAACATACCCCCGCCATGCAAGGGTCCATCACATTCATGTGCCACAGGACAGAATTAGTTTGACCACATTTTACCACTGGTCTAGTACTCCCTCCTTCTTTCTGAACATTACCAATCACATGCAGAGTGAAGTTTTAATATTGGCTCCCGTGATATCCACATGAGGCTCAAGAAGACATGTTTTACATGCGTCTTTAGTGCACTCGCTGTGGTAAATCCAATTCCTTCCAGTTTGTGGATGCAAGTGGGGGGTGTCCGAGTATGCCTCCGAGGTGTCATTCATTGAACAGGGTGAGCATATCTACCTTTGAAACTAAGGCAAACATGCTGGGGAATACTGCTGAATTTCCCTGAGGAGAACATCATAAACTATGAAGAAGGCAGCATATGTCCGATCCACCATTATGTGCAGTGCTGTGACAGTAATGCACTTATCATACAGAAAACTAAGTTCTGATAGAGGATGAACATGGCAAGCAGCTCAAACATTTTGCTGATATGTGTAGCATTGAGTGCAGAGTTCTCTGTAATGGTATGAATTGTTTGTAAAACGTACTATCGCCTGAGAGGGTATCCTGTCGCCGATGCAAGATCAGTCAGGCGTGATCAATGGAGTAACCTAGTCGAAGAGCCAAGTGCTCAGCTGTATGTGGAATGCACTAATTTTAGAGATGGCACATATGTAGAGGTAGGTCATTCCGCCTTTTGGAGCTAATTGTTCTCCTTGCTCTGGTGCTGCCTATGCTGAGCCAAGGTATCTGGATGGTTTCTGAAATCTAAGGTGGTATTGAGGCATGCTAGACCAGTGCTGCATGAGACTGAATGTGTGTTTCAGGAGTTTGAAAAGAGCTGTGGATTGGGAGTCTGTGAAGCTAGTTCAGGGACGGGGTGCTCAGGTAAGAGGCTGTCTTCTGAATTCTGTATGGTTTGGAGTCATCTGCTTTGTTGAGTGAGGGAGTAATTCAGTATTGGGACGAGTGTGGCGCCAATCGGTTTGAACCTGTACACCTGCCCAAATCTTCTCTTAACAGTTCATGTCTCTGTCATCATCAGCGTCCAGCATAATACTGTTTACTTGCCAAGTGCACCTGTACCAATGGCTTCTGTCCCTAGCTACTTGAAGCTCAAGTAAACGTGTCTTTCATGCAACTTCAGCGCACTCACTGTGCTAAATCCAACTCCTTTATGTTTGTGGATGGAAGTTGGGGTTGTCTGAGTATGCCTTCCCCCGAGGGCACATTCTTCGAACTGAGATAGCATATCTACTGTTGAAACTAAGGTAAACATGCTGGGGAATTCTGCATAAGTTCGCTAAAGTAATAAGGCAAGCAAATGTTCTGTGAGACTCACTCACTGACACTTCTGCTTTTGTCGTGAAAATGTGAAAACTCAAATACTAACTTTGATCATAACTAATACTAAAGATGTGAAAACAATCACCATACACAATATTGTGTTTTCTTCCCTTTTTCAATAACATTTGTTATGATACAAGTTACTAATTGAGTTTGCACTCTCTCAAAGCAGGGAGAGGAGTTGGTGCATAAGTCCCATGGGACATTAATTTGACTTATTACACTTACTCTGGTTCTTGTGAGCCGTCAGGGTGGTCCTTCTGTTGTATACATATGTTCCCTAAAACGCACTTCACAATCTAATCAAGCCTTTACAATTTTGCCACATAGGGTACTCCATGACAACTCGACTTAAGTTGCATCCACCATTATAATACACTTGTCGATCAGTGAACAGAACACCAAGCACGTTCTGACAGTGGATAAAGGTATAGAGCAGGCCATAAGCAGGTCCATGATTTCCTCAAGTAGAGTCACTAAAATTCTTCACCTGTTTTCCTCGTGAAGTAGTGGCCAAAGGAAGATATGTATCCATGCTCAGTCATTGAAAGGTCATGTAACCAGCTCCAGCCCAGTCGATTTCCCAATACTTCCCTTTTGTATCGTACAATATAAACCAATCAGGAAAAGATAGCGCTGGGTGAGATGGACACTGGTAACAGTAAAAACGACTCTCCTGCCTCTTTCTATGCTTAGAGCAGACTTTACAACAACATGGTTGAGTCTTTTTAGGTGTTGCAGGAACGTGATTGGCAAAGTGTTGCTCCTACAGCCCTGCCACATCCTCCAGAGCATATGCAGTCGAGGCTGCTGCTTCTGTAGCAGTAAGACTTTCAATGATGCCGAACCGAAAGTCAAGGAAAGACATTTGTCCTCCTGTGGTTGTCTGACAATAAACAACATACGCATTGTAAGTTGCCATCTAGATCAGGTGGTTCAACAGTTTCTTGCACCAAATGCGAGTTTTATGACTTGCATTGTATGGCCGAAGAGCCTGGTCGTTGTTATGCACTTCACCCATGGACTTGTTGTAATCAAGTATACAGGTGGGCTTGTGAACTTGGGACATCTGACCTTAAACCATGATGGGGGAGTGATCTCATCATGAATTGTATTGAGCAAATACAAATCATGCCTATCCGAGAACGTGGCTGCGTGCAATTCCTTGGAACACAATGCAGTGGTCTGGGATTTCTGGAACTTCTTACAAACAAGCCCCTATGGGAATCCTTTGTGGCAACAATGAACTTTAACTCAGGCCACAGTTCCAGCTTTGTACAGCTCAATGAACAGTTTTACTTCTGTATAGAAATAGTCCACATAAAGGTTATAACCTTTGTGAAGGAGTGGCTGGACAAGCTACCATACAATCTTCCCTGTGACTCCTAGCATGGGAAGGCAACCTACAAGGTTTGGAGTGGATTCCTTCCTTTTATACACTCTCAAGCTGTAAACACAGTCAATAGAGCTTTCAAACAGCATGTACAGCTTGATGCCAAAGCGAACTCTTTTGCTCGCAATGTACTGTCTGAATAGCAGCCGCCCTTTGCACAGGATCAAGGACTCATTGATGGCTATATTTTTTCCAGGAGTATAAATCTCTGGAAACCTGGCAGACAAATGTTCCATGACAGGCTGAATTTTGAACTTCCTGTCATGGTCTGGATGGTCCTAGGGCACAACAGAATTGTCATTGAAATGCAGCATTTGCTGCAATAGCAAAATAAAATCTCTGATCATGTACGGTGCGAAGATAATGGTTACTCAAACCGTGCGAGTAGACCAGTAGGATTGCAAGGTTGGTTCCTGCACTAACCCCATTTTGAGCATGAAGCCCAACAATATCTTCACTTCCTCTAATGAAGTGGGAGTCCACTTTTGTACCCCAGATGGAGGCCCAAGAGTGCCTCTATGCTCCCTCAGAAACTGTTCATCATACAAAATGTGTTTGCTGCACAATTTGCTCAGAGAATTCAGCATCTAAAAAGAGATGGTCGTAGTCAATTGGGAAAAAAATAACTGCATCGACCTTACATCTAGTGTCACTAGTGAAAGGTGGATTCTGTGGCGGAACTAAATTGAGGGCTGCCAAGAGGCCACTCCTTCTGTGCTTGCCATCACATGTACCTGCTTTCTGGGTTGGTCTAACCTGCAACTGTTGTCCATCTGGACAGACTGTGCTTGCAAAGGGACAGCACAACTGCCATCATTGTGTCCCTCAGAATCGCTGGAAGATGAGTCATCGGAATAGACTCCACAGACTGAAAAATCACTTCAAGATTCTGCTCCATTGTCCTCTCCCTTAGAAGCTCCCAGTAAATGCTTTCTCAGTCTCTAATCTTGCCTCAGAGCTGTCCTCAATAACCCGAGTTAGGGCTTGAGCAGCCGTCATCCACTGTGACGCCATCTTTGTTACTGGCTAAAACCATCCTTCTAAAACACTATCCTACTTAGAAACTTAGAAGGCTTATTTGTAGTTATAAAAAAAGTCAATGGGCGTGTCCGTGAGAAATGGGTGCAACAGTAAATTAAGACAAAGTCATCTCATTTTATCTTCTTTCCTAAATATGCATGTTCTCCAAAGACACTTAAAAAACAAAAAAGAGACACTGCATTACTTCCCCTTGCCACATGTCCAATATCACTGCAAACTCTGTTGTTGGGGGAGCTGCTGGGCATTTTCCAATATGAAGAATTCTGCAAAGCTACAAATCTCAAGATCAAAATAAAAATAAACGCAATTTCCACACAGACCCTGGTGTGCGAGTCGTTTTTGTGGTTCCTGTGAGAAGAAACTCAATTTGGGAGCCCTTTCACTCATACTTCCGGGTTTCCGACACCCGGGACTTGCACCAACCTCGAGAGGACGAGAGCAAGAGAAGTCGGGAAACTTTTCCTACGAACCGGCTTTTGGCCAGAAACTTGCTCCGACCGCCTGTCCGAACCGAACTGAGGTAAATCTGTGTTGCTGCCGGAGATCGTGACCGGGAGGTGTGGCTGCGGAGACGAGCTACGGGAGTGGCTGGTTACCGCGTCTAACGCTGCCTGGTTATGGACCGTTGCGGCACACGCGATACCGAAGGAGTTCAAGGACTTGGATTGAGGCAGAGGTACCGCGCTACGATTCTCGGAGGGCGGCGCGGCAGGGTATCTTCCCGTGTTACCAAACAAGCACTGGTGCCTACAAGGAAACGGGACGTCATCCCAACAGAATGACAAGAGGCGCACAAAAAGCGGCAGCGGCCGCATCTACATCAACCACCCCCAAGACCACCACGGGGAGTGATGCAAACACGAGTACAAACAGTAGTACTATGGCGAGTGCAACAATAACGAATCGCCGTGCAGGCAGAGTGGATGAGGCACGATCGCTATTCTGTGAGACTGAAACTGCAAACACAAGCTCAGTGAGTACCAACGAAACGGCAATGATACCGCCAGATAAAACATTAAAACAGATGCTGTTCCAGTATGAGAAACTCATGAAGAAAGAAATCAACAGATGGTGGGAAGTAACCTCTTTGAATAACTATATAGAGGTTGGGAGAGTACCAAGGGGTCTTCGAATCATGATCACCCCCACATACCAGAACCCCCATCCCAAACTGATTTCGGATTGGTCTGAATTAATGGCAGGGACCTGCAAGAACATGCTTGGCCTGTTATCAAAGTATGCAGGCATGGAATTGGAACAGGTCATCACAGACATTGCGAAACTTAAAGCAGAGCTGGATAAATATGATGCCAAGGATGAAATAGCTAAAGCCATTGAGCAAATGGAAAAAAAGACTTGATAAATACAAGGATGAAATCAAGCAAAAGAAGAAGAGCAAGTTCCTAAGAGATAAACAGGATTATGCCAGTGGGCGAATTCTAACCTTTGGAAAGAAATATGATGTGGCAATCAAACAGTTTACCCAGCTTGCAGGGCAACAACGCAATGTCACGGTTTCTGAATCAGGCTCGGAAACCTACTCAGATCTTGAAGAGGTATTGGATACAAGTGGAAGGAGTGCACAATCTTTCAAACCTTTGGAAGAATATGATTTTTTACAGTCAGCAATGACACTAAGGGCAAGACCACCAAACCGAACATACGGAAGAGGAAGAGGCGGAAACACAAGAGGAAAACCACAAGGCGCGGGGGGAGGAAACACAAGAGGAGCAATGTCGCATGGGAAGACACCATGACAGAACAAGCAACAGTGATGGGTGAGCCCAATTTGACTATAGTTAACATTTTCTCCCACACCTTGACTATGGCTGAAAAATCGGTTTTGAAGTTTGGCTTGACTTTCTGCCCTACAGCCAATTTCGATTACAGCCAAACCAGAATTGATGTTTTTTTTTTTTGTCCGTAAATTGAAATTAATGAAAATGTTTTTACTAAAGAAAAACGTGCGCTTGAGCAAGGGAGTAATGATACAGTTTGGAGCACGCAGGAGTATAATGTTTTACAGATTCAGGATGTTGACAGCCTAGCAAGTGCATTTGAATTGTGCGGAGAAGATGTGAGTGGTTTGGATGATTTGGAGGTATTGGACAGGATGGGATTGTCACTAGGAGGACGTAGTGCAACAGGTTATAGGCCCAAATCTACTTTTAATCCCATCACTCCCCATGATAACCTAGAGACATTTCATGACGTTGTCAGTAGGGACCTTCTCTCTTTATGGGAGAAGAGCAAGAACAAACACGCTCACAACCTCACAGTTGAACAGAGAAAAGCACTAAGCACCCTAAATGCTGACCCATGCTGCATAATCAAACCCTCAGACAAGGGTGGTAATGTTGTTTTGTGGGATGTCAATCTGTATAGACAGGAAGCGAGAAAACAGCTGGAACTATCAGGCAACTATAGAAGATCTAACAGGGAGGAGTATTTGACAAGTATTTCTATTTATCAAACTTAGAAACTGGAGAGGTAAGAACCTACTAGCTGAATCAGAGTTTAGATTTTTATGTGTACAGCATCCGGTCTCCCCATGTTTCTATATGTTGCCTAAAGTCCACAAGGACGAGACCAACCCACCTGGTAGGCCCATTGTATCGGCGAATGACAGTCTCCTAGAAAGCACCTCTATTTTTCTGGACACTTTTCTTTTCCCGTATGTACTTAACCTTCCATCGTACTGTAGAGACAGCACAGATTTCATCACTAAGATTGAGGGCATCAGATGGGAGGACAGTTTCTGCATGGTTACGATAGACGTGGTCTCATTGTACACGTGTATAAGACACGTTGATGGTTTGAAAGCATGCAGACATTTTCTGAGAGACAGGTCTATCTTCTACCTAAGACAAACAAAAATGCTACTTGAAATGTTGGAATTCTGCCTTATGAATAATTTCTTTTTGTTTGAGAACAACTGGTTCAAGCAAGAGGTGGGCACTGCTATGGGGAGTTGCTTTGCTCCCAGTTTTGCCTGTATGCTGATGGGGTGGTGGGAAGAGCAAACCCTATGGTCAGAGGATAATGTTGATGTCACTCGCCACATTGTGTTTTATACCAGGTACATCGACGATATCTTTCTGATCTGGGATGGCACAAGATCTAATCTGAACAAATTCCTTCTGAACATCAATAAGAATGATGTGAATCTGAAATTCACTAACAAGGTAGACTACTCAGAAATGGATTTCTTAGATGTCACAGTTAGAATAGTAGAAGGAACTATTCAGACAAATCTGTATAGAAAACCTACCTCTGGTAACAGCATTTTACATGCCAAAAGTCACCACTCGAACAGCCTTAAGCATAGCATTCCGTATGGAGAATTCTTGAGAGCCAAACGTAACTGTAGCTCGAATGACAGTTATGAAAAGGAACAGACCACTATGACCCAGAGGTTTAAAGCCGGGGGATACTCGGACCAGGTACTGATGGTAGCCAAAGAGAAAGCAAAAGCCAGGAAAAGGGAGACACTCTTGAGCAAGAAAATAGCTAGTCACCCTAATAACCTGGGATCTAACAATGTCAGAATGATAACAACATATAGTGTGGAAGCGGGCAAGGTACGAGATATACTGAGAAAACATTGGCATATTGTTAAGAGTGACCCAATGATAGGAAAATTGATCAATAGACAACCCCAGGTTACCTATAGGAAGGCACGCTCCTTAAAAGATATGCTAGTGAAGAGTTATTTTGAGGGTCCAGTCAAGAAGAAGAATTGGCTGAAAGAACAGAAAGGTTTTTACAAATGTGGCAAATGTAAGGCCTGTGCCACGAGCAAAAATGTGAAATCCTATCCCCTCCCCAATGGCAAGAGCGAAAACATTGGGAAATTCATGCATTGTAATACTGACCATTGTGTACATGTGATTGCCTGTCCATGTGCCAAGTTCTATATTGGGAGTACTATCTTCCCAATAAAGAAGCGAATTTTGGAACACATGAGGGCAATCAAGAATGTTGATATGTCTTATGCTACTGCACGCCACTGGTTACGTTTCCACAACAGTGATGTTAACCAATTTTCCTTTTTTGGCATTAACAGAGTTCCAGTGAATCCCAGAGGGGGTAACCGTCTCAAACAGCTACGTGTCCTGGAATCCCGGTACATCATCCGTCTGGATTCAAGAAACCCTTTTGGTTTAAACGAGGATGAGGAATTATACATGCATATTGGCTGAGAACCTTATGTTAAGCCGGAAGATCTGCCTTAACACTGCACCTGATCCTCAATTTTCCACCAGCCCCTTTGTCCATTGTTTCCCTGACTCTCCCTCCCCCAGCTTCTGTGTTTGCATAATCCTTCTCACAACCCCATCCAGAGAGGGCTCTTTCTGGTGAAGGGCAGATAGTTGGAAGCTTCACATCCAAGCTTAGACCTAACGTCAACCTCAGAACCACTTTGGGCCAGCACATGGGCGGGCTCACACTTGAGAGCATCCCATCACTATCATCAGTAAGGTAATAAACTCATCCCGACTCCTTCACAGGCACGTCCTTACTCCACAATTTTATTTTCACAATCACACCTAAATTGACTGTCTGGTTTTTGCCTGGCTAGCCGAACCACAGTCAGCACAGGGTTCACGTTTTTTATAACTCACGGTGCTGAAAGAGGTATTTTGGCACCTTGTCACCTTAATTTCTTTTAATTTGACTATCTCTCCTGAGGGGCTCTTCCCAATACGGGAGCAGTCCGTTATTTAAACTGTGTAGGACCCCCCGCCAAGGGACACGTATTTTCTCATTAGAATACAATTGAGCTATTGGTAATCAATAGAAGGATTAATTGGCCACATGGCCGAGACTCGAAACTCACCTCTCACCTTACCTTTGACCATTGTTTTTAAGGGGTTAACTAGAACAGGATGGACATGATGTGGTAGTAACATATGGACTCTAAGAGGATTCCGGGAATCATAGGCCACTTGGCCTTCACTATTATGATTATTATGTGTATCATTATCATCACTGGTATCATTTTATTTTGTTACCTTGGATCAAATGAAAAATTAATTTGACCAGCTTTAATAGAAATATGATAATATGAAATGCACGTGAATTATGTTCATGTTTTTAATGTAATTATTGATTCATATAAAAATACCTGATTCCAGCAATGTAAAAAAGGTGAGACCTTGCACTACTAAGTCTATCTTCTACCCCACTTGTAGTTTCATGAATTGTAGTCATTGGTATTTTTGTGGTCCTTCCTCAGTTTTCACTACTACTCTTGAGCACACCTTTATGTTTAAAATGGTGATTGTGTTTGTATGTGGCTGGCTATCGAAAAAGACCGTCTGGTCGAAACGCGCCAAAGCCAATAAACGCAATTTCCACACGGACCCGGGTGTGCGAGTCATTTTTGTGGTTCCTGTGAGAAGAAACTCAATTTGGGAGCCCTTATATATATATATATTGAAGAATATTACTAAAAATATAATCTCTGAAACCCTTTTGTGCAAATTGTAATCATTAATGTATGTCGTTTTTGAGTATCATTATGATAAATGTTTTGTGTAAAACACCTCCAAAGTAGGTTTAAATATCACAATGAGTTTTGGATACCCCAGACAGGTGGAGGAGGGGTTCACTGTTCAGAAAAGAATCCAGGTTCATATAACGATAATAGACCTGGTCCCCATGGGCATAGAATGGGCTGTCCTTGTGATATAATACATAGCCTGAAAGCTGGATGCACAAGGAACTCTGCAGCAGGTGCTTTTGAATCAGTAGGTTTTGCTAACCGTCGTGCCCCCTTCAGGTCAGAGCTCAGTGTGGCTGCACTGTTCACACTGCCCTAAAGCCGGCCCAGAATGTAGGTAGGTGTCGACCCCTAGGTAATGAATCTATCACCTTGTAGGGGCCATATATATATATATACAATTTGCACAAAAGGGTTTCAGAGATTATATTTTTAGTAATATTCTTCAATTTATATGCAGATACTGTTACAACACTAAACAAAAGTGCAGGCGACTCAGTGCTCCAGTGTGTGAATATATTTGAAAAATATATACAAAGGACACAAAAAAAATAATCACTGGTTAGAACTATTTACAGACAGGACCACAAGTGCATATAGCATCGCAACATGTGCACCTACCTGCCCATTGCACTTTATTCAGGGATCGGGCCACTACTTCCCTTCCTGTTGCCTTCCACGGTGAACAACTAGAGACGCCATCTTAGCTTGTGCGTGCTTTAGTTGTTCAAGGGGCTTGCCTACAAGTATGCGGGCTGCACAGAAGCGCCACTGTCGTGCCGAATGCATGCCTAAGGCAAACCCGTCTGCGCCCATCAGCTTCCTGTAAGCGGCCAATTATGCTGCCTGTTTCACCTCCCTTCTAAGAGCCTCTCCCCAGAACTATGAGGGGTTGCTGAGCTGCTCCTGCTCCGTCCCCAATGTTGTATGTGTTTGCCCCATTGGGAGGTTTTAGAAAGCCTATCCACGATCTGTGAGAGCTGTACATTTCGCCTGTGCCCTGGACTGGCAGATTCTCCTCCTTCTACTACTTCTCCTCTCAAAAGGTAGAAGGGGAAATGAATCCTAGGGGCTAAGATTAATGCTCGCTCATTAGTTAAGCACTCCCATGAGATATTGGATCACCTCTCTGATGAGTCTCTTGATTTATTGTTTATAACAGAGACTTGGCTTAATAAGTTTTCCAACCCAGTAATGGAGCTGGCCATTCCTGGGGTATACAAAGTTGCCTGTGCTGATCACAAAACTGGAAGAGGCGGTGTATAGCGGCGGTGTTTAGGGACAAGTGGTTCCTCCATCACGGAGAGACACTGGGGATAGGAGAGGGAGAGGCGCTATATTTTCGCATCACCATCTCACCCAACTTCACCCTGGGCAGTACACTGGTCCACAGAGCTGCTGGTCCTGCAGGAACTTTCCTTAAATCCCTGGACGATACCATCATTCCAGATAAGCTTCATTTAAAAACGCGGTACGTGATTATAAAAATAAATTAAGGAAAATGAGAGCTAACTACTATTATGAACAAATCATTGCAGCTCCCAACAAAGCAAGGAAAACATTTGAAATTCTTACAGAATTTACTGACCCATCTCGCCTCAAGCGAGAGATTGAACCATCACAGACACTATGTGATAATCTATCAGAATATTTTGAGAATAAAATTAAAACTATTCTGGAGGGAATTGACAAATCTATTGTAGGTAAACATTCTATTACAGATCCGCCCGGTTCAGCTCAACTTGGATTGTCTCCTCTTTTAGATTTCTCCCCGTCAGACCCACCCTTTGATACTCACTACGCTGGATCCTATCTCTGGCTAGACATTTAAATCCTTGCATAGGACTATAAAATCAGGGTCACAGATGGACCCTCTGCCACCAAGCAATGGCAAATATGGGAAGATGAACTCGCTGGCCCTCTCCTACAACTCTGTAACCACTCTTTAGAAACTGAGACGGTACCTTATTGTTAAAAGAAAGCCATAGTTAAACCACTGCTTAAAAAACCCTTAGCCGACCCTTCTGACTTAGCCAACTTTAGGCCGATTTCTCTTCTTCCATTTACAGTAAAAATTCTAGAACGCCACATAAATGCATTACTCTCACATTATCTAGAGGATGCCGCACAATTTGAGGGAGACCAATTCAGATTTCGTCCTGGTCATTGAACTGAGAACGCCCTAATCTGTGCCGCCGATGAACTGCAGAGGACTACTGACAATGGACAATCAATTGTACTTGTCCTCTTGTACTTGTCCTCTTGGCCCCACTTGCCAGGCTGGTAAGATCGCATGGGATGGAGGTGGTGTCATACGCCGATGACACCCAAATTATGGTGTCTCTCCCACTCGGTGAGTCCCTCCGCTATCAGCTTCAGGAACTGCATGGAAGCAGTTTGAGTGGATGATTCTGAACTTACTGAAGCTGAACGGAGAGAAAACCGAGATCCTGATTTTCGGCAGAGATCAGGACATATGGTCAAACAACTGGTGGCCCTCTTCTCTCGGAGCCTGCCTGGTACCCACGAAATCCGTCCGGAATTTGGGCGTGATGATTGACACCTCGCTTGATATGGCCCAGCAGGTTAATAGAACGGTCTCTACTTGCTGGGGGGTTATCAGTCACCTCCTGGCTAGACTATTGCAACGCGCTCTATGCGGGCATTAAGAAAGGCCTGATACAATGCCTGCAGACCGTTCAAAATGCGGCAGCGAGCTTTGTTCTTGAGGTCCCTAGGCTCTCCTCCGCTATATCAGCCAGGAAGAGCCTACATTGGCTCCCGATCCAGGCCAGGATCTCTTTTAAAATCCTGTGCCTGGTTTATGGGGCCTTGTTCGGCGACTGTGCGGAAAGCATAAGATCCCTGGTGGTCCCATACACCCCTAGCAGAAACCTGCGTTCCTCCAGTAAGAATCTCCTGTCTGTTTCTCGAGTTAACAGGGTCAGGTGGGGAGGAAGGGCCTTTTCGTTTGTGGCCCCTAAGTTGTGGAATACCCTTCCTCCTGATTTAAAAACTGCATTCTTCTATTTGGCTGTTTAGGAAAGCTTTAAAGACATGGCTTTTTATCGAGGCATACCAGTAAACTCGCACCTGACTCCTTCTTTATATTTTTGTTAGGCGCCTTGACGCCCGTTGGGCTAAGTTCGCGCGGTATAAGATGATTTTCATTCATTCATTAGATCTATTGATGGCATTTGATACGGTGGACCACCACACCCTACTGTCCAGACTTATGGCAATGGGTGTGGGGGGACAGATGTTGAACTGGCTAGAATCCTACCTGTCAGGGCGTTGCCAAGCTGTATCTATTCCCCCTTTTTCATCCAAATTTAGAAAGACAATAAATGGTATTCCTCAGGGCTCCTCCCTGAGCCCCATCTTGTTCAACATTTACATCAAACTTCTCATATCACTTATAAAAACTCATAATATTAAGTTAACTACACAGATGATACACAACTGATTCTGTCATTAAACAATAATCAGGAGGACACCATTAGCAATTTTCAAACTTGTATTCTGGACATCTTTAATTTGATGAACAAAAATTTTCTTAAGATAAACAGAAATAAAACGGAACTCCTCTGCTGCCCTTCTAATAAAATTCCAGTACCTTTACCATCCAATTTCTGGCCGCTACCTACTGAAACCCCACTGGGTAACCGTGTAGTGGTACGAAATCAGGGTGTGATAATCGACCAAGGCATGACTCCAGAAAATCATGTCAAAGGACTTACCTGGACATGTTTTGCACTGATTCAGGCCTTTATTAAGTTATATCCATTGCTTGACCACCCAGCTAGAGCATTAATCTCGAGAGGGGTAATATTAAGCAGGCTGGACTATTAGAATGCCCTGCTGATAGGAACCCCTAACTACCTGTTAAAAACAACTAGAACATAGTAAAACAATCACTGCCAAATTTACGCTGAAAAAACCTCGCTACTCATTTGCTTCAGAAGCTCTGTGGGAGCTCCACTGGTTGCCTATCAAACAGAGAATAATCTTCAAATTGCTCTGCATTGTGCATAAGGCACTACAAAAAAATGGACCTATACCCCTACAAAACAAATTTTAAAAATACACGCCTGGTAGAAATCTCAGATTCACTAAAGCCAATTATGTTCATGAACCGCGATTTTGAAAAAATAAGACAAGGAGGATGCACCTTTATTGTTAACGCAGCCCGAATATGGAACAAACTACTAGCTCCCCTACAAGCTCACTCTGACTAAATAAAATTTAGGAATGCACTGAAAACCTGGCTATTCCTTCATTAGCGATCTGCTTCGCAGCTTTTTGATCTGCTGTCTCCTTATTTAGTGGCTCTTAGCGCCAGGATACCCTTTCTAGTCACAGTGCGCTCTACAAATAATTATTACATACATACATACATTCCCCGCACCCTTACCGTTTCCCAGTTTTTACTTCTTGGGGACTTTAATATTCATTTGGATTGTGGGGCGGCTGGCGAGACTCAGCAGTTCCTTGACTCTTTGAGCCTCGCACAGCTTTCTCAATGGGTCAGTTCCGCCATGCATCGTGGAGGTCATATTCTGGACCCGATATGTTCAAATTTCCCCATTAATGTCAAAAAGCCCCTCCAGGTAGCATGGACCGATCACTGTGTGATCCATTTTTCGTGAACCATTGATAGTTATTACTCATCTAACCCGCCCTGTCAAGGCAGACCTTCCCCCAAAATTGATCCCTCAACCTTTAGCCTGATTTTGGCCGAAACTCGGACAACCCTTGCTAAGGATCTGGGAGGAGCCCTGGAGAGTTTCACTAGCTGGATCACACAGCCGGTTAAGCATCTTTCTCCTCTCTCACTACATAGGCAAACTATAGACTCTCCCTCAAAACTGTGGTCCTCCGGTGAGCTCAAAGTGCAGAAACAAAATTGCAAAATACGAGAGCGCTTTTGGAAATTGGCATATTGCCCAATAGCCAATTTGGAATTAAGGAAAGCTCAGAAATCATATTATGCGTTCATACTGCACGCTAAGAGCCTCTATTATGCCAAGCGTATCACTCTCTCTAAAAACAATGCCAATGAAGTTTTTTCCATTGTGCAGAGCTTCTTGGCCCCTAGTGCAGAGACCTGCACTCTTCCCACCTCAGTCGCCTTGCAGAAGAAACTTTCCAGTTTCTTTATCAATAAGATTTAGGCTCTCCAGATGAATTTTTATATTGGCAGCAACTCCATGGTAGGGAATCTGTTCCCTACAGGGCCAACATCTATCTCTTCTCCATCACCTTCTCTGGTGGCCTTCTTACCTATTGCTCTGAGAGACTCCATGATGATTTTTAAATCCTTAAAATCAGGTTCCCCTTCCAACCCCTGCCTGGCCAGGTTGTTGGCTTCAGTTGCAGAGGTAGTAAGTTCAGAGGCTAATAGTCTTATCAACATGTCCTTACAGGATGCTACAGTTCTTCTAGTTTGGAAACAGACCAAACGTTTGCCTCTGCTGAAAAAACCCTCCTTGGATCCATCTATTCCGGCTAGCTATTGCCCTATTTCTCTCCTTCCAGTTGTGTCGAAAGTCTGTGACAAAGCTTTTAACAAACAGTTCATAAAACTATGTTGAAGGATCTGGCCTGCTTCATTCAACCCACTCACGCTTCAGAGCCTCATATAGTGCTGAGGCAGCCCTTGTCAAAATCTTTGAAGCGATTCGGGAATGTTTGGATGCTGGTGGCAGAGGGGCCTGATTTTGTTGGACCTCTCTGCGGCATTCAACACTGTGCCTCGCTCTCTGTTGCTGACCTGCCCCTTGTACACCGGTATCTCTGGGTCTGCATGGAGCTGACTTAAATCATTCCTTGAGGGCAGATCACAGCAAGTTTGGCTTCCCCCGTCTTCATCTGCCCCTCAAAGTGAGACCACAGGAGTGCCTCAGGGCTCCACCTTGAGCTCCCTCCTTTTCAATATATATGTCACCCCTCTGATTCAGCTGGCATCGCATATGCTGATGATACCCAGCTCTTCTTAACATGGAAAAAAACGATGTATCCACCTCTCAAGCTAGAACATGGTTTACAGCTGTTTTTCAATGGCTCCTTTCCGCACAGCTCAAGTGCAATGAGGATAAATAAGAGCTCATCTTGTTTGGGACTTTTCCTCCCCAGTTTAGGAAATCTCTCTGGCTGGTTGATTATCATTTGCCGAATTCCGTGAATCAGCTCCCCAAAAACCTCAGAATTTGGTTTGACGAAAATCTCTGGTTTTCCATACAGATTAAGAAGCTAGCTGGCCAGTGCTTTGGCACCCTTAAATCACTTAGAAAATTCTTTCCCCTCCTACCTAGGGCAGCCAAGGAAATGGTTACTTGCACCTTAATATTTTCACATATTGATTACACAAATGTCCTTTATATTGGTCTGCCAGGGTACCTGTTGAAGAGGCTGCAGTTAGTCCAGAATGATGCAGCAAGGTCCCTTCTTAACATTCCGGGGAGATCTAGCACAAAGCAACACCTGCATAAACTTAATTAGCTTCTTGTGGCTGAAAGAGTTACATTTAAAGCCCTTACCCTGGCTCACTCAGTCCTGTACAAACTTGGCCAGGTATACCCTAGGAAACGCTTTAAGTTCTATGTTCCCATGAGACAGCTGCGCTCAGTGGCGCAGCTGTTGGGGGTAATTCCTCGCTTTCACCTTACGAGAATTGGTGGCAGTTCTCTGGCACACAAGGCAGCGGTAGCCTGGAATTCACTCCCTCTGGACCTTCGCAGTATCCAGGACCCCAAGCTCTTCAGGAAATGATTGAGAACTCTGCTTTTTATCTAATGATCCACTGATCTCCACCCCGGTTTGGTTTCGCGCTGGGACACTCTTGAGTAGCTGTGCACGCTATAAATGTTGATAACATAACATACCATCAGTAACAAAGTCCCCCAGGCAGGTGCAGGAGGGGTTCACTGTTCCAGCTTTCAGGCACCAATAAAATGACAAGATAACTCTTTTGATGAATATTCCTGCTAGACAGACAGAGATCATTTGGCTAGTGGCAGCTTGCACTACCCATTAAGTAGCGCAAAGGGTTAATATGCCTGCTGCAAAGAATAGCTCTGAATTGGTGGCTAGCTGAATGGATTAGTAAAGCTAGCCTTTAGGAGAGCTTTAAAACTCATGAAATGTACATGAGAGAAGGGTTATGGAGAGATCAGTGGCAATTTGCCAGGTTCTACTAAAGAAATCTGCAGAGGAGGTCAGGTAAGGGGTGTCAAAAAAGATTGTTACACCGGGAACCACCAGCGCTAAAGCAGCTCTGCCTACATTATTTAACTTTCTTTAAATAAATCTATGGGCCCCCTGGGGGCTGATCGTGGCCCCCAGGGGAACCACATATTTCCCCCTAAAAAAACTGACAGGTCCACAGGGGGTCAGCCCATGTCCTAGATGTCCAACCCCTTGAATATTTCAGTTAGTTATACCTTTTTGGACCTTTTTTCACCACCGGAGAGTGGTGGGTGGGAGTGGGGCAGGGGAGAGACGCAGAAGTGATTCCTCGTCTCCCACACAATTTTTTTAAAAAAAGGAATCCTTTTAAACCCTCCCTGATGTCTGCCAATGGCTGACTAACGCACTGGGGAGGCTGTGCGTGTGTCAGCAACAGGTCTGCACACCTTCATAAAATGGGTTAATTAATATGTCGTATTTCTGATACCTGAAAATAATATGGTTAATATTGGTACAAGCTCTTTATCTTTTGAGAAATTTGATTAGTACTGACAATAACATTTAAAAAAATATGGATTTTTTTCCAGAAGTTCCACATGACCAAACAAAACAATAGTCTCAACAAGAGACAGAAGTAAAATACATTAAAAATAAAACTAAGGCTGTTGGGGAGGATACTGGTGAGTCATGACAAGCTCCCAGTATATGGTGAGATCTCTCTCTCGCTCTCCAGCAACAATAACAGTATGGCATAAGACACAGTGTATGTCAGTACTGCCATACTGCTCTTTAGTTTCTCTATTCTGCCTCAACAGATCTATTGACATTGCGCTATCAGGAGCAGGTACTGATGCAGGGATAGATGTATGGTGGTAGTGGAGTTCTAGATGGCGCAGAAGAAGTTGAAGTTGTTGCCGAAGCTGAAGAAGTGGCTGCTGCCAATTTTACTGCTTCTGCCTCTTTTTACTCCTTCTGACACCTGCTTTCTGCACGCACCAACCTGACTGAATGAATTGCCTGCAGGTGTTTTCTTATTCTTGTGGTACCAAATGAGTATTGTTTAATGTTCCCACAGGAAATGACCTTGCTGCATTGGTTACAGATTACCAGTTTGGAATTCACTTTTTCCCTCTAGGTGTCAATGAGAAAAACTCATACAAAATAAAATCTGTGAGCTCCACCTCCTGCTACTCCCCTTGCATTCTTCACTCCATCTCTTCTTCTGCCTCTTCCAGCAGTGCAGGATCCTATTGTTGAACCACTGCAATTCTGCAGTACCGCCAACCTGGCTTCTGGCGCAAGATTTTCCCTCTTAGAAAGAGCGCAACCATCACCTTTGAAGATCTCAATTGAAATGGGGGAAAAGGGTGTACACTTTCTGTTGACTACAATGGACAGAGTTCTAAGTCAATGAAATGCTCCTTATCAAAAGCAACAAGTATCACTGTAGTATCTTGATAGTATTGTGGTACTGGTATTGTTCACAAACACAACCTATAGTTACAATATAAACACACATAACATTAAAAAAACATACGTAGCAATCAAACCCCAAATCCATAATTTAAATATAAAATAAATATTTGGTGTAAATAGCATTTTAAAAATTTACAGAGATACTACAAAAGTACTGCGGTACCAAAAAAATAACAAAATATTTATGCCATAATATAGGACATTACCTGGTTAAAACAACTTTTTTAAAAACAAAAACCATACAAACTCAATGAAAAAAACACGGTTTAGGATTAGTTATAGTTTGGAGAACTTTATTAATTCTATAGAAAAGTAGCTTAAACTACTGAAACCTTAAAAAACAACTAAGCTATAGTTATAACTTTATAGTTACAACTTAAAAGTTTAATTTGAACGTCGCTCTAAAATTTCTATAATTAGCTCACCTCTGTACAGTGTTCTCAAGTCACTAGCCAAACTAAATTAACAATATTTTGTCCTTTATGATAATCGATTTACCTTCTATTTCACTTTTTACTTTCTCTGCATATTTTGTTTAAGTCAATCTGTCAGCCAGAATGATACCCGGTGGTCCCTGTACCATGTGACTAAAGTAAATACAGAACGAGCTAGGAGGGGCTGTTCTGTGGATTGGTGGGCGGGGGTAACTGATTTGATCATCTGCTACAATATGTTTAAAAAAGATTTTTTTCACGCGTACATAACGCCATTCAAAACATAAGATAAGAATGTATTTTGTTGGATTAAAATTACAAAATGTTTCTGAAATATTCTGCCGACATTTAATGCCAAAAAAGCACATTTAGTGCCAAAAAAGCACGTTACAACAACGTATACACTCCTAATATCAAATCAGTCGGATTATTCACACATTTTCTTTTTCTGAGAATGTATAGAAATAAACAAACAACCCATATTTGATTTCCATTGAGTTTTGCCACCGGCAACGAAGGAAAGAAATCCTTTTGAAAAATGGGGTTCTGGTGGAGGTAAGGTACATTATTAGTCGGCTGTTGCCACCAGCTCTTATTGATGCAGTTTCCCATCGAGCCTGGCATTTATAAATTGGCAAGATTGATTGCGAATGCGCTTGAACTCAGACAACAGATGTGAGAAGTTGAAGGTTGACATATGGATGCCTGTGAACACGCAGCACTTTCAAGCTCGCTGCCCGAACCTTAATTCTGCAGCTCTCACATGGCTTGTTCTCTCCCTGAAGGTCCCCCGCGCGCAGCCTCCTGGTACTGAAACTGCAAAGGTTTCAACCAGGTAACTAGAAAGGAATTATATCTCCCTTCCCATCGTCCTAAGCGGCTCAGGTCCTTAACTTGCTTTCCTGTGTAACAACATCTGTTCGTTTTCATATTCCTCGCAAACACAGCTCTAATACCAAAGCTTTCACGCGCAGTTGAAATCGATTGGGAATCCATATTTTTCTACATGTCCTGAAACGGGCTAGAATAATGGGGGATTCTGCTGAAATAAAAAAATAAAAAAAATACCCAAGGCAAATTGCGTAGGGTGTGTGAAAGAGCATCAAAGCCGGTTATCCTATTGCAGTTTTATGGGCCTCTATGTCCATTTGTCTTTCGTTCCTCTAATTTCATTTTCACTGTCCCCAGATGGAAAATGAAATATTAGGTTTGTCAAGCGTATATCATTGTTTAAATGCCCGGAGATGATGGGTTAAACAGACCGATCAATGAAACAAATCTCCAGTGCATTGCAGCGACTGCAAGTGATGTCCCCTCTGGCTGCTCAAGACCTAGCAAGTCAATAACCTATTAATATCATACTCTGCCAGGGTCAGCGCTGACAAGCCGCGGATGTCTTTTTAAGGCTCCGCGAGCAGCTCTTGGCTGGATTACACAGGTATGTTTTTCATGTAAAAAAGAGATTAATCTTTGTCGAATAAAAGCAATGAATCGCATGTATTGGCGAGCAGTGAATCATTCTACAGGGAGTTTTCAGAATGTTATCATGGTGCAATGATTCGAGCTGCAATTTTCAAACAGCGAATCTAATGTTTAAACGATAAGTTGCTGTGCTAAATGTCCCCTGTAATTAAAATGCACTGAAATGTCGAATTCATATTTTTAAAAGCATTTTAGAAAAATAATACATAAAATAGAAAAGAACTTGGAAAGACAATATTGTAATGACTTGTTCTTAAACGTAACGTGCAACTTCATATTTTGAGGTTTCGTTTCACAGTAGAGCAAAGGACACTAAAATGGTAATCACTGCATCGACCACAAAATGCTGAAAGTCAAAGTCGACATCTCTTGAATTCAAACCAGCAAACTGAAGGCTCCACACAGATCTTATCAGTGAACATTCAACTTATTCTCATTGTATGTAATGCTTTCGGTTGTCTAAGTACCTTTCTGCACAAATTAAAAATCTTTTCGGATGTAAAGAAAATTGGGTTAGTTGGTGAATGTATGAAAGAAAGTACGAAAGGAGAAAAGTAACATAGCCTGTAAGGCAGGGTGCTTTGTAATTAAAAAGTTGTACAAGTACTTTTAATTTTTTCATATTCTGGTAATGAAAAACGTACACATTTCATGCCAAGACAGGAAGCTAGCATTATGCATAACCTTTTATTGCTACTGCAAACCGCAGCACCTTAAAGCAAACTTCAACCACACTTAAAATTCTAGAATTAGAGTCCCTTACAGCCGACATACATACCGAAGCCCAGCAGCCCTCGTCCTCTTTTATCTGCTGCCAGCCGCGGTCCATGGAGGGAGTTCTGTGGGGCAGAGAGGCGGGCGGGGGAGGGGCAGGGTGGGGGGTACTAAACACCGGAACATGGATAATTGGAGGTAAGTAAACAATTTAATAACTAATACGAATTTCGTAGAGCGCCCTGCATTGCAAAATGCGATGCAGCACGCGCTACGAAATTTCTTTTATTTATTAAATTGTTTACTTACCTCCAATTATCCATGTTCCAGTGTTTAGTACCTCCCACCCTGCCCCTCCCTCGCCCCGCCTCTCTGCCCCACGGAACTCCCTCCACGGACTGCGGCTGTCTGCTGCTCCTTGTGAATTAAGTATCTGTTAGTACTGCTTTATGTTATTTAGATAGAGTGTAGTTTATGGTCTTTAGACAATTGTTTTAATGGGTGATGGTGTGTTACACATAAGAAGTATGTTTTTGGATATTTACAATTTTATTTTTCTTAAGATTGGTGTTTTTTTCCCAATTTAAGGGATTGTTTCTTTGTTTGTTTTTTGTCTATTAGCTTAGATTCTTTTTAATGACCAGTAAGTTTCATGGTTTGTCCTTTTTTTAAATAAAAACGATTTCAGTCATGCCTAGTTTTCGCATACATTGTTCTTTCGGGCGGTGCTGTGGTAACGGCCTCAGCCCAACGTATTTTCTTTCAAGGGCCTCGCGCTCATGCCCTCTGTCAGGCATTTGGTCCGATGAGTGTTCCCTGTGGCTTGCATTAGTCTTTGGTGCCTGATGATGTTACGCATGGTGCATGTGTCATGACGTCATCGTGTAAGGTGACCATTTTGAGGTAATATCCGTTGCCATGGCGTTTGTAGTTTACGGACAAGGTTTTTCCTCAGAGACTAGTGTTGGAGTTAGCATTTTTGCCAAATCTGTGTTTCTGAGTAATTTTTTTTTACAGCACTTTATTTTTGAGGTAGAGAGTTGGTTGTACTAGGTTTTAAAAGAAAAACATATATATATTTTTTCCACTTAAAATAACATAGGTTTTAGGCACATTATAGTTAGAAATTAGCATTTAAAAACCTTAGAAATTCTCTGAAAAAACCATAGGTTTCAGGGACGTTATAGTTAGTTGGACATTTGTCTCATACAAAACCATAGAAATTACCCTGTTATAGTTAGTTCACCTAACTATAACTTGCGCCCCCGCAATGCACTGCTGATGACATCACATATTACATCATTCATGACATGGCCAGTGACATCACTGATGACATCTCAAATGACATCACTGATGACATCATCCAGTGACTGTTTTTCTTTAAAGTTTAAATATGTGTTATATATGCCAAGCTGTATTGAAGAATGAGTGGGTGTATAAGTGTCTGAATGGAGGATTTAGTAGGTGCGTGACTGACTCTTTAAGTGAGTGACTATATAAATCGAAATTAACATAACATAACATAACATGCACATGTCTTACTGAATGCATGAGTTAGTGACTAAACTGTGTGAATGTCTGTATCATTCTGTCTGTTGTATAAACTGCTGCATGGGTTGATTTGTACCTATATGAGTGTCTATATGGGTTATCAATTGGTTGCCTGAGTATTTGGATGGGTGCCTGGGTGTGTGTGTGGGTGGGTGGGAGGTGTGTGACTCTGTGCATAAATGTTTGAATGGTTGATTCACAGTGTGTATGGGTTCGAGAGTGCATGTGGGAACAGGTCAGTATGGGTGGGTGAGTGTGTGTATAGGTGTGTTGGTGAGTGAACGGATGTCTCAAAGGTACATGTTGAAGTAGCTACATATGTAAAAGGCAGTGTATGTGAGAGTTGAAGTATATAAATGACTATAGATGAGAGTCAGTGATTTTGAGAGTAGCTGTATGGATGAGTGTGTACTTGTATCAATGATTGTATTAGAGAGTAAGTATGCATTTGTTTCTGTTTGGAATATGTAATGTGGTGTGTGTATTACTGCATAGGTCAGTAAATCAAAGTGTGATTAATTCTTTGCATGTCTGACTAGGTGTGTTAGTAACTCTGGATGAGTGGTGGTGTGTGAGTGTCTGTATAGGTGTATGGGTGCTTATGATAGTGCTGTATTAATGAATGACTAAATGTATGAGTGATTGTATGGGTGAATGAGTGGATGTGTGTGTAGACCTAGGAATCAGTGAGTGCGTATGTAGTAACTGGTATTGGTGTGTCGATGGTTTCGAAAATGGTAGTCTGTATTTTACAGTGGGTCTACCAAAGGTTATATTAGAGTGTGAGGAGGTGGATCAGATTTTCACATGGACGATGTCATCAGTGATGACATCAGTGATGTCACTGACCATGTCATGAATGATGTAATATGTGATGTCATCAGCAGTGCATTGCGGGGGCGTGAGTTATAGTTAGGAGAACTTACTAAAACGGGGGAATTTCTATGGTTTTGCACAAGAGAAATGTCCAACTACCTATTACGTCCCTGAAACCTATGTTTTTTTTCAGTGAATTTCCATGGTGTTTTAAATGCTAATTTCTAACTATAACATGCCTGAAACCTATGTTTTTTCAGTGAATTTCAAAGGTTTTATAAATGCTAATTTCGAATTATAATGTTCATTAAATCTATGGTTTTTTCAGTAATTTAGAATTTTTTTTAGTGATATTTTGTAACTTTAACATCCCAAAAATTAGTTTTTGTATTTTTTTTGTTTGTTAATAAAATAGTATGTCTTCTGTTTTCTTAAATATTAATATATTTGGTTGAGAAAAAAGTGGAGTCGCACACCCAACGTATACCTATCTTGGTGGGTGTGCAGATTCAAACCGCCATATTGCTAAAGCTGTGAAGGATGTGCATTTCAGCCAGCCCACTCTGCTCAGGCTTACAGGGAGGGAACTACAGCACTACATGTCCCAGGTCTTCCCTGTAGTGATCTGCTGATCACAGGTCTAGTTGTCAGCATGCCACTCCCTCATGGCTGGTTTACACCCACACCACACCCATGCAGCACATGCGTCACAGGACATATGACTAGGCCTGGGCAGTAAATTCTGTTCCGCTCGCGGAATTTGTGGAATTTGGGTAATTTTGCATTCCGCGGAGAGCGCAAAATTGCCCAAAATTCTGCTTTCCGGGAATTCCCGAAATTTTTGCTTGTACACGTTCTCAATATGAGTGTTCAAAAAGATATTTCCCCTCGAGCACCCAAACAGCAATTGCGAACAGGAAAAAAAGCATTGTGAACAAGCAATTCTGCATGTTTCGGGGAATTTCTGCGTGTGCGCGGAGACTTTTTCCCATTTCGCCGAGATTTGCGTAAAGCGATTACGCAAATTCTTCCCACCCCTACATGTGACCCTGCCAAGACAAAGGGCCGGGCACACATGCTCGATACCATTTCCACTCCCTATCCGGGTGTATACGTGTGCCTATTATGTTGGTGGCAGCCGAGGTAGTTTGGCCAACACAGGCCTCCCGCAACGTGGTGATGACTTGAGGTGCACAGAGTTGGTGGCAGCCGAAGCACTTTGCTGTACACTGGCCTCCTGCCACGTGGCGATGAGTTGAGGTGCACAGAGTTGGTGGAAGCCGATGCATTTTGGCCAACACTGGCTTCCGGTCATGTGGCGATGACTTGAGATGCACTGAGTTAGTGCCACCAGAGCTGAACGGGTGTGTAGCCTGCGATGATGCGTGGGCCTTGTTACATCATCCTGGCAATCAAGACCCTGTTTGAATTGTGACCTACGGACGAACTTATAGAGATCTATCGGGCAAAATGTCTAGCCAGCGCAATCTACGGGGCTGGTGTGTGGAGATATGCGAAGGATGAGGAGGTGCAAAGGGTGGAATATAGTAGTTTTTTAAGATTCCTACTCGCAGTCCCGCGGGGCACATCGACCTATGCATGTCATTTGGAAGTGGGCCTGTCTTATATTACAGACTTAATCAAAATCCAGCCCCTTTTTTTATGGCATTGCATTTGATCTTCTAGTGAAACTACTCTCTGCCAAAGGTTCATAGAAGACTGCACTTCCTTAGACAGCGCACATAAGATCGGATGGATCGCATACGTTAGGACATTTTTTAATGACTTGGACATGTCACAATACTATCATTCCCCCACCTTAATTGCTATGTTACCAAGAAAACAGTTTAAAAAAGTATGTCTGACTCATTTAGAATCCCTGAGGCTGTCCAGCGAGGTCGCCAAAGTTACCGTGCAACACTCGCTATTAATTCAAACAACCATGACGGTTGAGCCGTATCTAACTTTCAACCTTTCTGGTTATGAAAGGTTTACACTAGGTATTTTCCACCCCCTGGTCATGCTTCCTACAATTAACAACTGGGCAAAGTCTTTACAACCTTGTCCTTATGTCGAGACTTCCCCCCAATCAACGATTCATACAACATTGTTTTGTAAATTCTATCAGGAATCGAGGAAACGTTGGCTCATACCAATTTTAATGATTTTGGGCCTACGTACGTCCCGTCCTGCATTTCTTGCCCTCCAATTTTTGGATGTCGAATGTTTTGTCAAATCGATAGCAAAATTCCTGAACCTAGTTGTAAGGCACAGGCGGAATTTGGAATAATGTGGGACGCTCTACTTTATTTTTTTAATTTTATTTTTATTGTTTTCAGGCTATTTATTGATTTTAATGTCACCATCATTTCTTCATGCATGCACTACGCACTTTATATATGTCATGTTTGAAGTTTTGTTTCCTGGAGTCTTATTTTAAAGAATATTGATTGACTTTTTTATTGTTACCAGGAGATTTGGCGAATTGTATGGTGCTATAATGAATTTGTCACTTTTATGAAATTTTATTATAACGGTTATATTTTTGAACAGTATTTTTATGTATCTGCAAATATACTATGCTTTTATGGCTGTTTGGTACAACCGAATAAAGCTTTATTGATTTGATTTGATTTGATTTGAATTGTGAGCTCTGCTGGACCGCCCGTACACCAAAGGCAGCTGGCAGTACAGACATGACTCCTTGGCACTTTGCAGCAGGATGTGCTGGTGGCCTGTGCCACAGAACCCAGTGACGGATGAGGAGGTTTCTGCAGTACATGGTGGGCACGCTTGGAGATACTCCAATGGTGGCAGGTGAGCATTGAGGTCTGGGTGCACAGGGTAGGGCAGTCATCGCTGGGCGGAGGACTGGTCTGGGGACCAGGGCTGGTATGTTTGCAAAAGATGTAGGAATCATGCACAGTGCCTGAGAAGTTTGTGACAACATTAGTGTACAGACACCGGTGGTCTAGTTTTGCCTGCACATTGTTGGAATGTGTGTGGTTTCTGTTGCAATGATTGTGTGCAGTATCGTCAGGGGGCATAAGTAGTACATGTGTGCAGTCAATTACCCCCAACATGTGCAGGAAGCCTGCTATGGCGGGGTTCCCTTGCTTTGCCTTCAGCTGTTCCTACGCAGTGTGGGTGAAGTGAACATGCAGGTGTATCAAGCTGAAATGAACTGTGATGCTTATGGGTGTGATAAATCCTGCATAATGAGACCGAAACAGAAGTTCGTGTGGCTGTAATGTTCCTTTTGTTTCCTACGAAGGTTACGACCACATAAACTTCTGTTACGGTCATTTTGTGCAGGATTAATCATACCTGTAAGCATTCCGGTTTCTCCAAGTGCAATACATTGTACCATATTACGTTTGTGACCATACTAACGCTTGACCATTGTCTTCATTTATCTAACAGGTTTCTGAATACAGAGTTTTCGGATTTCCAGGACGATCTACAGTTATTTCGATCCACAAGTTGGTGTTCCCTGTTAGCAATTGCACTCCTTGTTTGATGTTTTTGTGTTGTTAATTTATGTTTTTCTAATAAAGTACTGTTTTTCCAATACTGTTGACTACTAGACTTCATGACCTGGTGCACCTCCATTTCATTGACTACAATCCTGGATCTGGAGTACAGATGCATCAAGCAACGGCTGGGGTTGGTTGTGCAGGAAAACTACGAATTGGGACAAACAGGTGGTGCGGATACAGGGGCCCTACGTTGCTTTTGTAGACATGCATCTAAGACGTGTGAGGAAGTTTAATATCCTCCGACTCTCGCAGTTGTTAGTTGGAAGGTACCAGAGGCCAACGGGCCCGATTCACAGAAGTCAAAATCCTAAACTTACTACCATTTACTCATTTTGGTATTCACAGAAGGCACTTACTCATTTTGGTTTTCACAGAAGGCACTTACTCATTGATGAGTAAGTGCCTTCTGTGAATACCAAAATGAGTAAGTGCACTTACTCATTTTGGTATTCACAGAAGGCACTTACTCATCAATGAGCAAGTGCCTTCTGTGAATACCAAAATGGGTAAATGCTTTCTGTGAAGACCAAAATGAGTAAGTGCCTTCTGTGAATACCAAAATGGTAGTAAGTTTAGAATTTTGTCTTAACTTAGTTCTGTGAATCGGGTCCAACAGGTGCAGCACAGCCAGCAGCTTTGTCTGCGGAAGGATGGTGATTTTCCGCTGTGTTGGTACCGTCAGCCTTTGGGCAATGTGGCAGTGTGTACCAACTTGAAAATTGAGCAATATTCTTTCGCCACTTTTGCTGTGCTAAAGTGCAGATAACTCGGCGATAACTACCCACTGTTGGGTTATAGGGTGACTCTAAAACAAGCCATTCTGTTTAGTAGGACTTTGTTGTAGCTACATGTAAATCACAAGAAAATAGATGAAAAAACAAGAAAAGTGTGGGCAGGGTACAAACACCCTTACCCCCTAAGCCTGCTCAAGGGATCGCACAAAAAGCTCCAGGGCTGAATAATTACTACAATTTATTTTTTAAAGCGGCTGGGTGCACGAATCCGGCCGATTTTTGTTTTTAAAAAGTTGGCGCGTATTCTCAAGGACTTATCGCTGAGTTATTGGCACTTTAGCGCAGCAAAAGTGGAGAAAGAATTATCCTCCCATTCTCAACCTGGTGAAAACTGACGATATCACCAGTTTTCCAGAGATAGCTTCTGCTAAAAACTTCACCACGAATGAGAGCAACAATGCTAATGATATGCAGAGTAGGCTTTCCCATGCAAAAAAAACACGAAACCACCACTTCCTGATATTTTCAACGACCAGCCAAATCTGCGATGCAATCCAAAAACAGACAATAAGCTGTGTTAGCAGTAAGAATTTAACATCTGCCTTTTACTGGTGTAAAGCAGGACGACTACCTACAGTATGAAAGGGAGCCCAGCCCAGAGCCACATCTGAAGACCAGCACATGTGAAAGAGCTACAGATCATGCAGCTATGGCACTCAAGAAGGCCACAACACCCACCGCCACCACCCCCAGGACCTTCCCCCGGACCACCCCCCCAATACCACTGAAGCAGCGCAAAACAGGACAGCGGACCTTCCCAAAATGGCATGGCCCCTCACCCACACAATAGCTGAATGTTGGGAGAGGTGGGAACCAAGTATGTGTGAAGGAGGCAAGTCACCCATCAATAACAATGCACACAATGCTAAATGTGGCAGTGATGTGCTGGACAAACCTCACTATGCAGAGCACAGACCTCTCCATGTGTACATATACTGCTAGTGCGTGTAGTGTTGTGGACAGTGGATGCAACCATGTTACCTCAGGCAGTGGGTAAGATCTCGGTCATGTAGCTGTGTCGTTCCCCCCCCATTAGCGGAAGCAGAGTGGGCTGGTCCAAAGTACGCCACTCCAGCATAGGAGTGTGAATAAATAGGCTGGGGTTTTTGGTGTGGTTCACTTCTGAAAAAGGCCAACGTATCTGCCAGAGCCGCTGCCCACACACAACCATTAGGCCACCACCGTGACCGCCGGCCTCCACGACACCGGCCCCTGCGAACCCGGTGGCACTGCACCGCAGAGCTATGTCTGTGCAGACCACTGCCTTCAGTGTACACTGCGGACAGTAGTGCTCACACTTCAGATGGAGTCACAATTGAAGATGATGCCGTCCAGTAGGCAACAGACATTGCTACCAGTGCGGCCCGCCAGGACCAGGCATCATCGCAGGCTGCTCACACATTGAATGTTTCTGGTGCCACTAACTCTGTGCAGCTCAACTCAACGCCACATGGCTGTGGGCCCTTACTGGCCACTGCCTCCGGCCTACATTGCGGACAGCAGGGCTCACAATTCTGATTGAGTTGCGATTACAGATGACGCAGTCCAGTGGGCAACATATATTGCTACCAGTGTGGCCCTCCCGGACCACGCATCATCGCTGGCTGCGCACACGCTGAGTGCTTCTGGTTCCACTAACTCAATGCACCACAAGTCATCCCCACCTGACTGTTTGCCCTTGCTCAGCACTGCCACCGGCCTACACTGCGGTCAGCAGGGCTGACAATTCAGATAGAGTTGCGATTTTAGATGACGCAGTCCAGTAGGAAACAGACATTGCTCCCAGTGCTGCCTGCCCAGACCACGCATCATTGCTGTTTGCACACACGCTGAGTGCTTCAGGTACCACTAACTTTGTGCAGCTCAAGTCAACATCACATGGCTGTGGGCTCTTGCTGACCGCTGCCTCCGGCCGACACTGCGGTCAGCAGGGCTCACAATTCAAGATTAGTACAGATGCAAATTGTGTAAGAGACTATAATTGGTTAAGAACATCAAATGCTCCCAATCTGTGCAGCTCAAGTCAACGCCACGTTGTTATGGGGCCTTGCTGACCACTGCCTCCCTCCTACACTGTGGTCAGCGGGTTCACAATCCAAATTCAGTCTTGATTCATTATTTACGTAGCCCAGTAGGCAACAGAAATTGCATCCAGTGCAGCCCACCCAGACGATGCATCATCGATGACTGAGCACACGCTGACTGCTTCAGGTGCCACTAATTCTGTGCAGCTCAAGTCAACATCATGTGGCTGAGCACCCTTGCTGACCGCTGCCTATGGCCTACACTGCAGTCATCGTGACTCACAATTAAAATTGAGTCTTGATTTATTAATTGCAGAGTCCAGTAAGCATCAGACATTTCTCCCAGTGTGGCCCACCTGGACAATGCATCCTCGCTGGCTGTGCACACTCTGAGAGCTTCAGGTGCCACTGATTGTGCAGCTCAACTAAATGCCACGTGCCTGTGGGCTCTTGCTGACCTCTGCCTCTGGCCTACACTGTGGTCAGCAGGGCTCACAATTTAAATTCAGTCTTGATTCATTAATTTCAGAGTCCAGTAGCCAACTAACTATAATGTCCCTGAAACCTACATATTTCGACAATGTATTCCATTCATATTCCATCTTTTTTTCCATATGCCTACACTGCGGTTGGCAGGACTCACAATTCATATTCAGTCTTGATTTATTAATTGCAGTGTGAATTGTACTCTATGTCCTTGGATTTTGTCAAGAGGAAGTGACAAAAAGCATTCCTCGATGTCCGTGCTGACTACTGCCTTTCATCTACACTGCAGACAGCAGGGCTCACAATTCAGATCGATTTGCGAATGCAGATGACACAGTTCAGTAGGCAACAGACATTGCTCCCAGTGTGGCCTGCCCGCACCACGCATCATCGCTGGCTGTGCACACGCTGAATGCTTCTGATGCCACTAACTCTGTACACCACAAGTCATCGCCACATGGACTTATTGAGGCAGAATTAATTAGGCAAAAGACATTGCTCCCAGTGCGGCCCGCCCGACCCACATATCATTGCTGGCTGCGCACACACTATGCGCCACTGTTGCCACTAACTCAGTGCACCACAAGTCAACACCATGTCGTTGTGGGCCTTTGCTGACCGCTACCTCTGGCCTACTTTGCGGTCAGCAGTTCTTACACATATCCAATCCAATCCTGACCTGCAAGGACGTGCCATCATCGCTGGCTGTGGACACGATGGGCTCTTCGGTGCCACTAACTTTGTGCTTCACAACTCATGGACCCTTTATGATTGAACTTCGTGCTGTAGACACTGGACGCATCAATGTCACCTCAGGCACCAGGAATATCCTGAAGGGACATTAACAATTTCTTTACATGAGAAAACTCATCTCTTGTGTCCCTACCTCAGTGCACCGCAAGTCATGGACCCTTTACAATACAATCTTTTGTGTGTGATTTAAGATCTGGTGCCCCTTTCTTAGTGCACCACAAGTCATGGAACCTTTATGATTGAATCTCTATGTGTGATCCGATGATCACTGTTGTAGTTGTTGCCAGCACCAACCATTCCCTGAGGGCTGGCTTACACTCACCCCACACGCATCCAGCATAGGCTTCACTGGACATGTGACCCTGGTAATAAAAAGGGGCCGGGCGCACATGCCCATAGCCAGTTCCACTATCTATCTAATTGTGTCTGTGTGTTCATTATGTATGCATGATGGCCCTGGGCCTTACCACATTACATTGTGCTGTTGACTGTGCATGCAACCATGTTACATCTGGCATTGGGGTAGACCTTGGTTATGTAACTTTGTCTGGGTCATTCTAAGAGTACGTGGGTAGAGACTGGGTGATTAGAGTACTGCAAGGAGAGTGTATGGTGAATTTATAAGTGCTTTGGGATTGGCAAAGTGATTGAATAACTAGATATGTTGGCGGAGCCTAACTCCCGAGCACGAGCTTGGCTCTAATTGGCTGCCAACCAGTGGCAACCCCAGCAGAGCGTCAGGATTGCAAACCAAGCCTTAGGAGATTCAACGCTATGCATGGAGCATGAGTAGGCACTGCGCCGGTTCCTGAGGCACCCGCCTTCTTTGCTACGGGATCCCCACTGCCTTTGCTCTAGTACCCTGGGTTCCCACCCACTAAAATCTGGGCCACTGGCTAGTGGGAATACTGCATGGATGCCTGGAAAACCAAGTCCAGGAGCTTCAAATTCTCATTATGGTATACTGCATTCTCATTCAGTGGATACCCTCCCAGGTCATTGATCTCTGGATCAAGGAATTCTGATTGTTGGATGCCCAGAGTCCCTACCACTGGATCCCCTAAAGCAAGCTGCTGGGTCTGTGGAGCACCGGTAATAAAAAGGTCCAGAATCATGTCTGCAAGATATTCCTAGCCCCCATAGCTGGATCATTGACATACAACGGGTAGAATCTACAGAATTCTGTAAGCGTAAGCGGAGTGGGCAGAGCCAGTGTACGCCAGTCAGGGGTGCAACTAGAGCCAAATATTTGGGGAGGCTGATAAAAATTTCAGTAGGGGGGCTAATTCTTCCAGTCATCGGGCGGGTGGAGAAGCGGGGGCTCTAGGAATGGGTGAAAACACTACAAAGCAGGTAAATAGTCTTTTTAAGACCTGTGAAGTACTCGGGAGCCCCGCATCCAGCACGTTCTCACTAGGGTCCCTACTGAGAGCTGAGCACCCTGCGCGTTCACACTAAGGGGTCCGGCTGAGAGCAACGCACTCAGAGCGTTCACACTATGGGGCCGTGCTGAGCAGCACATTTGGATCGCCACTCAAAACTTTTCTAAAAAAAGTCCACTTCCATTAATTTATATTTGCCTTGAGAAACCCATCACCCGGGGCATGCCCAATTCTTGAATGTTTTTCTTAATCATTAGGAGGGGGGCCGCGTGATCTCCCTTCCCTTGTCCACTTCTGGCCCCGGGAACACATTCCCCGGGGTCTTGCCTCTACATTGGGGACTGTGGGGGGAGCCCCAATGCCCCACGGTCCCGCCGGCTCCCCGTCTCCTGCAGGAACTGGCATTGCTTTTGGGCAAGGGGAGCTGCTAACATGCAGCTCCCCATGCCCAAAAGCAATCCTGCTTTGCTTCATTGAAGCGAGTGCAGGTTTTCCTGCTCTCGCTTCAAAGAAGAAAATCAGGGTTGATGATGATGATGTTATGCATGGTGCATGTGTCATGACGTCATCGTGTAAGGTGACCATTTTGAGGTAATATCTATTGCCATGGTATTTGTAGTTTCCGGACAACGTTTTTCCTCAGGGACTAGTGTCGGAGGTTGCATTTTAAGCAAATCTGTGTTTCTGGGTCATTTATTTTTACAGCACTTTATTTCAGAGGTAGAGAGTTGGTTTTACTAGGTTTTAAAAGAAAAAAAAAAAGAAAATATATATATATATATATATATATATATATATATATATATAACACTTTTTTGATAAGAGAACGGACCCCGCTATGGGAATTGAACAAACACTACAATTACCAGCATGCTCCATGCTTGGGAGCCCATGTAAAAGGAGAAAATGGTTCCGGTTCTTGTCAGTCTTCCCCCTATGAAGAAGGAGCATGGTTGCTCCGAAACGTGACTGGGAAAGGGAAAATATTAATGGAAATGTCAGCACCGGTTTCAATAAAAGGTTTGTGAAACTGTCCCTTGTGGAGTGGCGTCCTTGGAGCTCTGGGAACCTTTGGTGAACATGTTTGACACGGCCACCCAGCCGTGTGAGGATTGCACCACCTGTTGACACCAAGATACAGTTCTGCGGGTTTGGGTAATGTCCCGAGTCGAACTGCAGCACAGAGGACTGCATGATTAAAACAGGTGCTGAATTTCTAAAACCCACTGGAGGGTTTAAAATCCCACAGTAAATGGAAGTGACACTTTTTTGATAAGATAAAGGACCCCGCTATGGGGATTGAGCAAACACTACAATTACCAGCATGCTCCATGAATGGGAGCACATGTAAAAGGAGAAAATGGTTCCGGTTCTTGTGAGTCTTCCCCCTATGAAGAAGGAGCACATTTGCTCCAAAACGCATCAGGGAAATGTAAAATATTATTGGAAATGTCAGCGCCGGTTTCAATAAAAGGTTTGTGAAACTGTCCCCTGTGGAGTGGCGTACTTGGAACTCTGGGCACCTTTGATGAACATGTTTGACACGGCCGCCCAGCCGTGTGGGGATTGCATCACCTGTCGACACCAAGATACCGTTCTGCGGGTTTGAGTATTGTCCTGAGCCAAACTGCAGCACAGAGGACTGCATGATTAAAACAGGTGCTGAATTTCTAAAACCCACTGGAGGGTTTAAAAAGGAGCACGTTTGCTCCGAAACGCGTCATGGAAAGGGGAAATGTTATTGGAAATGTCAGCACCAGTTTCAATAAAAGGTTTGTGAAACCGTCTCCTGTGGAGTGGCGTCCTTGGAGCTCTGGGCACCTTTGGTGAACATATATATATACATCAGGATTGGCCAGTCTTGCTAACTTCTCTTTAATAGACGAACTGAATTTTGTCAACGAGGACCGGCGCTATTCCTTGCGCTCCCGCAATCCTCTGTCAAAGCCGATAAATCCAGCAGCCAGCACCGGCGCGCAAGGAAACACAAATCCAAGCAAAAATATCTTGCAAGTGAAGGTGAAAAAGAACTGGAGAAAGTAACTGGAAATGTTGAGAATACTGTGGTAAATTTAACTGACATTGTAATAACTAAAGCGGAAGAACAACTGTTGTCATTAGGTTTATCCTTTTGTCCAAGCAACAAGTTTTCCTATAACCAAACACGCATTGATGTTTTTAAATTCATTAGGAAAATCAAACTGATTAAGTATTTTAAGTTAAACTCCACACGCAAAAAACCGCTAAATGAATTAGCAGATGTGGAGGGTGAAGTTCCAATACGTGTAGGTGATTTGACAGGACTTCAAAATGTGTATGACTTGGCACATGAAACCGATTCACAACCTGGCCCCTCAGTCAGCCAGATTCTCACTGTCAATTCCTTTGCCTCCAGTCCTTTTAAACCTAAATCAACCTTCCTTCCACTCATGGCTAGAGATGCGGTTGACGTATTCAGTGACAGGGTTGTTACCGAACTTAAAAATCTTAATAGGAGAGTCCTAAGCAAAACAAGACACACGAATTATATTAATGGCCAATATCATCAGCTGGTCAAGAAACTACAAGGCAATCGTGAAGTCATAATCAAGAACACTGACAAAGGAGGGAATACAGTACTTTGGGCATGTCCAGATTATTTAATTGAGGCCAATCGTCATTTGTCTGATGTTGCATGTTATGCTTTGTCCACCCAGCATGAAATGGTAAAAAGTAATGAAATGACAGGTAGAAAAAAAATAACTGGTATAAAAATGGCCTGCTTTCTAAAGATGAATTAAGATTTCTTAACGTGGAACATCCCATTGTCCCTTTTCTGTATTTCCTTCCTAAAATACATAACTTGGTAAGCCCTGTACCTGGCCATCCCATTATTTCTGCCATTGGTAGCATGAACGAGAAAATCTCAAAGTATGTAGACTACTTTCTCCAACCCCACATGATCAGTTTACTATCTTATTTAAAAGATACAACAGATTTTTTAAATAAGCTCAAAAATGTGCACTGGAGCTCAAACTATTTACTTATGGTGATGGACATTGAAGGTTTATACACTTCCATCAACCATACACAAGGTATGAAGGCTGTCCAACATTATTTAAACAGGCGTGATGCTCTGTTTCGAGAGCATAATATTATGTTAATGGAAATTATTAAGATCTGCCTAACTTCCAACTTTTTTAAGTTCCAGAACAATATTTATCAGCAGCTGCCCGGGGTGGCGATGGGTTCGTGCTTCTCCCCCAGCTATTCATGTTTACATGTTGGCTGGTGGGAGGAGCGCGTCCTCACCGCCACCCACGCTGCATGGCTACCACATATTGTCCATTATTGGCGATATATTGATGACGTGTGTATCGTCTGGAATGGTACGATGGATGATGCCTCAAGATTTGTGCAAGAAATAAACATCAATGATTTGAATTTAAAGTTCACCGCCTCAATAAATCAAGAAATGGTTGAATTCTTAGATGTTCAGCTTTATGTGGCAAATGACAGGTTGGAAACTAAACTCTTCCGAAAACCACGTCAGGCAATTCCATACTGCATGCTCATAGTGCCCATCCCATTCACACAATTAACAGCATCCCCTATGGGGAATTCATTCGAATACGTCGAATATGTAGGGATGAGGGAATAGCTGCATCATGTTTGAATGCTTCAGTACAAAGATTTCTTAACAGAGGATATTCTAAGCAAATCTTGAACCAGGCGTTAGCCAAGGCCAAACTACCTGACAGAGAGTTGTTGCTGGCCCCGAAACACAGTAATACTCAGATTCAATCTGAATGTTCTATCAGATTAATAACCACCTTTAATTCACAAGAGAGAACAATTCGCCGCATCATCTGTTCTGAATGGCCAATTGTCCTCACTGACAACATTTTGGGACCAATTTTACCTACCTTGCCAGAGATCACATTTAGGAGGGCACCTTCTATGCGAGATGCGCTTGATAAACCAATGCCGGAGGTCCTACCTAAAAAACCATGGCTCACCAAAATGTTTTTTTTTAAATGTACATCTTTTTTTTATTTATTATTATTGAAGTTCTTGTATCATAATTTCAATATATAAAATAGCGTACATTGGCACCCAAAAAGTAAATATACAGAAGAAAAACAACATAATTTACAAAGGCATCAGTCCTAATATTATTCAAAATACAGTCCCCAAATTTTATCAAATTTTCTTGTCCCACCAGTTCGCTGTGCATATCGCAATTCACTTGTTCTAACATTTCTCATTTTTGGAGCCATGTATTAAACGAAGGAGCTTTTATTAACTTCCAATTCTGAAGCACCAAAGACCTTGCCACTGCCATTTCAATAAATAATAGTTTAACCATCTGTTCTAACAAACCAAGATCAGAATCATATCCGTACAGTATTAATTTAACGTTGTAAGTGATCCGGATCCCACAATACTTTTGTAAATATTCGAAAATCTCATTCCAAAAAGGCACAATTTTAAAACAATGAGCTATAATGTGAGACCAATTAGCAGGAGTATATTGCTGACATCTAAAACAGATGGCACTGGTATTAGCGTACATTTTAGAGATGGCAGCAGGAGTGCGATACAGGAGCCATTTACTAAAAAATAACATTCTTCTCCAATTAGATCCTCGAAGAACACTAAAATTCAGCTTATTTATACTTTTCCAGGTATTAATGGTAAGAACATGATACACCTCTTCTTGCCATTTTTTGATGGCTTTCGTACTAAGATCTACCTCAATATGTTGAGCTAGACAGCGTTTCCATGCCCCTGGCTTCCTCCTCTGGGGAATCAAAAACAGATCGTCCCATAACTGGCTTGAGGAACCAATAATTCTTGGCTCAACTTGTTCCAGTATTTTAAACATCGGAACATAGGAACCTAATAACATAAAATTCCCTGAAATTAATTGCTGCATCTCTCATGGTAACAACCAAACCCCCTCCCTTAAAAAATCTGATAGGGTGTAAAACCCAGCAAATTGCAAAACAGGATCCGCTCCAATTTCCATTCCCATAAAAATGAGAGCATTCCTTAAGGGAGTTCTAGAATTAAACTGCGGGAGAGATTACCTTTTAAGAAAAATGTCACGATGTTTAAAAAACCAATACATCATCTTAAACCGACTGAGTTTTGGTGATTTAGGGATCTGCAAAGGAAATGGCGACTGAGCCTCTTGACAAATTTGGTCAAAAAAGAAATTAATAAATACATTTGGACTCTGCATTCCAGATTTAAATCATTCCGCATATTGGGCAAAATATGCACTGTAATAATCTCTGAGATTAGGTACGGATAAGCCTCCCAGTTTGGTTTCCACATAAAGTATCCTCATTGCTATCCTGGGGCTTTTTTTTGCCCATATAAACCCTGAGAATTAAGATTCTACTTTTGAGAAAAAGCTGCTAGGCAAAAAGCACGGAATAGCAGAAAATAAAAAATTAAATAGTGGAAGAATAGACATTTTTATAAGAGCCACCAACCCCAAGATAGTAAATGGCAATGAATCCCATCTAGTAAACAAAGATTGTACCTTCCGTAAAAGAGGATCAAAATTCAACTTAACTAAATCAGAAACCAAAAAAGAAAACATAACCCCCAAATAACTCTTCGGTCTTGAATTAGTACAGCGAACTAAATCATCATGTAAATCCACAACCCTCCCACCGCAAACTAATATTTCCGTCTTTTTTTTATTAATTCGATAACCTCCCAAGGTTTCGAATTCTTCAAAAAGCTGTAAAGCAGCAGTCTGAGATTGAATATCCGTCTTAATTAGCAGCATAATATCATCGGCATAAAGTTTAATTTTTGCCATTGAACCGATCGGAGGAGGGATATTCACAGATTCACAAATTGCTGTGGCTAACGGTTCAATAAAAAAAGCGAAAAGAATAGGGGATAAGGGGATAAGGGGCAACCCTGCCTGGTGCCCCGTTGGACCGATACTATGCCCACCCTAACAGAATTAATAATTATGTTGGCTCTGGCACCCGTGTACAAATTTTGGATTAAACTAATAATTTGTGAAGGGATTCCAAAGTGCTTTAAAATAGCAAATAAAGTTGTCCATACCACCAAATCAAAAGCTTTCTCCTCGTCTAATAATAAAATTAAAGCCAGGATTTTTTTTATCTGAAAATAATCTAAAGCCTCAGTGAGAAAATGTGTATTGGTAACTAACTGCCGGCCTGCCACAAAACCGTTCTGATCTGGATGAATAAGATCCATTGCAATAGAATTAAAACGTATTGATAGTAATTTAGTGAGGATCTTATAATCAGTATTGAGTAATGTGATAGGCCTATATGAGTTAGGGTCTTTTAGATCTTTACCTTTCTTCGGAAAGCTAACAACTGTCCCCTCCCCAAAGGAGTCTGGAACTTGCCCGCCCATTAACATATAATTACAAAATTGTAGTAATAAATCAGAAAAGGCAGTGAGGAAAGTCTTAAAAAATTCAGCTGGGAGGCCGTCCGGACCACAAGCCTTACCAATTGGTAAGTTCTTAACCACTAATTCTAATTCTGACTTAGAAAATAAGCGCATCATTGCATCACTATCTACCTGAGATAAAGAGGGCATATCATATCTGGTTAAAAAATTTGAGAGCCTAGAATGATCTATTTTTTGCTGTTGGCTGTAAATCTGTTTATAATCGGACAACATAATAGCGCCAATAGCATCCGACTGTGATACTTCTACTTGAGTAGCAGGACACTTTAGAGAGTGGATCAAATTTACGGCAGCTTGCTCTTTTGCCTGCCAAGCAAGGAGTTTACCAGAGAAATTACTCTCCTCGTAAATCCTCTGAGATTTTATCAAAAATTGCTGTTCACTCTGTATTAAAAAAAACGTGCTAAGTTCACGTTTGGCCTCATTTAATTTTTTTTGTGCATCACTAGAAGGATTAGATTGTCGAAGCAGAGTGAGCGAATGGATTTTTTGATAAAGTAAAGTCTTGGTTTGTTTAATAGTACGCCATTCTTCTGCGTCTTTACTGATTATGATGCCGCGAATAAAGGCTTTTAATGAGTCCCAAACAATATGCAGTCTAATGCAGGACTGGCGATGAGGGACAGAGCTACAGTGGAGTTCTACGCCTCCATGTAGCACCTGGGCTTCCTGTTCCCCTGCTCCTCCCCCTCACTCTGCTCTACAAGGGTGATGGTGCTGGTGGTGCTCTTGGCGTCTCTGGCGTGTTCGTAGCAAGGATTGCCGACGCGCCCTGAAAAGACATTTATTATCACTGGTGAAGAGATAAGGAGAAATATGCGCGGTGTGTGAGACGCGCTGCGAAGCCTTGATGTTCGAGGTCCCATTTAGCCGAGACTGCAGTGAATTGACGGCTGACTAATTTTGGACTCGGCTGTGGTGTATCGCTTGGCGTCTTGGGTGCACCTGAAGGGATTTCGTGTGTCTGGGGTTTCTGTCCTGCCGGTGACTGGAATTGTTCTGCCCCGCCGCTTCAGCCTTACAGCTTAGGGTTGAAGCCGCTGTGTGGGTAAAACTACAAGTCCCAGCATTCCCGATGACCTGGCTCTTCTCTGCATTTACTGGGAACAATTCTGCTTGTGGCGGAGGATTGAAGGGTCGGAGATCCTGAGGTGAGAAGACATCACCTTGCTATACTTATTCTGGTGCAGAGCGAATCGGCTCTGATTATGGGCAAGCAATTGACAGCCAGGACCAGGGCGATAATACGATGTCAACAACTAAAGGAAAAATCAAAAAAAGCTAAACAGCGGGCAGGATCTGTCACAAAGGAGAAAACTCTTCTGTTGAAAATTCGGAAAGCTCTGGGGAGGACAATCTCCCGGGCGACAGCGCGATACTGGCTCACCAACAGAACCCTGGTAACTCTGTCACTAGTGAGGGGCAGGAAGTATTAGCGCTGCCCGTGGGGGGAATGGATATGGCTTTGTCGGGCTCAGTAGTGAAATCGTTGGAATTGGTTCAATGTGTGAATCCAGCGGCTACATCTGACTCACAGGCGTCTAAAGAAGCTTTGATAGTCTGTGCTCCTAAGGTCTCTAAACAATTTCCATTATTTGAGCGAAAAGGCGAAGTACACATTTCTGCTAATACAGCTGGGATTCGGGCAGTACTACCAGGGGCCCCAACCTCTTCAATTCCTCCAATAGTTACCCCTCTCTTGAAAGATTTTGAGAGTCCAGACTCAATGACGCCTACTAGTGACTTAGTCAATTTAATTGACCCTCCATCTTTAAACATCGGAGCTGCTTCTTTGAGTGATAATGAAGTTTCTACTTTTTCTACCAGTACTTCTACGGTCGCCTCTTCGGCCGCCTCTAATGTCTTGCCACAATCCAATTTAGACTCTATTGGCGATACTATGGCACAGAGTCCGATTTTTGGGATGGGTACTGAGACTACTGGGGACTTTCAGATTCAGTGAAAGATATGTTAAATCTGATTTTGGGGGAAATAAGAGAGATGAAGCAATTTCAAAAGGAAGAATTGGCAGTTATTGGTAAGCGCCTGGATAAAATTGAAGATTCAATGGCTTCTTTTCCAACTCGACTTCAAGAATCTGAGACTAGAATTTGAGGGTTGGAGGACAATATGACAATTGTGCAGAAAGAGATGTCTAGTGTATCTAAATCTTCAAAGGCCTTTGAAATTAAACTGGATGAATTAGAAAATTATAATAGAAGGTCAAACCTTCGAGTAGTGGGCATACCAGAGAATATTGAGGGCTCGGACATGATGCAATGGATTAATTCTTTCTTTTCTCGAGAGGTTATCCCTGAGTTCAAGGGAGGCTTAACAATCACACGTGCGCATCGAGTTCCAGCTCATCCATTTCCCAATTCTCTGTTTCCCCGGACTATTATTGTTAATTCCGCTGATGTTCGTGTCAAAGAAACAATCCTATCACAGGCTTTTAAGCAAAGACAATTCCATGCCAATCCAACTACCAAATGTCGGATTTTTTCCGACATGTCGGCTGCCGCTGCCAGTCGGAGAAAAGGCTTTGTAAAGATTTTTCAATTATTTAAGGACAAGGGTGTGCAAGCCTCGCTTGCACAGCAAGCAAAGTTAAAAGTTTTGATCAAAGGCAAATTCTATTTGTTTACTGATGTTGATGAGGCACGCGAGATGCTTAGCCAGCTGGCGCAGGGTTAGGCCCAAATTGGATATTGGATATGATTGTGGGGGGGGCAGGTGAGGAACAGGGGGGTCACGGGATCGGGGGCGCAACAACAAGGTGCCTCTATGAGAGAGGTTAGTGCCATGTGGTCAGCGTGGGGAGCAAGTAAAGGTGTAGTACAGGGCTACAGGGCTAGGTGCTGGAGGGGAGCACCTGGGTTGGGGAGTGGGGTGGGTGGGGGAAAAAATGAAAAATTGAAGTTCTTGTTGGGTTGCGATGAAAAAATAAGTTCGCAAGAAGCTCTTTTCAATGATTTATCAATGATTTATATATATGTCTATTGGGGGGCTTAGAGTGATTTCCTTTAATGTTATTGGGCTGAATTATCGGGAAAAAATGTGCGCCATTAAGCTATGGATTAGGTCAGAGCGACCAGCAGTTGTAATGTAGCAAGAAACTCATATTTCTGCGGCTAAAATTAATTCCTTTACTATGTATCAAACCTGGTCCTTATACCGGGGGTTTTCATGCGCTCAAGAATCTCAAAATGGGGTCGCTCTTTTTTTAAATCAGAATTTAGATGCGGAAATTATCCAGTTTGAAGATGGTGGTGTTGGGCCACGTGTTTAATAAAAGATAGGAATAGACCAATCACTTTTGTTAGCTTTTATGCCCCAGTGGAAGACCGTGCCCCAATCTATGAGGTGTTATTTCAATCACTGCTGTTGGTTAGGGGGGATATAGTGATAGGTGGGGATTTTAACATTCTTATGGATACAAAATTAGATTCCACTGCTGCCTCGAGGAAACAATCTAAACCAAAGTCAAGAAGGTCTATTACGCTGAATATATCTTTATTGGATCTCTGTGACCCATGGCGATCAAAATTTCCACAGAAAAAAGAATTTACTTGTTGGTCGGGAAGACACAGATCCTCTTCTCGTTTAGATTTTTTTTGGCCTCTAGGTTATTAAAATTTTCTTATTTAAAATTCTTGCACAACGAATTCTCAGACCACGCAATGCTGCTAATCGAATTTGAAGTAGGGGAAGAAAATAAACCTTCTAAGAGATGGATATTTAATAAGAAGTATCTACAAGATAGCAACTGGGTCTCTTCTTTAAAAATCGAGATTGCCGAGTTCATTGCTCACAATCTAGACACGGCCGCTGCATATTTGTTTGGGACTCTTTAAATGTACATCTTGTCGCGCATGTACTTTTGCTTGCAATAGTACATATTATACTACAGCGTTCGGTAATGTTAAAATTCCCATCCAGGAACATCTAACTTGCAGATCAGAGTTTGCAGTATAAAAATTTAAATGTACCTGCAATTTGGAATATATTGGGAGCACTAAACTGCCTGTGCACAGGCGTATTTTGCAGCATATTCGTGCTATTGTGAACAGCAATAACGACTATCCGGTCGCCAGACATTTTAAAGCTGTTCATAATAATAAACTGAAAGATCTAGAATACACAGTCTTGTGCTCTGTACCACTCCCCTGCCGGGGAGGAGATCGGGAGAAATTATTGAGACAAAAAGAATCCCATTTTATTTTGTCGCTTGACACTAGAGCCCCCAACGGTTTGAACCTCACGGATGATTTACACAATTTTTTGTGATTGTGCATCTCGCATCCTGTTGATCTGTAAATTGTATCCTCAATGTGCTGCTAAGAAGTCATTCTTGAAGATGATGATTTAAGAGCTCCTTTGACTAGCTTAGCAGCATATTCATATCTTACTGATACATGTATCCTTTTGAAAATAAGTCAATTCACTGTGTATATTGTTTCTTCAGAGTCACTATGTATGTTTTATGCATATATCTTTTTGCTATTTAAGCATTATTGGGTTTTCATCACGTGCTTCCTAACTTATTATAGTAATGTTTTTAACACACCTTTATTCTTTGTTTAAACACGTCATTCTTTTAGCACTATATATATTTTAAAACAATTTTTTTTTCTTTTTTCTTTTTAGGCCATGCTATATTATACATTTTGAATTTGTCAAGCAACAATTGAACAAATGAATTGGATTCTAAGGACCCTGTGAAAAATCAAAGAAGGACCCTTCCTATTTTAGGGTTTATTCTGGGACACTTGTCGCTTCTTTGTCTATTTTTGGATGCTAATTAATTAATTTTCTGACACTTGTCATACATTTCTATATTGTAGCAATCCAAACTGAATTATGATTCACAAATTTGAAAAATTATTTATGTGTTATGCATCAAGCAGGGTCATTTTTCCAAGTACCTTTTACTTGTTTTTTGATTGTGCATGTTACTCACTCAACATGGCCGCTCACATTAGTCTGTCGTTTATTTTGCTTATTTCTTTTGACATGTGTCTATCGGAATCACCTGTGTGTATACCTATGAATTGGTTGAACATTTTGGGGCGCGTTATGTGAACAAGCTCCCTTGAGGAGTGAAATGCTTTATGGATGACATTATGTCCACCACTTTTCGTTGTATGGAATAAAATGCACTCGGCTTTTTCACTCGAAGAAAAGTTTGGAGTTTTCCTTTGCTGCCTGATGCTGTGAGTGTTTTAATGGTCATTGGAAAGAGGTCCTTACCTGGTTTTGTCCTTGCCGTCGAGTGGCAAGCAGGAACATTATTGAATATATATATATATAAATATATTACCTACGGTCGCCAGTAGATAGCTATAGTTAAAACCTAGTTTTCATATGAAAATCTTTTTTTGATTTGCTAATAACTTTGGAGTCGTTTGATGAATCTTTGGGAAATTCTCCCCCCAAAAAGTCTATCCAGGTCAGCTCCTAACCTGAAAGATTGGGGGTGATTCGTAAAGTGGGGGCTGAGAAAAAAGGTGGGTCCCAAAACAAGTTTTCCCCATGTTAATTTCCATATAACATTTTGTGACGAGCTAAAGCCCAAACTGCTGAACGGAATTACCCCAAATTTGGCAAAAAGGTAGAGCTTGGTTTAGACAGTGACCTTTTTTTAAAATGGTGTAAATCCGTTTAGTAGTTTTTGAGAAATTCAAAAAATAAGAGTGAAAAAATTATTTTCCCATAGGAAACTTTGTTCAAGGCTACAGACAAAACTACTGAACGGAATTACCCCAAATTTGGCACAATGGTAGTGTGTGGGTCAGAGAGTGAACATTTTTCTTAATGGTATAAATCAGTTCAGTAGTTGCTGGTAAATTAAAAAAATAAACGTTTCGATATCTGGGCAGAGCCTAAGTCTCGTGCGTGAGCTTCACTGTTTTTGGCTGCACTAATCCAAACCAGGTAGTGTTGGCAGCCATCTTGTTGCTCGGTAGAAGCGAGTCACCTAGACACAGAGTAACAAAGGTATAAAACAAGGAAAGGGGATAGGGTAGAAACACCCTGACCCCCTAGGCCTGCTCATGGGGTCCCAGAAGGACACCCAGTACCCAAAAAAGTATATTTTTTTTAAATTGGCGTAATTCGCGCTGGAGTTGCGAGTTTTAATTTAATGAGGCCCTTGGGTTGGCTATGTTGCGGGGGCATTTGTTAAAAAATAATAGCTGGGGCTGAGGTGGTTTGCTGGGGTCCGCGCAGCCCCGGGGCTTCACTCATGTTGGGAGGGGGTTGCGTGGCCCCCGTTCTGGAGGCCTGTATATGCTTATAACTTTGGCGTTGTTTGACGAATCTTTCTGAAACTATCCAAAAAGTTGTTTTTTTTATTAGGTCCTATATTAAAAGTTTGGGGGTGGATGGTGTAGGAGGGGTGAGAAAAAAGGGGGTCCCAAAACGTGTTTTCTCCATGCGGTTTCGATACGAACCTTTACAGAAGACTACAAGTGAAACTGCTGAACTAAATTATGGCATATTTGGCAGGGAGAAAGGTGATGGTCCAGAAAGCACGTTTTTGTTCAAATTGTGTAAATGTGTTCAGTAGTTTTTAAGAAATATCAAATTAAAAAAAATATATATTTGAGTATTCTGACGTGATTGGCTGACTGGTTACAAGCACGATCGTGCGGCTCATTGGCTGTGAACTGTTAAAAGCAGGTGTTGGCAGCCATTTTGTTGTTTACTCTGTTAGCTCGCATGTCTCTTTGTAGAAGCCATCAGGTCTGAAGTTTTACCACTGCAAGGCAACACTGGCATTTGTGTGAGATAAGCCTTTCTTCTGTTATCATTAGGTTGTGGCTATGGCTTTAGAAGCCCGTTCAAGACTGGAAATATACCGCAGGTCTGTCTCTGCAAGATACCCCTTCACGCTCCCTCTGCCCAACATCACCACTTTGCAGCTATGCCTTTAAAAGCCAATGCGTTGGCTCGCAGCTCTCTACCTTTGCGAGCTACTACGCTGCTGTGCCTCTACCTCTGCGAGCTACTACGCTGCTGTTCCTTTGGGAGCGGATGGCCCGTAGTTTTCCCTCTGCAAGTCGAGCCCACGGGCGGCAGCTCTCCCTCTGCGTGCATTGGTGCGGACTATTCATAAGTCACACTACATGAGTATTGAAAAGCCATTTTGTGATTCAGTCCGTCAGCTGACATCTGTCCGAAGCATTTCTGAAAACATACTGGAGTTCTTTCTCTGAGAGATACCCCTTTCACGCTGCATCTCCCATCATTAGCAGGTAACACACCCTCTTCCCACATCACCCAGCATACCCCCAACAACCTTCCGCAACAACAGCCAGCCAAAGAGGTAAAGAGTGAGACAGAGAGGAAGACAATGAGAGAAACTATGTGAAAGATAGGAAGAGTGAGAGATAAAGAGAGAAACAGTGCGAGAGAGAGTAAGAGAGAGAGAGATAAAGAGAGAGCTAGAGGAAGAGAGAAAGAAAGAATGAGACAGAGAAAAAGAGAAAGTGTGAGAGAGAGAAAGGAAGAGATGGAGAGGTAGTTTTGACACTGGAGAAAATCTTCGCAGCTCTCCTTTGTGCCACCGGTGTGTCTCCAAGCACATGCTGGGAGATAGTGCTACCCTCAAATTTTGTGATCTGAAAGATAGTATAGAATTAGAAATTGCAGAGTACATACAACTGTATACCCGTAATTACTTTGTTTCGCTAATGCTCAATGAGGCTGGTGCACCCTATCCACTCCCACTGTTTGGAGGTGTCAGTGCGCTGTTGCGCACCCAGACTGCTGCACACCATTCACTCCAACAGCCCAGAGGTGACTGCCCGCTGCTGTGGAAAGAAGTCTCTCTGCACACCTTGTGCCATTGGCGTTTGTGTAAGAGGGTCCACCACGTGCCAAAGCAACTTTGTTTTGCGTTCAGGATCCCCATGCATCATCGCAGATTTTTTGCGCATTCAGCTTTGGTGGTGTTGGGGGGGGGGCAGGGTGAACATCGATTTGTGATTCAAGGCCTGTTAGATAAAAAGCAAGATAAGATTGTGCGTCATGCGTCCATCAAAGGAGAGAGGTAGAGAGAGAGAGAAAGGAAGAAAGAGTGAGCAGAAGACAGAGAGAATCAGTGAGAGTGAGAGAAAGAGAGAAAAGAAAAAGAAAGAAAGTGAGAAGAAGATAGAGAGAAAGAGTGAGAAAGACGAAGCAAGAGAGAGAGAAAGAGAGAGAGTGTGAAGAAAGAGAGAGAAAGAGTGTTAGAAAGAGGAACAGAGAAACAGAGGAAGAGTGAGAGACACAGAGACAGACGAAGAGAGATACAGAGAAAGAGACAAACAGTGTAAGAGGAAGAGAGAGATAGAAAGAGTGTGAGGGAGAGAAAGGAAGAGATGAGGAGGGACACTGAGTGCCCACACTGTGTACAAAACCATCACAGCTTACCTTTATGCCACTGCTCTGTCTCCAACCATGTGCTGCGACCTAGTGGAACTCTCAAGCTCTCACATCTGAAAGATAGTACAAAATTATTAATGGCAGAGCAGGGTTGGATTAGGATTCAAAATTGGCCCAGGCACGCTCAAAAAAAGAAGTGGACCACATTTGGATTTTCCTTTCCTCAAAACACTTTTACCAAAATAGGGGGTTTGCCCTAATAATCCGCCTGCATCTGGGCAAGAAAGACCTAGCAAAAACAAAAACAATGCAGCAGAATAAATACAGCAACAGTTATTTCTATAGCTGATGGAAACCTAAATTAATATATCAATGAGAAATTATTCTCTAACCAACCAATTGTCTTAATTCAAAAACACACTCAAACTAGGTTGTAGGCTCGATGTATATCGTTATACATCCAATTCTTTTATATATATATTTGTGTTTCTTTATCACATGCAAAATAAACATTTACTTACAAAACATACAAATGTACATACAAACAATACACTTATATATCTGAAAACGAAAAACAGAATACTTGGAGCCCTAATCTTAGTTGTGCTGCAAAGCAAACTTACAAGAACCACAAGTACAATTCACAGTTCACATTAGTCAAGATCGCCCTCGTATCAACACCTCTTAGGGTATATGTCATTGCACCCTATTACACTATTAACTGGTGTTGCAATATTTTTCATTTACACATGAATTCAAATGGTACAGGACTTCTTTCTATATCAAGTTCTGTAAATTTGGTTCGCAGCCTTGCTTTTTACATTAGTAGGGTCACGTGTCCTGTGACGGCTTTGCTGGATGGGTGTGGTGTGGGTGTATACCAGCTGTGAGGGAGTGGATGTGGCATTTGTGTTGCCAGATTGGGCTAGATCACGCACAATTGGGCCATATTTTTCCGGTTGTGTGGTAACATTTTTGTTTGTGCTAGTTGCCAGATTATAAATGTACATTCAACGCTCCAGCAAAGTAGTATGTTGAAGCGTTTTATTAGACAAATATTTACTTGGCATACTGCTGCAACATCAATTCCAATGCATTAACTACCTGCTTGACGCTGTCACTGCCCCTCCTTCCCTAAAGTAGCAATATTGAGCTAGTTTGGGCTTCTTTTTAGTTGACTTTGAGCTATAGAAAGCTGAAGAAATCTGACAACACTAGATGCGGGTGTCCGTGTTGGAGTGCTACCTTCACCCCTGTTGCAAAAGCCAAAGTGTCACTCTGTGAGCCAAGTTCCACAATATGGCCAACATGGAAGGTACAGGGAATTACTAACCCTATATTCATCCATAGTTCCACACAAGAAAGATGGTGGACATGAGACATCTGTGTAGATATGAATGTTTATTGCACATTCAGTGGAGTGTTGCAGCTGTAGCAATACAGGGCCATGGAAAGTTGAAGTTCCATTTTTTGGCACATTAAGGGCTGCCAATTAGAGACAAGGTCGGTGTCGGAGTTAGGCTGCGTCAACATATGTACTTATATGTCATTTGAGATGTCATCAGTGATGTCACTGACCATGTCATGAATTATGTAATTTGTGACGTCATCTGCAGTGCATTGCGGGAGCGCAAGTTATAATTAGCTCAACTAACTATAATGGGGGAATTTCTATGGTTTTGTGTGAGTGAAATGTCTAACTAAGTATAACGTCCCTGAAACCTATGTTTTTTTTGGTGAATTTCAAAGGTTTTTTAAATGCTAATTTGTAACTATAATGTTCTTGAAACCTATGTTTTTTTCAGTGAATATATATAAATATATATATATATAATGAGTCAAGAAGGGCATCCTTCTGTGAATAAGGGTAATGATGACTTATTAAGGAAAATGGTAGAGGAGAAATTACGGTTTTCTGTGATGGATTTAGGTTTGCTTATAAAAATAAAAAGGAGAGCTTTGGATCTCTCTGAGGTAGAATACTGGTCCTTGAAGGAGGAGGAGCCGAATAAGCTTTTATGTCAGGAATGAAAAGGATGAAAAGGAAAAATATTGAGAATGAGGCAAAAGCTGGTTTATTAGTATGGCAGGGAGGTGGTCTAGGCACCACGCAAAAGGTGCCTAGACCACCTCTCTCTCACAGGTTCAGATTCAAGTGAAACCTGATAAGGAGGATTCCTATATTAGCAATGAGGATAGCAATGATGAGTTTGTTATTGACAACTATGAGGAGGATTGTTGGTATAGGGATAGTGATAAGAAAGAAAAAGTGATGTAGGAGAAATAAATTGTAATAGACCCACAGTGTGTTGATATGTTTAAGCCAGACATGATAAGGCACCCCAGAAGTGCAGACTTGTGACCTTTAACACATGTTTCTGAATTTATGAAGCTATGGATTAGGAGGCCTTTGGAGAAAGAGGCACTGGCAGTAATGAGGGCTGAGTGTTCTCATCTTGTGATTGAGAATAATGCATGCATGACTCCGGATTTAGATCATGATCTTATTAGTTTTCTTTTGAAGATGGTTCGCGATCCCAAAAATAGGTCTCAAGAGGGCCCTTAAACAGTGGCAAGATAAACCTCTGGACATCGTTGGTCCTCTTGCAATGATATTGGATATGGCTGAAGAAGCAAGGTCTAAGTCAGTTTCTGTGGCTCCCTAATTGTTGAGAGATTGGTCAAAAAGAACAATTTGTTTCCAGAGAGAGAGAACAATTCTTATGATTATGTATCTGGATGATTTCCTTCTTATGTTTCAGGATCAGAAGGAGTTGAGAGTACAGTTGTCTGTGGCTCGTAATCTGTTGGAGTTGCTTGGGTTCCTAATCAATTTGGAAAAATCTGTGCTGATCCCATGTGAGAAGATAGAGTTATTTGATTTTCAGGTGAACAATATTCTTGCAAACTTGAGTTTACCAGAAAAGAAAGTGGTGATAATAAAAGCAAAGGTGAGGCAGGTTCTAAAAAAAACCTACCATCACTTTGAGGTCTTAGCAAGGGTTATTGGTGTGTTTTCTTCTTCACTCCAGGCCGTATTTCCGGGTCCTCTTCATTACAGAGGTTTTCAGAGGCTGCAGGCAGAAGGCCTAAGGAATGGTTTATGGTGTGGAGACTAAGTATGGCTCACTTCAGAAGCTTGGCAAGAATTGAGTTGGAGACTAGACAATTTGGAAGCATGGACTGGCCAAGCGATTTTTTGGAAATGTCCAGATTCCATTTTGTAGACAGAAGCAAGCCTTTTTGGTTGAGGAGCTTGTTTGAATCAACAGGAGACAGGTGGCATATGGTCTTGGGAGGAGAGTCACAGCATTATAAATGGATTGGAGATGAAGCTCTAAATGGGTTTGGGAAAACTCTAAAGAATTTCAATGTTTTGTTGAAAATGGCCAATGTGTCAGCTGTCTCTTAAATAAAGGAATTGGGTGGCAGCAAATCAAAGAATTTAACTCAGGTTGCAAAGGAGTTTGGGATTTGTTTAAGAGCAAATAATAGGTTTACAGGCAAAGTATTTGTAGGTTATGTTCGATATGACAGCAGGACGGGATTACAGCAATTGGAAGCTGAGTGTTCATCTATTCAGGAGAGTTCAGAATGTTTATTGTCCTTTGGGTGTGCATCTGTTTGCAATGAGGCTGACCTTCTAGTTACTCGGGTACTTCAGCTGGAGACCAGATCCCCAAGCAGAAACTTTGGATGCCTTTTAAAAGACTTCAAGGGTATGGTCCTCCTTCCTCGAGGATTCAGAGTGTCGTTGATGGTGAGGAGACAGAAACTCAAAGATAAATCTGATCACTCCTATCTGGACCGCTCATCCTTGGTTCCCAAGGCTGTTCAAATTAGCTATAGAAGGGCATTTTTTAATACCAGTTTTGGAAGACAGGTTGACAGGTCCAGGGGTAAAGGTTCATCCTCTAGTTTTGGAAGGGGTTTTGAACCTTCTTCCTTGGAGGGAATTTTCCCAACTACGGATTATGGTGGACCTTGGTAGCCTTGGCATGTAGAGAGTTGTGCCCCTAAACACACCTCAGTTGATTGGTTGGCTCTCCAACTCACACGCCATCTACAGGCTACAGGCAAGTGACATTTAACTAGCATTTTGGACAGTTATTAGCTAATGTTGGATAGTGTTTTGGCTAGGTTGTTGATAGCATCATTTTGTTTTCAGATGTTTGGCACTTCAGCAGATGGTTTGTTGTTCCTAGGCTTAGGTGTGCAACCAAGCAGGAGCCTAAATTCCTAGGTTTATAGCGGGGAGTGGTGTTTAACAAGCAGTTTGACCACCACTTCACTAATGTTGGCTGTCATTTTGGCTACCTTTCTGCTAGCACTTTATGCTATTGTCTTATATGGTTTTGGCTAGTAGTTTGTGGAGTACAGCCTTAGATGTGCAAAGTGCAAACAAGCAGGAGCCTGGGTGCCTAGGTGCCTATGCATTGTGAAACATTCATCACATCATGATAATTTCTCACAAGGCTCCACAAGGTGCATTTCCCTCATTGCTTCGTTCCTAACCTCCTAATTGCCTTTCATCATGTCATACTGCTACACCAGTTCTCTGTAGCCTGATTGCACAATACATATGGCATAGTGCCTGCATAGCAATAGTTAGCTACACTATATAGCTCCATTTTGCTAATTAGCTCATAGTGCATAGCTCATAGCACGGCGCACTGCATGGCGCATAGTGCTTGAAATCGGAAGCCATTAAGTTTAAATTGTCTTGACTGCCTCAAAGCCCTATGCCCAATGATGTTGAACTTATTGCGCATTGCCTGCAAGTTTACCAAGAGGAGGCAGGGGAATAGTGCATGATACACCTACCTTTACTGACTAACTGCTCCTGAACCCTGCTCATGAGCTAATGAGTAGTTGCAGAGTGGGAAGTGGGCGCCCAGATCTTAACACTTAGGTGGGAGCACCCAATGCAATACAATGCTTAACCTACAACAAATACTTAACTCACTAAGCAAACCTTGTGGGAGTAAATTGTCTCCCACCGTATTACGCTTTGTACTATGCCTTATAGAAGAGGCTTGGACAGTGTCAGATGTACTCACATCAGTTTAGGCAAAATTTTGGACAACATTTCTGACCATACTTTGGAATCCACAGAGGACTCGTTAATGGCGAGTACAGCTGCAGTTCCCCAAGAGCAGTTTTGGAATTCTTTGTGAATTCCTAGATGCTCATATGCAAAGCCATTTTCTTAATGCATAATATGTACATGGTGTACTTGTATTCAAACATACCTTGCAATAGTGCAATTCGAATGCAAAAAGATTTTTTATTCCCCAAGGGGAAATATTTTCAATGCTGCGCCACCATCTTCCTTCACCCCCAGCAAGCGCGTTCAATTTGCAATGAAAGAGCCAAGAGAGGTTTGTGAATATGCAAAAGTATGTTAATTTGTGGGTGTTTACAATCTTCCTAGGACACTAGGAGTCTGCAACACAATCTGTAACCTATCAGGGTACATTTACTCACCTGGAAGGGTTCATGGGAGAAAATCTTTTCACAAGTGGAAACCACGTTTTCTGGATCCCAAACATGGATTTCCGCTACGAAAACCAGTTGTTTCCGCTAAATTCATTTTGAGTATGCAAATTGCTTAGAGCAGAGTATTGGTATCATGTATATCTAAAAGGCTCACTATGTGTATTACCAATCGCCAGGTATTGCAAGCCCTCCCTGATTGAAATATGCCAGAAAGAATAGTTGTATACAATAATGTTAATTATATTACAATACACACAATATTACTATAATTTATGTCATTGGTGTCGATAATGGATGCCAGGAAAGCTTCTGTACTAAAATCTTGGAAAAAATTAGAACTCTTATTACAAGCTGGTCAGATACATTTCCTGGGTGGAGGAAATACCGATTTGACTAACACTGAGGGGCACTGCGTTCCCTCCCCCAGGATTTCCGTAAGCCGGGATACTGGCCTGGCTGACAACACACCCAATAAAATCCCATGCTGGTACACCTACAACACCTACAACTGATCAGAGGAGGTACAAAATGTCTGGGGTAAAAGATCCAGAATCTGGCTCCTAAATTGGGAACCATATGCAGAAAAGAACCCGGTAATTCTGTTTTCCCCATCCAGAGCCTTCAAGTTTAAATTTCCAGATTCAGAGTTGTAGATAGAAGCCACAATTGTTAATTCTGCTCATGGTATTCCCAATCCTCTTCCCCCGAATTTCAGGCAACTCATAATGTTACCCTACATTGTTGTTATAAGTTATATTCAATCTACAAACCTGGAGCTACTGTATACTGGGTAAGTAACAAGCAGCTTGTTTTTGCCACAGGCTGAGGGCTGTGTGGAAAAATATACATGGTACCTTGGACCATTTAAGATGGCTCTAATATGACACTGATAAACCTGAGATTGCAGGCCCAAAAACTGAAGAAGCCTCTTATCCTTTCATCTTTGAAGTGGGTAGTATACATGAAATCAATAACAATAGTATCAGACAGTAATACCAGAACTAGTAGTCTATCCCTCCTTCCTCAGCAGCACTGAAAATCAAATCAACACTTGATTAGTACTGAGCACTTTGGCATCTTCTCCTGCTATGCAAATCCAACTTGTAAACTCTACACCAGTACTGCAGTCTTGCCAACTTTGAGGACAACTAGATAAATTCTACAATGGGCATGTGGGCCGATTGAACAATGATACAGTAGCAGGAAGATATTTTAAAGGTGCTTCAGAATTGGCAGTCAGGTGAGGATAATGTAAAGTTGCTTCAAAACAAGCTGCCTGGCATGTCCAAGTGCAATGACTTTTCTGAAGTACTTCCCATGCAGTTTGCCCTTTCGTCAATGACAGACGGGCTAATAAGTCGATTCTAAATGTCAAGTGATAAATACTGTTTAAATGGATAAGCATTTGATGCCTATTCTATTTGCCACTCCAGACTTGGATGAGCAGAACGATGCAGGTTTGTTCCATTTGTAGTAATAGGGGCAGCGAGGAGGAGGGAGAGCATCGCGGATGGTCATTGATGTATAGCGAAGTGCAGGTAGGGCATTGTGCGGTAGGGCATTGTGCACAGTCTTTGCTGTGGTGTGATGATCCTGTCAGGCATAGCGGATGGTCATTGCTGGAGCTTCACATTAGCAGTCACCATGAGCTATCAATGCTGTAGCGCAAAACGCAGATCTCGCACAGCCGGGCATCATTGGTGGTAGCTGTGGTGCAAAAAGTTGGGTTTGTCAGAACTTTGCATTGCCACTTTCCACAGGAGGTGGGATCTTGGCACAAACTGGCCCATTCGTGTTTGCAAAGAGCCTAAAACTCCAGGATTCCCCCTTTTATTTTGGAGGAGCACAACTGATGCCACATCAAGGGTCCAGGACCTGAGGGGCGCCTCTTGGGGATCAAGACCTCACTCCAGCAGGGGCCAATGGGGCTCAAGCAAGTCCAGTTGCAGGTATAGGCAGCAGGTCAGCTGGGCAGAAACAGGGAGCCCCTGGAGATTGTTATGTCCGGATGTATGACGTTAGCACGCATACTATTACCACGCATACCTTTACAACGCGGCATTTACAACGAATACCGTTACAACGCATAGCGCTTTGAGGTGCTGGATAGTGGTAAGTATAATTTTATATTCCAACTCCAGTCCCCGTGGACACTAGGGAAGGTGTTGGATATAAAATTAAACTTATTCCCTATCCTAGAGCGCCCCCCAGCGCAATGCGTTGTAATGGTATGCGTGGTAATGCCTGCGTTGTAATGGTAGTGCGTGGTAAAAAATGCGTGCTAAACGTTGTATACCGTTATGTCCCCATAGCTCTAAACAGGAGCCCAGTCAGCTGACCCTTGGGCTTTCTGCAGCCTGAGATTAAGGGTGCAGTTCCATTCTTCCTTCAAAGCAATCAGGGCATCAAGCAGCCGAGTTGCAGGACAGAAAAGTGTCATTCCTTCCGACAGCAAAGCAGCACCACAAATGGTCCTGTGTAGTTTCCACAGGTCCAGGAGTGTACTGAAGAGTTGGGTCTGAGAGTCCAATATTAATAATTAGTGCCAGCTCTGAAGTTGGAGAATGTTCCAGAGAATTCCCTTTGAAGTACTTGAAATGTCCTGCCCCGTTCTTGATGCATGAATAATACAGTGGTGACAAGTCATTTAGGTCAAGACTCGGCACAACCTATTCAGTTGCAAGTGGGACTGGGTCCAGCTCTGCCCCTCATTCTACCAGTTGATGGCCAATCTAGGAACACCTAATCCCTCTATTGTGTGGCTCTCTTGGAGAAGTAAACAAAGTCCAACTGTCACCTACACCCACTCATGGGACCTAGGAAGAGGATGCATGTACCTCATAGGGCAGAAAAATTCCAACTTTCTAAAAGTGGCCTTGTGAAAATTGTAATTTAAAATCTGACTTTACCATTAAAGAGGATTTTAATTACAATTCCTCAGACACCAAACATGAAATGTTTGCCTGTTCCAAATAAAACGTTAGCACTTATTAAGTGTAATGAAGCAATCTAATATCATCCTATGGGAGATATAGTCCTCAGAGTTGTGAAAAATTCATTTTGGAGTTTCTCACTGTCTGGACATGTAAAATTAAAAGTACATGCCCAGCTTAGTAAATACGGTGCACTCTGCACTATGGGCTATTTAAGGCCTACCCAGGGGTGACGTATAGGCATTAAAAAGGAAGGTTTAGGCCTGGCAAAAGTTTTATTGTGCCAGGTCAATATCCCAGTCTAAACTGCACACACAGGATGCATTGACAGGCCTCAGACATGATTAAAAGGACCACTCAAGTGGGTGGCACAATCAGTGTTGCAGCCCCAGTAACAGCATTTAATTTATAGGCATGGGGTACATGCAGTGCCACTTTACTAGGGACTTACAAGTAAATACAATGTGCGGATTGGACGTAAGCTAATTTCATAATGTTTAAGGGAGAGAGTAGAAGTACTTTAGCACTGGTTAGCAGTAGTAAAGTGTGCAGAGTCCTAAAAGCCAAAAAAACAGGTTCAGAAAACAGAAAGGTGAAGGCAAAATATTTGGGGATACCCTATAGAAAATGCCAAATCCATCAATATGTAACTAGGAATATGCCTGGTCCTGCTATGGCCTCATGTTTTCTTCATAAATAAGTGAATCCATCTGGAATCAAAGCATCTCTGAAAGAAATGCTGTGTAGTATAACAAGGTAGAAGAGCATATGCAGCAGAATGGCTGCATTGTGCAGTAATAGAGGTGATAAGTGATGAATGGGCCACTACATTACAAGTTCCTTACACATTTTACATGTTTTACATTACATATATTTACAATTGTATACAGTACAGTTTGATAACAGTTTGATAGGATTAGAACCCTGTCTCAATGTTCTAATCTTTTACATTAAGTCCTCGTATGTGTGGTGACATGGTGTTTGATAACCAAAATGCCATTGTTGCTGCTTGAGGAGGATGGACAATACTGGTGACTGGCTGTATTCCTCCTTTTTTGCTGGAGTTCTTGATGTATGTATTTCACCTTGCTTGAGTTCTTGATGTATGTCATTCACTTTCTCCTCTCTAGACTGATTTTGGGCTTTTGATATACGTACACTGATATCTTTCATGAATGTGTTAAAGCTCCTGTTGGAAAATGGCTTTCTCTGAAGGGTCACTCCAAACTTTTTGCCTTCCTCCCCCTCTTTTTCTGACCTTGTTTTTGCTGGCTTTAGGACTCTCAGCACTTCACCACTGCTAACCAGTGTTAAAGAGCATAAACTCTCTCCCTATAACATAGTAACATTAACTCATACCAATTGGCATATTTAATTCACTTATACGTCCCTAGTAAAGTACACTACATGTGCCCAAGGCCTGGAAATTAAATGCTATTAGTGGACGTGCTTCTAAGCAACAGTGGTCGCAGGAAAAGGAAATGCGCAAGCAATGAATATAGACTCAGTCGTTACTATATTACATAGACATGTCCAGCCGGACAGAGGTCTGATATTTACTTTTTAGTGATTTGCAGAAAAAATGTTTTACTTTACAGAACAATACATCAAGTGGGAAACAAGCCTGTGCCCTACTTAGCCAATAGAATACAAAACAAGGGGAAAAAAATCAAAGACAAACAGGGGGCTCAGGCAAAGCTTTTCGGTTTGTTGTGCATAAGGATAAGCAGTGTCAAGAAAAACAAATTGCATAATACACCTTTACAGTTTAGTAAACACAGGTTTTTAGTGTATAAGGTGTTTCAAAGTGTCGGCAGCGTTTCGATCCAGCAAGGGAATAAGCGGATCATCATCAGGACATAGAATGTATGCCTAACAATTTAGAGCCTCATACGCCTGGGGAGTGAAAATGAGCTTGGTTGATTTAACAAGCACGTCATAGTTAATGCGGATTATGTCACAAATTTTTTATGAAATTTTTACCCCTAAATAGTTAGCAGCCTGACATATCCCCAAAGTTACCCCATAGGTTTATAGTTGACCACTATCTGGGTTTTGTTCACATTTAATTTATAGCCGGAAATATTGCCAAATTTTTCTGCTTCGAGCATAATACCCTCTAATGCTGATGTGACATTGGAGGAATATATTGCAATGTCGTCCGCATATGCTGTTATTTACAAGCAATGGGATCCTGAGCTAAACTGGATTATCCTCGGTTGTACGAGGAGTGCCAGCAGGAATGGCTCCATGGACAGGGCAAAGAGCAGAGGTGACAGCGGGCACCCCTGTCAAGTGCCCCGTGCAATTGAAAGGGCAGAGGATAGCATACTTGAATAGCTGATTTTAGCCGTGGGATTATTGTACAGAGCCTGAATCCAGCTGACCACTTTGCCCCTGAAACCAATGAAAGACAACACGGACCAGAGGTAGTCCCACCCCACCCGGTCAAAAGCCTTTTCGGCATCTAACAAGATCATGCTGAGTGGGGAGGTTTCTGTCTCTGCTATGTCGAAGGCTGTGATAGCTGTGTTAATGTGGGTCGTACTGTCCCTGCCCAAGACAAATCTGTGTTGCTGTTCGCTAACGATCCGAGGGACAACCACGGCCAGCCTGTTTGCCAAAACCTTAGCGAAGGCTTTCGGTCTGAATTAATCAAGGAAATTGGCCTGTACGACCTGCATTCTTCAGCTGGTTTGCCCTTTTTTAAGAAGAAAATTATTTTCGTTGTGTTCCAGTAGTTCGGGACCTTCCCTGTTGCCCCAATATGTTGTATAACTAGGAGTAGAAGGGGAATTATTTCCTCCATACAGATTTGATATAATTCCACTGGAATTGAATCCTCCCCTGAGGCCTTCCCCTTAGGTAAGGATAAGATAGCCTGCCTTAGTTCTAGCTCGGTAATATCATCCGACAGATGTTCTAAGCCAGATAGATTGTGTTTTTCCTTAAAGTTATTTTCCAAATAATCTGAGATATCAGATGTAAGTGGTTGGTTCTCTGGGGTATAAAGGGTATTATAATACTCCGTAAATTGTGTCAGTATCTGCGCCGGTTGGTTATAAATAATTTGATTCGCACCTTTTATACATTTAATACGGGTCTGAGCTCTATCATCTGCCACTTGATAGGCCAATAGCTTGCCAATTTTATCCCCCTCTTCATAATACTGAATTTTAGTCTTATGCATTTTAGTGCAGCTTTTTTCAATAAAGGTTGTCTTGAGATTAGATTTTAATGTTCCAAGTGTAAGCTCTGTTTCAACAATATTAGTGGAGCACAAACGAAGTGAGTCAGCCAACAGAATGTCATATTCCCTAATATCTGCTATTAGTTTATTATTAGTTTTACGGCATTCCGAATTCTGTTTATAAATATATTGTTGAGCGTGGCCTCTAATGCTTGCCTTACAAGTGTCCCAAACGCAGATGTGAGAGGCCGTATGAAGATTTATTTTAATAAATTCACTCCGATACAACTTGAGCTGAGAGATGTAACCAGTATCTGTCAATAGATAATGGGGAAATGAAAACAATCTGGGAATATTTTGGCCTTCAGAATAGCTATATGTTAATAAAATAGGGTTGTGATCGGAGGACACCCGGGGGCAAATTTCCATAGAGATATTCTGGATTATTTGATCCGTTGCCCATGCCATGTCAATGCGTGAACAAAGTTTATGAGGGGCCGAGTAGAACGTATAACCAGGTATGTCTGGATAGAGAGAGCGCCACACGTCTTTAACATTGCGTACCCTACTGATATCTAGAATAGCAGTCCTCACTTTATGCATACGCTGCAAAGTACCCAGCCTTGTTGTATCCTGCTGGTAATCCATAATACAATTAAAATCCCCCATTATAATAAGTTCTCCCTCCCACCACAACAATTCCAAGTTCAGTTCATCAAAAATAAAAGCTTCATCCGTATTGGAGCCATAAATTCCACAAAGTACATATTTATGATTGCCGATACAAACTTGCGCTATAAACCAGCGACCCAGTTAATCAGTACCAGATTTGATCGTTTCAATTCTAGATCTTTTGTCTTTTAATATAGCAACTCCCCTAAGCGAAATCTGTTGAGAGGAACAAACTATAACCTCATAACCCAGCTGGTTAAGTAACTTTCTATCCTTATAAGAAATATGTGTCCCAGATAAAAAAATTAGCTGAGGATTGTACAGCCTTAATTCTTCAGAGATAAGTTTTCTTTCGTTCTTGCTATTTAGGCCTGATACGTTTCAAGCTAAGCATTTTAAAAGATGCATTTTAATCGGTAATTTAAACCAGTTTTGCCATACTGTACATTATTGTGCAAAAAATATAGTGACAAACAACAATACCTTCCTTTCAAATTTAAACCTTCCTCACAAGGTGCTGTCTTTTTAATTTTTTTAACCATACCTCAAACAGCTACCCCTCGGAGAGCCTGGGCCCACCCCTCTCCCCCCTTCCCTCCACCCAGAACCAGAGGGAGCCCCCTCTGTGACTGCTGCCGTTGGATGGGCAGCTCAGAGCACAAAAGCACCGGGGCCCCTAGACCACTAGGCTTTCTTTTATAAACATCAAGAAAAGATATAAAAAAAGAAGCATTTCAGTTGCTACCCGCCCAGAACTAAAAAAAAAGTCAAGGGGAAAAAAGAAAGTAATCGTTGCTCAAATTTTAACTCAAAGCGTAGCTCATCTTAGACAGCATTATTTCTGCCTCCTTCTCATCCGAGAAATAATAAGTATGAGCTCCTTTAATGACTTTTAACGAGCAGGTTCCTGCAAAAATGCTTGTCCCCCAATGGCTTTAAAGGGGTCTATCAACTTTTTTAATCTCCACCTCCTATCCATTGTAGGTTTGCTCAAGTCTGAGCGTACAAATAAAGACATATTCTCAATCTTGATAGGAGAGTTTGGGCGTGCTTTTAAAGCTACTGCCTGCCTTAAGAGAAGGTTCCCAAAATAAATATTAAAGGGCCTTGGGTATTTGCCTTCCCTATTCTTCTGAAATGGGGGAAGACGATGTGCTCTCTGGACCTGAGAGTCCCAATCCAAATCAGCTAAATCAGGTAGGGCTTTGTTTAGTAATTTCACCATGTAAGCCCTTGCGTCCGACCCCTCAGCCCCCTCCGGAATACCAAAAAGTTTCAAATTTGATCGGCGTTGGCGGTTCTCCAAGTCCTCGACCTTCAATTGTAAAGCAAGAATCTGACTTTCGTGGTCATTCAGAGCTGTTTCAGTGTGAGCTGCGCTATCTTCGATACCAACAACTCTCTGCTGAAGGGTCTCTATTTCCTGTCACATCCCACCTAGTTTAGAGGTCATTTCTGTCAGTAAGTTCTGAAGCTTGGTATTGTCTCCCCGTTTTACTTTTTGTATATTCAGCTAGTTGCATTTTATGTAGTTTTATTTTGTTGTCTATTAACAAGGATTTGGAGTAATAAATGGGTTTTTTCTAAACTCCTAACCCTTTTCCACTGCTGGTCTGATTAGATTAGAAATATTAAGTATCATCCATCCAAAGTTCCAAATTGTCCTTATTATTGCAGAGGTTGGAGTGGGAGTAGTAATTGTGACCCCTTTAAAGTCTAACACTTTTATTACTTTTGCTCAGGTGGTAGGGGGAATAGTAAATGTAACCCCCCCAAAGTCCAACATTTACACTTATGTTGCTTAAGTCGGAGTGGGAATAGTACATTTGACCTGTTAAAAAAAGATAATTAGTGTTAGTTGTGAAAGATGAAGGTCCTTCTCAAGCAATAGGTCTAAAAGCTTCCATCTATTGGGAACTAAATACCCTGCTTTAGCACTGGACTCTTTCAAGATAGCGAGGCAGAGCAGACCAAGGACTACTTAGGGGAGGTGGTGTGGACTAGTATCCCAGTCAGTAGGCATGCAACAATCAACACCCAATAAATCATTGACCTGTCAGTGCTTTTACTTACAACAAGAATACATTCTTTATTAATCACACCCCTATATAGCCATGAAGCTTATAACCACAATAACGTGTCATTGGACTAGACACAAATGAATGGGATACCGTTATCAAAAGATAGGCCTACGGGGTTTGCCTGTTTATCACTACATTGATAAAAGAAGCAATATGTCACAGTAAACCAATACTCCACCAGTAAAATAACTAAGGATGGTACAATCTTACAAGACCATCAATTAGACAAGTAATGATTCACTGGTAGCTTTGTGGTTGTCAAAAAAGCATTTAAAACCATTCAACGTTCTTTAGGAAAACTCACCTTGATTCAATGTTAACTTTGTCATTGTCGAAAAAGCAGAATCATTAGACTACATTGTGTTTACAAGCCTATTTCTATCTTTTAAATTCTGCAAGTGCAGCCTTAGAACCCACCAACAGTGGTCCCCACACTCCAGAACCTTTACGCCACAGCAGAAGCTCCAGATGAGTTTGAAAATAAATCAACGTTTTGTTGGGCCATACATGTACCAACCTGAGAGATTTAGGGCAATGATGTAAAACTGATGAGAGATTATTTTTGTTGGGGCTGCTGCATGCCTAGCATGTGTTGGCAAGCCAAAAATACCTTATATACATTGGTAGACCCCATGCCCTCTTTAGGTAAACACAGAAGCAAAATATGTAAAATGATAGCCCCTCATTGGGTCATTAGGCCATTGTTTGCTTTTTTCCAATTCTTTTATTTTAAATAAGCTGTAATGCTATTAATGTTGGTAGAACCCAAATACTTTCTGTTGTAAGTCTGATTTGTGGAAGAATGATTCACTAGCAGATGGAAGAGCTGACTTCATTTTACAAGAGGATAGAGGCTTGGAATTACTGAGAGATGGTGGATGAATATGACGGGACTCTTCCAAAGCAGAACTGGAGCTGACCCCCCCCCTCCCTTGACGGACGAAAGCTTAAGAAAATCTTTAAGGCTTCTTTGTGTAGTCTAGTCATAGACTGTGCTCTGTTGGCAGCTAACCCTTCTTTGCTCAGTTTGCATGCTCTTGGTTTTAACTTTGTTGCTCTCATGAAGCTGGTAAGAGGCAGGAGCTGGAAATAATGAGGGTAGGCCACCCTGGGGTAGTTGATGGTGCACTGGAGGGCAAAACGGAAGGAAAAGTGTTGTCACTCGGGTGATAGGCACATGGTCAACATTGCTAAGTTAGCATGAGCCCACCAGACATGATGCTTTTGCGCACGTTACTACACGCCTTGGTTTTTGCACAACACTGTTTATGCCTTTCACATGAGAACTGTCTGCTGCATGTATTATCTGCCTGTAGCTGGAGTTTAGTCTGAACATTGTGGGCAAGGTTGATAAACAATGCCCCTTGTTATTCTGCTCTGATCAGTCCCTAGCACCTACACAAAACATGCTAATGCAGCTGCTGCTGGAAACTCGTACTCTGATATTATGGGATGCATTTTTAGGTAACACACACTCTGAGAGGGAGCTTTTTAGGGAGAAGAGCAATGCGGTCCTATGATGTAGAAATACAACCTAGGCACTAAGTTATGGGGTCTGCTGACAAAGCAGTGAGATCTTCTATTACATAATAATACTTCTTCTTACCAAGGGGAGGGTGGTTAAGCTTTATAGTCCTTTCTCCACTGTCTTTATAAGATGACATCTCCCTTTATGATATATTGCCTAGCTGCAATGCTAACTGTATTAGTTTTATGCAATTTTCTGCTGGTTGTGGCTTATATACTGCATTTTAGAGCACAATAGTTAAAATAAACATTTTAAACTATATTCGTGTTTTATTCAGTTCTTATTGTGGACAGGTTTGAGAGTGTGAGCGAAAAGGTGTGTCTTGTTACCACAATTTCAGAGAGATCCAGCATGGTTGTGTTCTGGGGTGTCTAATCATTTGCTTCATCATGAGTGTGTAGGAGAGCGAGTGAGACACTATAGCTAGTCAGTCCTTGGTTCGTGGGCACTAAGGTGGTGGGTAGGCTTAGCCCCTATACACCGTGGTCCCATATTCCTGTGCATAGTTCTGTGCATATGAGAATCAATGCAACATGACGCCACCAAAGTTTGGTATGGTACTTATTCACAAGACCCCTGAGTATGGCTTGTGCTTGTCCACAATACCCTCTCACCAGTTTCGAAGACGACTGTGGTACAATGGAGTAACCTCCTATATATGAAAATTATAGGCTTTTTCAAGCTTGAATTTATAAAAGGTTTTCTTTGTTCTAGAGCCTGGCTTTGCACTACATTTTCTACTATTTCTTTCTAGTGTTTCCAAATGGCACAACCGATTGTTATTGCTGTGCCTAACTGCGCCGAGGTTATGGTCCATTTGACTTGTCATGAGGTCCCCGTTGCAGGTGCTGATTTTATATTTGTAATTGAGGCGAATGCAGCATAACGATTTGAAGTCTATTACTCTTGGGTTAAGTTTCCAGTTGTAGATGGGAACGATGATTTATTTCATGAAAATGAACGTGGTGCCGTTTCACAGGTATATTGTCCATATTGTTGACTTAAAGTTCCGTTGTCGGTTTGGAAGCACACCATATGGTTTAATGACGCACTTCCTCACCCTGTCTCCTTGGTCCGCCTCGGCCCCTTATCAGTCGACGTGTCCACATGACCCATTTTGGCAGGATTTACACCACATCCAGATTATCTTGGTGTTTCACACACAGAGCTATGCATTTTACACACTTCATTAATTCATATACACAGAAGTGTCATTCAATTCTTGGCACGTAATGTTCCGGCTGCACTGGTTGGTGCAGCTCAGACACAAGGGCAAGGTGGTGGTTTATTTATCAGTCCTATCATGATTAATTCAGTGATGGGAAACGTTCACTGAATAGGGATGAATCTATTTTCTGGTTGGCCAAAAGGTTTGAGCACTTGAAGCTCTTCTTCCACATACGTCTCCAGTGGATAAATACAGGCCTCTGATTTTAATTGAAGAAGAAAACAGAGGGAAATAGATGTCAGCTCAAGTTTATCTGGTACACAGTAGAAGATCACCTCATTTTGTAAGACAATTGGACAAAACAGTTTGTAACTGTGGGCCTTATGTCAAAGATTACTTACCAGCGCACACACTTCTGGAGGGACCAGGTAGCCAGCACTTCAGACAAAACTCCCACGGCTCTTTCAAAGACACTACATCTATTGGGACGACAATCAAATCATCCCACTGTTCCCTGATAACTCCCCACACTGCTTCTTTTTTTTTACAACTCTTGTGGTTTTCCCACATCCCTCTTACCTTCCTAGAAGGCAGAATAAATGGGACAAGGGAGGCAGAAGCAAGATTAGAAACAAACAGGGCCACCCGCCAATGTTAAGAGGGAAGAAGAGTGAAACAATGGGGGAAAAGATTGAGTCAACCTGTCCCCAGTAGTTTCTAGTCACTCAGGACTTTCGGAGGTGTGAGCTGTGTTACTCTGGACATTCTGAGCTCCGTGCTTCCATCATTAATGTCAAGGAATGGCGGATGTTCACTCTAAGACCCAGGCCCATCTTGAATCCACCCCTGGAGCAGGGCCAGAAAAACTAGTTTGGGACTGCCTTTATTCTAGAGTAGATACCTCCTCTCTGGCTTTGCCTGGCTCTGCCAAGCCAGGCCACAGCGCATCTCACCAATAGCTTTCACCCTCTGAGGCACTCCGGATGTAGCACCCTAGTAAATGGTTATTGGCCAGGAGGCAGCAAGTCAGGATCAACGACAGGCAATCCCAGAGGGAAAGAACCCGTGGGATAGGAGCACTCCAAGCTACCTCCATGGACACCAGTGTTCAGCAGCATGTCGAACACACACACTCACACACTCACACAAACACACACACACAGGGGTTTATTCCTGGACAAAGGTTGTAAAATATGAATGCAAACACTATATGTGATTTGCAAAAATGGAATACATACAATAATATATATCATCTGAGTCCTTTATGCATGCATTTAGTGTACACATTGTGCACAATACTTTTCTGCTAAATATGCAAAATTGATCATTCACAGAGGTGCATCAGAGGACTAGGTAGGAAATGCAATACAATTTTGATTGCTACACTCAAAGTCATAGCTTGTTCAGGTCGAATACCATCTTGCCATGCATTTTCCACACTTATGTATGAACTTTTACCCTAATGAATTAACAGGAACTAGCTTATTAATTGCCGGATATGTCTCCATTCTGTTCAATATTGTCAGTATATGTTTAGAAAGGGACTCAGAATATTCTTTGGCATGCATTATGGTTAACAATTACATTTAATTTCAATAGAGCACTATGGGTTCTTTTTAGAAGGCAGATACATTTAGAACAGGTATTGAAACCCCTTTTAGTTTTAATCCAATTTGCAGGAAAACTTAATTCTCACTGGTGCAAAGGAAATTTACAATTGCCTTCGAATTACAGTAAGCTGAAGACAATTTACATTCACAATAATCACTAAAAAATAAAATAGAAAGTATGAATGCAAAGAAAAAAACATTGGCGAAAATTTTGCCCACCAGCCATCAAACTGAAGTATGCTTCTTTTTAGTAAGAGGTGCTTAAGTAATCAGGGAAAGTGCCATCAATCACTTTGCAAGAGAGCCAGTGTCTGAGCTGGTCCACTGCCCTATGTTGTATGCTGTGGTGGATGCAACTAACATGCAAATTAAATTTTAACAGAACAATGGATTAAGAGGTCTGACCCACTCCCTGTTTATTATTGTACATATGCATTATTATTTCAAATTTAGAATGTCTTTTGAATAAACGAGACTGATAAGACAGCTAAAGCTGTTGGTAGGCCAGAACCAATGAATGCACTAAAAGGAGTACCACTATGAGTATATTCATGGCTCTCAAACAAGATATCCGACCCATAATAGCACAAGAATGCTCAGGGGTCCTTATAATGCAACAACTGACATACATATACAATGATATTGCTAATGAATTCACCATAACTCATAAATTGCAGAAAATATGTCCTTTTATATAAAACCTAAAACACTTTGACATTATGCGGGCTCTGTCTCACTCTTGGGGTTGTTGATCCAGCCTGTATTTTGGCCGGACCGAGATGGCTAACTTTTTCCTATTGTGATTCTGGCTGGACTTTTTTAATAGGTCAAAGTACAAAAATCTAAGGTGCACAACAACCTGTATATGTGTGTATTGAAAGGGTGCCCTTATCTTCATTCTTGAGCTTTTCTAGAGACACTCTCCGATTAATCTGTTTAGCAGTATGAAAGTGTACAGGGGAGAAATCATTAAGAAAATCACTTTGGCACCAATTAGTGATACTTAATAACCAAAGGACAGTTAAGGAAGGTTAGTAAAATTTTATTACAAAGTCAAAAATAATTTAACGTAAACACATCTCAGCACGATAGTGTAGAAATACAAAGGAATTATCATGAAGCCAAATCTACTCATCCAATGCAGATGATGCAGCATAAGTAAGACAATTATTTTGAGAAGGAGAATACAGATGATTAGGAAGCAAGGGCTAGATGTACAACTGATATTTGCATGCGCAAACGGGTCTTAGACCCGTTTGCACATGTAAAAATCCTTTTGGCCATGTACAAACCCTATTTTGCGGCTCGACAAAATTTGCGACTCGCAAAATAGTGTTTTGCGACTTGTGATTAGGAAGTGGCTTTCCCTTCCTAATAGTGACCCCAAATGCCATGTATGACTGTTTTGGGACCGCAACTGCGTCGCAAAACAGTCACAGTTTACCACCATTCACAGAAGGGTAATAAACCATTCACAAACTAGAAGGGGACCCGTTCCCCTTCGTGACAGACTCTAAAAATATTTTTTAAGGGCAGATAGTGGTCACTGGGACCACAACCTGCCCTTAAAAAATGAAACGAAAACGTTTAATTTTTCTTTTTTTAAATACATCCTGTTTTCCATTAAGGAAAACGGGCTGCATTTTAAAAAAAACTGCTTTATTGAAAAGCAATCCCAGACATGGAGGTCTGCTGAGCCCAGCAGCCCACCATACCTGGGAGGGCCAGCCATTCCCAATGGTGTCTCAAATTGAGAGTGCCTCATGAATATGCATGAGGCATGCAATTTGCGACCCCATTGGGAATCGCAATCAGTGTCGCTATTGCGACGTATTTTGCGAGTTACAAATTTCTTGGTCGTACATCTGGCCCCAAGAGTTCAAATTTCCCTGCATTGAGGGTTGATGAATGAAAAGAATTAAATCTATCCCTACACTTTTGCTAAAATTACATCCCTACTTTGCTTGGTAAGCATTAATTTAAGTGGAAAATAAGCCTTCTTAAGAATTCTCTTCACAGTCAAGATGGGTCAGGTAGCATAAAGCCATCATCACAAAAAAAGAGCATGCTCTGAGATGATCTCTCTCCAATGTCAAGAAAGATGGAGGGACACTTTCCATAGCTCCAACATTCAGTTATCCACATGTTGAGTTCCCATAGTGCACCTCACACATGACATCCACTCTGGGTATGATCCTGAGCGTAGTTTCCACGGTGTTCTCCATGTACAACCTTTGCATCATTTTGTCCTTGGCTCCCAAGTTTTCTCCCATGTAATATAGCCTTATAGCCCGCCGTAGAGGGCTACACCGGCTATTAAAGGCCCTCTCGAGCGTTAAAGGCCCCGATCCGAAGGTGAGGGCCTATAACAAGGGAGAGAGAATGGTCTAATAGCCTTGTAGCCCTTCGTAGATGGGCTATACCGCTATTAAAGTCCGTCACTAGAGGACAGAATGGTCTAACAAATTGAACAAAGGGTTCTCGAAACTCGAGGGGATATAAATCCCCTCGAGTTTCGAGAAGCCTTTGAAGAACATTGGAATGTTGCTCTGCGGGCCTTTACCGGCCCGTAGAAGCAGGGAGCACTCCATTGTCTGCAATGGAGCTCCCAACATTCCAATGTTCTAGTACCCAATGTCTCCTTTATCGACCCAAGTCATGTGATTGCAACTTCTTCTCTCTTTGCCTACCTGCTGAAACAAAGACATTATTCTGCCTAAATGAAGGCTTCTTTGCCTGCAATACAAAATGAGGGAGAGAACAGCTTCCACAGCACAAATGAAATTCCGAACATTAATTATAAAGCGAGAGTTATCAGGAGCTTGCATTTCAGGCCTACAACTGTAGCTAACATAAAAATAAATCAATTAAGCATTACGAATTCACATAATATTTAATACAATTTTCAACTACTACATTTACCTACTTATGAAAATACCACCATTAATAAACACATGTAGTACATGAGTTTGTCAGTTTTCACAACACAAGTTCTTCATGTTAGCGTTTTCTGATAGTCACATCCACGTTCTACGTTAATTTCTCCACAGTACTTGTCAATAGGTTAAAATATGTCACGTAGTTAAGAAAATACAATTCACAATTATAACACTTCATGTTTACACAAACAGGATTATATGTGGGTGCGCTCTACACGTGATTATGATGAATCCCTACAAATAAGAGTATTTGAATACGGGAACTCTGCTCCATCAGTTTAACCTCCTAATACCCTACTTTTCATTCAGCAGCGATTCTTATCACAAAGTAATACGTTTCCTCATGTTCATAATTTGACATATGGAGCATTTACATCATTTTAGAAAGCACTGCTTCTATTGAAAACATTATTTTCAGCTGAAAGTTTTCTGATACTTGTTTAAACACTTTTGATGGCATTTTGGTACCAGATATACCCTGGCCACTAGGAAGCCATGCCATGATGGGCACGCTGCTCTGATTTGTGCATGTCGAGGGGTATATCTGCCATTTTTGCAGCATATGTAGCCTCTCCAGGGCTCAAGGATTTGAGGGATCTTATGGACCCCAATAATGCGAGTCTTTTACTACCCAACTGCATAGTTGGGGCCCTTTTTCGTAGCCTGCCTTAAGGCACATTGCACAGTAGCTATACTACTGTACCAGTGACCAGGTGACCGTGGTGCAGACAGAAGCTATGCACTAGTTGAGCAATAATAATTTTTTTTCTCAAGGTTCCTTGACCACTGTAAATGACTCCTGTGGCCACCCGTCTCATTCCCATTTCCATACCTCATGGACATTTCCTCTTGTGTCACTACTTCAAACGTGGGTCGTCCAATCAAAAGATGAGATAACGAAGGACTGGTCTTCTTTAGCCTGTGAGACTTACGATCACATCTTCAAGCCATGAAAGTCTTGCCTTGCGGTCAAACAGTCCTCTGATTGGCTGACTGGATCTCAACATTCACAATTGGATTCTGATTGTTTTTAATAATGTTGGACAGGTCTAAAAGTGGATCCAAGATATCACATTTTAATGAAGCTGTGTGAATGTGTTTGTGCATGTATGCATGGATACATGTGCGTGTATTCTGGGTGGGTGTGTTCATGTGTGTGCGTGGATGTTAGTTTGTATGTGTATGTGTACGTGTGTGTGTTTGTGTGTCTGTTTACATGGTACATTCCTTAGTTAACAAAAACATGAGCTAACTTTCCAAATTTCCAAACGCTTTTACTGGCTTCCTCTTAAATTGTGGGTAATATTCTGAACCTTAGGGAAGTTGACCAAGGTTTTGAAGTGCTTGATTTTTTATGCGTGCTCTAGTTATTAGACATACTTACTCCAACAGATGTTGTGTTGTTATCTACAAATTGTGTTCTGCCACTACAGATCGCAAAACAGGACTTAATGAAACTCCCTTGTTTTGCTTCAGTTTCTAATTACATTTCAGTCTTTGCAGAGCGTGGGGCTTTCAGACACAGTATTAAAGCGAACCTGTTCAGGGGTCTTTTCTAATATGTTCTATGTTTTGATCTCCGAGGTGGAATTGCTTCAACCAGATTAATTTAAGTGGCTCTTACATTTGTTTGGCGCAATACAAACACCCTCCCTCAATTCTTTTTTGATCTTTTCCCTTCTCCTAGCCTCTGAAGTGTTGCGTGTGCTGAGTGGCTGGGATGCTGCTTTGGATGAATGAGCTATTTGCGAATTCATTCGGGATGAAACGTCCTTTCAGTGCCTGGTTGACGCTGTAAAGTATGGAATAAGATTTATTTCAGCTGAAAAGGTGTTTGTTTTCCGTTGTTGGTCGGATCGTTGCTCTCATAAAATGCAGGAGACCCCAGTCACAAAGGAATCCTCACAGGTTCGAAATATCGGGTGTAAAAGAAGCAGCGGAAGAATGCTAGTTAGTCGGAGCGTTTTACATTTTCAGTGTTTTAACTGAATGACCTGACCATAGCAAAACACACGAAACACAATCTGAGAATTCTTTTTTTTAAAAAAATACTTTGGGGCATATTATCAAGGGGGTTTATCTCTGCTTATTTGGCTTTAAAAGCCAAGAAAGCGGAGATAAAATTATCTCCCTATTACCTAGCTGTCATTAACACCAGTTAGCGACAGCTAGTAGGAGATAGCGACCATCTTGAGCCCCACTTTGCATGTCAGTGATATTTATCACTAATGACATGCAAAGTGGGCGTGCCAAGATGTTAGCGGCTGAAAACAGCCGCTAACATCGCTATCTCCTATTACCAACTTTTGGAGATATTCGCGCTAAGCGCGAATATCTCCAAAAGCTAACACCTGCCCTGAGCAGTTCTTAGCCATGTTATCCAATGGGAGGTGGATAACATGGCTAAGAGCATTAGCTCGGTAATGCATGAATATCGCTGACTTTTCAGCGATATTCATGCATTGCGGCGATTTTTATCGCATTTGCGATAAACCTTGGTAATACCAAGGTTTATTTGCGGTAAAAATCGCCGCAGCTCAGCTGTAAATTTTTGTCTCTAACCAAGCAATAGCGATAATTATCGCTATTGCTTGGTAATATGCCCCGACAATACGACAATAGTCATAAAACACAGTTTAAAACATATGCCACAGCCATAATCACAGACCTTGTCAAATTCATTCCATTAAATAAAGACCTGAAATATAAAATATAACGGACACCCAAGAAATACATGTAAACTTTTTATTTTTCTCAATAGTTATACATAAAAAAGAAGTTAAACATATGTTAATCATTTTCGTTGCCTTGACATGATTTCACACCATCACGAAGTCAGCATTTGAAACCAAAATATGGGTCTTCTACTGGAACCTGCAAACAAGGGCCTTGGCGTACCTGCGTCCAGAGTTCCCCATAAACTCAGCCGTGTGCCGTTGTCACAGAGTACCCTCTAGTTAGATCAAGCAGCCGCACAAACACCACGGGAGCACTAAGGAGCTGAGGAGAGTACAAGGGAACTTGAAGTTGGTGGCGTAGCTGTGCTTAAGAGGTAAAATGCGGATATGACAGAGTAAGCTATTTAGCAATTCCCAAAGAGGAGAAAAGCCAATGAAGACAGAATTGTGCATGTTCATTGTGGGTGTTCAAAGAGGAGGGTGTGTGGGCTATGTGTTACACTCGCTAAGGTGTTTCTCTAAGTGTGAGAGGGGATTCCCTTCTCATATATGCGCTTAGATTTTGCAGCCAATACCGCAGTACGAGGACGGTGCACCAGGTACAAGGCAGGCTCTGACCAGAAAAGCTGGTCAACCCCTTACCACTTCACTCCTGGAAGCATTGGCTGCAAAATCTAAGCGCATATATGAGAAGGGAATCCCTTCTCACACTTAGAGAAACACATTAGTGAGTGTAACACATAGCCTGGGTCACACTCCATTTTAACTTGCACTACACACTATTCTAAAAGGTCCTGAGGAAAGCCAGATTTAATGTAAGGCACTGGCTGAAACATGTCGACCAACTGATGGATGTAGGGGGTAGTAACTCGCCTCCCTTAAACATCCCCACACCTTATTTTAACCGCTGACGGGGGCCAAGTTATTAAAATGTAATTTACCCTCGGGTACTAGGACCCTCACCAAGCCGTTTTAATTCACATTTCACTTTACACCTCACACTGCACTCTCAGTAAAATAACAGCTCCGCTGTAATCAGGCGTCGCAGCACACCCGAGACACATTAGGTGTCACTGGGTGGGCCTGATGATGAAGCATACCACCAACTAGGTTGGTGGGTGAGGGCTTCATGAACTCACCAACAAGGTGCCCATGACAAATCTAATCAGAGTCTTAACAATATTGGTCATATTATGCTAGTCTCTTTTGATAACACACAATAGCTTAAATTGACACCTTTTCTGGATGAGGAGCCAGTGGAGGTTCCTAAGGTGTAGGGAGATGTGGGTCCATTTGGCCAGGTTGAGGATGAGTCTTGTCTGTAGTCTTTACATGAGTATGGTGGTGGTTTTCCCATACAGTGCATTGCCTTAGTCGAGCAGGCTAGTAACTAGCGCTTAAGTGACAGTTTTCCTCGTGTTGATGGGGAGCCATTTGAAGATTTTTCACAGCATGCAGAGATGTGAAACCAGGTGGTGGAGAATGCATTGAACTGCTGCTTCATGGTGAGCTTGAAGTCCAGGATGATGCCAACGTTGCAGGTGTGGTCAGTCAGTTTGGGCATGGGTCTGACTTTGGCGGGCCACCAAGTGTCATTCCAAAAGAGAAGTGTTGTTGTCAAAGATAAGCAATTTGGTGCTGTGTTGAGTAAGTGGAAAAGCAAGGTCTTGGTTCTCTTTCTGAAATCTGCTGAGAGGGTGATGTCTGGAGGTGGAGAGGAAGGCAGTACCAGGACCTGGCGGCGAGGTAGAGGAAGGAACAGCCACTGCTGTGGTTTCAGCAGATGTGCAGTGTGTGAGGGGGAGGGTGGAAGAACAAAGGTTTTTGGATGGTTGGTAGAAGTTTAAGCTGAGCTTGATGTATTCTGGACCTAGGTCATGGTGGGCTTCAAAGGCATGTGTCAATATATTGAATTGACTTCTTTTCTGGACGAGGAGCCAGTGGAGGTTCCTAAGGTGTGGGGGGATGTGGGTCCATTTGGCCAGGTCGAGGATGAGTCTTGAGTTCTGTATTGTCTGTAGTCTTTACATGAGTATGGTGGTGGGTCCTGTATACTGTGCATTGCCATAGTCCAGCAGGCTAGTGACTAGTGCTTAAGTAACAGATTTCCTCGTGTTGATGGGGAGCCATTTGAAGATTCTTCAGAGCATGCAGAGAGTGTGGAAGTAGGTGGTGGAGACTGCATTGAACTGCTGCTTTATGGTGAGATTGATGTCCAGGATGATGCCAAGGTTGAGGGCTTGGTCAATTGGTTTGGTCATTGGTCTGAGTTTGGTGGGCCATCAGGTGTCATTCCAAGAGAGAAGTGTTGTTGTCAAAGATCAGCACTTTGGTCTTGTCAGTGTTGAGCTTCAGATAATTGCTCTTCATCCAGTTGGTGACATTTTTTATGCAGTTGTGGACATTGGTCTTTGTGGTGTTAGGGTCTGTTGAGAGAGAGAGGATGAGCTGTGTGCTGTCGGTGTAGTATATAATGGTAAGGTAGTGGGTTCTGATGATGGCAGCTAGGGGTGTCATGTCAGTGTTGAAGAGGGTGAGGCTGAGGGCTGAACCTTGATGGATGCTGCAGATGGTGTCCATGGGTTCCGAGGTGAAGGGGGTAGGCAGATTTGTTGTGTCTGTCCTGTGAGGAATGATGCAATTCATCTGAGGGTGTCTTCCTTGATCTCTATTTGGTGCACTCTCTTGATAAGTGTGTAGTGGAAAACGGTGCCGAATGCCACGGAGAGGTCAAGGAAGATCAGGGCTGGCAAATCTCCTCTATTAAGGAGGATGCGGATGTCATCTGTGGCAGCGATCAGGGTCGTCTTGTAAGTGCGGTTGGCATGGAAACCGGATTAAGATGCGCCAAGAAGGTTGTTTCTCTCCAAGTGTTTCTGTGAGCTGCTGGTTGATGTCTGGAGGACTTTGGTGGGGAAAGGGAGCAGTGAGATGGGGCAGTAGTTCTGGAGTTTCCAAGGTTCGGCATAGGGTTTCTTGAGGAGGGGTCTGACTTCAGCGTGTTTCCAAACATCGGGTAAAGTGGCTGTAGCGATGGATGTGATGAGGATGATGGTGAGTTGGCTGCTGATGTCTTTGCCACTAAGGTAGAAGAGGTGGTGGGGGCAAGCTTCTGTAGGTACTCCCGAGAGTATGCAGTTCATGATGGCTGTGGTGTTTTGAGTGGTGAGCTATTCCCTTGCACTGAGTAGCTGATCATGGGAGGCTTCTGTTGGGGTGAGGAGGAAGTGAAGGTCCATATGTTGGGGCTTGCAGTTCTCGTAGATGGTTGATATCTTGTTGTGAAAGTGGTCAGCTAGAGCCTCGCAGAGCTCCTGTGAGGGAGAGATGGTGTTCTTGGTGGCCATGGGGCAAAAGAACTCTGACAATGCTGAAGAGTTCCTTGGTGTGGTTAGTGCTTGCTTAAATGGGGTTTGCTAGGTCTTCTTTTTGTGTCTTTAAATCATTGGTGGTATTTGCTGAGGGCTGACTTGAAGATGACATGGTCTGTGATGTTTCTGCTGGTGTGCCATCCTCTCTCCATTTGTTTACAGTCGTGTTTCTTTGCTCTGAGTTCTGGTGTGTACCAGCTGGCTTGTTTGGTGGATCTGTGGTTCTTGGCATGTTTGATGGGGGCGACTCGGTCAGTGGGATTGTTGAGCCAGGTGGTAAAGTTCTGGATGGCTTTGTTCCAGGCTGGTTGCAGGGATGGGCTGGGTGGTGATGAGGGTGTCCATCCATTGGGTCTGTGTCACTTTGATCCAGCTGCGCATGGGGCATTGGGGGAGGTGGTGGTGGTGCATGGTGAACCTGCAATGGTAAAGTGAATGATGGAGTTGTCTGTCCAGGTGAATTCTGTGGCATGGTTGCATTTGACTCTGTCACTGGCAATGAAAATTGGGTTATTTGTGTCCTGCTCAATGTGTGGTGCCAGTAACCAGCTGGGAGAGGAGAATGCTGCCCAGGTGATCCAGGAGGTTAGAGGAGTTAGCTTCTGTGGGGCATCCATGTAGAAGTTGAGGTCTCTGAGGAAGATGTAGTGTTTGGACTTGATGGTTTGTGGGGCAATGAAGTCGGTGATGGCGTTGCAGAAGTTGTTGTGTGGTCCTGGGGAACTGTAGGGAGGGTGCTTTTGAGATCATCTATCATCGGTGTGGGGTTTGATATTGAAATGTCCCATGATCAGTGCAGTCTTCGGTGGTGGAGCAGGTGATTATTTATTTGGGGAACATGATGATGCCTCTTCCGTGTTTGTGGGTGAAGTCCCTTTTTGTCATCTTATAGCCGTTGAGTGTTGCAGTGGCGATATCGAGGTGGTCAACTGGGTTGTGCCAGGCATCTGTGATGAAGATTGCACCAGGGGAGAGGGTAGAGATTATGTTCCAGACTTCAGTGGCATGTTTGTAGAGAGATCGGGCATTAGGCAGGAGGCATTGGAATGCTTCTGGGGTGGTTATGGTCAGTGGAGAGGAGGGTGTAGGTATCTATGAGGGCTGGAGGTCCAGAGTTGCAGGTGAAGAGACAGCAGTGGCAGGTGAATGGTCCTGCTGTAGAGAAATGAGATGGAATGCAGCAGCTGTTGAGGTGTGCGAGGTCCAGGGTTCAGAGTTCTGTGGAAGTGTGTGTGTGCTTGGCTGGAGAACCAAGGTTTCTGACACTGGGTGTGGTCCAGGCATGGGCAGGCACAGACGGGCTTGCCTTTGGCATGCAGGCATTGCAGCCATGCCATAGCCTCCATTAAGTAGGTCCTGGGAAGGGTGCAGGGGATTAGTTGGCGAGAAGTGGGATGTGGGGGCAGCGCTAAAGGAAACAGCGAGAAGCAGGAAAGGTATACAATAAGCAGGAAAAACAGTAAACAAAGTTACAAAATGCACAAAGTTGCAAATGACAAATCAGACACAAAAATGATATAAATGCTGGCTATACAGAAATAGGAGGCTGATTGCGCACAGGCGCTGAGAGCGGAGGCTATGTAGCACACAGAAACTTACAGTGCAGACTAGTGGCGGTGAGCAGGGGAAGAGACGGCCAGCATTCAGCTGGCAGAGTCAAGAGACCTGCTTGACAGGTCGTGGGAGCTGGCACAGGACCCGCTCAATGGTCATTTTACAAGATTTCTGGGTGCTTTTTTATTGAAGGGAATAATATACCATGGATTGTAATGTTCAACTTTAATGAATCTTCGGATTTGTGAATCCAACTTATTTACGATGTTGGAGGAAATCTATTTATAGAAATGTGTGGGTCTCTGGTACGGTGAAAAGTATGTGATGGTGTAGCTGAAATCTGGATCTGGGGTCAATAGTTTATAAGATGAGGATTCCTATTAAACCTTTCTGTGCATTTCTTACTGTTGGATCTTGGCATTTCAAATGCATATTCAAAATGGCAGTTAAGTATGGGAAAGCGTAGTAGTAAGACCAATCAAGTTTGAGAAGACTTTAAAACATGAGAAGGTTAAGGGGAGCTAATGTGATCAAGAACTGCTTATTTTGCTGGGGGTAAGTCGAGTGAAGAATTGTGAGAGACAATTGATATGACAGCTTTCTTTTAGCTTCAAAGAGATAGATTTTTTCTGATGCTCAATGGCTCTTTGAAATTTACTAGGAGAATATGTTGTATTAGTGATAAGGTATCAGAGTAGTAGGTTCATTCAGATAATCTAAAAATGGGGTGGTGGGGTCTGGTGTTTTTGATATGGGTGAAGTTCTTATGGTTGGTTTTTACAGGTATTGTGAATAGTTCAAGGAGGACAAAGATGGAAAGTCAATTATAGTGCAACTCCAAATATTCTTGTGAATGATGGCTAAGCGCCACCATTTTTGTGGGAGGATCTAGCCATCTTGAGAACAGAGAACTTATCTGTAATCAAGATGTTAAATGATGTACTGGGAGAGCTGTGCTAGAGACTAGGATGTGATAATATCAGCATAATCTGAAGCATATGCACTGACAGATTTTGAGGCTGTAAGCACACATTTACGTTTTGTGTTTTAGAAGGAAAAATGTGAAAGATGGCATTTTATCATGGTTTGAATTAAACTTTAGATATTATGTGATTAACATGGATTATTCTTATTATTTATTTTATGTTTAGTTTTAATAGAGCACATTCTGCCACTGAGAGTTCGAGTTTTAATTATCTGGAAGGAAGACAACGGTAGAGAATGGTGCACCAGTACAAGAATATTTACCTGGGGAACACCCAGGTTTTCAAGCTTTCCTAAATTTTATAGGTCCATGAACGATCTCAGAGTAGGCAGCAACTTGTTCAACAACTGAGCAGCCTTAAGTGGAAAGGATTGCCCACTGTGTTGAGCCTTGAAGAATCTATTTACCTGGATGAGATTGGCAGTTGCTAAAAGTAGAAATCACCATAGGGCACATCTTTTCAGCCTGCATTGCAACAGGGCAGTGCCCTTATTCTCGAACATGATACACATAGACTTGAAATGGATCCTCTACCCCACGGGAAGCCAGTGGAGTTCCTGGAGGGCATTGAATGCATAGGATCTTCGGGATCTATCTGGTGTCAATTTGGCAGCAGCTACCTGCACAGTTTGCAGTCTCTTAACCAGGTAGTCAGTAGCCGCAAGGAGAAGGGCATTACAGTAATCCAGTCTACTAAGTATAACACTACACACAATTAAGGAGTTAGCATGTGCAGGTAGTGAGAGAAAACAGCTTTCTGGGCCAGTGGTTTAGCATTTATTTGATTAACTTTACCTACACAGTGGCCAAAGTGGAACTATGCATCTGGCTTTTCTGGCTCTACCCTGTGCCTTCGATAAAGTTAATCTCTCCAAACTGTGTCACAGAATGTTGTCACTGGGCCTGGGCCTTGCAGTTGTCTATTTTTGGCTCAGCTATATGCCAGTACCACTACATCTCCTCGGTACAGCTCGTATGGCAAAGATTCTGATTCATTTGGAATCTGAAGGGGAGTACATCAGAGATGTGTCCTGGCCCTTTTTTATTTACACTTTACCTCAATGACATTGAAAGTCACCTTAAGTCCATGGGCCAGGACATGCCCCAGATCCTGGTTCTTGTTTACACTGACGATGCTGTTCTAATGGCTTAGACAGCTAACATGTTGCAAACACTCTTGAAATCCTTTGCTGGTTCCCTGGAGGACCTGGATTTACAGACAAACCTAACTGAATTCTATCTGCTGCTATGTGGCACCTGATTGACCCAAACGAAATTACAGTTTGTTGAAGCTACTCCTATCCAGAGTGTTAATACGCTAGCCTTAAAAGTTGTGTTTTTAACATTAGCTGTTGTTTTCCAAGGTATGTTTTTCACTGTTGTTGCAGATGCTGAAATTTTTCAGAAGCCTTCTGTTAGTTAGTGAATAGACATTTGTTTTGTATTAGACAAAAGATAGTGGAGTTATCATCAAGAGGAGACAACAGGAAGGATGATTCATGAGAACTGTCTGAACAGCAAAAAGTGGCTGAAGTATATTTTCAAGGACATGTGCCTATTGTGCAGACATGAGAAGTAGGTGAATTTACTTATTCACAAGTATTTATAGAAATCATATGGACATTGTGAAAATGGAAAGAGAAACATGTTAACATTTAGAATATTGTGTGATTACATTTGGGCATTTTCCTAGAGTGTCAGGGGGAGCTTCTCTCCCTCACATTTGTTGGAGACTCATCTCTTGGTTTCTTGAGATCCTACCTCTCTTTCTGGGAGGTTGTTTGGCTATTTTCTGGATGTTTTAGACATCTGCTGATTTATAACTGAGAATACTTTCCAGCTTGGTCTTTCCTTTCATTTGATGTGCAAAGGCTTTATACTTATGCATTTATTCTGTCATCAGAACTCTTTATTGCATATCTGGACTGACACCTTATTCTATTTCATTCTGAATTCATTTTGATTAGGGAGATTTCTTTATGGAACACGCTTGTAGTATAATTACAATAGTCTCTATTATTCTTACATATGTTGTTATCTTTCTTTTATTGAAACATCGATAATTAGATTATTTTCATTTTTATTGCTGATACTTAATAGACTAATATTTATTGAATAAATAATGCAACTAAATAATTGAAAACAAAAATCTGTAACCCACACAAATCCGATTTATTGACTGCGCTAAAAGTATTTAGCAATGTTACTGCCTATATGTTTTCATGTAGATGATTGCTCCTTCTCACATTTCCTTGTCGATGAACAATGGTTCATATGACCAATGGCAGGGGCTATTTAATGATTACATCTAAAGACTAAGATATGGCAAACCATCAGGGGAAGCAATATTCTCCTAATAGAGAAAAACAAAACTGATTTGAGGAAAGAATGCACTTTTGGTTGAACATTTCTGACTTTTATTTTCAAGTTTTGAGAATCAGGTCCAGAATGAGACTGCCATGTCTGGCTTCATTAGTAGCTAATTTGACTTGTTAGCAATTGGCATGCTAAAGGTTTGATTACAGTAGCGATTACTTAACTTTCTCCAAACACCTTCCTTAATCTCCCAGTAGCACCCACACCACTCCTCATCCTCGACCTCCCCAGAAACACTCACATCACACCTCACCTCAAGAAGCTACACTGGCTCCTGATCCAAGGGAGATTTCAATTCAAGATGTTGACACATGCATGCAAAGCCCTGCAAAACGAAGGATCTGCGTCCATCAACAAATGCATGAACTTTCACCAACCAACCAGACAGCTATGAACCTCTTCACTCTTCTCGCAGACACCCTCCAGATCTTCCAAAGCAACCGCGCAGTATACACCTTCTCACGCCTTATGGACAAGGCTTGGAATGACCTTCCCGTGCACCTCAGAACCGCATCATCGCTCCAGGGATGGAAAGGTCTTAAGATCTGGCAGTTCCAATGAACGAGATCACCTTGAAGCAGCTAGCAACCAGCAACTACCAATCTGCAGCCATAAACTCCAGTGCCTTGAGATCCTGATTGGAGATTTGTCGCGCTTTACAAACCCGGTTTGATTGCTTGATTGAGCTTTTCATCCATCCAAGATTTTATAAGCTAAGGTCACATTTCTGTTTGATAATGACAATCGTTTATATAGACAGCGCGAATGAAAGAGCAACATGAACTGCAATTTACTTCTCATGTATGATACACTGAGGCAGGATACAGTCAAAGACATTAAGTGCACTCCATTAGATAACAGACAATGGGGTACGGTCGTGCTGACTCCTATTAAACATGGTTTATTGTTCAATGCCATGATACTACTCCTTTTGTAATGCAAAAAAGCTTTGTTGCAAGTGCTTTCAAAGTGAACGCAGACGTGCAATGCTGTTCAATAGAGAATGCAACTTTCCAGATGCCGCTGACATCTTTACAAACACTTTCTCTCAGACAAATGTTAATCCGAGGCAGGTCTAGAACTTCTACATTCAATTTCTAAAAATAATCTGAAAAGCATACATTTTCTTCTTAAATTAGAATGGAAAAATATTACTGGGCAGCTTTATTAACACTTTGTGCTTCTGTAGCGTGATGCAAAGCAGCACAAAGTCTGGATAAAGTAAGTTGTCTCTCAGTGCTGCTTAGCACTGATTTGCAGTATGGGTGCATTCCATGAGTGGTACCTCAGAGTTCAAACACTGCCATCTATACATCTTGATGGAAAGTGAGATCTACAAAGATTGTCAGACCTGGCTTTGCTTCAAACTATGATGCCTCCTGGAGACTAGCATTAAGTGGGAGAAAATATTTATTTCTCCTAACATTTCACACATTCCATGAAGACAACACACATCCAATATGTGAAATATTTCAAGGTTTGTCTAAGCATAGGATTTTTGCACTGGAAAGGTACCCTTCCACTACAAATTGTACTCTAGATTTCACGCACCTACCTTTGGACTGCTTTGATGTGTATGTGGTGCTATGCAACTTGTTTGTGCACCAGCAGGGAAAACAGCAGCAGCAGGCTATATTTAGTAAAGAAAAATGCCCTGGGGCCTCATTTATGAGCCCTTGCGTCACTTTTACGCCGCCGGTGCGTCACTTTTTGTGACGCACCAGTGGTGTAAAAAATGCGCCTTGTTGTGTCATATTTACAAAGTGACGCATCTAGGTAGATGCGTCACTTTGTAAACCCCTGCGCCACATTATACCTGCGCCAGGTATAATGTATGCAAGGGGGGGCTTATTGACGCAAGGAAGGGTCGTAGAAGTGACGCAGTGAAATCTATGAGATTTCACGGCGTCACTTTTAGGACACTGTTGCGTCAAAATCCTGCGCCTGCCTCACAGCAGGCGTAGGACTGACGCAGGCCCTTTCACATGGGGATTCCCCCATGTGAAAGGACGCATTGCAGGAGTTGCATCACTTTTGTGACACACTCCAGCAATGTGTCTATTTCACGCACCTACCTTTGGACTGCTTTGATGTGTATGTGGTGCTATGCAACATGTTTGTGCACCAGCAGGGAAAACAGCAGCAGAAGGCTATATTTAGTAAACAAAAATGCCCTGGGGCCTCATTTATGAGCCCTTGCATCACTTTTACGCCGCCGGTGCGTCACTTTTTGTGACGCACAAGTGGCGTAAAAAATGCACCTGGTTGCGTCATATTTACAAAGTGACGCATCTAGGTAGATGCGTCACTTTGTAAACCCCTGCGCCACATTATACCTGCGCCAGGTATAATGTATGCAAGGGGGGCGTATAGACGCAAGGAAGGGTCGTAGAAGTGACGCAGTGAAATCTATGAGATTTCACTGTGTCACTTTTAGGACACTATTGCATCAAAATCCTGCGCCTGCCTCACAGCAGGCGTAAGACTGACGCAGGACCTTTCACATGGGGCTTGCCCCATGTGAAAGGATGCATTGCTGGATTTGCATCACTTTTGTGACACACTCCAGCAATGCATCTCTTTTGCGCTTACAGTTACATCAGAAATACTGACGTATCTGTAACTCCTTGCGACATGATGCGTCATATATTAAATATGACGCATCAGGAATGTCGCAAGTAGTGTGCACTGAGAAGTGACGCATCGCTGCTTTCACACAGCGATGCGTCATTTCTCATAAATGAGGCCCCTGATGTCTCCCCCTAGCGCAAAGCAGCACAGCATCTATGATTGCTGCGCTATTTTGTAAAAAACCTACCCTTGGGTTCTCTTAGACAGTCCAGCTATTTCATTTCATTTGCACAAAGTTCCCTACCACCTCTAGATGTTTATCTGTTTACCATGGCATGTTTGATTAATTGGGAATTAAAACATCCCCTGGCGATTAGAAGAATAATTCTCAATTGTAGTTATTATACACAAGATCTATAAATCAAATATCAGTTTGCCTAGCAGCCCTACTTCGAGGCTTCCTTTGTTTCGGTTAAGATGGAAATACAATAGTTGTCATTTACTTCAGCGCGTCAAGGGCTGAATTACATGCTGGATGAAAAAGAATTTGCACAGCGCGAACTGGACTTTTGACCCCTTTTCCCTGTATTGCAATGTTGCATAAAATGCGGACACGTGCATATTTTGAGCACTGAACAGTTTTGTAACTGCGGTTTAATGCAGATTTTTTTTTGTGGTCCAGCCTGTAAATTAGTCAACCTCAGAATGTAAAGCAAAGTTCAACTCTATTTACGATGTAACAAAGAAAGTAACAAAACTACGCTCTACGAGATTTTGTGTTAAATTCGCCATTGACGGGATCTTTTTGATTTGTACAAAGTTCGCACTTGGGGCTAGATCACAAAACATTTTTGACTGCAACTATTTCATGTCCTTGGCATTAAGATAAGTCATGCTCTAAACACCTTTTCTGACCGTATTATAAAAACGGAATTCTGGAGGTGATAATATGTGACTAAGGGTGGGCATAGCGCTCAGCTCCGTCCACGGAGTGTGCCTAGTGTTGCCTAATTCACGATTCGCAAAGTAGGCCTAGTAGGCAACACTACGCACACGCCATGGCGGAGCAAAGTTGCCTGACACCCGCCTCCCTCCCACCCTCTTCTAAATGCCCAAAATATTTTAAAACATTGTAAAACTAATTAAAAACGACCTACCTGAGATGCGTCGTCCCGGGGCTTCCTCTTCCTGGTTTTTCGCCGACTTCTTCCTGACAAATGCACATGAGCATTGGGCATTTAGAAGAGGGCGGGAGGGAGGCGGGTGGCACGTAGTGAGGCTACGCGAAGTGTGTGGGTGGGCATAGAAGTCCCTCCACTGCGCGGTGCTTCGCGTAGCCCCACTACGCCCACTACACCCAGGGTTATTTGTGACAAGAAAAATGGTGCGCAAGTGTTCTGGAATTTTTTTCTGTCTGTGTTATGGTGCTCCATTATTGCAATGTGATATTTGCCGTGTACTGATATTGTTGTGTTCTGTTTAAACGGGGCTTTTGTGGTGACGTTATTAGGCATAGAGTTGCTATGCGGTTTAGACTGCTAACTGCTTTTTTTTCATGTGTTTACTTTAGATACCTTAACAAATGCTGCCATATTTCCAGCCCAAAACAGCAAGGGGCATATTAGCAATAAATAGCAACTATTATTTTTTTATCGCTGCCTATCGCTGGATATGTTAGCGGAGAAAACATGCTATTAGCAACATTTTTCTCCAATGTGCTAAAATATTCAGCGAAAAAAATCCAGCGATAGTGGCGAAATGCGTGAATATCGCTGGAAATCCAGCGATATTCACGCATTAACGCCAATGGGAACTTAATCTGAGAATCCACCTCCCATTGGATAAACAGGTAAGTCATGTTTTTAGCAGGCGTTAAATTACAGCGATAATCGCGCTTAGTGCAATTTTATTATCACTAAGCCTGCCTTGCTAATAGGCGATAGCTGTGTTAGCGACTGCTTTCAGTCGCTAACAGTTTGGGTACGCCCACTTTGCATGTCATTAGCGATAAATATCGCTGACATGCAAAGCGGGCCCCAAACCGGTCGCTATCGCCTAAAAGCTGTCGCTAACTGCTGTTAGCGACAGCGTGCTAATTATGCAATAAAAATATCACAGCTGTAGCGGCAAAAAGTGCAGCTAAAGCGGCGATATGGCCCTTGCTAATATGCCCCCAAATGCCTTAAAAGTTCATTTCAAAAGCAACTATTCCTCCCTGTGTATGTGGTAAACAGGACTGCACCAGCACTTCAGTTACTTAGAACACAAGTCAATCCAAAGCTCTGTCAGCGACTGTTTATTAGCTTAGCTCTTCATATAAACAACAGGAATCCTACTGGGGTGAGGAAAGAGTGTTCGTCACAGGTGTGGGAGCACTCAGTGTTTGATAAAATACCCCTCACACACCAAAAGGCCCCTTGGTGTCATGCTTCATCATTGGGGTCTTCGCACCCTTCTAACGGGATGCGGCATGCTGCGACCTGCGACTACGCGGGAGCACTTATAGTAATGACTATATGTGGTACAAGTGAGTGAGTATATTATATGTGAGTGGTGGGTTGAGGTGAAAAAATTAAAAAGCACCTGGCTCGTGGGTAGGCTAGAAAAAAGTTGTATTCAAGACCCCGGGCTGGTACTGTTAAAAGGGGTGCAGTGCGAGGTAATCTGTCGGGATTATGGACAGTACCTCAGGTGTACGTCAACATGTTTCGGAGGCAAAGCTCCTTCTTCAGGACGGGGGCACAACTTCCCCACCTTACTCACGTTTCACTTAGTTATAGAAAAAAGTGTGTTATATGTTAATTTAACAAAAAGTGAAAAAAACGATATATACACAAGTGTATGTAATTTAAAGGCTACTATGTGCCTACAGTGGATTGGTTCAAGTAAATACGATTTGCATCACCTGAAAAAATAAAAGAAAAGACTGGTCACCCAGGGTATGGGTAGTTCAATCAGGTGCAGTCACCTGGAATCAACCAGACGCTTAATAGCCCTGTGGGAAGAAAAAGACACTTACAGACATATACAACATAGATACATAAAACACCCTAAAAATGTAATTTGAAGCTGTGGTCATACTTGTCAAGTATTCTTTGCTTGCTTCATGAGCATTTCAAAAACGTCTGGGGGTGATTGCTGTGTGCAATCTAAAGTAGAGAAAAGCTTGCAGTCTTTAATACAGGTTTTTGCGTGTTATTTTACTCACTTTTGTTGCCTTTGTAAATGCTTGTTTCAAGGCCCATACTCACAGACTCAGGATTACTCGTCCTCCGTCTTACACCACACGCTGCTCCACTGAACTGAATGTGGAGCCCATGGTGTGCGTTATTTATACTCGAAAAAACAGGTTAATTGCTGGCCTCGATACCGGGGAGCGGATGTTAGATTCTGCCCCTATATGGGTAATCCGGCAGTAATTAGGAATTAACAGAGTAATTTGCTTGATTGTAAGCCCTTTTAAGGCAGATCCAGGCTGTCCCGGTGAGTATTCGTCTCATCGACGGTTTAGCTGCGGTTCGCGCATGTGCGCCGGACACTCCATGTTCGCACATGCTCCGTAAGAGCGTTTTCATTGCGCATATGCTTAATTCAAACGCTTGTTAGTCGCGCATGCGTGAGGGCAAAGCGTCTTCCTGAACACATGTGAAAGACGCTGTGGCCACGGCCCACAACTCGTTAGTGTCTTCAGCGCAATATGTCAATGTGAACAATCCACATCTCCTTAATGTTTTTAAACAGATTAGAGTTATGACTATTTGGCATCAATGAATATACGTTATTGTAGTTGTAGTTCATAATCCGCTCATGTTTTTTGGCAATAGATTGGGGGACTCCTTGTTAAACATGGATTTTCACAGAGGTACAGTGGAGGCATTGTTCATGTGGGTTTTATGGTAGATCAAGTTGACAGCTGTCACCATGGGACTTCGTCATTCAACCCATTAATATTTGTGCCCAGTCTAAACACCCATCTTTGTTCCTTTTCGAAAAGGCCTTTGTCCGATGGTAATTGTTCGATTACTGACCACTTCAGGTCGTTGACGCAGTGTTGGGCATTAAGATAATGTGTAGCCATCTTGGTCGTGCTTTTTTTACTTTGGACGTTGCTTTTGTGTTCCCCCATCCGTGTTTTGATGGCCCTAGTGGTCATACCCACGTATTCCATGCCACATGGGCACGTGATTAAGTACACCACGTTTTTGCTGTTACAATTGGTCATCTTTCGCTGTTCCCACGTGGTTCCGTTATTGAATGTTAGCTTTGTGCTTTTCTGTGTCAGATGACAACTGCTGCAATTGCCACAAGGTAAATGGCCCTGTATTCCTAAGGCTGGTTGTCTGGCTTCGTTGTTGGTTTTCGGTCGTGTGTGTACCAATATGTCCTTCAGGTTCCTGCCCCTACGGTGTGCAAACATCAGTTTCCCCAATTTTAAGGTACCGCATGTAAATATGCCCCAGTGTTTGTTAACCAGTTTAGACACTTCATTAGACATGGTGTTGTACGTTGTGACGCATATTGGTCGTCTGACCTCTGGGGTTGTTTGTTGTCTGTCTTCCAGTAGAGCCTCTCTGTTGTTGTTTTTGGCTCTTTTCATGGCTTTGTCAATTATCTTCACCGGGTATTGTCTCTGTTTCAGTTTTTCTTTTAGGTCACGGGCCTGGGTCTTGAATTCAGATAACTCAGTGCAGTTACGTCTTAGGCGTAAAAATTGGCCATAGCTTAAGTTCTCTCTGAGGTGTCTGGGGTGGAAACTATCATACCTCAGTAGGCAATTCCTGGCCGTTAGTTTAAAATGGGTAGTTGTTTTCAGCCTACCTCCTTCTGCATAGATGTTCAAGTCCAGAAACACTAGAGATTGATTGGAGATTGAGATAGTAAAATTCAGAAAAGGATTCTGGTTGTTTAACCAAGAGAGGAATTCTTCCGCCAGTTGTTGGCCACCATCCCAGATGACCAGGATATCGTCTATGTATCTCTTCCAGGTTTTGATGTTGTTCCTGTATGGGTTCTGTGGGTGGAGGATTTTATTAGACTCCAAATGATGCACATATAGCCCAGCCAGACTAGGAGCAAAAGTGCTGCCCATACTGGTTCCATGGCTCTGCAGTTAGATGGTTGACTTATACTGGAAGAAATTCTTCTGTAGTGCTGGGGAAATGCACTCCAGAACGAGGCCTTGAGGTGTTTGGTACTTCCATGGTGTGGTGAAAAGGACCTCTTCGATAATCATGAGTGTTTAGTCGTGTGGCAAGCTTGTGTACAGGCTTTCAACGTCCAAGCTCAAGAGGAGTTGGTTGGTTGGGTCAAAAGTCTGGTCTAGTAGGAGTTGCAAGACAGCTTTTGTGTCCTTCAGATAAGTGTCTGTAGATTGTACCAAAGGGCGCAGAAAAGCATCCGCGAATTTTGATAGGGGCTCCAAAATCGAGCCAATACCTGATACTATAGGTCTTCCTGGTGGCTTGGTGATGTTTTTGTGGATTTTGGGAATGCAGTAGAAGTACCGTAGTACAGTAGAAGGCCCATAGGAATGAATGGGGAGTTATTCCTTATTTGCGATTAGAAATTTGCTAATCGCAAATAAGGATGCGATTTCAAGGGTGCAAGGGGTGTCCACAGGACACCCTGTAGCACCCCTGAAATGTAAATTAGACTCATGTTGCGCACACACATGTCCAAAGGACATGTGTGTGTGTAACATACAACTGAGAAAAATGCACAAAAGTGCATTTTTCTCAGGTTTCGCTAGTTACCACGAAGTCTGGCTTTGCGGTAAACAGCGGGAACAAATAGCGAATTCGCAATTTTTTAGTGGGTCATGAATAGCATTTAAGGAATCTCAAATTGAGATTCCTTAAATGCAATCGCAATTTGAGAAATCACAATTTTTTGCGATTTCTCAAATTGCGAGTACATGGCCCAATGATGAATTTCAAATGCCATTTTTGCGGGTGCAAACGGCCGAATTCTGCGATTCGCACCGTTTGCGCCCGCAAAAATGCTTCATGAATCTAGCTGTTTGTCATTACTATAAGTGCTCCCGCGTAGTCGTAGGTCGCAGCACGCCGCATCCCGTTAGAAGGGTGCGAAGACCCCAATGATGAAGCATGACACCAAGGGGCCTTTTGGTGTGTGAGGGGTATTTTATCAAACACTGAGTGCTCCCACACCTGTGACGAACACTCTTTCCTTAACCCAGTAGGATTCCTGTTGTTCAAATGAATATGTTTGTGGAGTAAGAATCCTTCTGTGTTACTCTACCTCCCTCTTTTGTTAATTTATCTATTAGCTTAGCTCTGTCAGTGCTCACTTTAAGTTGTGGAGAAGTGTGGCTCAATGATTAGAGCGGCAGACCCTGATGCAGAGGTCTAGCCCGGGACCAGGGTTCAATTCCCCGCCTCGGCGGGTCTTGGGCTCAAAATTCCACGGACCGGATAATTCTTGCCTCGGTGCCTATTCCAATCATGGAGTCCCACTCTGCAACTCTGGGCAATAGCTTGCTTAATCTCCACAACGGCCCCCACAACGCTAAGGGGTGCCCAGAAGTGGACGCCTCACAGGGAAAGCCAGGATGGGTTCCACAGCGGTATTCGTACAAGCGTCTTGAGACCCTTGCGGGAGAGTAGTGCGCTATACAAGTATCAATTTACAATACGTACGTTTTTGTAATATGCTGGTAAAAGGTGTATGAAGCCAGAACCAAATTACCACGAAGACCATGAAATGACTCCAGTTAAAACAGTTTTGTGATCCAGCACAAAAGCGTCTTGTTTTTATACCTTCAACCAGTAGGTCTTTGTCTACCATCTTTATTGAAGGTCGCAGTAAATATGTACCTTTGTATTTTGGGATGCCGCACATTAAGGGTTAAATCATTCACACTTTGGAAAAATGTATTTAACTTAACTAAAAGCTTCAGTGTGAGATTTTATAGGTATGATGTGAACCCTTCCATCCGATGATTGCAAAGATCTGCAAAGAAGAGAATGGTAAGAGGTCAACATAAACCTGGGTAAAGGATGTGGCCTAAGGGCTAGAAGGTGGACCTCAAATCTGGAGAACCTGAGTCTCGGCACTGACACTCAACATCCTGTGATTCTGGGCAAATCACTTAGGGCCATATGTATCAAGCCTTTTTTGATTCGCAAAGGCCGAAATTCGCCGAATTTCGGCCTTTGCGAATCGCAAAAGGCTGTTTTGCATTAATTGATATGTATCAAAAAAGCGCATCTTAAGGAATCGCAAATATTTGCGATTCCTTATTTTGCTATAGCATTTAAGGAATGACAATTTTGCGATTCCTTAAATGCTATGTATGAAGCATTTTACTGTAGCGAATTTAGCTTAAGAAATAGCAATTTACCACCAACTTTCAGTTGGTGGTAAATTGCGATTTCTTTTCAAAATACACTAATTGGCATTTTTGAATGTGGCATGTGACGTACATACATGCCCATAGGGCATGTATGTGCGCCATATGCACACACATGCTGATTACAGGGGTGCAGCAGGGTGTCCTTGAGACACCCCTGCACCCTTGAAATCAATCTCATTTTGCGATTAGCAAATTGCAAATCGCAAAATGAAATGCATTTCACAATCATTCCTATGGGCCCCCTGGCCCATAGGAATGAATGGGAAATTATTCCTTATTTGCGAATTCGCAACTTGCGAATTCGCAAATAAGGAAGATTAAGGAATCGCAAAAAAATATGCTATTTTTTTCATACATACCGTTTTGCGATTTCTAAATAGCGATTCCTTAAAAATCGCTATTTAGAATTCGCAAAACGGAACTATGATACATATGGCCCTTTAGCTCCCTGTGCAAAATAAAATAAAAAATGAATGTTTCCTTATGTTAAGCAACTGGTGCGCATGTAAAGTCCTCTGGTACCTTTTGGTTAAGTTCATGGTATAAATATAAACTTCGGAGAAAAAAAAACTTGTGACTTTGGTGGTCTACTGCTTCCTTTAGTTAGTCACTTTTTATTTTGTTCAGGCTCCTGGATTCATCTAAGGAGTGAAGCAATGGAACCCTGCCCCATTTGTTTGGTGTTCACAGTTATTGCTCCATTTTCTGCTCTTACCACAATTACTCCTGGGATTTTTTTAACACCTCAAAAGCACTCTGCATTCAGAAAATCCCATGGCATAAACACATTTTTGTTTGAATTCTACTGTGAAAATTACTATAACCATCACTTACATTACAAATTGAATTTAAATGTATTGTTTTGCTGATTTAAAAGTGTAAATAATTGAAATCTGTTAAATTAGTGAATTTCAAAATTAGAGAAATCATGTTAGATGAACATTCACTGATGAAACTGCAACTGATAAATCATGAACTTAACGGAATTCTAATTTGCTACAATAGAAAATCAAGGAAATAAAACAGAGGCCGACTCAAAATCACTGGTCCAGACTTAAAAAATAAGCATCAGAAAATTCCTGAAAGGTTATAATATCCCTTAAATGTCACGAGTTGATTCTATTTGAAAAAATAAGCATTAGCAAAGTCAATAGGACTAGATTGTATTTTGAGTCCAGACTCAAACATTAGCTAAAAAGCTTGCTGCAGGAAAAACACAAACACAAATTATTGTTTTCAGTGTAGCACACATCTATATTGTTAGAACTGGGGGGTCTCTAGTTGGCAGGGGTAGGTACCACTGTCCAAATAGTGACCCTTGCTTCTAGTCAGGGCAAGGAGGAAACCCTCTGAGATAACCCCTGCTCACCCTCTAGGTAGCTTGGCACGAGCAGTCAAGGCTATTCAGAAGCAATGTGTAAAGTATTTGTACCAACACTCACAGTAACACAGTGAAAACACCACAAACTGACTCCACAACAGTTTAGAAAAATAAAGGTATTTAATCTAAACTACACAAGACCAAAACGACAAGAGTGCAACATACACAGTTCAAAAAGGTTCTTAAGGTTGTGATAAAAGGTTCCACAGTTGCGTGAAACTTTTCACGCAAGAGTGCGTGAGTGCTTTTGAGGTGTTAAAAAAAATCCCAGGAGTAATTGTGGTAAGAGCAGAAAATGGAGCAATAACTGTGAACACCAAACAAATGGGGCAGGGTTCCATTGCTCCACTCCGTAGATGAATTCAGGAGCCTGAACAAAATAAAAAGTGACTAACTAAAGGAAGCAGTAGACCACCAAAGTCACAGGTTTTTTTTTCTCCGAAGTTTATATTTATACCATGAACTTAATCAAAAGGTACCAGAGGACTTTACATGCGCACCAGTTGCTTAACATAAGGACACATTCATTTTTTATTTTATTTCGCACAGGGAGCTAAAGGGCCATATGTATCATAGTTCCGTTTTGCGAAGGTACTGTGTCACTTTTCAGACACAGTACCTTTAGTTGCGACAAAGTTCCAAAAGCAGAAGCTGGTGCGGTGGAAAACAAGCGATGTGTTGCTCCTGAGACCCTGGGGAGGCGATGCGACAGGCCCGCTGCAGCAGCGGGCGTGTTGCGACGAATCCGGTTTGTATGGGGAGGAAGGCCACTTGTATGGATTTTGGTGAGTAGGTTCCGTAGGAAGCTTGTTCTCGCAAAGGCACGATGTGGCGATCTCTGGAGTTACGACGATCTCCGGGGCATCGATGCGCAAACCAACGGTGATCTTCTCTCTCGCAGCTCTTCGATGCGAGGGCTTATGCGACGACACTCGCAGCGACGTGATGCGGTCTGCAAGCAAGCAGTGCAGCGATCTCACCCAGCGACGACAGGCTCTGCGATGACACTCGCAGCGATGTTAGGCTTCCCGCACCGATCGGATGCGTCCTGCAAACGAAGGATGCGACAGCTCTGACAGCGGCAACAGGCGCTGCGACAATCTTGACCTTCGTAGCGGCGGGAAACTTCTCGCACTGTCGGGGATGCGCTCCGCGGCGAGCGATGCAATAACTTTTCAATTGCAAAAAGTCTCTCAAGCTTAGTTTCAAGCTCCCCAGCACAGGTACAACTTCCAGATGCCCCACAACTGGATCAAGCACTCTAGGAAGGACAGAACTCTCTCAGCAGAGTTCAGGGAAGTTGGGGGTAAAGTCCTTTTGTTACTGGGACTTCATAACAGGGAGCCAGCTCTTCTCAGGCCCTTGGAGATTCCTTCAAGACAGGCGACACAGCACAACAGCAAAGTCCTTCCCCTCTCCTTGGCAGCAAAGCAACAGGTCAGTCCAGCAGAGCAATAGCAGGACAGTCTTCCTTCTTCAGATTCAGCTTTCTCCTTGGCAGAGGTTCCTTCTGATTCCAGGATGATCTAATTTTCGGTTGTCAGGGGTCCTGTACTTATACCCCTTAAAGTCTTTGTTCTCTTTGTGCATGTGGGCCCTGAGCCCGGTCTGAACCAGTTCTGGGTGTTTCTTGAGTACTTTGTTTTCCTGGCTTCTCATTTCCTTTCAGAGTGAGGACAGGGTCGTCAGATGCCCAGCAGCAGGTGGAGCCAGCATTGTGGCAGGCAGGCACAGCCCTATTCAGGCCCAGATGCTAACTCCTCCCACCACTCAGGTTGTCATTCAGCCTAGGGCTGACTCAGCCAGCCTCCTGAGGAATTCCCAGCCCCTGTCACTTTCAAACCAGACAGTCAATACACAAACAGGCCAAGGCACACAGAAGGGTCAGACAAGAGAACAGCAACTTTCTAAAAGTGCTGTTCTCAAACACAGGATTTAAAAACAAACATTCCTAAAAGATGTGTTATTAAATTCTGAGTTCAGGGATACTAGACTCTTATGTCCTATTTTGTTCCTATGGGAAGAAATGCTGGTAATGTAAATGTAAATGTATTGGCATTTATATAGCGCACTACTTACCCGTAGGGTCCCAAGGCGCTTCGACCGCTGCGAAACCCTTCCTGGCTTCCCTGAGAGATGGTCCCTTAATGGGTATCTCCAGGGTGAGACCAGGCATCCCCGGCGGTCTGGTGGGGCCGTTAGTGAAGATGAGGCAAGCTAATGCCCAGAGTTGCCGAGTGTGATCGCTGATCAGAGTGGGCACCGAGGCGAGAGAATTATCGAGTCCGCTGACCCTGGTCCAGAAACCTGCCGCGCCGGGAATCGAACCCTGGTCCCGGGCCGTCCTCTGCTCTCGGGTCTGCCGCCTCTAACCAGTGAGCCACACTACTTCACAGTGGTAGCCACTGTAGCCAGCATCCCCCATGTTAACCTATTGAGCAAGATAGCCTTACAATAGTGAAAAACGAAAATGGCTGCATTTCACTACCAGAGCATGTCACCTGCACCAGTACATGCTCTACCTTTCACATATACTACACCCTGCGCAGGGGGTACCCTGGGCCTTCCATAGGGGTGACTAATGTGCACAAAAAGGGAAGGGTTAGGCCTGATCAGTGGGGACACTAACCAGGAGGACACAGCAGTTCGAAGACTGCACACAGGCACTGCAGTGGCAGGCCCGAGACACCATTTTAGGGCTACTCATGTGGGTGGCACAATCAGTGCTGCAGGCCCACTAGTAGCATTTGTCATCACCAGCCCCGGCACGCCCAGTGCACTTTACTAGGGACTTCATGGTGATAAAAATATCCAATCATGTATATCCAATCATAATACCAATTTACAAAGAGAGCATATGCACTTTAGCACTGATCACCAGTGGAAAAGTGCGCAGAGTCCTATTGCCAACAGCCACGGGTCAGGAAAAATAAGGGAGGAAGGGCAAAGAGTTTGGGGATGACACTGCAAGAAGGGCCAGTTCCAACACAATCCCCTTCCAGCATAAAGTCAGGGTAGACCAAACGATACCTCGATGGGATTCCGTGCTTAAGGCAATAGAACACGGAACCTGGCCCAAACAGAAGGGCACTATTCCTGTTCTACGCCTTCCTGAACCTAGTTGGATCACTTCATCCATACTCTCAGGGTCCACCATGCCAATCCATGTGGAACCCTTCACTTCACCTGTGGACACCACCTGTGCAGCACCTAACCTTAATTTCCACACAGGTATGTCCCAACAGACCGACAGCAAGCCATAGTGACCACCAATAGTGATCAGGGATGAGACCCAAGCCTCATGCCTCTCATGGCTCTCAAACCCCTGTTGCATCAGAGGGTGGGGGGCAGTAGCCCCAGGTGCTTGGCACCCTTTGTCCACTCTTTCTCTTGTCAGGTCAGGTCTGACACTCTGGCACTGACCCACCAGTCACGGACCCGTATCTGGCAGCTGGACAGGAGGCTGAGGTGGGCTTATCCACACCTGGTCCTCCTCTTTCTTGGGGCTCTGTACCATCCCACCTGGAGCAGTACCCCCATCTAGAATAGTCAGGGCACCTGTGGCATGTACCCTGCACCATTCATTCACCTGTTCAGGCGTTCTATCCTGCAACTGATATCCCAGGTCAGGGGGGACACCCCGGACCTGGCCCTCAAACCTAGGCTCCAACGCCTCCAGGTCAGACAACACCTGAACCTGGCTTCCCCACACAGGGACCAACCCCTGCGGTGGAACACTGGCCTGGTGCACCAGGACTTCACTCACTGGTGTGCCCACACTAGTAGACAGTACCCACCTGGCCAACACCAGGGTGTGGCCTAGTCCACACCCAGGGTTAGACTCCTGCCCTCCTTCCAGGGGCAACGCAGTCCACCAAGGCAACCAAGAACACAACTTTCCTACCAGTTCAGGACCCCCTCCAGCAACTGGTCTCCCAACCTAGGGTTTAACCCCTCAGGTTGCACCGGGGTCAGAGGCGAGGACTCCCTCCCTCTGCACCCCCTTCCAGAGTGCTGCTCCCTCCCTACTGGAGGGGCCCCCCTGGGAACCATATTGGTCAGGGCACTGGCTACAGATATCCTTCCTTCCAGGTCAGGCAGATCCTGAACCTTGTCTCCCAACCAAGGGACCAAAACCTGCGGTTGTGCACTTGCCTGGCACACCAGGACTTCTGGGGACTCCTTCCCCCTCTTACTCCTCAGTCTGGACTTCTGCACCCTCCCAACTGGAGTGGTACTGCCAGACACCAGAAATGATGGAGGCCTGGTTACAGGCACTCCCCGTTCAACAGACACTAGGAGATCCTCCTCAAATGGCCTATAAGTACAGTCTAGGTCCCCAACCTGGTGTTCCTTTAAGGAACCCTCCAGGCCCTGAGACTGGGTTTCGGGCACCGTGAGACACACCGTCCCACACTCATTCCTTCTCCACTGAGACCGAACATGAGCCCCTACACCCCTCCCACTACACAGGGACCCAACCGTGCTACACTGAACCTCTTCCACCTCACAGTTCTGGAAGATATCTAAGCCATTCCTTTTGGGATCACTCCCCAATGCCTCCTCCGACTCTCTGGAATCCACCAAGAGGTCTGCCTCCAATTCAAGCTCTCTGGGATCAGAGAACTCACACTCCACCGGGTGTTGGCAAAGCTCTGGAAAACAGGGACTTAAAATATGCTCTCCAACAAATGAATCACAAGGCCCCTCACAGTTGTTAACCAAGCTACCCTTTGCCTCACCCTCCAGTGCCTCACACAAGTACCCCACACCACTCTCCTGAGACTGGCAAGACAGTATCTGACTGTCTCTGTCACACAACCCACACTCTTCTAACTGGTCTTCACACACACTCACCAAGGTTCCTACCATGGGGGAACCCCTTGCCCTGTACCTCTCATCTAGAGTAAGTAGAGTGTCCAATCCCACCACTAGGAATATGGTCCCCTGTGCCAGTCCCCCAATCTACTTCAGGGACACTGCACTCCACTTGAACTAGATCATAACCCTGAACCCCCTGGCGTATGTCGACCCCCTCCCTCAAGTCAGACGCCACATCTCTGGGTGTTTGTACCTTTCTCTCAGCACTAGATATCATAATCTTGCTGCCACCATCTGAGCTGGACTCCACCTCCAACTCAGCAAAGCTCACCTCTTGAGCTACCCATGTTTCCTCTTCAGCTGAGACCCTCATGGCCTCACGCCTCTTGAGCTCCAACCCAAGTTTCCTCATTCTCAATTCATGGGCCAAGGTGAATTTCAATTCTTCCAGGGCACTGGCATGTTTGCTCTCCTCCGCCGCCCTTTCTCTTTCTTTTTCCATCTGCTTCAGCTCCATTTCAAGCCTCAACATTTCCAACGCATGATCTCTAGCCCTTTGGTTTTCCCCCAACTCCTCTGGGGATAAACTTTCAGCTGAATGGTTGCTGCCAGCCCTTGAGGCTGCTCTGGACACAGGCAGATCCTGTGGCCTGATACCATCCCTTTGTGCCTTTCCGTTCACAGACATGATGCTTGAAGAGATACTCAAAAATTTAATCAAAAATCAAAAACTAGCAGTATGCGGTGGCGTAGTGGTCTGCACTCACTAGTGATCTACACCAATCACTGTGGGTCTAGTACAAATACAAATTCAAATCCCACAGCTGACCAACAATGTTAGAACTTGGGGTCTCTAGTTGGCAGGGGTAGGTACCACTGTCCAAATAGGGACCCTTGCTTCTAGTCAGGGCAAGGAGGAAACCCCCTGAGATAACCCCTGCTCACCCTCTAGGTAGCTTGGCACGAGCATTCAAGCTATTCAAAAGCAATGTTTAAAGTATTTGTACCAACACTCACAGTAACACAGTGAAAACACCACAAACTGACTCCACAACAGTTTAGAAAAATAAAGGTATTTAATCTTAACTACACAAGACCAAAACGACAAAAATCCAACATACAGAGTTCAAAAATGTGGTTTCACTAGAGTTCTTAAGGTTGTATTAAAAGGTTCCACAGTTGCATGACAAGTTCACAGTTGTGTTACGTTTCAGACACAGTACCTTTAGTTGCGACAAAGTTCCGAAAGCAGAAGCTGGTGCGGTGGAAAACAAGCGATGCGCTGCTCTTGAGACCCTGGGGAGGCAATGCAGCAGCCCCGCTGCAGCAGCGGGCGTGTTGCGACGAATGTGGTTTGTATGGGGAGGAAGGCCACTTGTATGGATTCCGGTGCGTTGGTTCCGTAGGAAGTTGGTTCTCGAAAAGGCACGATGCGGCGATCTCTGGAGTTGCAACGATCTCCGGGGCGACGATGCACGAACTAGCGGTGATCTTCTCTCTCGCAGCTCTTCGATGCGATGGCTTCTGCGACGACACTCGCAGTGACGTAATGCGGTCCGCAAGCAAGCAGTGTGGCGATCTCACCCAGAAACGACAGGCTCTGCGACGACACTCGCAGCAATGTTAGGCTTCCCGCACCGATTGGTTGCATCCTGCAAACGAAGGATGCGACAGATCTGACAGCGGCAACAGGCGCTGCGATGATCTCAACCTCCATAGCGGCGGGAAACTTCTCGCACTGTCGGGGATGCACTCCGCAGCGAGCGATGCGATAACTTTTCAATTCCAAAAAAACTCTCTCAATCTTAGATTGAAACTTCCCAGCACAGGTATAACTTCCAGAGGCCCCACAACTGAATCAAGCACTCTAGGAAGGACAGAACTCTCTCAGCAGAGTACAGGGAGCCAGCTCTTCTCAGGCCCTTGGAGATTCCTTCAAGACAGGGGACACAGCACAACAGCAAAATCTGTCCACTTTCCTTGGCAGCAAAGCAACAGGTCAGTCCAGCAGAGCAACAGCAGGACAGTATTCCTTCTTCAGATTCAGCTTTCTCCTTGGCAGAGATTCCTTCTTTATTCCAGGATGATCTAATTTTCTGTTGTCAGGGGTCCTGTACTTATACCCCTTAAATTCTTTGTTCTCTTTGTGAATGTGGGCCCTGAACCCCGTCTGAACCAGTTCTGGGTGTTTCTTGAGTACTTTGTTTTCCTGGCTTCTCCTTTACTTTCAGAGTGAGGGGCAGGGTCATCAGACACCCAGCAGGAGGTGGAGCCAGCATTGTGGCAGGCAGGCACAGCCCTATTCAGGCCCAGGTGCTAACTCCTCCCACCACTCAGGTTACAAATGCAGTCAGTCATTCAGCCTAGGGCTGACTCAGCCAGCCTCCTGGGGAATCCCCAGCCCCTGTCACTCTCAAACCAGACAGTCAATACACAAACAGGCCAAGGCACACAGAAGGGTCAGACAAGAGAACTGCAACTTTCTAAAAGTGCTGTTCTCAAACACAGGATTTAAAAACAACCTTTCCTAAAAGATGTGTTATTAAATTCTGAGTTCAGGGATACTAAACTCTTATGTCCTATCTTGTTCCTATGGGAAAAAATGCTGGTAGCCACTGTAGCCAGCATCCCCCATGTTAACCTAAAGAGCAAGACAGCCTTACAATAGTGAAAAACAAAAATGGCTGCCTTTCACTACCAGAGCATGTCACCTGCACCAGTACATGCTCTACCTTTCACATACACTGCACCCTGCCCAGGGGGGTACCTTGGGCCTTCCATAGGGGTGACTAATGTGCACAAAAAGGGAAGGGTTAGGCCTGATTAGTGGGGACACTGACCAGGAGCACACAGCAGTTCCTAGACTGCACACAGCCACTGCAGTGGCAGGCCCGAGACTCCATTTTAGGGCTACTCATGTGGGTGGCACAATCAGTGCTGCAGGCCCACTAGTAGCATTTGTCATCATCTGCCCTGGCACACCCAGTGCACTTTACTAGGGACTTCATGGTGATGCAAATATGCCAATCATGTATATCCAATCATAATAACAATTTACACAGAGAGCATATGCACTTTAGCACTGATCAGCAGTGGTAAAGTGTGCAGAGTCCTATTGCCAACAGCCACGGGTCAGGAAAAATAAGGCAGGAAGAAGCAAAAAGTTTGGGGATGACCCTGCAAGAAGGGCCAGTTCCAACACAACCCCCTTCCAGCCTAAAGCCAGGGTAGACCAAACGATACCTCGATGGGAATCCCTGCTTAAGGTGATAGAACACGGTACCTGGCCCAAACAGCAGGGCACTATTCCTCTTCTACGCCTTCCTGAACCTAGTTGTATCACTCAAACCATACTCTCAGGGTCCACCATGCCAATCCATGTCGAACCCTTCACCTCACCTGTGGACACCACCTGTGCAGCACCTAACCTTAATTTCCTCACAGGTGTGTCCCAACAGACCGACAGCAAGCCATAGTGACCACCAATAGTGGTCAGGGATGAGACCCCGGCCTCATGCCTCTCATGGCTCTCAAACCCCTGTGGCATCAGAGGGTGGGGGGCAGTAGCCCCAGGTGCTTGGCACCCTTTGTCCACTCTCTCTCTTGTCAGGTCAGGTCTGACACTCAGGCACTGACCCACCAGTCCGGGACCTGTATCCGGCGGCTGGACAGGAGGTTGAGGTGGGCTTCTCCATACCTGGTCCTCCTCTTCCTTGGGGCTCTGTACCATCCCACCTGGAGCAGTAGCCCCATCTAGAATAGTCAGGGCACCTGTGGCATGTACCCTGCACCATTCATCCACTAGTTCAGGGGTTCTATCCTGCAACTGGTATCCCAGGTCAGGGGGTACACCCCGGACCTGGCCCTCTAACCTAGGCTCCAACGCCTCCAGGTCAGACAACACCTGAACCTGGCTTCCCCACCCAGGGACCAACCCCTGCATTGGAACACTGGCCTGGCGCACCAGGACTTCACTCACTGGTGTGCCCACACTAGTAGACAGTACCCACCTGGCCAACACCAGGGTGTGGTCTAGCCCACCACTGAAGAACCGGGTTTTAGAACCCAGCGGCGCCAGGGGAAATGCCCGATGTCTTCGAGTTCACCTGTCTTAGAATACAGAGACACTGGATACTTCTCGGTGACGTCAAAGATCAAATTTATTGGCTGCAACCAGGAACAGAACTCTACGAAGTACAACACAAGTAGGTTCGTCAGAAACTGCTCAATTTTCGTATTGCGAGACATCGTCTTTTATGCTAAAAATCACATTCCTGACAAACACCCACTATTTACGAATTGTCCAATCAAAGGTAACATTGCAAAAGGTATCGCATGACGACAATACCACTTTTCAGTTGTCCAGCCCACCATCAATTACACGGGAAAGCCCAACATTCTTTCTCGGACAGGCCGGACAAACCCATAATAAAAGACCACAACCCAAACCATAAACAGACCATAAAAGAAGGAACAGAAACAGATGAGAAGCAAGATAAAGGGTGTGTGCGTATGCAATAAACTCAACAATGTCCTGTTCTTTGATTTCTATCTCAACTACCGGACAAGGAACTGGCTTAGCAAGGCTAGCTTCAGGCAACGAGGTCAGTTCGCTCAGGTCATCTAGAAGTCAGTTAAAGCATACGTGCACCAAAGACTTGTTGGGCCGTAGTCATCGGCCTATGTGAGGGCAACCACAAAATGGCTGCCATACACAAAATGGAACCCGAAGGTTCAAAACGAAATCCCTAAATACGTAGTGAATCCATTGATGTAACATGGCGAAATCACTCGTACTTACCACACTTGCTAGTTACGGTTCGCTATTATCGAATTCGTAACGAAACCATGACCTTTATAAAACGGGTTCAGAATTCACAGAACCTCAGACCCTCCTTTTGCCCTTACATAGGTAATAACCTAAACTCAGGTCAGTCTGAATCCAGGTCTATATTCATCAGATCATCAAGATGTTGCTGGAGCATAATCCTAGTACTTAGTAACTCTCTCGATACAGGTCTCCTCGCACACGGAGTAGCACAGAGGCCACATATAGCAGGAGCACACTGTACACAAAGACAGAACAGGAAAAGAATCGCTAAAACCATCCCAATGATCATCAGAATCTTCCATCCCCAAGTGGATAACAAATCCCAAAACCATCCCATCGACGATCAATCTCCTTCGTCCACATGTACAGACTCAGAGATCTTATGTAACTTGGAAATGGCCTGGTATACTGTCGGAGCATTGTCTGGAATGAAAACTCAACAGCTCGATTGGATCATTTTACATACCCTTCCTCTATCTGCAAGTATGACATCTAACGCAACTCGATTCTGCAACGTCATAAGACGATCCGACTGGAGCTCAGCAGTCAGGTTACTAAGGGCACCAGCAGTCTCAACTATGGTGGACTCAACCACTCTCGTCAATTGCCGTATGTTCCTACTTTTGACCATAGGTCCCCAAAACGGCAGAAAACCCTTCAGAAAATCTCTCAATTCTTGTCCTGAAGTATCTTCCTTACTGAAGACACCTCTAGCAACTCTTGTCCTATGGTAATCTGCCGCTGTAGTATACGTAGGGGGCAACAGAAATGAAATATAACATGTACCCGAAAAATCAGGGGGCAACCATGTATATGCTCTGTCATGGCAGACGAAATGCGTACCCTTAGCTGCTAAAAATGATGGGGAACTCTGGGACGCAAAAACATATGTCTCAGTGCAAACACTCTTCCCTAACTGAGCTCTCGGATTCTTGCCATTACCTTGCGGACAAAAATGACCACGATGGGGTATGATCCAAATCGGAGATGATCCTTTCCTTCGCTGCTTTTCACTCAGACTAACACCATATCCAGTCACGTTCCAACCAATATAAGCTTGTGTCTCGTCTCCAGGAATAGTCTCATATGAATTAATTCCTCTAATCATGTCTACTATTCCCTTCACAAGAGCACTATTGCTCGGATTATCTTTCATGGAATGCAGGGGATAAACTTCATGGGCATAAATGAACATCGTCCTATATGCCCACACAGATCCATTATAGCTAAATGGCAGGACCAAATAAGGGATACCTTTATCTGTAGTATGAGGCATAAGCCCACACACCCAACAATTAGTGGTGTTCACTACTAACTGATGCTGATGCAGAAGTTGAACAAAGGAATTATTAGCAAATTCCAATCTTCTTATTGATTCGTGTTCAGGCAAAGAATGAAAAGAATGTGAAGAAGTAGCAGTAGGAAAAGACATAGGTTGTGTGGTGGGTGCCAACGTCACTTGAAAAGAGAAAATTACATATCCCACCAAAAACATCATCATGCTAAGTAGCATTAAAAGACATGTTATCAAAAAACATCTTCTACTCAATAATTTACACAGTCTTGTCTTAAAGTTTATTTCTTCAATAGCTCTCTCGATCTCAGATGTACGTCTGTAAGTCCAGGGAACGCCCTAGAACAAACCAGAACCTTCGACCTTTTGACTACCGGCTGTACCCTCTGAGTCTTTATACCGCGACCCTACAGCTGAACCCGGATGGCGGTTCAAAAAACAAAAATAGACCAAAACAGCTTTTCGGATGAGAGAGCTTAGTTTCAAAGCAAAAAGGAAATTACTTTATTAGTTCATTGTTTCTCTCGGTCGTAGAATATAGCGGCCTTTACTAGGCAATGTCCTATCACGAAACAACAACTCAGGTTCAGTAGTATCTAGTCTCAGCGAAGGGGACACAGCTACTTGTAAAATGTCGCTGTCCTCACGTTCAGAACTAGTCCCAACCAAACACGCATCACTGAATGGAATAAAACGTGGTACAGTCTCAGTCTCTGAATCATCAACACCATCCTGGACCCACCGGTCGTACGGCAGAGGCAAAAAAACCCTCCTACAATGTACGCCGTGGATCCAGTTCTTTTTGCCTTGAACTCTCACTGCGGTACGCGTCGACAACAGGACCTGGAATGGCCCAATCCTACGGGGCTGATCGTTCTTGGTCCGCTGAAAATTTAGAATCAGAACCCAAGAACCAGGATCGATGGCGTGTCCTGAATCTTCAGATGCTTGTGGCAATGTATTGTGAACCTGTTGGTGTAAGACACGCAATTTAGCCATCAAATCGTACAAATAATCAATCAGTACAGGATGTTCAATCTCGCTAAACTTTGTTGGCCTCGGCACTCCCCATATATTTGCCGGGCGACCAAATGCAATCTCTAAGGGGCTAAGGCCCACTCGAGAATGCAGTGTAGTTCTGGTTGACAAAAGTGCCAATGGCAAAGCATCGGGCCATTGGAGACCAGAATCTTGGCTAATTTCAGTTTCAAAGTGCCATTGTAGCATTCAACTAAACCAGCTGATTGGGGGTGATTTGCAGCATGAAATTTCTGTCGTATACCTAAACCCTCACACACTCTCTTCATGACTTGACCCACAAATTCGCTCCCATTATCACTCCACACCATCCTTGGCAAACCAAACCTAGGGAAAAATTCCTTGAGTAGGGCTTTAACTGTGGACAAGGCAATATTATCTTTCAGGGGGTAAGCTCCTACCCATCTCGAAAAGGCACAAACAACCACAAGGATGTACTTCAACTTACTACATCTTTCCATGTGGATGAAATCCAATTGCAAAACCTCGAACGGATACATTGGAGGTGCAAAATGACCAGCTGGAGTTGGAGTTCCCTTGCCAGTATTACACATCAGACAAACCATACAATTCTTGACCAAATTCTCCGCACACTTTGGAATTCCAGCATTCTGCCATACTGGAGCCAACAACTTACAAATCCCTTTCGCACTAATGTGAGCCATTCCATGCGCCATCGTAACCACTGCAAGTACATATGCATCAGGTAACAACCATCGCTGATGTTCTGACAACTCAATCCAACAACCAGTCAAATCTAATTTTCCCATACTCTCTCTCCATAAACTCAATTCTTTCTCAGTAGCTTCTGCCTGAATTGACTTCACACTCTCTATCGCATCTTCACAAATTCCTCTATCCGGAACCCATCTTGCCAGACCCGCAACATACATTCGACTCATCACATCTTTCGCCATCTCTTTCGCAACTTCATCCGCAAACGCATTACCACGACCAACGTCATCGGTAACCTTCTTATGTGCACTGCATTTCATGATCGCAACATGCATCGGCAAAGTAAGCGACTCAAGAAGTTCATTCATCAACTGACCATGCTGAATTTTCATACCATGAGACGTGAGGAACCCATGTTCCTTCCACAAGTGACCAAAACTATGAGCAACACCAAACGCATGCTGGCTATCGGTATACACGGTCACTCGCTTTCCTTTCGACAACACACACGCTCTCGTTAGTGTGATCAACTCTGCTGCTTGAGCTGAATTTTGTGGGACACTTGCAGCTTCAACAATCGTATGCAAAGTCGTAACCGCATATGCTGCAGTCGTATCACCATTCGGAAGCTTAAAGCATGACCCATCTACCCATAAAGTACCATCAGACTTCACAAGAGGAGTATCTTTAAGATCTATTCTACCCTTCGTTTCTTCCTCTGTCCTAAGAAAGCAATCATGCTGTTCAAGAACATCCGTCTCCACAGAAATCGGCAACAACGTAGCTGGATTCAACGTGTAGCTTCGCTTTATACGAACATGCCTCGCCAAAAGTGTCAACTCGTAACCTGACAATCGAGCACTAGTTAAGTGCTGTGTCTTCGTTCTGTTTAATAAAGTATCCACTGCATGTGGAACCATCACAACCAATGTATCATCCATCACCAAACCAGCAGACTGTCGAATAGAAACAGCTGCTGCTGCTGTAGCTCTCAAACGACTTGGCAACGCTCTCGCTACCGGATCCAAAGTCGACGAGAAATACGCACATGGACGTTGTTTGTCGCCAAACTGCTGAGTCAAAACTGACAATGAACATCCCTCTCTCTCGTGAACATAGAGTGTAAAAGGCTTACTGTAGTCGGGAGTACCCAACACCGGAGCCGAACATAATGCATCACGCAATTCTGAAAAACTCTTCTGGCATTCGTCAGACCAAGGAAGAGGATTCGGAGTATCCTTAAGAGTAAGTGCTAACAAAGGTTTCGCAAGCAGCGAAAAACTTGGAATCCATTGTCTACAGTACGAAGTAATAACCAAAAAAGCACGCACTTCTCTCTGTGTAGTTGGCACATTCATTTTCGCAATCGCTTCAATTCATTCTGGGGTTAACCTTCTTCCCTCCTTCGAATAGAGATGACCTAAGTAGGTCACTTCTTGTCGACAATACTGCAACTTTGAAGGTGACACTTTATGATGGAGGTCAGACGAATGTCGCAAGAAAGAAAGAGTAGCTTCTTACAAGTCTCCTCATCATCAGCAGCAACTAACAAATCGTCTACATACTGAATAAGAGCAGCACCATCAGGCAAGACAATCAAATCAAGCTTTGTTTTCAAAGCTTGGCTATAGATGGACGGACTCTCACAATAGCCTTGAGGAGCGCGTTTAAACGGGAAACTTCGGCCTCCTAAAGAGAAGCCAAAAATATCTCTACTCTCCTTGGTAATCGGGATGCTGAAGAAAGCATTCTTCAGATCAATCACCGAAAACCAAGTACCTGAAGCAGCAATCATAGTCAACAAAGCAGTAAGATCTGGAACAACAGGAAACTGTGGCACGACAATTTTATTCACTTCTCGAAGATCGATCACAAACCTATATACAGGCGGTTGAGAAGAATCAGTACGCTTCAGAACAGGCAAAACCGGATTATTACACACATTACCTCTCGTTTCCTCAATCACACCTTTCTCAATCAAATCATAGATGATTGCTAAAAGCGCTCTTTCACCATCACTAGAGATCCTGTATTGGGGAATACGTGGCAATCTAGCATTCGCTTTCAGCGTCACAACGTATGGTGGAATCTCCAAAAAACCCACGTTATTAGGACCAGTAGCCCAAAGAGTATCAGGGAGAGAACGCAATTCCAACGAAAGCCGATCTTTGGACAAATTCATGGGAGAGATCACTCTCTTACCCAATGTAAGCTGCCCTCCCGAAGGAGAACAATGCAATGTCGCATACAATCTCTTCAACAAATCCAATCCCAACAAATTCTCACCACAACCTGTCGTTAGAATGAGGGGTGCTTCCATTTCACAAGGTCCAACTGAAAGAGACAAAGGACTAGAAACCGGATTACAAACCGGGTTGCCAGAAAAACCTACCGAAACATTTGTCAAGCCAGACAAAAGTGCGCCAGGGATTTTAGAGTGCATGATAGAACTCTTCGCCGCACCAGTATCCAACAGAAAAGGCTCTGACACACCTGATGTAATCACTTCAACATAAGGTCCAGTCTGATCTACTGGAACTAACAAAACTCCCTCTCTTTGTCTATGGCTGTCCTAGCAATCATTACCATCAGCATTCTCACTCTCAACATAGTAGTCGTCAGCATAGTACTGAGTCGATCTACCAGACGCAACATTCTGCTGATCAAAACAATTCATCGTATTCTGTGGAGGCAAGGGACGTGCATTCTGAGGGAACACACCACGTCCTCTACCTCTAGGAGCTTGCTGAACACCTCAACCTCTCACACCAGACGCACCATTCATACGTTGTAACAGAACCGGACAACTAGTCTTGAAATGACCTTCTTCTCTACAATATGCACACTAATTAGGACCTGGCGGATCACGCTGCTGTGATCCTCTCTGGAACTGCTGAGGTTGCTGAAATTCACACTGATTATAACGAGGCGGATACGCCTGTTGCAAAAGAACCTTTGTCTTTAAATCCTTAGTCTTCCTCTCTGCTTTATCTTTCTCATCCTTGTCCCTATTTTCGTAATATTGGGCAGTAGCCAATATCTGGGCCGACGAAGAAACAGCCCATCAACTCTCTGAATCCTTCAACTTATTACACAACTCAGGAAGCAGGTTATGAACAAACTTATCTACGAACAATCTTTGACCACCTTCCGTACTCATGTCTTGACCACTATGATCTATAAACGTCTCTTCGAACCTAGTGAAGAAATCAGACACATTCTCATCTTTCTTCTGCTTGCATGCAGACAATTTATCCCAATTCACTCGCATAGCAGGCATCAAAGTCTTCATATAGTTGATAATTCTACCAGGAAGTTCTGCAGCTAAAGCTTCAGGTTTAGCTCCTCCACCCTGTAGACCATCTGCAGCAGTAATATTAGCCCATGAATCACCTAGCTCTACTGCATGATCCTCGTGACGAATCTTCGCCCACAAAGGCTGAGGGACTACATTCCCAAACAACATGTCTATATCGGCTAAATTCATGACTCACGCGTCAGCTGTCTGTGATAACTCCTTATAATACCCTGTAGGATTCTTGCGGGGCCAGGTAAAGTCTGCTTAAGGGCCAAAACTTCAACTCGTTTCCACAGAACATGTACCCAAACACGCTGAAAATGAGCGTCTACGGCTTGAATACCATTAGCGACATCAGCTTGAACTGCTTCTTTCCATACCGGAGGAACTTCTCTCATTGGATACTGTCTCACTTTTCTCCTAACAGAGGGATCGGCCTCAAACAACGACCTAGAAGGACATTCACCCAAAAACGTAAGCAACGTTGCAACTGCTTTCTCAACGTCCAAACCCGCTATCGTTCCTTTCGCAAACTCAGACTGTACCTTAAACAACTCTGATGGAGTCTGACCCAACTCACCATCTTCCCATTCCTCATGGACGAAAGTACACATGTTATCGAAAACATACCTCTGTTTTGGTGCTTCCCATTGCCGGAAGACATCCATAACCGACTCTAAATCATATCTCGAAGAATATGTAACCCATTTACGAGCCGTAAGATCCAACACTGCCCGTTCTTCGGGACTCGGAAACTGGCTACGCAACTGTTTATGCTTAAATACAGGAGTCACACTCAATGACTCAAAGAAAGGAGACAAAAGACCAGCAACAGTATCAGTCATTCTCTTTCGAACAGAAGGAGAAGTTGTCATAAGTACAGGAGACAAAGCAGGCTGAGACAAAGCAAACGTAGGAGTAGTAGCAGTAGAAGCAGCAAGTACAGGAGAAAAGTTGTAGGAGTTTGAGGTGTAGGAGTTTGAGGTAGAACTGTTAGCAAAGTCGGCGGCCCTAGAAGAGGCTGCACCAAAGGAGGAGGAACCAACTGAAGAGGAGCTGGCGGCTGTGCAACAACAAGAGGCTGAACAGCTGGATGTTGCGCAACTAAAGGTTGCGGAGGTGCTGTAGCACTCTGCACATAAGGTGCTGGTGAACTTAACAGATGGGACATCAAAGGATCCTTTTTAGAGTCCTTCGTTGCACCTTGGAGAAGAGGTGACAAAGCTGGATAACATTTATCGATGGCCATTTTACGTTGTCTATGCAACTCTTCACTCGCCTGTTCTTCCTCATTATCTTTAAACTGCCTAGCAGCTTGCATTATCGATATACCCTTCTCTCTTTTATCTCTCTTCGCTAGTTTAATTTCTCTCTGTTTGGCTTCCTTACGCCAGAGGCGGAAAGAGTCAAACATTGCCTGCCGGTCTTTCTTCTTAAATAGTTTAACTTCCAAATTATCTAAAATATTCGTGTCATAGCTACCATATTGGGGCCATTTTAAAACAGCGTCTTTCCCGGTGTATCGGACCTACAACGCATTATACGTAATGGGGCCCACACCATGTTTAGAATAGAGCTCATAAGTCGGAGTTCCAACCGGAGGTATCAGACACAAATCCTCCAATCGGGAATCCCTGTTACAACTACAACAAAATATCTTTCCAAGTTTGCTAAGACCAGGCATCTTCGCTCACTGATCTAGCTTCAAACTTTAAGGGATTACCAAACACGATAGTCTCGCAAATATACGAGTCCCTCGGCTTTGGCACTTGCAAGTTCCAAATCAAAGATCCCGAAGGAAACCCAAAACTAAGGACTGGGAGACGTTCCACTTATACTTAACTGAAGTATCGATCACGTCACCAGAAGACCCGTCTATCGTCTCGCTCTACAAATCGTCACAAAGGCTCCAAGACAGGGCGACAGTCAGGGCAGCAGTCCTTGGTAGCTGTCGGAAAGTGGGAAGCCTCCCAGGAAAAACCTTCAGTCCATGTTCGACATGCCGGGGTCGATGAAGTGGGGGCCCCTTCCAGAATTTCCTCACGAAGCTCCTCACGATCTTCAGGCTTCGACCGGTACCACTGAAGTCACCCCACGTTGCGCGCCAACTGAAGAACCGGTTTTTAGAACCCAGCGGCACCAGGGGAAACGCCCGATGTCTTCGAGTTCACCTGTCTTAGCATACAGAGACACAGGATACTTCTCGGTGACGTCAAAGATCACATTTATTGACTGCAACCAGGAACAGAACTCTACGAAGTACGACACAAGTAGGTTCGTCAGAAACTGCTCAATTTTCGTATTGCAGGATATCGTCTTTTATGCTAAAAATCACATTCCTGACAAACACCCACTATTTACGAATTGCCCAATCAAAGGTAACATTGCAAAAGGTATCACATGACGACAATCCCACTTTTCAGTTGTCCAGCCCACCATCAATTACACGGGAAAGCCCAACATTCTTTATCGGACAGGCCGGACAAACCCATAATAAAAGACCACAACCCAAACCATAAACAGACCATAAAAGAAGGAACAGAAACAGATGAGAAGCAAGATAAAGGGTGTGTGCATATGCAATAAACTCAACAATGTCCTGTTCTTTGATCTCTATCTCGATCAACTACCGGACAAGGAACTGGCTTAGCAAGGCTAGCTTCAGGCAACGAGGTCAGTTCGCTCAGGTCATCTAGAAGTCAGTTGAAGCATACGTGTACCAAAGATTCGTTCGGCCGTAGTCATCGGCCTATGTGAGGGCAACCACAAAATGGCTGCCGTACACAAAATGGAACCCAAAGGTTCAGAACGAAATCCCTAAATACGTAGTGAATTCATCGGTGTAACATGGCGAAATCACTCGTACATAACGCACTCGCTAGTTACGGTTCGCTACTATCAAATTTGTAACGAAATCATGATCTTTATAAAACGGGTTCAGAATTCACAGAACCTCACCCCCAGGGTGAGACTCCTGCCCTCCTTCCAGGGGCAACCCAGTCCACCAAGGCAACCAAGAACACAACTTTCCTACCAGTTCAGGACCTCCCTCCAGCAACTGGTCTCCCAACCTAGGGTTTAACCCTTCAGGTTGCACAGGGGTCAGAGGCGAGGGCTCCCTCTCTCTGCACCCCCTTCCAGAGCGCTGCACCCTCCCTACTTGAGGGGTACCCCTGGGAACCATATTGGTCAGGGCACGGGTTACAGATGCCCTTCCTTCCAGGTCAGGCAGATCCTGAACATTGTCACCCAACCCAGGGACCTAAACCTGCGGTTGTGCACTTGCCTGGCACACCAGGACTTCTGGGGACTCCTTCCTCCTCTTACCCCTCAGTCTGGACTTCTGCACCCTCCCAACTGGAGTGGTATTGCCAGACACCAGAACTGATGAAGGCCTGGTTACAGGCACTTCCCGTTCAACAGACACTAGGAGATCCTCCTCAAATGGCCTACAAGTACAGTCTAGGTCCCCAACCTGGTGTTCCCTTAAGGAACCCTCCACGCCCTGAGACTGCGTTTCGGGCACCGTGAGACACACAGTCCCACACTCATTCCTTCTCCACTGAGACCGGACATGAGCCCCTACACCCCTCCCCTACACTGGGACCTAACCGGGCTACACTGAACCTCTTCCACCTCACAGGTCTTTTAAGATATCTAAGCCACTCCTTTTGGGATCACTCCCCAATGCCTCCTCCGACTCTATGGAATCCATCAAGAGGTCTGCCTCTAACTCAAGCTCTCTGGGATCAGAGAACTTACACTCCACTGGGTGTTGGCAAAGCTCTGGAAAACAGGGACTTAAAATATGCTCACCAACAAATGAATCACACAGCCCCTCACAGTTGTTAACCAAGCTACCCTTTGCCTCACCCTCCAGTGCCTCACACAAGTACCCCACACCACTCTCCTGAGACTGAAAAGACAGTATCTGACTGTCTCTGTCACACAACCCACACTCTTCTGGCTGGTCTTCACACACACACACCAAGGTTTCTACCATGGGGAAACCCCTCTCCCTGTACCTCTCATCTAGAGTCAGTAGAGTGTCCCTCCCACCACTAGGAATATGGTCCCCTGTGCCAGTCCCTCAATCTACTTCAGGGACACTGCACTCCACTGGAACTACATCATAAACCTGAACCCCCTGGCGTATGTCGACCCCCTCCCTCAAGTCAGGCGCACCATCTCTGGGTGTTTGTACCTTTCTCTCCGCACTAGATATCATAATCTTGCTGCCACCATCTGAGCTGGACTCCATCTCCAACTCAGCAAAGCTCACCTCTTGAGCTACCCATGTTTCTTCTTCAGCTGAGACCCTCATGGTCTCACCCCTCTTGAGCTCCAACTCAAGTTTCCTCATTCTTAATTCATGGGCCAAGGTCAATTTCAATTCTTCCAGGGCACGGGCATGTTTTTTCTCCTCCGCCGCCCTTTCTCTTTCTTTTTCCATCTGCTTCAGCTCCATTTCAAGACTCAACATTTCCAACGCATGATCTCTAGCCCTTTGGTTTTCCTCCAACTCCTCTGGGGATAAACTTTCAGCTGAATGGTTGCTGCCAGCCCTTGAGGCTGCTCTGGACAGAGGCAGATCCTGTGGCCTGAAACCATCCCTTTGTGCCTTTCCGTTCACAGACATGATGCTTGAAGAGTTACTCAAAAATTGAATCAAAAATAAAAAAACAGCAGTATGCGGTGGCGTAGTGGTCTGCACTCACTAGTGATGTACACCAATCACTGTGGTTCTAGTACAAATACAAGTTCAAATCCCACCGCTGACCAACAATGTTAGAACTGGGGGTCTCTAGTTGGCAGGGGTAGGTACCACTGTCCAAATAGGGACCCTTTCTTCTAGTCAGGGCAAGGAGGAAACCCCCTGAGATAACCCCTGCTCACCCTCTAGGTAGCTTGGCACGAGCAGTCAAGGCTGTTCAGAAGCAATGTGTAAAGTATTTGTACCAACACTCACAGTAACACAGTGAAAACACCACAAACTGACTCCACAACAGTTTAGAAAAATAAAGGTATTTAATCTAAACTACTCAAGACCAAAACGACAAAAATTTAACATACACAGCTCAAGAATATGGTTTCAAAAGAGTTCTTAAGGTTGTAATAAAAGGTTCCACAGTTGAGTGAAAAGTTCACAGTTGCGTCACGTTTCAGACACAGTACCTTTAGTTGCGACAAAGTTTCAAAAGCAGAAGCTGGTGCGGTGGAAAACAAGCGATGCGTTGCTCCTGAGACCCTGGCGAGGCGATGCGACAGCCCCGCTGCAGCAGCGGGCGTGTTGCGACGAATCCGGTTTGTATGGGGAGGAAGGCCACTTGTATGGATTCCGGTGCGTAGGTTCCGTAGGAAGTTTGTTATCGCGAAGGCATGATGCGGTGATCTCTGGAGTTGCAACGATCTCCGGGGCGAAGATGCGCGAACCAGCGGTGACCTTCTCTCCCGCAGCTCTTCGATGCAATGGCTTCTGCGACGACACTCGCAGTGACGTGATGCAGTCCGCAAGCAAGCAGTGTGGCGATCTCACCCAGTGACGACAGGCTCTGCAACGACACTCGCAGCGATGTTCGGCTTCCTGCACCGATCGGGTGAGTCCTGCAAACGAAGGATGCGATGGCTCTGACAGCCGCAACAGGCGCAGCGACGATCTCGACCTCCGTATCGGCGGGAAACTTCTCACACTGTCGGGGATGCGCTCCGCAACGAGCGATGCGATAACTTTTCAATTGCAAAAAATCTCTCAAGCTTAGTTTCAAACTTCCCAGCACAGGTACAACTTCCAGAGGCCCCACAACTGAATCAAGCACTCTAGGAAGGACAGAACTCTCTCAGCAGAGTACAGGGAGCCAGCTCTTCTCAGGCCCTTGGAGATTCCTTCAAGACAGGGGACACAGCACAACAGCAAAGTCCTTCCCCTCTCCTTGGCAGCAAAGCAACAGGTCAGTCCAGCAGAGCAACAGCAGGACAGTCTTCCATCTTCAGATTCAGCTTTCTCCTTGGCAGAGGTTCCTTCTTGATTCCAGGGTGATCTAATTTTCTGTTGTCAGGGGTCCTGTACTTATACCCCTAAAGTCTTTGTTCTCTTTGTGCATGTGGGCCCTGAGCCCAGTCTGAACCAGTTCTGGGTGTTTCTTGAGTACTTTGTTTTCCTGGCTTCTCCTTTCCTTTCAGAGTGAGGGGCAGGGTCGTTAGGCGCCCAGCAGGAGGTGGAGCCAGCATTGTGGCAGGCAGGCACAGCCCTATTCAGGCCCAGATGCTAACTCCTCCCACCACTCAGGTTGCAAATGCAGCCATTCAGCCTAGGGCTGACTCAGCCAGCCTCCTGGGGAATCCCCAGCTCCTGTCACTCTCAAACCAGACAGTCAATACACAAACAGGCTAAGGCACACAGAAGGGTCAGACAAGAGAACAGCAACTTTCTAAAAGTGCTGTTTTCAAACACAGGATTTAAAAACAACCTTTCCTAAAAGATGTGTTATTAAATTCTGAGTTCAGGGATACTATACTCTTATGTCCTATCTTTTTACTATGGGAAAAAATGCTGGTAACCACTGTAGCCAGCATCCCCCATGTTAACATATGGTGCAAGACAGCCTTACAATAGGGAAAAATGAAAATGGCTGCCTTTCACTACCAGATCTTGTCACCTCTACCTTTTACATACACTGCACCCTGCCCAGGGGGGTACCTTGGGCCTTCCATAGGGGTGACTAATGTGCACAAAAAGGGAAGGGTTAGACCTGATCAGTGGGGACACTCACCAGTAGGACACAGCAGTTCCTAGACTGCACACAGCCACTGCAGTGGCAGGCCTGAGACACCCTTTTAGGGCTACTCATGTGGGTGGCACAATCAGTGCTGCAGACCCATTAGCAGCATTTGTCATCACCAGCCCAGGCACTCCCAGTGCACTTTACTAGGGACTTCATGGTGATACAAATATGCCAATCATGTATATCCAATCATAATAACAATTTACACAGAGAGCATATGCACTTTAGCACTGATCAGCAGTAGTAAAGTGCGCAGAGTCCTATTGCCAACCGCCACGGGTCAGGAAAAATAAGGGAGGAAGAAGGAAAAAGTTTGGGGATGACCTTGCAAGAAGGGCCAGTTCCAACATATATGATAAAACATTTAAAGTGTGATGAACCAGTGTATCTTTGACATGTAGAAGAGTCCCTCATGCATTGCGATGCAGGCACTAAATGGGAAGCTAAAGGTCAGAACATGAGGTGAGAATAAAAGAGTCTTGTGCGCAGAGCCAACTCTATGTAGATTGTAAAACAGTTGTAGGTCATACGGACACCTGGGTTGTCAAACCAGGCCTAACAAATGGAAAAGAAAATTAGGAATATTCACTTGGTCAAAAAAAGAATGTCTTGGGTGTGACAGGTTGTTTTGTATACTTATCTTGACCAAGCAGGTAAGAGGAAGGGGGATGGAGCTGAAACGGTGCAGAGGAAAGAGAAGAACAGGAAAACCATTAGCAGAAGGCAACATATGAAGGCAATACATTATGTGTTAAGTGACAGACAACATTAGCAACACAAAGAGAAAAGAAGTGCACCACAATAATGTCTACGTTTGGGAATAGGTGGAGATAGAATGGAGAACAAGATTGTAAAGGAGATTAGGACAAGGACTGGCAGTTTGAATGTGAATAAGAATGTTCTGGAGGAAGAGCTGAAAAGGGGAATTTTCAAAGAGGGTGTATAAGGCAATTCTATGAAGAAGAGAAGTTGACATGGTGTGCTTCTGCTGTTGAGCATGATGACTAATAAAAACTACATTTTGTGGAAATAGGTGTTCATCAAATTGAATTTACCAAACTTTACATGATTAATAATGCAATGATCCATTAGCTAATTTGTAACCTATATCACCTGGATCTGTAACAAAATGCAGAAATCTGAATGTAAGAAAGTACAAGTACTGACTTGTAATGTCAAATACAAGGTTTTCAACAATTTTAACCTGCGCTCAACCCTTGAGCAGAGGGCAGTCAAGTCAAGTCAAATGATCTTTATTCGGAATTAATACATCCATAAAAGTACACACAGGTTAGAGCACAATAAAATTTGATAAAAACATACATTAAGCTATTACATTAAAACAGCCTTTTCCAATGGTGTTGAAGCAGCTGTGTATCAAAAAGTGCAAATTGCACAGTACAAAAATTCACAGTATATGGATATTTTGCTTACAGTTTGTGTTTTTCAAAGAAAAATGATCATTTACATCTAGCCAGGCATCTAGAGAAAACTATGTGCAAATATACCATACTCTAGTATACAAAGTGCAAATGTGCAATGAAAGCAGAATACTAGTGTTCGTCAGGCGTATTCCATACTCGCCTGTGATCTCACGCTGGCTTTAAGGAAACAGCTCACAATAAATATCACCTCATCTGAGGGCAACATTTGCAAAGTTCTCATTGCCTGAGTAAAGTCCCTTAAGTCATATTTATGGAAATACGGCATTAAGTATTGACGAGTATAGAGTTTATAAAAACCACAAAAAAGAAGTAATGTGTCAAGCTTTGTTTACCTCCCTCAGAACAGGGACAATCCAACTGTTCTACATTTTTAATATAACCGAGGGGAAAGCTTAGTAGGTTTACAACACTTCCATCCCGAAATCGGAACAGAAGGCTCCTATTCCATCTTCCTAATGTTAGTAACAGATACCTCTGAGGTGAAGTTGAATTATCATTGCCAGATTCAGCATAGGAGATGTATTTAGTGACTGAGGATTTGGGGTATTCAGATCTTATCCGTTCCTCCTCATATAAAACATACAGTGCCCGTTTAACAATGTTCTTGTGTGCGTGAGCAATAGTATTAGGGGAGCTAAACAAAGAGCCCTGACCCACACTCAACAGGCTATTCTCAACAGCTTTCAACCAGGGTACAAAGTGAGATCTTTCACTTTGTAGGCAGTCGGATATTATGCTGCAGGTTAGATGTGCCGCTGGGTTTAGCCATATTTTTAACCAGAAAAGAGCGGGCCTGGATCGAATAAAATCCTCAACATACAATAACTTGAGCTCATTATGACAGATGAATGTAGGGGCGCAGGGAACGCCCCCCAGAACCTTCCTGCAAAATCTGTTTTCCTTTATCTGGATGGGCGTACTATTGGAATAGCCCCACACTTCTGCTCCGTAAGTCCCCGTAGGTTGACACTGAGTACGGTAGATGTTTAACAAAGAGGTAGTAACGTCAGCCTGTTTGGGTTGCCGAAGAGATAGGATCGAGTTAATGGATTTACCAATTTTATTTCTCGCATAGGCAACATGCGGCTGCCACGAACCTGTATTAGAAAATAACAGCCCTAAATAGGGGAAAGTGCTTGTGCATTTTAGGATGTTTTCACCTGACTTAATTGAGGTGGTGTGATATTTTTTGGGTCCACAATTCATGATGAAGGATTTTTTAAAATTAGTGTTAAGACCCAAATCAGACATAAAAACAACAAACCCAGAAATTAAGATACGCAGCGCGTTAGGTGTGCGCCCCATTAATACTGCGTCACCCGCATACAGCAGGGCAGTGATGGGGTTGCCATTTATAATTGGAACATCCTTAGTGATCTTACTTAAGCTGCTGCTCAACCCATTAATGTATAAAATAAAAAGCAGTGGGGCGAGTACGCAGCCCTGTCTAACTCCCCTGCCAATTAAGATATCATTTGAGACTTCGCCCTCATTATTAATACGTGCTCTGGCCTTTAAGTCCCTGTGTAGATAAGAAAGAAAATACACCAAAGAATCATCCAAACCATAATTAAGCAAAAGTGACCACAGACTAGAACGATTAACGAAATCAAATGCTGAACTTAAATCCATGAATCCTAGGTACAACGGGGATTTTTTTACAATAGTGTACTTTGCCATGATCAGATTCAAATTTAGACATTGTTCAACAGTACCCACATGACTTCTAAAACCGAGTTGACAGCAATGTAAGACATTATTATCCTCTGCCCAACTCCTGATCCTATTAAAAATTACCCTCCGGAGGACCTTTAATGTATTGTCAATCAGTGATATCGGGCGATAACAGGCAGGATCCAGTCTGTCGCCCTTTTTGAATATGGGTACGATAACACTATTTGACCATGATTCGGGAATTGAACTATCAGATAAGTTGTTAAATAGATTAAATAGTAAGGGGGCCCAAAAGTTGATTTCAGATTTAATTTGATCTAGCGAGAGACCATCCGGGCCGGGAGCTTTATTACTCGCACTTTCAACTATGGCATCCTCGACCTCGGATAGTGCAATGTTCAGGGGTCTGGCAGTCACGGCTGGGGGAACTGTATCTGAGGGGAGCCCTGATGTAGCATAAATTTTAGAGAAGTGCTCCACCCACACCTCTCCAGTTATATTACAATTGATTGGTTTAATATTTGAACCAAAGGATCTCAGGGACTTGACCTCTCTCCAGAAACCCGTGGTATCTTTTAATGTCGCGGTGCGAGCTAGAGATTCCCAATGGTCTATCACTAGGGCCTCAGATCGAATACGTAGCGTAGTTTTATACTTTGATCTCAGGTCTCTTACGAGTAACGGGTCCCTTGGTTTGGTTTTTAGGGCCTCCCTCAGTTCTCTGTTAGCCCTGGAACATGAGGAGTTGAACCAGCGGGGGCCATGATCTTTATTGGCCCGAGCTGGTTTCGAAGATTCTCTTTTAATAGCCAGACAGAGGTTACTAAAGGAAACAACCACAACATCGCCCGATGTATCATACGACAGACAATTCTCAATTAATGTTGGGTGTTTATTAATGACTCTTGCTAAAATATCTTTGTTATCGACCCCTTTCCATACCAGTCTTAATCTGTCAGTGGATACTACCAGATTTTGTACCCCAGTTTCTACTCTCGACACATCCTTTGTGGCCTGTGGGTTTTTTAAATATATTCCAAGTGGGTAGTGATCACTATACACAGAACAAATGACCTCCGCTTTTAAAATTATGCCGCTTAGTGAAGGGGAAATAAACATGTATTCTATTGTAGAAGCACAACCCTGACCAATATATGTGGGTGTCAACATGTTATTTACTACCATGCCGGCGATTTCCATGGCATTCACTAAATCATGGGAGGCTAAATAATCTCTCAATTCCTCACCATTTCTACAAGGTGGGTTATTACGGTACATATGGGCATTAAAGTCTCCTCCAATACAAATTCCATCAATCAGTCATGTTTAACTTAAAGAAAATGTGAAAAGCATATGAATTACTAGAACAAGTAAAAAGTCAACAACACAACGCATAACAATCCTACTCTAATTTATAAAAATAGTGCAACAGTTAATAAACTAAATGACACCAAAACAACAAAAATCTAATGATTGGATCCAGATATATGAATCTGTAAAGATTTAAGAAAAGAGGTTTCAAGAAAAAGAAAGGAGCCCATAATAAATATTGTAAATTTGTGACCAGTACCTAGGTGCAATTTCAGGCTGACTATAATGAAAAACAGGTGAAATTTACCAAGCAACTTCATTCTGTCAAAGGTCAAAGTGTTTGCGTTCTAACTTTTGCCCAAATTTAGAGTTTGGGTGACAGGGTACTCTGTTGCAATCTGCCCATCTAACTTCAGTTGGCCCACTCGATTTAGAGGTGTGCAAATCACAATGTTTACGTCAATGGAGTAAAATGTACTCTATCAGTATAAACCTTCTTCTGGCTGCCTGAGAGAATAGGTGCTGTTGGAGGTCAGCTATTCGACGTCGGCTTTTTTTAGAGTGAGCTGTCAGATATATTTTTTTAACTAGTCGTGTATCAAGAGGGAGATAGAGGACCAGATAGCTAGCCCGTATCCCCATGTTATATATACTTTAATCAAAAAGAGGCTAGCTGAGGTGAGGGGGAAGGGGGTTATTTAAACAATATTCTAGTTTAAAGGTATTCGTGACTCAGTTTTGTTTTGTCAGACGGTTGTGGCATGTTAGACGGAGACCGGGAGGGTCGGCCGAGGACAGGGGAGAGGCCTCCAGTGAGGACCGTCTCCAGCGATCGTACAGACAAGTAACTTCCCCCCCACAGATGGACACCACACAAGTATGAGGTCAACACTCTTTATATACGATTCTTGAAGGAAGGTTATCAGCGATACAGTGAGATCAGGACACGAGGGTCCTCTTAATTCTAGTCTCTTTAAAGGGGAAAGGGTAGCGGGACAGTCTTGGTACCGGTCTGGTACGGGTTGGCAAGATGGGTAGCTCACAATCCTCGAGCTCGGAGTTCTGGAAGGTCGGGCCGCGGCAGCGCCAGCTGGCTAGGATGATCAGTCACACAGCGCCGGCAGGCAAAGGCGATGGTTCACACAAGGATGGGCCGCGGCAGCGCCAGCAGGTCCCGACGAAGGTGTAGGTTGCAGAGGGCCGCGGCAGCGCCAGCAGGCAGGCACGATGCTTCACAAGGATGGGCCGCGGCAGCGCCAGCAGGTCCCGACGAAGGTGTAGGTTGCAGAGGACCGCGGCAGCGCCAGCAGGCAGGAACGATGCTTCACAAGGATGGGCCGCGGCAGCGCCAGCAGGTCCCGACGACGGTGTATGTTGCAGAGGGCCGCGGCAGCGCCAGCAGGCAGGACGAAGGTTCACAAGGCAAGGCTGCGGCAGCGCCAGCAGTCCGTCAAGGATGAGTTCTTCAAGGTGTCTCTCGACTCCAGGATACAACTGCCTTCCTGCTCTGGAGCTGCCCCAGTTATAGGTCTGGCCTCCTTTGATGTCCGGACCCTCGCACTTGGAGGTCGGGAGGCCCGGGATGAGGGAGTCCCGACACCCAGCAGGGGGGTGGAGCCAGCGCTCGGGGAGGCTGGGGGCGATCGGCACCTGGCGGGGGAGAGCCATCGACACTCCTTTCTCCCATTGACCTGCCAAGTGGTCTCTTCACCTCCCGGGTGGATGGTGGTGCCTCGATGTCGGGGCCTGGCCAGGCCCAGGGTTGGGGTCGAGCTGAGGCCACGCGGCCTCGTGGTGCAGTGCTCAAGATGGCGGCTGGGCCGGGGCAATGCTGCTGAAGGGGGCCCGGGCCGGCCGATGTCGTGGTGTTTCGGGAGCAGGCGTCCCGTTGGGGACGGGTTGCGGGTTGCTTCTGTGGGTTGCCAGGGGGGTTCTTCGGGTGACACCGGGAGAGCCGGTATTCGGGTTCTTATTATGCGGGGAGGGAGCGGCCCCTTCACGAGGCCTGTCCAACATGCGTCCCCCCCAGCTGAAGGCAGGGAGAGTCACCCATCTCCTCGGGTACTCTCCTCGCCGAGGCGGAAAAAGCGTGACAGGCCGTCCGCGTTGGCGTGGTCTTGGCCAGGGCGATGCTTCACAGTGAAGTCCATCCCCTGCAAGGAGATGGACCATCGCAACAGTTTTGGGTTTTCCCCCCGCATCTGCATCAGCCATTGCAGGGGTCGGTGGTCTGTCTGTACCCGGAAATGGGTACCGAAGAGGTAGGGCCGAAGTTTCTTGAGGGCCCATACTACTGCGAAGGCCTCCCGCTCGATGGTGCTCCAGCGCTGCTCTTGGGCCAGTAGGCGTCGGCTGATGAAGGCCACTGGCTGATCGACTCCCTCGGTGTTGAGTTGAGAGAGGACTGCCCCAACGCCATGATCTGAGGCGTCCGTCTGGACGATGAATTCCCGGCTGTAGTCGGGAGCCTGGAGCACGGGGCGGTACACATGGCGGCCTTCAGCTTCTCGAAGGCCGCTTGACAGTCCGGAGTCCAGTTGACTGTTTTGGGGTTTTTCTTGGAGGTGAGTTCTGTGAGGGGCCCCACAATGCTGCCATAGTCCTTTACAAACCGCCGGTAGTATCCGGTGAGCCCTAGGAAGGCACGGACCTCGGTTTGTGTGGCAGGAGGTTGCCAGGACTGGATGGCAGCGATCTTGAGCTGAAGGGCCGCCACCAGACCGCTCCCCACTTGGTGTCCGAGATAGGTCACGGACCCCTGGCCAATCTGACATTTGCTGGCTTTGATGGTGAGGCCGGCCCGCTGGAGGGCGTACAGGACTTCTCGGAGGTGGTGAAGGTGGTCTGCCCAGTGACGACTGTACACAGCGATGTCGTCCAGGTAGGTGGCGCTGAAGTCTTCGAGGCCCGCCAATAACTGGTTCACTAGTCGTTGAAACGTAGCTGGAGCGTTTTTCATGCCGAATGGCATCACATTGAAGTGGTAGTGGCCATCCGGGGTGGAGAAGGCGGATCGTTCTTGGGCCCTGGGGGTGAGGCCGATCTGCCAGTAGCCTGCTGTTAGATCGAAGATGCTCAGATAGCGGGCAGCCCCCAGGCGGTCAACCAGCTCATCTGCCCGGGGGATGGGGTGAGCGTCGGTGCGGGTAACAGAGTTCAGGCCCCGATAGTCTACACAGAACCGGAGCTCGGGGCGACGCCCGGGGCGGCAGCCTTGGGGACCAGTACGACTGGACTGGCCCAGGGGCTGTCGGATGGCTCGATCACTCCTAGAGCCAGCATCTTGGAGACTTCGTCCTGGATGCAGGTGCGCACCCGATCTGGCACTCGGTACGCCCTGTGTCGAACAGGTGGACTATCCCCAGTGTCCACATCGTGAAGGCACCAGGGGGTGACCCCTGGGGTGAGGGAAAACAGATACGCAAACTGTAGCAGGAGAGCCCGGCAGTCTTGGCGTTGTTCCGGGGACAAGGCCTCGTAGAGTCTGACCCCGTCCACGGAGCCATCTTTTTCACGGGTCCTCTGTAGGTCAGGGAGGGGCTCGGAGTCTTCTTCCATTCCACTATCTGTTGCCATTAGTAGGCTGAGCTCCGAGCGCACGAAGTGGGGTTTGAGTCTATTGGCGTGGAGGACTCGGAGTGGGTTCCGGGGGGACTCCATGTCTATTAGGTAGGTGACAGGGCCCTTGCGCTCTATTACCTTGAAGGGTCCTGTCCATTTGTCCTGCAGGGCACAAGGTTCGACTGGAGACATCACCCATACTTGCTGGCCGGGTTCGAACTCGATGGAGGAGGCATGTTGATTGTACCATTTCTTCATGTCCTCCTGACTGGCCTCCAGGTTGGCTTTGGCGAGTTCCCTGAATCGCTGGGTCTGATTGCGGAGGGTCAGGAGATACTTATACACGTCCGGAGGGGTCTTCTGGGGGGCCATCTCCCAGCCTTCCTTGACCAGGCTGAGGGGGCCCCGGACGGGTTGTCCGTACAGGAGTTCGAAGGGGCTGAAGCCAAGGGATTTCTGGGGAACTTCTCGGTAGGCGAAGAGGAGGCACGGGAGTAGGACGTCCCATTGGCGGCGTAGGGGCTCTTCCAGGCCTAGGATCATTCCCTTGAGAGTACGGTTAAACCGCTCGACCAGTCTGTTTCCTGGTGGGTGATAAGGGGTCGTGAACCGGTAGGTGACCCCGCACTGCTGCCAGAGAGACCTCATGTATTTCGAGATAAAGTTTGTGCCCCTGTCGCTGACGACCACCCGGGGGAAGCCCACTCGAGAGAAGATCCCCATCAGGGCTCGGCCCACCATGGGGGCTGTCACGGTCCGAAGAGGAATGGCCTCGGGGTACCGGGTGGCGTGGTCCACCAGGACTAGGATGAACTGGTGCCCCTGGGCCGTTCAAGGGTCTAGGGGTCCCACGATGTCTATTCCCACCCGTTCGAACGGGGTGGTGCGACGGGAAAGGGTTGCAAGGGTGCTTTGATCTTTTGGCCGCTCTTCCCGCTGGCCTGGCAGGTGGGGCAGGCCCGGCAGTGGTTGGAGACATCATTTCGCATTTTGGGCCAGTAAAAGTGTGTCACCAGGCGGTTGTATGTTTTGTCTTGTCCCAAGTGTCCAGCAAGGGGGACATCGTGCGCTAAGTTCAAAAGGAAGTCTCTGAAGCGGAGGGGCACCACCAGCACCCGACTGGCCCCTAGCTCAGCAATTCTTTGCTAGCTGTAGAGTAGATCATTGTCCCAATAAATCCAGTGGGCCCCTGCGGCGTCTCCTGCGCTCTGGGCGAGGGCTTGCTGCCTGAGTCCCTCGAGGGAGGGACAGGTCTTCTGTTCTTGTCGGAATTGTTCCTGGGTGGGACCACCCTCTTGACGCCACTGGGCCAGTTTGGGGAGGTCCTGGAGTTGCACGGGCCCTTCTCCGTCTTGTTCTGGGGGATTGGCACTTAGGGCGTCTCCCTCCGGGACGATCGGGGGAGGAGGTTCTGGCCATTCGGGTTCTTCGGGACTGGAGATGGCGCGGGCTGCCATGGACCGGGTCGTTATGCAGGCCCATTCAGGGAGGGCCAACATCCCCAGGTGCTCCCTTCTTTCAACGGCTGCCCAGGGGGAACTTTCGAGGTCGTTCCCCAGGAGGCAGTCTACTGGAGCATCATCACGGACAGTCACCTTCGGCATTCCGGACACTCCTCCCCACTCGAAGGGAACGCAGGCCATCCAACACAGGCTTTCGAAATTGTCGGCTGACCGGACGGGGCAAAGGACGTTCGGCAAGATCTGCTCCGGGGTCACTAGATGACAGCGGACTGCTGTCACACTAGCCCCGGTGTCGCGTAGGGCTTCGGCCTTGCGCCCATTTATGTTCACCCACTGGCTGTACTTTCTCGTATTGGCGGGTAGGGGAGCCCGCGGAATCATGTCTCTTACCCCTAGGCAGGCCAGGGTCATGGCGGCTGGTTCCCACTCGGGCTGTTCCTGTTCGTATTCTTCATAATCCTCTGGGGCTTGCTCTTCTCCCAGGGCGGCGGCAGCGACTTGGCGAGGTATAGGATTCTGGTTCTTCGGGCAATTAGGGTCGTTGGCATAGTGGCTGGTCCGCTGGCACCCGTGGCAAGTAACGTTGGCTCGGAACCCCGGACGCATCGGGGGGTGTCCCCTGCCGGCCGGGGGCGGGGTGTTGCTGGTGGGAGCCGCCGGGACGGCGTCTCTGCCCCGACCCTGGCCTCCTCCTCCTCGGGGGCGATGGGGACCTTGGCTAGTTTGGTTCGGCTCGCTGGGCCCGCTCCGGGCAACTCAAGTGCTTTCCCAGCGGTCAGCTTCGGCGGCGAGCTGCCGAGGTTCAGTTAGTTTGCTGTCGAGGAGGTGCTGCCTGAGCTCGACGAAGCAATTGTTGGAGAGGTGCTCCCACACAATGAGGTTAAAGAGTTGTTCGTAGGTGGTTACCTGGCTGCCCTTGATCCACCCCTCGAATGCTCTGCTGAAAAAGTTCACGTACTCCACCCAAGTTGTACACGGGATCCGTTTGCAGTCACGGAACCACTGGTGGTACATCTCGGGCGTGAGCCCGTATCGAGTGAGGAGGGCAGCCTTCATGTGGTCATAGGACGTCATCTGATGGTCCGGGAGTTGCAGCAGGGCGTCGCGCCCTTCGTTGACGAACCTCCCCCCATAACCCGGCTCCCCAGTCACTTCCGGAAATCCGGTGGGAGGTCATGGCTATCTCGTAGGCTTTGAACCATTGCTGGATATCGTCGTTCCGATAATATTCTCTGACGACATCCTTGGGGATGTGGACTTTAGGGTCTGTAGTGCCAGGAGTGTTTGGGCGCTCGGGCACCCCGAGGTCTTTATTCTGTTTACGAAGCTCTATTTCGGCTAGATTGCGCTCATGTTCGTAGGCCAGTTTTTTTTCTTCTAACTCTCTCTGTTTTTGCTTCTCTTCCCGCTCCTCTCGGAGCCGCAAGTGTTCCAATGTTATCTTTTGTTCCGCCAATTTAAGTTCTCCGTCCAACCGAAGTCGTGCCAGCTCTAATTCATGGAGTCTGCTTTTTTCTCGTTCTCGGATCTCCTCCGGGGAGAGACCTCCCTTCTGCCGGAGTGGTGGTTGTTTCTGGCGCCTCAAGGTTTTGGTCTGGGGGTACGGCCGTACCCGTCTCCGCCCAAGATTCTAGGGCTTTTTTGAAGTCGTACTTCGTGCTCAGTCCAGTGGTAGCAATGCCTAGTTCTATGCAGAACTGCTTTAGTTCTCGGTGGTTATACTCTTCTAATTTCTCCATCTGGAATTTTTCTGTGGATCCGCTCTCTTTGGTTGTCATTGTGGTTGAGACGTGGGGTGAGTTACTCTCTGTACGATTACGCGTTGGTTCGGATCGCGCCGCTGGCCACCAATGTTAGACGGAGACCGGGAGGGTCGGCCGAGGACAGGGGAGAGGCCTCCAGTGAGGACCGTCTCCAGCGATCGTACAGACAAGTAACTTCCCCCCCACAGATGGACACCACACAAGCATGAGGTCAACACTCTTTATATACGATTCTTGAAGGAAGGTTATCAGCGATACAGTGAGATCAGGACACGAGGGTCCTCTTAATTCTAGTCTCTTTAAAGGGGAAAGGGTAGCGGGACAGTCTTGGTACCGGTCTGGTACGGGTTGGCAAGATGGGTAGCTCACAATCCTCGAGCTCGGAGTTCTGGAAGGTCGGGCCGCGGCAGCGCCAGCTGGCTAGGATGATCAGTCTCACTTGAGGAGGGCCGTGGCAGCGCCGGCAGGCAAAGGCGATGGTTCACACAAGGATGGGCCGCGGCAGCGCCAGCAGGTCCCGACGAAGGTGTAGGTTGCAGAGGGCTGCGGCAGCGCCAGCAGGCAGGAACGATGCTTCACAAGGATGGGCCGCGGCAGCGCCAGCAGGTCCCGACGAAGGTGTAGGTTGCAGAGGGCCGCGGCAGCGCCAGCAGGCAGGAACGATGCTTCACAAGGATGGGCCGTGGCAGTGCCAGCAGGTCCCGACGACGGTGTATGTTGCAGAGGGCCGCGGCAGCGCCAGCAGGCAGGACGAAGGTTCACAAGGCAAGGCTGCGGCAGTGCCAGCAGTCCATCAAGGATGAGTTCTTCAAGGTGTCTCTCGACTCCAGGATACAACTGCCTTCCTGCTCTGGAGCTGCCTCAGTTATAGGTCTGGCCTCCTTTGATGTCCGGACCCTCGCACTTGGAGGTCGGGAGGCCCGGGATGAGGGAGTCCCGACACCCAGCAGGGGGGTGGAGCCAGCGCTCGGGGAGGCTGGGGGCGATCGGCACCTGGCGGGGGAGAGCCATCGACACTCCTTTCTCCCATTGACCTGCCAAGTGGTCTCTTCACCTCCGGGGTGGATGGTGGTGCCTCGATGTCGGGGCCTGGCCAGGCCCAGGGTTGGGGTCGAGCTGAGGCCACGCGGCCTCGTGGTGCAGTGCTCAAGATGGCGGCTGGGCTGGGGCAATGCTGCTGAAGGGGGCCCGGGCCGGCCGATGTCGTGGTGTTTCGGGAGCATGCGTCCCGTTGGGGACGGGTTGCGGGTTGCTTCTGTGGGTTGCCGGGGTGGTTCTTCGGGTGACACCGGGAGAGCCGGTGTTCGGGTTCTTATTATGCGGGGAGGGAGCGGCCCCTTCACGAGGCCTGTCCAACATGGCACCTCCTTGAAACCATCCAAAAGGAGGACGAGGAACAACCTATAACTTGCGTCACCACCTACAATACAGCATCCAACGAGGTAGCTAAGATCATCAAAAAACACTGGAGAATAATCAATTCCGGGCAGAGAAACTGGGATGCTCCCAGGTTTGCATATAAAAGGAACAATAATCTGAAAGACCAACTGGTAAGCACCCGACCAAGACCACCACCCAGACCCCAAGACAATACGATCCTGAATGCTTGGGGCCTGCCGAAAGTCACAGGACACTACCCGTGCAACGACTGCAGTGTGTGTCATCTCACTACCCATACCAAAACTCTGAATCTGGAACCACACAAAACCTGGACCCAACGGAACCACACCAATTGCAACTCACGCAACGTGATATACATGCTCACGTGCACGTGTGGCCTGCGGTATGTGGGAATGACAACACGAAAAGTCAGAACCAGAATAACTGAACACCGAAGCACGATACGGTGCAAGAAAAACATCAGCAGACTGACCAACCATTTCATTACCCACTGCCATACCCCCAATGACTTCAACTGGACAGTCATTGAACAAATCCCTGAAAGCCCCATCAACAACGACAAAAAACTTCTCAACAAGGAACAGCGATGGATATATCGCCTTTCCACTGCCAATGACGGCTTGAATGATGCCATCCCATGGAATGCCCTGTCTACTGTCTAACCACAAGGCAACCTCATCAGCCTGTCATTTCAAACCCTTGAGCATTAATCCATTAGTTCTGAGTGATGGGAAATGACCCCCCATGAAATATCCACGGTCCCATAACCTTGAAGCCTTGCTCCCATTTGATAGAACTCCTAGTGTGTACTTATTACACAATTAGTGACCGTTTAATGTACCTATTCAGTAACCTAGCCTGACAGACTCACGTATGCCTGTCATTACTCGCATGCCTGACTCCACCACTACCTGCGCATGCGTTACTACTGCCGAGCCCAGCAAGCATACTCTGAGCATGCGCATAGCTCTCTTGACTCACCTGAGTAGCATCATGACTCGGCAGTCCGAGTCTATCTACCATCTCTATCACTACACAGGTACACGCCTTCAATCAACCAACCACAGTATAAAACCCAGTAGCACCGGCCACTACTCACCGGTTCTGCGAAGAAGGCACTACAGGTCCACAGCAAGCTCTGGTCAGTAATCCTGTGAGTATGATCGAACAACCACCCCTACCATAGGTAAGCGTTATCCTTTTTCTCCCTACAGGTCTCCTAAATCCCAGTGGACATACCCTTTTTCTCCCATATAGGATCAACTACTTTGCCTCTTCAATAACCTTGAAGAATTAATCCTTAAAACTAGCGTAAGAAAACCACTTACGCTTTCTCACCTTCTCACCTTTTTTACTACTACTGTGAATACCGCTGTTTTAACCACCCCACCTACGATGTTCTAGTGCGATTCTCACAATAATGGTACCACCAATACCATTACACCTTAGCCGCTTATAGCCCGCACTCCCTCGCTATTAAGTCGGCTGTCATGAGTTCTCATGCATATCCTCCAAGTGACTCTTTCTTTCCCTGTATGTTTTGTCTTTGTCCTACTTGTTATCTGTACAGGTGGTCTTGAGAAGGGAATCCCCCCTCTCACACATAGATACACTTTAGGGCGTGTAGACACATAGTCTGTATCACAGGTCCACTAGCGTCCTGAAGAAAGCCAGCATATCCATAAGGCACTGGCTGAAACATGTTGACGTACCAAGGACGTGGGAGGTCGTAACTCGCCTCTAACGTCCACCTGCCTTATTTTTAACCGCTGACGGAGGCCCAGGTATTAAAGTCTGTCCTACCTTCGGGTACTGGGACCCCGCCAAGCCGTTTTAAACTCACATTCAAAACATTCTTCACCGCACACACAGTGATATACCTGCTCCGCTGTCACCAGGTGTCGTAGCACACCCGGGACACGTTAGGTGTCACTGGGTGGGCCCGATGATGAAGCATGCCACCAACTAGGTTGGTGGGTGAGGGCTTCATGAGCACACCTACTAGGTGCCACAACCGTCTGACAAAACAAAACTGAGTCACGAATACCTTTAAACTAGAATATTGTTTAAACAACCCCCTTCCCCCTCACCTCAGCTAGCCTCTTTTTGATTAAATTATATTTTTTTAACTGTCCGTCACAACCAGGAATATTTGGGTGATGTGGGACAGTAAAAAGAAAAAGTGGTCCCTACACCTTGGAAGAGAACTTTCATGGTGTGGGTGTCATTAGTTTTCTTTATTTTTCAAACGTAAACTCCATCGTTTAGAGTTTGTTTTTGAAAAAAAAACATAGGAAATGTTTGATAGCCTTATCTTCATGTTTTTTGGGGGTGTCTGTCAAACCTTTCCTTCATTGACAGCAACCAGCATGATGTGCCTCATGTACATGCATAGAGTTGTCTCCGTGGCCAGTGGACAACTGAAAATCTGGTGAGTGGAGATCCCTCAGGATGACAGAGGCAAAATCCTGTGCCATCCTGATGAACATATCTCCATCTGCTAAACTCAAAATCCTCCAGTGAAGAAAGTCTGAAGATTGTATCCAAGGAACTGTTCTTTCAGCTAGATAGCCATTGGTCACGGTCCCATTGAAGCCATTGGGTTTGGTGGGAAATACTCTAAATGAGAAAAGTTCTAATGTTGTGCCCAGGGAAGTCCTCTCATCACCCAGATACATTTAGTACTTTTGCCAGATGAAGATTTCTCTATTCAGACTCCGGGCCTGATATATATGTTGGTGGTATGTAAACTCTGTTGCAGTGGAGTATACACACCGCCAACATAATGACCAGCCCCCCAATTTAATTTAATTGCGGGAAAATCATATGTTTAGTTATGACAGTGACTACTCCATCAGTACCATAGACAAACCTCTTCAACAGTCTAATGGAGTAAGGGCCATAAGAGAAATGGCTGCATCTCTGTCCCTTTTCTCAGGATGGGTGGATATGTAAAATCTTTTTTACTTTTTACTGTACAGCAGGGAGGGTCAGTAAAAAACAATTAATGCTCCCTTCCCCATAGCAGATGACTCCCATGGTGAGGGGAGCATTACGTTTTAATTTTTAAAAAGAAAATCGTGTTTCAGGCTTTTTAATACATTTTTTTAATAAAAAATAAAATTATAAGTTGCAGGGTTGCATCCTGCTGACACAGCCATGCACCAAACAGCAATATGCTTTTACAGGAACTGCCATGTCGGCGTTTTCTACTAATGTATTATAAATGACCGCCTAATTGGCCATCATTTATACATTTGACTGCCAGTCCATCCATCATGGGGAGGGAGCAATTTACTCCGTTTCCATGGAGGAATGGCATACCATTGTCAATATAGAAATCTGCACTTAGTCCATCTTTTGAGCTCAGAACCCTCAGTGGGGCAAGGCAGCTAAATTTGTATGGAAAGTCACGCCAAAATTAGAAAGGCTTTCCTTAGGGCCAGCTTTAATAGTTTTATTTAGCAGCAAAAAGGTCAGAGAAGGAGATCAATTTGATTAGTTTGCCTGCTGAAGTCATACTTCTGGCGGATTGACTTAGGTAGTTGTCCCAATCCTCTGAGATCTGGAAGTTCAAATGTTTTCTAAGTCTCAGTTTTTCAGAGATTGTTGGGGAAGTCCAGTTGTGTACAGCTAAGGGTTCCAGAGCCACAGGGACAGAACTTAGTGGTTTGAACTTACTCCAGTAGAGGACACCAGCAGAGTCCAATTAATGTCCGATGGCAACTGACCAGGTGCACCACACAGGAAAATGGCCTCTTGCAGCTTTTTGTGTCCCTGTGGAGGTCATCCGATTAACTCATGAATCAACTTTTTTTTTCCTGGTACAAGTAGGAGCAGATCCAGCAGGTTCACCCCTTCTTATGTTCTACCACAGGCCTAGAAAACGTTCTGAGGGTCTGATGGCGAGATCCACTTTTGTACAGTTAAGTAGCCTGGATTACTCTTGAACACTTCTGAACCATGAGGAAAAATGTTCCTAGAGACACCACAATTCACTTTTGCAGCACATACTGTTTAATGTACGGAAAATGGGCCCAGGATGCACTATTCTATGGGGAATCCAAGATGACAACATCTATCTGCCCTTGGAGGGAACTTTTGTGACAGTCAAGGGTGTGGTTAATAAATTGAGGAGACTCCTCCTCCTGAGCTACATCAGGTTCTTGGACCAGCTTCCCTTCCTGCTGGGATGGAGCCAATCTGACTACCATGTGTCCTGGAATCAAAAGATTGCCCTTCCTGGGCATTTCCCTAGTCTCAACTATGATTGAACAAGCCAGTCCTCTGCTACAAGTGAATGAATTTCCTGGAACCTCCTCAAAACCCCCTTTCCAAACTAATAGGGATCATGTGCTCCATACCCAGCCTATCCTGTCATCTTGCCTAAGTCATTGTCCTGCTCTGGAAGCAACTTTCACACTCCATTTATCGTCAATATTTATTGGAATTTTAGTGCATATAAAAATAGTGGTTGAAACATTCCTTAAACTTGATCCAAACCTGAAATAGAAAAATTTATATATTCATCTGGGCTCCAATTATTCTCATAGAGCAGTCAGAGCCTTCCACTACGAAAATATAATTTGGGGGATTGATAATGGAGGGACATGGCAACATTAAATTTCTTCATTTCCAAATTTTAAATAAGATTATCCCCAGTTCATGTGCTTCAAAGCCTACATAGGGGTGGCTTACTTATAATTATATGGAAGGTTTGTCCCCTGTCAAAGGGGTTATTTTTGACAGGTTGGTGAAGTCATGTTTTCCTTTTTTCACACTAGTGGATGGCACATTAGGTACTGCAGTCCATAGGTCATTGTTAGACTTGTCAGCCTCAGGGTGTAATTCCCCCAAACTATTTCCATTCCTTCTCCTTTTGCTAATCTTATTTTTGCTGGCTTTAGGAGTCTGCACACATTACCACTGCTAACCAGTGCTAAAGTGCATGTGCTCACTTCTTAAAACATGGTAACATTGGCTTATACCCAATTGCCACATTTTATTTACTTGTAAGTCCCTAGTAAAGTGGCACTACATGTGCCCTGAGCCTGTAAATTAAATGTGACTTGTGGACCTGCAGGACTTTTTGTGCCGCCTAATTAAGTAGTCCTTTAAATATGCCCCAGGCCTGCCATTGCAGCCTCTGTGGGTAGTTTTAAAACTGCCATTTCAACCTGTCAAAATAAACCTTTTGCCAGGCCCAAACCTTCCTTTTTAATAAATATATGTCATCCCTAGAAAAGGCCCCGGACAACCCAGAGGGCAGGATGCAATGTATTTCAAAGTTGGACATGTACGGTTAGATTTTACATGTTGTGGTTGTGAAAACCTCGTAAATCTGTTTTTACTACTGCAAGGCCTACTTCTCCCATATACTAACTTTTGAGTTATCTTATTATATTTAATAATGTGCAACTTCCAATATGGGAGCAGGTAACCAGTTCATGTTTGGTGTCTTTTAAATTTTAATGAAAAATCCTAATTTATGGTGAAGTCGAATATTACATTTTAATTTTGCAAATGCCACTATTAGAGTAGTACTTTTCCTACCTTGGCCATTTAGTGACTATGTGCAGCTGATAGTTCAGCTTTGTATATTCCTAGTAGGCAGCCACACACTATAGGGAGCATAGGTGTGCCTGGATGGATAATCCCTGGCAGGGTGTGAGGGAGGAGCTGGACACAGTTCTACTTACACTTGATTTGACTGCATTCTGCCTCTACACAAAGGGCTGCATGCCCCCTGTGGTTAGTATGGAGCTATGACATTGAAGGAAAGATGCCCGGAGACTTCAAAGAGAAACCTTTACAAGCTCCTCCCCTCTTCAAATGCACAACTGGGTATGCATACTGGACCACAAACATTAACAATTCGGTACACTTGTACATCTGTGAAAAGTCTGCCAGGAAGAAAGACTGTTGAGCTGCTGAAGGACTGCCACTCTGATGGACTGCTGCCAACCCGAACTACTGTTTTGCTGTGCTTCTGCATTGCTGTGTTGACCTGCTGCCTGCTGCCCTTCTGCCTGGTTGAGACGGATTGGATCTTCATATTTTAAACCCAGAACACTAGATTGACTCCAAGGACTAGGTGGCTGGCCTCCTTACTTAAACCTCCGGGACAGAAGGTTCCCACCACCATAACCTAGCACCTGTTCTCTGCCATCTGTGAGACTTTCCTGCTAAGGGGTGTCACCCCCGTACAGGACCCTTAGAAGTGGGCCTAAGGTGCTCTACCACACTCTGTGGTTCAAGCAGAACCGCCGCATTTCCTCTGCTGCCCAACGCAAACCCCGAGCAGAACCGATGCATCGCCACCCCTTTTTAGATCGGAATCATCACAAAGACCTGCATGGCAGTCCATTGTTGCATTGAATTCACCGCTGCACAGTGCATCCTAAGCCAAAGACCTCACATCCCTCATCAGCAGCAGCCTTAACGACGATGACAGACTCCGCATCGCAGCTTCACAGATCCTCAGAATTGACACATTGCCCTGACCGCGTGGTGTATACTTGACACTGGACTTCACATCACAAGATCTGGTCAACAGGATCCTTGACAATGTCGCAGGACCTCGCACCACAGCCTCGCCACATTTCATAACCAATGCATTGATTCATCTGCGCAACACATCTTCAACGAAAATCCTTGCAATGCTCTGTTCAGTGGGCCTAACTGGCTTGCTATAGGTGGCCCATGCTCACTTGAAGTTGGCCTGAACTTGTGATGTCCTGGTCCAGCACATCCAGATATCCACAGTGTGCGCTTTATGCCTTTTGACTCTATTTTCATCAAAATCTTTAAAATGTAATATCTCTGCTTCTACCAATCGGGTGTTTGACTTTCAGGTCTTTTTTTTATTAATTAAACATGACTCTATTGTTCTAACCCTGTTGTGGGATTCTTTTGTAGTGTGTTTTAACTGTGTTACTGTTTGAAGTGTTGCACAAATACTTAACACAATGTATCTGAGTTAAGCCTAAATGGTCTGTGCCACGCTACCCGAGGGTTGAGACAGTTTAATTCAGTGTTCACTTATGACTTTACCTTGAGAAGAACTATGGTTGCGTCTTCAAGAAAGATTTCAACCCCCCAAACAACAACTCAATTTCATACAGTGATATTTAATTTTCCATGCATTGGGTGTATTTATGGGATATGACCTAATAGAAAACTTAACTATGCCAACTAAGAATTAATCAATTTTACAATAGTTTATGGGTCAGAACACATGTGCTGGGGGAGGGGCTGATTAGCAGTGTCCCAGTGCAGAGAGTGAAAAAACAATAGAATCAGTCCAAAGAAATGAGGATGACCATGCAAAAAGGGCAATTTCTCACACTGAACATATTTAATCTTCTATATGCGTGCAGGCTTTGCGTTGATAACAGGCCATTTGTCTGATGTTAAGATCATGGGTTCGAATAGTCATTACAGTACTGTCAAACTGCATATAGTGGATGGTCCATGACAACCACATGACTAGAAAATCAGACAGTAGAAAACATAACACACTTTCCTGCAATAGAAGAGTGACAAGTTTCATATCTCTTTTCCAGTATTACTTTTATTTTTTTATTAATTTATGCTAAGATTATAATGTCTAATGTTCAGACAAATTATATATAATAAGGAATTTTCACTAAAGCATTTTTGAGTTTGTTATATATGTCTCCAGTACCACTAATGTACATTACTTGCAAACACTCTTCAGCAACAGGGTGTTAGAAATATCCACCCATGCCTGCCTTACTACTTATGTTCTTGGCCACATGTGTAGAGAACTCTGCACACACAGGTATACATATTTGGTTAAATATGGGAGGGGAATGATGAATACCTATGACAAAATATGAAGGGTAAATTGAATGGGGATTAGAAATGCAAAAAGCAATCCCTCAAAAGGATATACCAGTTGCTATTCACCAAAATATACATCTTCTCAAATAATATTACAGCCCAAACCAACTAATTTCAACTCCAGTCCAGCCTTGGAAGAAGCCACACACCACACTTGTCTACTCACAGGTACTGCAACGGGAAATTCAGAGGAACCAAAGGAGGCAGGGAAAACACTTACAGCACACATGAACATATGTTGTTCTATATACAACTATTTTGTTCTGTTATTTTGTATTTAAAATGAAAACAAATTAACATACCTGTAAAAAGAGATATACTTTAATTCAATTCAATGTAATTCAATTCAATACTTTATTTGAATACAAATTATATCCATGAAAGCACAATACAGTGCAAAAAGTACATATAAATAAATACAGTACATAACTAAAAAACATACAGAGTTCAAATTACAGGTCCCCGGCGAAGTGCATACAGGCAAAATACAAATTTGAACCTTGCAGCAAGGTTATACAGTATTCATACTGCCACAAGCTCTTACAGCTGCTTTAAAAAAAAGTGCCCAAGTGATCGGTCTCCTCCTGTTCCACCAGATTTAAAAACACATATTTAGGGCATCTCTCAGATTATTACTGCAAAGCTTTCTTTAAAAAAAGGATCGAAAATTCTTTTAGAAAATGCATATCATATAGGGCCTGTTCTAACAGTCTGTTTTCTAAATCAATATTAAGGTGATTAGTGGGATTAGTAAAGACCTGCCGTAAATTAACCGAATGTAGGCTAAGTTCAACACTTGCTTGTCAGGGAATCTCTATGCCTGTTTTACAGCTAAGGCAATCTAGATTAATGTCCCTTGTTTAACATGCCTTCTCATTTTTCCAAATCGCTAACCATATTATGGTTCATCAAGCTTTAAAGTTGTCCTCAATATAGGGGATGTCCAGTTCTCAATGGCAAATAAAAGCAGGAGAAGAAATAGGTACGATAAGAGCCTTTCTGCAGAACCTATTTTCCTCTGTCTAAATGATGTTACAATTCAGAATTGCTCAGACTTCTGTGTCATACATAGCTGGAGGCAAACAATGGGCTTTGTATTTGCAATAGTGTTGAAAAGATAGCTCCTACTATAGTTTGTAGTGGGCTAAATAAAGTGGCAGTGGATATAGATCAATTGTGCCTGCTTTGTGCAATGTATGAGGCCCATGTCACAGTGGCAGCAAATGTTAGACACAAATAAGAAAACGTGCTTGTATGTATCACAATATTACCTACAGAAAGGGAGGACAACTGTATTTCTTAGGGCCACAGGCCATAATAAAGTTTTTTTTTAAATTGCTAGCAAATCCAGAGTAGCCATAAAATCATCAAAGCCAAGAACTAACCGCCATGGGGCTCTTGTGCGTGCTGTTAAAACAGAGTTGTCCACATACAAAAGTGATGGTAATGCAGAGCCATTGATTATTGGGACTTCTTCGGTCGTATTCATTAAAAATGAGTAGACATTAATAATGGATAAAATGAATAAAAGAGGTGCCAACATGCACCCTTGTGTCACTCCTCGGAAAACATCTATAACTGACAAGCCCTCACCCACTGCAGTGATTCTAATCTTAGCCTTCATATCTATGTACAAGTAAGCAAGAAAGTTCACCAATGTTTCATCCAACCTCTGTACCGAAAGAATAGAGCAAAGCTTTGAACAGTTTACACAATTGAACACTGAGGTCAGGTCTATGAAAGCTAACTATATAGGCGACTGATGAACAATCATATATAGCCCAATGATCAAAAACAAATTCACGCATTGTTCAATGGTCCCCCTTGGCTCCTAAAACCATATTGACTTCGGAATAGAACTGCCTTCTCCTCTACCCACTCACTGATTTGATTGTATAAAACCCTCATAAAAATCTTAACAGTGGTGTTGATTTGGGTGATTGGTATAGAGCAATTTGGCTGTGTATCATCTCTCTTTTTAAAAATCATCACTAGATCTTTGCAGTGGGTTACTGGGGGCTTACGAGTACTTTATGTCAATCAGCAGATAGTGAGAGAAAGAGAATTGACGTGTTTGTTTGATGAGTTAGATATAAGTGTCAGCATCATAGGATTATGATCTGAAACTATCTTAGGACTGATTTCACATTTAACTATATTAAGGCTAGAATTACTAACAAATATCATGTCAATTCTTGAGTACTGTCGGTGTGGTATGCTGTAATAACTGTAATCAGGTATTAGAGGGCGCAATAGAGGCCATGCGTCTTTCAAATCATGCAATCACGCCATTTCCACAATAGCAGCCCTTACCTTCCTCATTCTAATTGAAGCGCCTTGGTTAGTTGAATCTATATGTGGATTCATAGTACAGTTAAAATATCCCATAAATATTAAACCCCCCTGCCACTCAAAAAGGTCCAAAGATAGTGACTCAAAAATAAATGGATCGTCCAGATTTGGACCATAGAGAGCACATAATACAAACATATGGCCATTAATAAGCAGCTGCACAATTATCCATCTGCCTCGATTATCATAGGAAGTACTGAACAGAGTATAGTCAAGCCTTTTATCGACTAACAAAGCAACACCTCTAATAGAAACCATCTGCGAGGTGCAAGCAACTGTCTTATAGCCCAGTTGTTTTAAAAAATGTCTGTCCTTATATGCCAAATGTGTTTCAGTCAGAGCAACAACATGGGGTTTATAATTCTGAAGTTATACCCATACTAGCTGACGATTGCTCGCTGAATTTAATCTGCGACATTCCAACATAGATACTTAATTAGCCCCATTTATAAATCATTTGAGAACCTAGAACCACAAAGCATATCTCTGCCCATTATCTTTAACATCATTTTAAAGCAAACAAGGAAACTGTGAGGCCAGGATTTTATAAGCTTCTAAACTATATATGCCAGCAATACTGTAGCTATAAGCTTTACGATTCAGATCAAAAATTGTAGCAATGACTATCCCTTCTGGCATTTTAATAGAAAGTTCTAAAGTCCATTCAATTACCTTAAACAGACAAAGAGTTATTTCAACCATTATTTGATAATATTCTAAACTATACATATTAATGGTATTATAGTTATAAGCAGTGTAGCTCAAATAAAAAATTATTCCACTGCTTACTCCTTTTGATATTTTTATCTGAACGCTTACTACCCAAACCACCCAAAGTCACACCCAGACCCTCCCCACCCAACGCCATCCCACCATGTAACTTAGAGAAGGAACAGCCAACAAGAGCTTTGCATCAGCGAAAGCTACCCGCTACATGTTAACATTTACCCTGTCATAAACAAAGAAAGACCCCCTGAGGCAACCGTTCATAAATATATTATCATATACTTTAGTCATAAAGACAATGAGCAGAACCTGGCAGAGCCAAAAAAAAAGAATGCTGAGAAAGAAACAGAGGATAAGATAAGAAAGAAAGGAGTTGAGATCACCAAAGAAGGGCCATCTAGGTATATGCTCAGTTTTTAAGTGACCTTTTTCACAGAAGACTTGCAAAAATTGAGAGTTTGCTGGGCCTCAGTGGCTGTATGGAACATCAAAGTATGTCCACCATGTATAACTTTAAGTCTTGCTGGCTCTTGAAGGAACACTTGTGCACCAGCTGCCTTCATAGGGTTGATCAAGTGGGATAAATTCCAGCGTCATTCCATTGTTTCCTTACAGAGGTCAGACCTCACAGAAAATGTAAATAAATTAGTCATACCGGGGCGGGCTCGAAAGAAAACAGCTTGTCTAAGCAAAAAGTTCCCAAAATAAATAATCATAGGCCTGGGATGTTTTCTACTTGCTTGTGCATCTTGACTCAGAAACAAAGGAAGTCTGTGGGCCCGTTGGATCTGAAAATCCCAGTCCCAGTCAGAAAGATCTGGAAACGACTTCTGAAATAATTGGACAATATTGGCCTGAGGGTCAGCCCCCTCTTTTTCTTCAGGAATACCAAAAAGTCGTAGATTATTCCTACGTTGTTTATTGTCAAGGTCTTCAACCTTGCTTCTAAGAGATGAGAGATGAGTTTCATGTATTTCAATTTTATTTGCTGTTGCTGCCACTGTATTTTCAGCATTGGACAGGCACTGTTGTAGCTCTGTTATTTCATGTGTGAGATCAGCTAACTTAGCTAAAAACTCTGAGAAACCCTGTTGTATCAAGCAGCTATCCGTTCTAGCCTGGTTGAAGCTGCTTTGGATATCAGCTCTTTGTTCATGAAGCACTTGGAGGATAGTACGTAAGGAAGGCTCCATGATGGTAGCAGCCGTTGCTCACCCTCTTTGATAGAAGTAACAGAGGCTGCTGGAGAAGAAGGTTCTAGTCCAGTAACTTCCATGCTGCCACCCAGAGGTAAGTCACCAGAAGTAGCACCAATTTGATTGACCAAGCCGGGGCTAATGTTGATAGATGATAGCACATCGTTGCTAGGAGATGACCCAGATAGTCTTAATATAATGGTTTTAACAAACTCTTTAGCGGTAACCCATTTTCGAAGAGGGCTAAGTTTGCTAGAGCCACCGCCAGTATCTGCTAGTTTTGAAACATTAGAATATGCTACAGTTTGCTCTTTGGCTTTCTGTTTCTTTTTCTGCTTAGCCCTCTTATTAAGCCCAGTGGCAGCATCCGTCTGTTTATTTTTCAGAGCACCAATTACTCTAGTGCTGCAATTCGGATTGCTGCCTGAGGAGCCAGAGTCCCCTGTTATATCGGGGTAGAGACTGAGGTGGAAGCAGCTAGCTCACTTTTGTCAGTGATATCATTTCCTAGTATAGCTGTATCCTGGTGATTTGTTATCAGTGTTATTATACGGCAATCTACCCCATCCTCCAGCACCCTCTGTGCCACTCGGTATAGTGACAATTTTAGTAAAACGCTCATTGCATTGTTCATTGTAAATCGTAACTGTGTTACTACAAATACCATTTCCACTACCTGCGCTTGCAGTTCCCTGTTGAGAGTCAGTTATGTCAAATTCTACATGTTGATTACACAAACCAGCATCCTGCTGAGTCTCAGCAGCCAGACTGTTTACTCCACGTGAGCTTTCTACACAACTTAGTTGTAATAGAGAAGCTTTACCTTTTTTTTAATTTTATTTTTTTATTTTTTTAGTCCTCATATGCCAAAAGATATTCTTGAAGTACATTCAACTGTTACCATCCACTTACAGCAGACAGACCCGGGAATGTTGTAGAGACACTTAAGATCTTATTGGAAGCACTTTTTGCAGATACCCTGATGAAATAATAAACAGTTCATTTCTTCTAACTAACCACCATGGAACTGATCTTAGGGTATATTGTTCCACAAAAAGGCATAATCATTGGACCTTGATTTTTTTTTTAAAGCTTATCCAACCAGGCAATGCACGGAGTCCAAAAGTGCTTTTTACTCTTCCGCTTTATGTTATCTAATTTCAAAGTATGTTTATTAGCGTTGATCCAATCTAGATAAGTTGGTGCGGTACCTTTTATCCAAAATTTACAGATTTCTCCCTTGAGGTCAGGTTTCGACCTCAAGGGGGAGCCAAATCCATACAGAGATAGTGTAGTCCTGGCCAGCAATGTGAACCAGCACTGAATGAGCTCCGTCGCGCCACACACAAAACCCACCTCGCAGCTCAGCAGGTTTGCAAAGGACGGCAAGCAGCGAATAGCATCGATTTTTCCCTGCCTCTATATCCCTTCCAGGGAGCCACTCAGTTGTTAGCAGAATCACCTCGGTACCAATATCGGGTACATCAGGAGCATCAGGATTTGAGAGCGGGAGCTGTCATGGTTGCAAGCTCACAGCGGTGGCATCAAACTGCCATCTTCCTTCCCCACATGACCCCGAGCCAGGAGTACTCCTAGGTTTACCTAATTCCTACTAGGAGAGGATGTGCACCTGGAAAAAGGATTCACAAAGATATTCTATCATAATTTTACCCCATGAGACTAAAATTGACTGCATGCATGTTTAGATTGTCTGCAACGTTCTCAAGGTAGTCACATTATAACAAATACAACATATCTTTCTTTCAGGCTCTGCTTGGTATACCCTATCTCTCTCTCCATCTTTTCACACTCTTCTGATGATGAACCACCATAGAGTTAAGAGAGGTACAATAGGGAAAACACATTTATGTAAGGCATAATTGTGTGCACATTTGCCATTCTGAAGTTCTGGTTCAGATGTCTTGATCACAATGGGCAGATGGTACATTACTCTACAAAAGTAGTGTGCAAGATCATTATAGCCTGCTGCATGTTACACACCATCACCATAAGACAGGGTTGCATGTAGGCCTTGTCACTAAATTATGGCCTCTTCCAGGTCACTGTTTGAACACCCAAATAACGTTTAGGGTCTCAAGTTGCATCACCTTTTAGTAGCCTAACCTTTCACATTTGTTGCTGCATCGAGGTGGTAGGATATCCACCATCTTGAGGCAAAATTGTTGCACTACCATGATGTTACTATCCCATAAGAAAATCTAAGGCACATTTCCTATAGTACAACTACTTATATCATTCACACACACATGTATTCACTGAGCAGATCAGGGCACTTCACATGCAGTGTGACTGGAAAACACGTATAAGTACACCACATATCTTAATATGCACATTATTCTATTTTAGTTATCAAAACTGCAATGTAAATCTAAATTCTTGTCAGGTAATACTGGGGTGTCATTTACAATCACAGATATTTTGTTCCCAACACTCTCTTTTTTCATACTCATAACTATTTTGTTGATTTCTCTGCCTCCAATATGGAGGTGAAGAACTTTGTAGTAGAAGTGGAGAACAGACAAGGAGACAGTTACATACCAGAACAGGACGTAGGCTATTCCTTATTCATCCAGGGACCACTACAGAATCTCTTTCTTCCTACTACTATTGTTTCTTAGAAAACCCTCGAAATTGCTAAGTATAAGAACAAGACAGGTCTAGTTTTGCCAAGGAGGAATTAAAAGGGTGCCTCCTAAAGTACCCTCAGTTGGGTAGGGGACTAGATACCCAGATGTCATATGGTTTTAAGTTTGGCAGGACATTGCCAGTCGCAGCAGTGTACTGGGTGTTCACACACATAATTCTAGGGGTGATGCAAGTACTGGGAAGACCTCTTGCTCAAGTCAAGGCTATAGGCACAGGATAAATTAGGGAACTGACCTGAACCTATTTTCAAACTCAAGGCTATTTCCAGGCTCTCCCTCCTGTACATGAGGATCCTTGGTACAGCTTGACCATTCCTCTATCCTGGGCAGGAAACACATAAGAAGGAGATAGACAGTAAATCTTATCATATAAAATTGAATTCTTTAATCTGTATATTGAAAGTTATGTTGTGACATCTATAATGTGTACTGCCTGGCTATAGTAGACTTTAAATATAAAAAAATCAATTACAGCAAAACAGGTGGTGGACCACCTCAATTCCAGACTAGACTTTAGCCACCCTACATGTGTACAAAACACTCTCCCCAGCACTATATATTACTTTTCCCTTCCATCTTCACTTGGACCCAAACCCCCAAGAAGATAACATTAATAATTAATAAGCATGCTTTTATTCTTACCATAAAGTAGAAGATTCAAAATGTTTAATCACATTCTATTTGAATAGCATACTACCTCTGGAACTCAAAATATCTTATTTGCAAAGTGGAATCTGCAACCAAATTTTCACTAGAAAAGACAGTCATACAGGAGAAGTGTTGTTAGTGATGAGAAAATGGGGTGATATTAAATTCATGGAGATAATCTCTGACAAGATGGCAGGGCACATGCTTGCCATGGTGGATAGCCTTAGAATGGATCAGTTGTCGTGTGACCAAAATGCAATTGTGCTAGCTGTGAAAATTACTATTTTTATGATCTTTGAAACTTGCGGTTCTTTGTTTGTATAGAGGAATTGGAATGTCACATTGAACACATGGCTCGATCAATTACTATCAGTTGAGAACAGATGAGGATGTCAGATCAAGCAGATGCAAAAGCTGTAGATGATTATTAGAATACTCAAATATTAGACACTGCTCTACTGTGCATACAAAGATGAGGATGAAGATGATGTTCCAAAGCCTCCTTCGCCATTATTCCTGCAGTGCTTGTTATAGCATGTTCTCTGTATTGTGGAACCTGCCCTCACCGGGAACACATTGTAACAAAGGTATATCATTGTGTGGAGTGTCTGACATCAATCCCCCCATCAACACAAATTAATTGATTGCTGGTCAATTTGAGTAACAATGGTGTGATGGAAGGCTCTATTAAGTCATTGTGCTTGTACACCTGAAGTATTTTCCCATGTTTGCGTCTCAGATACATATCCTTTCCAGTCAATGAGGTGCTGTAATATTCAAAGCCAAAAATATGAATAAGAAATGGTTTACACTTCATATTTTTTATTTTCTTGAATTTCACAAAGCAATGGAGGTTGTTTAGTTGGTAAATTAGGCACTAATGTATGAATTGTTTTAAGTAGAGATGCATGAAATACTCAATGTATATCAACACTGCTGATAGTGCTGGAGTACAAATTTTACAGTACCTCAATTATTAATTTTATTGCACCAATTGACAGAAATATGTAAGTTTGAGCCTTCAATGTTTTCTTAAGAATATCGTGGAGGTCTACACCACCTCATGGCATGGCTGACTGCTAGGTAGACGGCTTCGGGTGGTGCTGATTCAGGGTGCCTGGTGCTCCCCTACTCTACCATGGCGCTGGCTGGGTGCTGGGGAACAGAAGAAAGTCGAAGAAAAAAGAAGAAATAAAAAGAAGGGAAGGACAAAAAGTAAGAAAGTAAAGTGAAAAATAAAAAAGTACAGAAGTCCCACATAAACCAAAAAAAATGTAAACGTAAAATACAAAAACACAAAGACACAGGGGAAGCTTACAATAAAAAATGAAGGTTGATAGATTTCAGAGTGGTAGCATTAGGAAGATTACGCAGGGATTGAAAAGTATGTCCAGCACCATAAACAGAGCAAAAACTAAGATGGATATGCCCATGCAAACTGCGTGGTGCCATTCACGTGTGATTTCCACTGCAAGAGCAAACTTTGCATTACGTATGGTCGAAAACTCCGCCAGATCACGTAACTTCACGGAGTACCGCATAGCGTGGGTACGGGAACTCCACCCGGGCATAGATATGATGAAATGTCAGAGACTCATTTAATTGTCAGGAGCCACCCTTCTTTAATCTATGAGATACACAGCCAACAATACCATCTTTTCAAAGTGCATCCCAGGGATTGGAGGGAGAGCATGGTGGCTGTCGGCTGAGCTGCCGTGGTGCTACGGGACTCGAGCTCCTGTTTCTTCCACCTAATGCCTGACGAGGTTGGATAAATATTGTTTTTTTTCCTACCGAACAAGTTACTACAACAGCAGCGGTGCGGTGTCCGTCCTCGTTTCTTCTGAGTCCACAGGAGCTCCGCTGGTCCTGCGGTTGTGGTCCTCAGCCGCCCTGGAGCTGTGGCGTGGTAGGAAGACACGCAGTTTGGTGCACACTTCATGCAGCGGTCCCGAAAAGCTCGGCTTTTTGAGTCTGCCTCCCGTGATAAAGTGGAGGGTGAAGAGGTCGTTGAGGAGCCTGAGGGCGGTAAGGAGAAGGAGAAGGGGAGTCTTGTGGAAAAGCTGTCAGGGGAATCTGAAGGGGAATGTCTGCCCTTACAGCAACAGCAGCATCAGGTTAAAGGTAAGGGGAGAGGTGGGCGCAGAAGGGGTAAGCCGCTTGTCAAGGCACTGTCGAGGGAGCCTGCCCCCAATGCAAAATCGATCTGCAACACCTCTCTACCCCTTGGAGGTAGGAAAGCCTCTTCTTATCTCTCAACTGAGGTTAAATCAAAGAGCGTACGCTCCAACGGTATCAGAGGCGAAGCCAGACTTACAGAGAACTTTAATGGCACGCTTGAAGTAGGCTCTAACTCCCTCTTTACGCTCATATTTTAAAGTAGTACCACAGGTACTCTGTCTCTCAGAGGTTAAGGGAATGGCTACTTTGTTGACAGATCCAGAGTTCGATGTTCAGGACATTTCAATTTCGTCCCCGTTCCTCTTTCCCCTCCTGACGGTGGTTTGGTCTCGGCACTATCTTCCGGTTGTATTACTACGGTATTGCCAATTCTGTCCTTACCTGCAATCCCACTTATTGATGGGAGTTCATCTGCCTCGGGTCTGAATGGGGCATCAGTGGAAGTGCTACAGAGGGTCGAAGGGTCTCCCGCCAGCATTTATATCAATAGTTTGTTGGTTGATAATAGCTGTGAAACCATGGGCGCAGGGGCGGGCGGTCACGAAGTAGAAGAGTTTTCCCTTGACCCTGCTCAGCAAATCTCAGACCATGCCACAAGTTTGGATGTAGGGGGTACAACGTTCGGTATCTCGGCTACCTCTCTACTGGCAATGTTCTCTACCCTGTCCCGAGACAGTTGCTGTGAAGTCGATTCACTTGGATAAAGCCGAAGAGGAGATTGTTAAACTTAGGAAAGATGATCAGGCCCTCCTAGAGAGGATGGAGGTGTTAGAGAACAATGCCAGAAGGTGTAACATTTACCTTCTTAATATACCAGGGTGATCAGAGGGGTCTGACGTCAAACAGTTTGTCGCCGACTTATTGAAGGACCTGTTAGGTTTGGATCAAACCTTGGAGGAGCTGGATATTGACATTCAAAGGGTTCATAGAGATCCATTTAGGCGGAACCCGCAAAGGTCCAAACCTCGCAAAATACTTGTTAATTTCCACACTTATGCCCTTAAAGAGCAGATCCTCAACTTAGCTCTAAAACAGAAGTCCCTACCTGGTAAGGGGTTCACTTTCCTTATCAGGTCTGATTTATCAAGGGTCACGCTGGAGAAGCAGTGGGAATTTGGCAGGCCGCTGGACGCCTTTAGGAAGTTGGGTGCTAATGCTCAACTTATGTTTCCGGCCGCACTAAAGGTGATGAACAATAATAAGATGTTCAACATCAGGTCGGTGCAAGCTGCTGATGAGCTCCTTCTAGATCTGGGCAATAAGGCATCGGATAAATAGGATATGGTCCCTTAAGTACACAGATTAACTAAAGAATGTGAATATGAATGCTGACACAATATTGTAGATATACCTATTCACCATTAACAGGTCAAACAAAATGAATTTAAATTTAAATTTATAAAAATACCTAAAATAGTTTTTTCCTTCTTTATGGAATGCTCACATTAAGATGTTTTGGTACACTTAGTTGACTTTAGTAGGAAATTTTTTGTTTAGGGTCTGGTGGAGTAGCGGGAGCTTGAGGTGGGGTGCCATCTACTGGACGTGATCCAGTTAGATACACCAAGGGTTCTCCATGGGAGGGGGGAGGAGGTTGGGGGGGCACGGGTTTAGAAGGGAGGTTGGGGGGGGGCAAAAATTTCACAAAAATGACCTTATTTGTCAATATTATGTCTTAGTTTTCTACGTTACTCATAAATTCTTGCATGATGTATTGCCAATTTGTATAGAGGTAGGGCAAGTTAAAGATGTCTCTTGCATTCAATTAAGGTTGGGAGGCGTCTGGGTCAGTGTCCGTGGATAAAATAAAAATAATATCTTGGATATTACTAAACCTAGGGCCAGAAAGCTTCTGCAATATCTTCGTGACTCAGATGCACATGTCATCATCCTCCAAGAGACACATTTGATCCAGGCTGAAATTGACACGCTAGTTAAGGGGAAAAAGTGGATCGATTTTGCAATTTCTACCTCTCAGACTTTGTCCTCTAGAGGGGTATCACTTATCTTTAAGAAACAACTAAAGGCTAGGGTGTTAGATTTTAAGGTGGATCCAGCTGGTAGATGGGTTATTGCTTCGCTTTCCATTCTGGGCGCTCTACTCACTATGGTTGGGTACTATTGCCCCAATCAATACGATTCATCATCTTTGGAGGTAATCTTTTCCCATCTCTTGTCCTTCCCCGAGCCTGTAATATTTGCTGGCGATTTCAATATTGTGCTAGACCCGGTTTTAGATAAATCCCATAATAGTCGGTTCCGGATCCCTTCGAAATCAAGATCCTTCTTGTTGAACGCAATGAAGCAGTATGGGTATGTAGACATTTGGAGATTATGGGCAGGTAAACAGCAGGGCGTTTCTTTCAGGAACTACAAATACCACCACCAGTCCAGAATAGATTTTGTATTAATTAATCAGAACCTAGTTGACTCCGTTAGGGACATTAAATATCTTCCACCACATTTATCCGATCACTCGGTGGTAGTTATGGAACTTATAACCCCTCTTACTCCATCGGTCAGGAGTTGGTCTTTTGATCCTGACAATGTTCTGTTTTTTAAGAAAGAGGTGACACATTTTATAAAGGTAAATCTAGGTTCAGCTGGTATCGGAGTGGTGTGGGACTCTCGTAAAGCTTTTTTAAGAGGCCTTATCACGGGTAAAGTGGCTTATAGAAGGAGGGAATATAGAGAGGCTGTGACCTCGATGGAGGCGAATATAGCTAAGACCCAGCTAGATATTGATGCTGATCTTGCCTCCTCTGACGCTGTTTTAACACCTCTTCGTGAAAGACTACTTTCCCTAAAGGGCCACTTAGCTTCGATTCTTAATCAGCAGATACTGGTGGGAGGCCAGTAAACTCGCACACATCCAATATGGGGAGGGAGCCGGAAAGTTATTGGTATGGAAAGCCAAAACGGATCAGGTCCATAATAATATCGAGCTGATCAATGTCAATAATGTCCCACTATCCTTAGATGCTGACATTAGATCTGCCTTTAGAGAATTTTTTCAAACTATTTATTGCGAGGATAAGAAATTGAACCCTGACACTATTAAAGCCTGGCTTAGTAAGATCACCCTCCCAGTTCTCTCTGCTGAGCAGAGTGAGATGTTGGACAGTGAAATCTCGGAAGAGGAAGTTAGGAAAGCCATTCAGAATTAGGGGTGAGCGCAAAATCCGTTCCGCTCGCGGATGTTGCGAATTTTTGGTAAATTCGCGATCCGCGAACTCCCGCGAATTTACAGAGAATTCGCAAATCCACGAGCGGCGGATCCGGGGGCAAAAGTTGAAGTCTGGCCAGTTGTAACTATTTTACGATGGCGCCGGCAAGCTGCCAGCGCCATCCTAAAATAGTTACTAAGTTAGCTTCAACAGGAAGCTCTTATAGATAAAATAAAGCAGGCTTTTATCTATTAGAGCTTCCTGTTGAAGTTAATTTAGTAACTATTTTAGGATGGCGCTGGCAGCTTGCCGACGACATCGTAAAATAGTTACACCATGCCCTTTGGTGTGCTTTCTTCCCAAATCTACCGACGAAAATCAGCTGTGATGCTGGATAGAGGCCTTTGCATCCTTGACTTTCACGAGCGCAATCCCTTTGCTGTTCCTGTGACCAGGAGGGTCTGTCTCTTCATCTACTGGTCTGATCGGTGTCAGACCTTTTATACACACAAGAGGCATGTGAACTCTCATGGAAGACCCCCCCACTTAAACAATTCGCAAATCCGCAAATTCGCAAATTTGCGGATACGCGAATTCGCAAAATCCGCAAATTCACGAATCGCGAATTCGCAAAATTCGCCTATGCCTATTCAGAATGCCAAGAAGGGAAAGGGGTCGGGACCAGACGGCCTACCTGCTGAAATCTATAGTACTTTGGAGCAGCAACTGGTATCTTTCTTGGTAGCACTATTTAATTAGATCTTACTGGATGGTGTGCATCCCCCTGAGTCATGGGACAGTGCGTTCAGGGAAACCGTCTATGGCATGTGCTTCGTATAGACCAATTTCGGTCTTAAACATAGATTACAAAATATTTGCTTCAATTCTTGCTAACAGATTGGCGTTAGGCGCCCCCAATATATTGCACCCGGATCAGAAGGGGTTTGTTAAAGGACGGCAGCTATATGAGCTAACTTTTAACTTAATGAGGGCTATCGATTTGGCACTTTTGGAGTCTCTTCCCTTGGCGATCCTTACGCTGGATGCCACCAAGGCCTTTGACAGGGTCAACTGGTTGTACCTGTCGGAGGCCTTGGCTAAGTTCAATGTGGGTGGAGGATTTCGCCGGGCTGCCCGCTCTCCCCTCTCTTGTTCGATCTATATGCTGAACCATTTGCCCAAACTCTGAGGGACAATGTTAATATCGAGGCATTCGCGTATAAGGGTTGGGAGAGAAAGGTGGCCCTCTACGCTGACGATATCCTCATCTTCACGTCTGAGGCGCATACGACCCTTCCGGCAATATTCAAGCTGGCCTCGGAATTTGGGGAAGTGTCCGGCTACAAGATCAATGCCTCAAAGACTGAAATGATGACCTGAAGCGTTGACCAGAGCTCATTCAGCTCTGATATCCAGCCAGGCAATAGGATGAGGTATTTGGACCTTGACATTGTAGAGGACATTGATCAGATTGCCACAATTAATTTCTCTAAGGTTGCTAAGGATTGTCGTAAATTACTACAGTCTTGGGCACATCTCCCTTTGCCATTATTGGGAAGGGTTAACTTGGTCAAAATGTCCATTCTGCCCAAGATTTCTTTTTTATTTAATACTATTCCCTTATATTTGGATCCTTCCTTAATTAAAAAATTACAGGCGGAAATTAACACCTTTATTTGAATAAACATCTCCCAAGAATTTCTTGGAAAAAGCTCAGGAGGCGCAGGGAAAAGCGGGGGCTTGCTGCCCCGGATCTCCAGGTGTATGCCTAGGCGTTCCAGTTATCCCATGCCAGGATGCTATTAAAGAAACCATCTGAGTATGGGGTGGGAACTCTGTACTCTATTTGCTTAAGGGAGAGGGAGTTAGGCAGTCAGGATTTCTTTTCAAATTTGGGGACCCCAAGTTCTTTAAAAAAATTAAATTAAAGATCTTATTGGGAATGGCAAGAATTTGGGCTCAGCTATCTAAGTCTATTAAAATTGGGTACTATGGTAGCATGACACCTTTATGGGATCTTCCCGACAGCCCGGCTTAGTTGAGGTATATACTTGCAGTGCCTATCAGAGAAGCAGGGATGGAGGTTTGGGGAGACTTATTTGTCGATGGGGTCCTTCTCTCTAGGGAGTGTTTGAGCAATAGGATCGGCCCAAACTTGGCTTGGCTTAAATTCCTGCAAATATCCAGCTGGTCCCCTTCTTATACTGCACTGCCCTCTCGAGGAAGCAAATTCCCATTAGGGGGTTACAGCTACCTTATATCCCTCCTAGTCAACAAACCTCCCTCTATGAAGGAGATTTCATCTTGGTATAATTTGATCTTGGAGGAAATGGATGGTGTTTTCTTGTTACCAGATGAGCTTTGGTCGCCACATGTGAACAATTCGAATCTTCAAGCTCTTTGGAGTGCATCATGTAGAATGATGTGGGACATCGTTAAACCGGCGTGGTTACGCAGAAACCACTTTTACACCATTCACAGGGCTTACTATTCCCCCCTTCGACTTTCCAAATTTACCCATGGGAACATGGTGGCTTGTCCGAAATGTGGTCTGGTGGCCGCTTCGGACATCCACATGTTCTTCGAGTGCCCTCACTTGTCCTTATTTTGGGAAGCCATAAGTAAGATTCTTTCGTCTTCAGTTGGCTCCAACATTGTTCTGGACCTCTCCTTGGTAATTTTTGGACTCCTAGAAGGGGTTCCCACGTCAGGGAGGAAATTAGTCTTTTATTCCATTCTGCTTGCTAGGAGGGAGATATGCAGGAAGTGGAAGGACTCCCTACCTCCCTCTATTAATGACTGGTACGCTTCGGCCCTGCAGGTCTCAAGGTTAGACCTGGTCAGAGCTGGGAACCCAGATAAAAGATCTTTCTGGCATCTCCTGAAATGGGATCATTGAGTAACTGGGTTTTTTTCCCAGGTCCATTGATTAAGCCATCAAACCCTCCCTTGGGCATAGCTGTGCTCTGATGCTCCTATCAGTATCCTGGCTGTATTTTGGCAGCCTCCGCAAGGTTTTATTCCTGCGATCATTACTGGTTGAATCATTATTGCAGATGGATGAGGTCTATGTTCCATTTCTGTCTCTACCAGTTTAATCAAAACTGTGACAGCATGTTGCTTGTTAACCTATCGATTGCACATTTAAAACCTAGGTGGCAAATGAGGACAAAAAAAAAGAAAAAAAATACCATCTTTTCAAAGGTTAAGGAAAGCTACGGGCAAAAAATAATGCAGCTATTCACAGGACTATCTGTCCTATTTTTGCTTGAAAATACAAGAAATGGGAAAGTAATGGGAGCAAAATCAGAAATCAAAAAATCTCAAGTGCTACACACTTGTTTTAGTTTAGTATTTCTTTGGCTGAGCTAAGACCAAGAGATCAGTGGTCCAGTGTCCTGTGGCTAGAACTCTTGCATGTCAATGCCTCACTTGATAGCAGCAAAATACAACCATTGTATTGGTTTTAATAAAAAAGAAGACAATACATTTACATAGTAAAACACAATGCTAGACACTATGAATTCACAAGACTAAGTCTGTAAAAGAAAGAAAAATAATTGGCCAAAACCGATATAGGATAGACACAGGAAATGTATACCAGTAAATACATCTGATGCAGCTGCAATTTTATCTGGTAATTTCTCAATGCAAAACCGTCATGCTACCTCTGATTTTCCGCTGAAAAGGTGTTGGGCCCTTGACACCATGTATTATCTTCAGGAGACTTTACATAAACATGCCCAGTCAAAACTGTAATTATTATTTAAGCCAATAAAGAGAGTTGTTGAGTATTTTAAAGGATTTTAATTTGTAGTCAAAAGTTAAGTTTTTCTCTGACCCTTTCTTTATTAGTGAAATATCAATCAGGTTACAGAATTTGGATGTTGGACTTGGCTCTTTTCCCTGAAATTTTTCGCTTTTTGCTTCCCCTAATTCAGGATGCCCCCCTTCATAATGTATTTGTATAGGCCCTGTGAGGTTAAAATGCCCTGGCTAATGTGAAAACCCATGCTAGGTGCAAGTGCCCTCTACCTTCAACATGGCTGCCATAGGCCCCTGTTACTGCAGTGTGGTCTTGTTAAGGCACATTCTATTTGCCAGAAGCTGGCAGGGACTCCCAACAATGTTGCCATTCCAGCCTGACAGCCTGCCCATAGCCAGAATTGTAGAACCTCCTAGAAGCTCCTGGAACCTTCCAGAACAGGGGAGGTGACACCAACTGCCACTTCCAACTGCCAACTGACGCTATATAAGGAAAGGGAGGGAAACTTTCTAGTCAGTTGGGGCATCACTGACCTGGGGAACCCACTCAGGAGTTTTAGGCGGTAGGGCCTAGTCAGGGACTTATGCCACTGAGAGTGACAGGGCTTAGGTGCTGCCTCTTAAGCTGAGTGAGGTGCCCTGAACTAACCCACTGATCTGGCCCTGCGAGAGGGGAACCCAGGGACCATCTACAGTGACCTGCAGAGGAAGCCTGCCTGCAGCCCCCAACTCAACCCCCCTTCCAGTAACAAGAAACTGATATTTACAAGGGCGCCAAAATCATCAAGCTCCAAGAAAGAGAAGACCTTCAAATTGCTACAGGACTGCTGGAGAATCAACCAGGTACTGGACTGTGCTGCACCTGCGCCCCCTTTGTCCTGACCTGGGTCCCTGCGCTAACCTGCCACTGCTGTGTGGTCTGTCCTGTTCGAGCTGCTGGCTGAACTGCCTGAATTGGGGCACTGCCTGCCTAGCGCTAGCATCCTGAACTACCTGACCTGCTGACTGAACTGCTAAGCGCTCATCTGCTGAACCATGGAAGCGCTATCGCTGTGGTAATCAACCCCCTTGAGAAGTGCTGAGGTTCTGCAGTCTCTTGGGCCCTGAGGTACTGTGTTGCTCCTGAAGCACTAGTGCTGAAACTGCCTTTGATGCGCCATGAAGTCCCTGGGCGCTAGTCCTGTATGAAGCGCTTGTGCCCCGCCAAAGCGCTGTTCCTGCGAGCACCATAGTTGCCCCTCAAGCGCTCACCTGTGGTGTCCCACGAGGCGATGCCTTGTGAAGCGCAGTGATTGCCCCGGGCGGCCCTCGGTGCCAGGAGAGGGTCGCCGCCGTCTTGTTGTGGGCCGCGCCCAGCCCGGTTGTGGGAAGTCCTTGCGCCGCCTCCCGGAGCCTTGGGGAGGCCGCCGCGATCATCCCGTGTGGCTGAGGAGATTAGAAGCAGGCCACGTAGGCCCTGAAGCCATCTACCAGCCCCACGTGACGGGGGAGCCGGCCGCGTCACCGGCCCCACCCCTGTCCAGTGCCACGCAGCGATTGGCTGCTACTGCCGCGCCCCCACAAAGAAGCCTGCTGATTGGTCCCCGGCCCCAGGAGCCTTCAGGAGGCCCGGGGACCATCCCACGCCAGAGCGGGGCCTCAACTGCTACACCGGAGGCCCCGTGTAAGCCCCTGCTATTACCGGCCCTACGCAGGGGGCTGCCTCAGTACACAGGGTGGGCTCAGAGGAGTCCCGAGCCCCACCCCGCCTTCATCACTGAGCCTACGCCCCGGGAACAGCCGTGCGACATCGGGGTGGGCTCCGAGAGGGTCCGAGCCCCCCCACCTGCCAGACGCGCTGGAGGGCTCCAGAAGAGGCACAAGCCCTCCTGCATTGCCCTGAGCCTACGCAAGGGCCCCGAGAGGCCAAAGAGAATGAGGTAAACCCCGGGGAGGTGGGCGGAAGGCCAGAGAAGGCCCCGAGTTCGCCCCTCCCCGGGGGAAAGTTGAAGTCGGGCCCTGCTGGCCCTGAGAGCCCGGGAAACACGGTTGTGGGCCCCGTTGGCCCTAATTAGCCACGAGTAAGAGTCCTCTGATCTGGGCCAGAGCCCTACAAGACTTTTGTGGTCCGGAATCCGATAAAGTTAACCTCCCCTGGGGGAGACTGTTGTTGGGCCCCTGTGATCAAAACTGGGCTAGGGCCCTGTGGAACTCTTGGCCCTCATTAGGGGGAAGAGGAGGTTAACCCCTGATTAGGCTAATATAGCCCGGTTTGAATGAACCGGTTCCCCTGCTGCCCTTCATAGCCCTGAGACTGGGCCAGAGCCTCGAAAGACACCTCTGGGACCTGGGTTTAGTAGTGTGGAACATCAGGCAATGGGAGGCCCTGATGATTGATACCCATTGTAGCTGACCCATATGTGTTTGCCCAATGGAAGACTTATGGCTGAGGAACTTCTAAAAGTAGGGTGTTACAATGGAATGTTTAGCCTTGCCTAAGAGGATTAATGAAATGTTCACTTTGCTCCTTTGATGGAATATGGTCCCTTGAGTTAATATTACCCAGATTAAATTAAATGTTTAACCCTTCAACGAACTGGTATAATGACATGCTGGTTTCATGAAATGTTATTTCATGGGTCATGAAATGTTGACGCATACCAAATGAAAGGTGTTCCTTGTGCTAGTTAAATGTTCTACATTTAATGACATGTGTGGTCCTGATCCATGAAATGTTTATTCCTACTATAAGTGATTCCTCAAGTGTTTATTCTGGCCTAAAGGAATGTTGGTTTACCTGAAAAAGGTGGTAGTTCTTGCTAAATGAACTGTTTACTTCTGTTTAATGCAACGTTTCACTCCTACTCAGGGAAATGTTTTCTACTCCTGCCTAATGCAGTGTTTCCCGAATGCCTACAGTGATATAGGAAATGTTCTACATTTAATAAAAGGTTATGCTCAGGTTTAATAATATTCTGATGGCAGGAATGTTTATTCTTATGTGAGGAAATGTTGACTCTTACCAGATGAAAGGTTTTATTCCTACTGGATGTAATGTTTATCTTTACCTCGGGAAATGTTCTGCTCCTGGTTATTAACATGTTGATTCCTGACACGATGAAATGTTTAATCCTTTCATGAAATGTTTATTGCGACATGCTATATTGATTAGTGAACTCCTCTCTTTTCTCCCCTCCAATGAAATGCTTTAATGACTAATTGATACTGTGATTTTCCACTCCTGAACCTTAAGCTTATATAAAAGTTATTTGATTTTTAATCAAACACCCTGGAGTGGCGTCAGTCATTGCGTGCCTTTTATTGTCTCAGTGGTTGCGTGTGCTGTGTAGTCACTTAACACCTCAGCTTTCGGGTGCCTATCTGCTTGTGCCAGGCTACCCCCGGGGAACTGGTGACCCCAGTTCCTACATTGGAAAACAGGAAAATTAGCATTAATACAGAACATATTACAGTCTGCATATAAGCATCACATGTAGAAAAGAAAATGTGGCGCACAATGTCAGTCAAAATCTTAAAAAGTTTCTAAGAAAAAGAGTCTTGCAAGACTAATCATTCATTAAATAGTTTGCAAAAATCTCCCATAAAGAGAAATAAATGCATAAGACAAATAAATCTTTTCAGACCTAATTAATTACTCAAAGCATAAACTCAAAGTTTAGCATTTAATTATATCCTAATCAGCTGCACTCTCTGCTCTGCTGATGTTCAATCTGTCTCTCTCTCCCTCTCCAATCTGACAGCAGCTGCTCCTTGAAAGTGCCCCGCCTTCACAAGACCTTAAAGGAATGTGGCCTGCTGTGCCAAGTATGACGTGCCAGGACTCTCTGAAAAAACTATGAGCAAGGGAACTCCCCCCACCTGACTCTCCTCGGACGCAATCTCACCCAGGTTCCTTCTCTCAAGAGCTGATACGCCCCACTAATAATGAGCCTAGAAGCCAACCACGCCTCCAAAGAGGTAATTATTTATACTCTAATTCTTGGCAGACTACACAAAATGTTGCATTTTAAGAAAAGCTTGTACTTGATTGGTTAGCCAATGATGGCATGATCTCTCACTATTCTGACTCATTGAAAATTCTAGAGCATACCAGTTTTAACAACAGAAGTGCAAATGAATAATACATTTTATATGTTTAGCAACATTCACCAGGAAAAATGTTTCCGTCTGATTTTCCTTCATGTCATATCGAAGGCTGGACAGATACTTTAACTAACTCTGGTACATTGGCACAATCACAAGAATGTACAGTTCACAGTGGCCTTGACTCTTTCGTGTCTTGAGGAAAGCTGGCATAATCTGTGCATGCTCTCTTCTCTATAATGCAAGTCATAGCCTTGTTGGATTCACAGTCAGCCATTTCATTGTAGGCCCAAAAAATAAAACAAACAAAATAGAGTATTAATTTCATTTAAATCAGCCATTATGTTTCCCTCCCTTCTACTAATACCCTTTATAAAGATTTCCTAGCAAGCTATTAGTTTAAAGCAGCTTTTATGATTGGTTATGTACAACATGCAAAAATGTGCAATATGCAAAATAGCAATATTATGCTTTAGTGTGAATTTTAAAAGTGCACACAGTTAATTCATACCCATGCTTTAATGTTTTACATAGCTTTTCATGCAAAAAAGCATTTAGCCCCATGTGTAGTGTTTGGTGCATTTGTTAATTCACACACATTATAAACGAGATGTTTTAAACTAAACATGTGTATTCAAATATGCAACACGCCAAAGTCTCTTAAGACAGGAATAGTGAATCTAGATTGCAAGGGATGAGCTGGGAAGAAAGAACACATTGTAATAATCTTCAAAGCTAAAAAGGCCACTTTTCTCTACAATGCAAAAACACATGTAATTCAGCACAAGCATTTCAGACTGACTAGGCCTCACTTTCATATTTTTCATGGGCCATATTTTTAACTTGCACCAAAATGTGAGTGCCAATTTAAATGCAGTCTGTCTGCAGCACAAAAATAAACAATGCCTGACTCCTGATGAAATCTGCTCCATCCCATCTCACCAGAGTGAATATCATATAAAACCCATTTAATGTTGATTAAAAACAACACTCTACAAAGATGTTTAAGCTAATAATATGAAATGATAAGAACCAGGAGTCCAACACCGATTAATTAATACGAGAGAATCAAACACATGATGTTCCAAATAGTTTTGGTGTGGAAGGTCCCCCATGCATGACTCTGTATAACTATACTGCCATGCCCTGTCTTTATTTCCCAGTGGTTTTGGTAATTTTCCCTCAGTGTTCACCAAACACATAAACCTGCTGATGGTTCTTCCTGTTTAATTTCTCAAGGCATCAGAGCAGTCCTCGAAGGATCAGGAGTGCCCAAAGACCACCCCTCTGAAGGCGAGTGATTACTGCACAATCAACGCTGGTTTTCTGGGACTGACAGTCATGGGAGCATACATAGTAGTGGAGTTACAAGCCCTTATCCCTGTATCTTCTCATGGGAGGAGCCTACTGCCCTCCCCTGTGTAAAAGTTCCAACTATTATTCCTTCACAGGGGTCTTCTTACCTTTACATATGTGAACCATGTTTCCAAGGTATATGTGCAGTACTGTTTTGAGGTTGAATGAGAGATATGAGAGGTTTTTATGTGTGTGTGTAAGGTTGTGTATGTGTGTGTCTGTGATGGAGTCCACTTTGGCTCAATATGGGTTTGTCAACTGAAAAATGGTGGTGGCATTTGTGCACTGAACTGAAAGCTCTCACTTTTGAATTTCTCTCCTTTTTCCTCTGCTTTGTGCCTCTAGAGGAGGGAGTATGAGGCTTTTAACCTTTGCTGTTACCACTGTGTCCCTGATAGGGTCCTTTGAGCCCTCCCTGTTGTCTATGCCCATTCTGCATCTGCAAGATTGTGACCTGCTGTCTGTCACCCAATATACATTCGACCTGGGCCAGTTAGAACAGATTCCAGAACTTTCCACCACAGAAATGTGAGGAAAATTAGTTTTTTCGACAATATTTTAGGTTTGCAAGGGATTCTGGGTAACAGAACTTGGTGAGAGCCAGCCAAGTCATCCCATCCTGGATTCCCCGTAGGTGTCTAGTTTTAAAAAATGTATAGGTTTCCTAGGTTTCCGTAGGTGCTGGCAGAACTATGGTTCAAAATCTACATCTAGGCATTTTGTTGAAAAAGGGTCAGTTTTCACTGTGAAAATGTGATGTGTCCACGCAGCATTTTGGGCCGTTTCCTGTCGCGGATATTTGGGCCTCCCACACAAGTGACCTACCATTTTTATCGGAGGACTTTGGGGAATGTGGGGTGGGTGGAAAATGTGATGTCAGTTTTCACTGTGAAAATGTGGTGAGTACACGTTGCGTTTTGGGCCGTTTCCTGTCGTGGGTACTTGGGCCTCCCACATAAGTGAGGTACCAATTTTATCGGAAGACTTTGGGAAACATGGGGTGGGAAAAATGTTGTGGATCCACACAGATTCCAGAACTTTCCACCACGGAAATATGAGGAAAATCTGTTTTTTGGACAATTTTTAGGTTTTTAGGTTTGCAAGGGATTCTGTGTAACAGAACCTGGTGAGAGGCAGTCAACTCACCCTATCCTGGATTTCCCTGGGTGTCTAGTTTTTAAAAATGTATAGATTTGCAAGGTTTCCCTAGGTGGTGGCAGAGCTAGGGTTAAAAAACTACAGCTAGGCACTTTGCCAAAAAAGGGTTGTTTTTTACTGTGAAATTGTGGTGTGTCCACGTTGCGTTTTGCGCCGTTGCCTGTCGCAGGCACTAGACCTACCCACACAAGTGAGGTACCATTTTTCTCTGAAGATTTTGGGGGACTTGGGGTGGGTGGAAATTTGTAGATCTACACAGATTCCAGAACTTTCCACCACAGAAATGTGAGGAAAATGTGTTTTTTTAAAACATATTTTTAGGTCTGCAAGGGATTATGGGAAACAGAACCTGGTGAGAGGCAGCCAAGTCATGCCATCCTGCATTCCCCTGGGAGTCTAGTTTTGAAATTTGTATAGGTTTACAAGGTTTACCAGGGTGCCGGCAGAGCTAGGGTTCAAAATTTACAGCTAGACACTTTGTTGAAAAAGGGTCCTTTTTCACTGCGAAAATGTGATGTGCCCACGTTGCATTTTGGGCCGTTTCCTGTCACGGGTACTTGGGCCTCCCACACAAACGAGGTAGCATTTTTATTGGAAGACTTTGGGAAACAAGTGGTGGGTGGAATATTGTGGATCCACGCAGATTCCAGAACTTCCACCACAGAAACGTGAGTAAAATGTATTTGTTTTACATTGTTTTAGGTTTTCAAGGGATTCTGGGTAACATAACCTGGTGAGAGGATGTCAGTTCACCCCATCCTGGATTCCCTTGGGTATCTAGTTTTCAGAAATGTATTGGTTTGATAGGTTTCCCAAGGTGCCGGCAGAGATTGGGTTCAAAATCTACAGCTAGGCACTTTGTTGAAAAAGAATCTGTTTTCACTACGAAAATGTGGTGTGTAAATGTTGCGTTTTGGGCCGTTTCCTGTCTCAGGTACTTGGGCCTCCCACACAAGTGAGGTACCATTTTTATCAGAAGACTTTGGGAAACACGGAGTGGGAGCAATTTTGTGGATCCACGCAGATTCCAGAACTTTCCACCACAGAAATATGAGGAAAATGTGTTTTTTTTACATTGTTTTAGGTTTGCAAGGGATTCTGGGTAATATAACCCGGTGAGAGGCAGTCAGTTCGCCCCATCCTAGATTCCCCTGGGTGTCTAGTTTTCAGAAATGTATAGGTTTGAAAGGTTTCCCGAGGTGCCGGCAGAGATACGGTTCAAAATCTACAGCTAGGCACTTTGTTGAAAAAGGATCTGTTTTCACTGCGAAAATGTGGTGTGTAAATGTTGCGTTTTAGGCTGTTTACTGTCACAGATACTTGGGCCTCTCACACAAGTGAGGTACCATTTTTATCAGAAGACTTTGGGAAACACGGGGTGGGAGCAATTTTGTGGATCCATGCAGATTCCAGAACTTTCCCACACAGAAATATGAGGAAAATGTGTTTTTTTGACAATGTTTAGGTTTGCAAGGGATTCTCGGTAGCCGAACCTGGTGAAAGGCAGTCAACTCGCCACATCCTGGATTTCCTTGGATGTCTCGTTTTAAGAAATGTATAGATTTGCTAGGTTTCTCTAGGTGCCAGTAGAGCTAGGGTTCAAAAACCACACCTAGGCACTTTGCCTAAAAAGGGTAATTTTTCACTGCGCAAATGTGGTGTATACACGTTGTGTTTTGGGCCGTGTCCTGTCGCGGGTATTTGGGCCTCCCACACAAGTGAGGAAGCATTTTTCTCAGAAGACTTTGGGGAATACGGGGTGGGAGGAGTTTTGTGGATCCAAGCAGATTCCAGAACTTACAACTACAGAAATATGAGGAAAATTTGTTTTTTTGGACAATTGTTTAGGTTTGCAAGGGATTCTGGGTAACAGAACCTGGTGAGAGGCAGTCAACTTAACCCTTCCTGGATTGCCCTGGGTGTCTAGTTTTCAAACATTTATAGATTTTCTGGGTTTCCCTAGGTGCTGGCAGAGCTAGGGTTCAAAAACTACAACTAGGCACTCTGAAATTGTGGTGTGTCCATGTTGCGTTTTGCGCCGCTGCCTGTCTCCGGCACTAGGCCTATCCATACGAATGTCTGACAAATGATCGAAATTCACAATATCGACATACAAAAATATTGGCACAAAAATATCGAAATCAAAAATATCGGCTTCCTATACTCAACTAGATATATACACAAATATCGATTTTTTAATATCGATATACAAAAACATTGTTTACTTTTATATCGACTACATTAACATCGGTAAACAAAAATATTGCTTTCTACAAAATATATTGCCATTAACTATAATATTGACATCAAAAATATCGTGCACATCAATATCGGATTATCAGCTATATTGACTTTTTATATGCATCTGTTTGCATAATTAATTAACGTTTTATATGTTTTCACATCTAAATAAACACACAGTACTTAAATTAACACTATAGACACACTATTAATTCTTCTAAAATATCCTATTTGTTTAATTATATCACCTACACATATAAATATATTCTATGCTAGTTTGTATAATTTTATAATGTTTTTTGGTTTTTCACTTCTATTACAAAGTAATGACAACTGAAATTCAAATATACTAATTAACCAATAACAAACCTATTTTTTTAAATGAACCAATAGCAAAGTAATTACTACTGACACTCCCCTATATAAACAACTAAAATCTAAGCACAAACTACTTGCTAAAAGTCACTGAAGGAGATTCATCTCTATCCGAATTGCTGCACAACAACTAGAAGAACCAGACTATCAACCTACTATTACATCTTCTAAGTAAGTAAATAAAATAGAAACTGCATTATTTGCTACTACTACTTACTTACCTGCTAAATACCCAGTGCCCCTTTGCTATTCATACTACTTAACATGCTAAATAATTATATAAAACCATTTTTTTTAGATACTACGACTACTGAATATTCTACACAAAATAACTGTGAACAAAAGCATAGGAATACAGATTATAATAACTATGTAAGTAAATTCACAGTGTTTAATTATGTGCACATAAATCTAAACACACAGAAATAATGACTTTTTCCCCACATATTTCTTTTTTTCAGTAGATTCTACTACTGAAAACTGCACTACTAATGAACTAAGGACATCAGTACTATTTATACATTACATTTTACTAAGTAAGTATTATTCAACTGAAATAAATGTGGACAAACCATACAAACATTTAGAACTGTTCTAATTATTTTCTATTATATATTGTTTATTTACAGAGCAAACACTACTAATAGATATACAGACATAATACAGAACTCCACATTCAGAATAATACAGATACTAATCACAAAGTAAGTATATTAAAGAACATAATTACCAGATAATCTGTAAAAAAAACTACCAACATGGTGAATATTCTAACACATATGTTCCTTATTTTTTTAAGATAACACTAGAAACTACTCTCCAGAAGCTGAAGAAACAACTATACTGGCAAAGACCAACCTAAAAAAATATGTAAGTATCTTCACAATGTGAATCATGAAGATACACTTTTGTAGTAGAAATGAGCTCTAACATTGTAAATGTACTGAAACATTTATTAATAATATACTACTTTAATTTTTTTCATAACAGCTACAACAACATCACAAACAAGTATCCCCAACTAAAGAAGCAAGCAACTCCTAATTTTGCTGTAAATTCTAAAACACGTAAGTATATACATTCCTACTTATCACTAACATAGATTATTTTTCACATTTAATTTGACATTAACTATTATATATATATATTTTATAGATATACAAAGTACAAAATGCTGAATTTGTGACCAGCCAGAAAGGAAAACTATTACTATGCTACATGGGTTACACTTATACACAAGAAAAGCAATATGGCATGAAAGTTAATTGGAAATGTTGTAAATATTATTCTAACAAGTGCTATGGAAAAGCTACAACTAGAGAAGCTACAGTACTGTATACTAGGGAACACAATCACCCACCTAATGTTACTGAAATAGAAGTTAGAACAGCTTTGGAAAATATAAAAGAAGCTAGTACAGGTTCCCAAATGCAAACAAATGTCATTTTAAAAGAAGCCATTCCTAAAATCCCAAAAACTGCCACAACCCAAATGCCAAATATTCTCTCCTTAAAAAGAACTATAGCACGAACTAAAAAAGCCACTACTGCTACAACACCATCTCCCAGAACATATCAGGATATAAATTTAACTGCAAACCAAATAATAACTTTAAATAAACAACCATTTATAGTGTACAACAATGAAAACAATGACAAAAGGCTTATAATTTTTGGTACCAATATGAATTTAGTTAAACTGCAGCAAAGCCAATATTGGATGATGGATGGAACATTTAACATCTGTCCCAAACCATTTTTCCAATTATACACAATACATGGCCTCTACCACAACTGCAACATACCTTTGCTATATGCACTATTACCAAACAAAAATAATTCCACATATATGGAATTATTAAATATTATTAAACAAAAAACTAATGATTTTTCTCCAGAAAAAATCATTCTTGATTTTGAGCAAGCAATGCTCTCAACTATCCTAAAAATCCACCCCCATACCTGCATTCAAGGCTGCTATTATCATTTAAACCAGTGTTTATGGAGACACCTTCAAAAAACGACCCTAAGGGCTCGATTCCGATCCGGTAAAATGCGCTCCGAATGGTCGTACGGAGCAATTTTCCCCGTACGAATCGTACCCGTAAACGTCCCCGTACGTACGACGAAGTACGATTCGTACCAGGAGCCAAACACCGTACGAGTCGTACAGGACTCCGTACGACTAAAATATCCGTACGAGTCTCACTCGGAACCCGCTGTACGTGACATCGCTACGCTTCGCGGCTGGTTTTTACGACCCAGCAAGTACGAATCGTGTCGGGTACGCACCGTACGTCCCTTTTTTTTACGGGAGCTGGAAACAGCCGTAAACGCATAGTTCGCGCCAAAACAAGTACGGGACCCCCCCCGGGGACGCCGCCTACCTCCCATGATCGCCGGGGTACGTCACGTACCCCTGCGATCATGGGGGGTACGCACCGTACACCCATCGTACATGGGGTACGCAACGTACACCCATCGGGTACGCAACGTACACCCATCGTACATGGGGTACGCAATGTACACCCATCGGGTACGCAACGTACACCCATGGTACATGGGGTACGCAACGTACACCCAGCGTACGTTGCGTACCCCATGTACGATGGGTGTACGTTGCGTACCCCATGTACGATGGGTGTACGTTGCGTACCCGATGGGTGTACGTTGCGTACCCCATGTACGATGGGTGTACGGCGTGTACCCCATGTACGATGGGTGTACGGCGTGTACCCCCCATGATCGCAGGGGTACGTGACGTACCCCGGCGATCATGGGGGGTACGCGCCGTACGGTGTGTATGAGATTGTGCGCTTTTCCGTACGAATCGCCCTTACCTGACGCGGACCGTACGAATAGCGTCCTGATCACCCGGTCCGGATCGTACTCGCCGGGTCGTACGGTGTGTTTACGAGTCGTACGGAAACGGCTACGAATAGGAATCGTACGGGGGATTTTTTTTACCGGATCGGAATCGGCGCCTAAGTGTCGAATATGCTACAAACTCATCTTTTGCTTTCCAAATTAAAAATCTCATTGCACTTGATTATGTCCCTGAAACAGACGTAGCTGAACACTACAACATTCTTATAGACAGCCCCTTCTACAAACAAAATGAAGCTAAATTAAGTCCATTTCTCGACTACTTTGAAGACAACTGGGTAGGCACACTCCACAGATCTGGCCACAGACGAAATCCCAAATTCCTCATACCCTGGTGGAACGTTTACAGAAGTACCCTTAATGGAGAATCAAAAACTAACAATGCAGTGGAAGGTTGGCACAATGCATTTGTACAATCAACTGGCAGAACCAAACCTACTCTAGAACATTTCATTAAATGCCTACAGAAAGAACAGAGCTACCAGGAATGTTGAATGGACCAATCTGTAACTGAACTTGTCCCTAAAACATCAAGGCAAAATAAACAAATGCACAAGTACCTAGAAGAACAAGTAAAACTGTACCCTAGTACAAAAGGCATAGAATACTGAAACATCATTGCCAAAACACTACTCTGATTAATTCCCAAAATGTTATAAAACACTAAAATTATCACCTAAGTATGCAAAAATATCTAACGTGAGCTTCTAAAGTATTTAATGTATGCAATATATAGAGATATTATTCTAATATATGCACACATTAAAACTAAATCACAAGTAAAAAACAATTCCATAATAAAAATAACATTACCCACCCACACAAAATAAGAAAGCAAGGACTTACCAATCATGTTGTCAAACCAATAACGTCCTTCTCCACCAAAGTAATCCAGGTAGTGCAAAATTAACCCCAAAAAAAAATGTACAAATACAACTGTTCCCAAAATAAGAAATCCACGTTGTGCAGAGCCATCGAATAACCATAAAAAACCCGAAAAATTTGAAAAATAGAAAGAATCGCTCCAGGAAAACTGAAAAATTTAAAGAAGTGTTTATAAAGCAGTGTTGAATTAAACAAACAAACACTTCCTTAAAAAAAACGGAACTTCCGATGTAGCGTACACCTATGAAAGAAACATAGAAAACAGACATTCCCACCCACATAAATTAGCTATTAATTAGGTACAAACATATTAAAATTGATGATTTCACTTGTAGATATACCGTAAAAGACTCAAATTCACTCTATAAATAATGAGTTAACTAACTAACACTACGTGTATATACCATAAGTAATTATCTGTTTTCGAAATCTAAAACATAACTCCCTCACATTCAACAACACTAAATATAAGGTCACTAGTCTCAAAACATCATTAAAATACACATAAAACATATAAATAAACCTTACCTGAAGCGACGTGAAGTGTCTCCCAACCGCGATCAGCCCTTCTTCAAATAACCCAAAACGACCTAACCCGGTTACAAAATAAAGACCCCAATTGCAATAAAATAGTCCCAAAAATAAAATATAATATCTATACTTAACTAAATAGGCAAAAATAAACATTAAGTTGCTATTATTGTAAAAAAATATTTACTTTAATCCTACAATGATTTGATTAACAAATATGTAAATGAATGTAATAAATAAATGTTATGAAAACAATAATATTTATTTTAACAATGTCTAGAAATATAACTACATTGTCACAAATTATAATAATGTAAAAAATGTGTTCAAAATGTGTGACTTATATTATAAATGTTTGATGTTTAGAAATGAAGCAGAAAAAATCATATTAGGAAAATACTTTTGTGATTTCTACATTTCTTTCTGAAAGTACAATATGTAAAAGAGATAATAAAATATTTTTCATGTTATTTACAATAATTAAAAAAATAATAATGCTTCGGTATAGTTGCTTATCATTGTGTTTATAAAATATGTTTGTTTAAACCAAATGTCAAAAAAATATTTTTGTTATGAAATAACATTTTATTTGTGAAAAATAAATAAAAATAATGTTTCTACAATCATGTTGAACTATTTGTATCATTATCTTACTATAATGTAACAATCTTATTATATAGAAATTTTGCAATGTATATTAAATCTGAGTATATGTTGGACTCTAATAATTTAATTATTAATATACCAAATCCAGTCTACATTAAATTAGAGTAGGTGCTGGACACTAATTATGTAATAATTAATATTCCAACTCCAGTCTACATTAAATTGGAGTAGGTGCTGGAGACTAATTAATTATTAATTAATATTCCAACTCCAGTCTACATTCAATTGGAGTAGGTGCTGGACACTAATTATGTAATAATTCATATTCCAACTCCAGTCTACATTAAATTACAGTAGGTGCTGGACACTAATTAATAATTAATATTCCTACTCCATTCTACATTAAATTAGAGTAGGTGCTGGACAGTAATTAATTATTAATTATTATTCAAACTCCAGCCTACATTAAATTGGAGTTGGTGCTGGACACTAATTAATTATTAAATAATATTCCAACTCCAGTCTACATAAAATTAGAGTAGGTGCTGGACACTAATTAATTAGTAATTATTATTCCAACTCCAGTCTACATTAAATTAGAGTAGGTGCTGGACAGTAATTAATTATTAATTAATATTCCAACTCCAGTCTACATTAAATTGGAGTACGTGCTGGAGACTAATTATTATTAATTAATATTCCAACTCCAGTCTACATTCAATTGGAGTAGGTGCTGGACACTAATTATGTAATAATTCATATTCCAACTCCAGTCTACATTAAATTACAGTAGGTGCTGGACACTAATTAATTATTAATTAATATTCCAACTGCAGTCTACATTAAATTGGAGTTGGTGCTGGACACAAAATATTTATTAATTATTATTCCAACTCCAGTCTACATTAATTTAGAGTAGGTGCTGGAGACTAAATAAATAATAATTAATATTCCTACTCCAGTCTACATTCAATTGGAGTAGGTGCTGGACACTAATTATGTAATAATTAATATTCCAACTCCAGTCTACATTAAATTGGAGTAGGTGCAGGACACTAATTAATTATTTATTAATATTCCAACTCCAGTCTACATTAAATTGGAGTTGAGGCTGGACACTAATTAATTATTAAATAATATTCCAACTCCAGTCTACATTAAATTAGAGTAGGTGCTGGACACTAATTAATTATTAATTATTATTCCAACTCCAGTCTACATAAAATTAGAGTAGGTGCTGGACACTAATTAATTATTAATTAAAATTCCAACTCCAGTCTACATTAAATTGGAGTTGGTGCTGGACACTAATTAATTATTAAATAATATTCCAACTCCAGTCTACATTAAATTAGAGTAGGTGCTGGACACTAATTAATTATTAATTATTATTCCAACTCCAGTCGACATTAAATTAGAGTAGGTGCTGGACACTAATTAATTATTAATTATTATTCCAACTCCAGTCTACATTAAATTAGAGTAGTTGCTGGAGACTAATTAATTATTAATTCATATTCCAACTCCAGTCTACATTCAATTGGAGTAGGTGCTGGACACTAATTATGTAATAATTCATATTCCAACTCCAGTCTACATTAAATTACAGTAGGTGCTGGACACTAATTAATTATTAATTAATATTCCAACTGCAGTCGACATTAAATTGGAGTTGGTGCTGGACACGAAATATTTATTAATTATTATTCCAACTCTAGTCTACATTAATTTAGAGTAGGTGCTGGAGACTAAATAAATAATAATTAATATTCCTACTCCATTCTACATTAAATTAGAGTAGGTGCTGGACAGTAATTAATTATTAATTATTATTCCAACTCTAGTCTACATTAATTTAGAGTAGGTGCTGGAGACTAAATAAATAATAATTAATATTCCTACTCCAGTCTACATTCAATTGGAGTAGGTGCTGGACACTAATTATGTAATAATTAATATTCCAACTCCAGTCTACATTAAATTGGAGTAGGTGCAGGACATTAATTAATTATTATTTAATATTCCAACTCCAGTCTACATTAAATTGGAGTTTAGGCTGGACACTAATTAATTATTAAATAATATTCCAACTCCAGTCTACATTAAATTAGAGTAGGTGCTGGACACTAATTAATTGTTAATTATTATTCCAACTCCAGTCTACATAAAATTAGAGTAGGTGCTGGACACTAATTAATTATTAATTAATATTCCAACTCCAGTCTACATTAAATTGGAGTTGGTGCTGGACACTAATTAATTATTAAATAATATTCCAACTCCAGTCTACATTAAATTAGAGTAGGTGCTGGACACTAATTAATTATTAATTATTATTCCAACTCCAGTCGACATTAAATTAGAGTAGGTGCTGGACACTAATTAATTATTAATTATTATTCCAACTCCAGTCTACATTAAATTAGAGTAGTTGCTGGAGACTAATTAATTATTAATTCATATTCCAACTCCAGTCTACATTCAATTGGAGTAGGTGCTGGACACTAATTATGTAATAATTCATATTCCAACTCCAGTCTACATTAAATTACAGTAGGTGCTGGACACTAATTAATTATTAATTAATATTCCAACTGCAGTCTACATTAAATTGGAGTTGGTGCTGGACACGAAATATTTATTAATTATTATTCCAACTCTAGTCTACATTAATTTAGAGTAGGTGCTGGAGACTAAATAAATAATAATTAATATTCCTACTCCATTCTACATTAAATTAGAGTAGGTGCTGGACAGTAATTAATTATTAATTATTATTCCAACTCCAGCCTACATTAAATTGGAGTTGGTGCTGGACACTAATTAATTATTAAATAATATTCCAACTCCAGTCTACATAAAATTAGAGTAGGTGCTGGACACTAATTAATTAGTAATTATTATTCCAACTCCAGTCTACATTAAATTAGAGTAGGTGCTGGACAGTAATTAATTATTAATTAATATTCCAACTCCAGTCTACATTAAATTGGAGTAGGTGTTGGAGACTAATTAATTAATATTCCAACTCCAGTCTACATTTAATTGGAGTAGGTGCTGGACACTAATTATGTAATAATTCATATTCCAACTCCAGTCTACATTAAATTACAGTAGGTGCTGGACACTAATTAATTATTAATTAATATTCCAACTGCAGTCTACATTAAATTGGAGTTGGTGCTGGACACGAAATATTTATTAATTATTATTCCAACTCCAGTCTATATTAATTTAGAGTAGGTGCTGGAGACTAAATAAATAATAATTAATATTCCTACTCCAGTCTACTTTCAATTGGAGTAGGTGCTGGACACTAATTATGTAATAATTAATATTCCAACTCCAGTCTACATTAAATTGGAGTAGGTGCAGGACACTAATTAATTATTAAATAATATTCCAACTCCAGTCTACATAAAATTAGAGTAGGTGCTGGACACTAATTAATTAGTAATTATTATTCCAACTCCAGTCTACATTAAATTGGAGTAGGTGCTGGAGACTAATTAATTATTAATTAATATTCCAACTCCAGTCTACATTTAATTGGAGTAGGTGCTGGACACTAATTATGTAATAATTCATATTCCAACTCCAGTCTACATTAAATTACAGTAGGTGCTGGACACTAATTAATTATTAATTAATATTCCAACTGCAGTCTACATTAAATTGGAGTTGATGCTGGACACGAAATATTTATTAATTATTATTCCAACTCCAGTCTACATTAATTTAGAGTAGGTGCTGGAGACTAAATAAATTATAATTAATATTCCTACTCCAGTCTACATTCAATTGGAGTAGGTGCTGGACACTAATTATGTAATAATTAATATTCCAACTCCAGTCTACATTAAATTGGAGTAGGTGCAGGACACTAATTAATTATTATTTAATATTCCAACTCCAGTCTACATTAAATTGGAGTTTAGGCTGGACACTAATTAATTATTAAATAATATTCCAACTCCAGTCTACATTAAATTAGAGTAGGTGCTGGACACTAATTAATTGTTAATTATTATTCCAACTCCAGTCTACATAAAATTAGAGTAGGTGCTGGACACTAATTAATTATTAATTAATATTCCAACTCCAGTCTACATTAAATTGGAGTTGGTGCTGGACACTAATTAATTATTAAATAATATTCCAACTCCAGTCTACATTAAATTAGAGTAGGTGCTGGACACTAATTAATTATTAATTATTATTCCAACTCCAGTCGACATTAAATTAGAGTAGGTGCTGGACACTAATTAATTATTAATTATTATTCCAACTCCAGTCTACATTAAATTAGAGTAGTTGCTGGACACTAATTAATTATTAATTAATATTCAAACTCCAATCTACATTAAATAGCAGTAGGTGCAGGACACTAATTAATTATTAATTAATATTCCAACTCCAGTCTACATGAAATTGGAGTAGGTGCTGGACACAAATTATTTATTAATTATTATTCCAACTCCAGTCGACATTAAGGGGTCGATTCCGATTCGGGAAAAACCGCTCCGAATAGCCGTTCGGAGCGTTTTTCCCGTACGAATCGTACCCTGCAAAGTCCCCTGTACGTACGACGAAGTACGATTCGTACCAGGAGCCGTACTCCGTACGAGTGTTACAAGACACCCTACGACTCTAATCTCCGTACGATTCTCCCTCGGAACCCGCTGTACGCGACATCTGTACGGTTCGCAGCTGGTTTTTACGACCCAGCAAGTACGATACGTGTCGGGTACGCACCGTACAACCCTTTTTCTACGGGAGCTGAAAACAGCCGTAAAAGCAGAGTTCGTGCCGAAACAGGTACGGAACGCCCCCCGGTACGGTGCATACCCCCATGATCGCAGGGGTACGCACCGTACCCCTGCGATCATGGGGTGTACGAGCCATACCCCATGTACGATTGGTGTACGATCGGTGTACGAGCCGTACCCCCATTGTACGATCGGTGTACGAGCCGTACCCCATGTACGATCGGTGTAAGAGCCATACCCCCATTGTACGATCGGTGTACGAGCCATACCCCTATTGTACGATCGGTGTACAAGCCGTACCCCATGTACGATCGGTGTACGAGCCATACCCCAGTGTACGAGCCGTACCCCATGTACGATCGGGGTATGGCTCGTACACTGATCGTACATGGGGTACGGCTCGTACACCGATCGTACATGGGGTACGGCTCGTACACCGATCGTACATGGGGTACGGCTCGTACACCGATCGTACAATGGGGGTACGGCTCGTACACCGATCGTACACTGATCGTACACCGATCGTACATGCGGTACGGCTCGTACACTGATCGTACAATGGGGGTACAGCTCGTACACCGATCGTACACCAATTGTACAATGGGGGTACGACTCGTACACCCCATGATCGCAGGGGTATGGTGTGTACCCCTGCGATCATGGGGTGTACGGACCGTACGGTGTGTATGTGTTTGTGTGCTTTTCCGTATGACTCACCCTTACCTGACGTGGACCGTACGAATTGCGTCCTCATACCCCGGTCCGGATCGTACTCGTCGGGTCGTACGGCATGTGTACGAGTCGTACGGTATGTGTACGAGTCGTACGGTTCACGGTTTCAGCCTTGTAATGCGTACGGATCGCGTCGATTCGGACAGATTCACGGAATTCGGATCATACTTCGCGACTCGGACGGACGGGTACGATTCGTACGGAGAGGGCTCCGGATACAAATCGTTCGGACGCTTTTTTTCCCGAATCGGAATCGACCCCTAAATTGGAGTAGGTGCTGGACACTAATTATGTAATAATTAATATTCCTACTCCAGTCTACATTAAATTGGAGTAGGTGCAGGACACTAATTAATTATTATTTTATATTCCAACTCCAGTCTACATTAAATTGAAGTAGGTGCTGGACACTAAATATTTATTAATTATTATTCCTACTCCTGTCTACATTAAATTGGAGTAGGTGCTGGACACTAATTAATTATTAAATAATATTCCAACTCCAGTCTACATTCAATTGGAGTAGGTGCTGGACACTAATTATGTAATAATTAATATTCCAACTCCAGTCTACAATAAATTGGAGTAGGTGCTGGACACTAATTAATTATTAATTAATATTCCAACTCCAGTCTACATTAAATTGGAGTAGGTGCTGGAGACTAATTAATTATTAATTAATATTCCAACTCCAGTCTACATTCAATTGGAGTAGGTGCTGGACACTAATTATGTAATCATTAATATTCCAACTCCAGTCTACAATAAATTGGAGTAGGTGCTGGACACTAATTAATTATTAATTAATATTCCAACTCCAGTCTACATTAAATTGGAGTTGGTGCTGGACACTAATTAATTATTAAATAATATTCCAACTCCAGTCTACATTAAATTAGAGTAGGTGCTAGACACTAATTAATTATTAATTATTATTCCAACTCCAGTCGACATTAAATTAGAGTAGGTGCTGGACACTAATTAATTGTTAATTATTATTCCAACTCCAGTCTACATTAAATTAGAGTAGGTGCTGGACACTAATTAATTATTAATTAATATTCAAACTCCAATCTACATTAAATAGCAGTAGGTGCAGGACACTAATTAATTATTAATTAATATTCCAACTCCAGTCTACATGAAATTGGAGTAGGTGCTGGACACAAATTAATTATTAATTATTATTCCAACTCCAGTCGACATTAAATTGGAGTAGGTGCTGGACACTAATTATGTAATAATTAATATTCCTACTCCAGTCTACATTAAATTGGAGTTGGTGCTGGACACTAATTAATTATTATTTAATATTCCAACTCCAGTCTACATTAAATTGAAGTAGGTGCTGGACACTAAATAATTATTAATTATTATTCCAACTCCTGTCTACATTAAATTGGAGTAGGTGCTGGACACTAATTAATTATTAATTATTATTCCAACTCCTGTCTACATGAAATTGGAGTAAGTGCAGGACACTAATTAATTAATAATTAATAATCCTACTCCAATTTACATTAATTACATTTAGCAACTGGACACTAATTATTTAATTAATTATATTCCCACACCAATTATAGATAATTAGATGTAGGTGGTAAACACTAATTAATAAATTACCACTACTCCTACCCCAATTAACTAACAATTGATGTAGATACTGGACACTAATTAATTAATTTTTAATAAATAATACTAAAATGTTTTTTTTTAAATTATTTTATACATACATTTTAATACACTCCCCACCCTTATCCCCTATAAACCCAATAACCCGCTCCTAAAACTTGATATCTATTATTATTTTTTATATTATTTATTTAAATTTTATTTTTAATTTAATTTTTGTGATAAATTTTTTATTATTTTATGTTTTTTTACATACATTTTAATACACTCCCCACCCTTATCCCCTATAAACCCAATATCCCGCTCCTAAAACTAGATATGTTTTTTGAAAATATTTATTTATTAAATATATTTGATTATTTTTCTATTTACATTTTATCAAAATTTTATGTACTATTTTTGTAATTTTTTACTATACTATTTATTTTTTCTATTACTACACGATATTTTGTATTGTCGATATTTTGTCATACAATATTATTGTTTTCGATATTTATACTTACTTACCTATTACGATATTTTTGTATCCGATATTTTTGCTTCCCAATATTTTTGACCTTCGATATTTTTACTTCGATATTTTGTCTTTACGATATTTTTTTTTCGATATTTTGTCTGATTACCATCCATACAAGTGAGGTACCATTTTCTTGGAAGACTTTGGGGAACGTGGGTTGGGTGGAAATTTGTGAATGCACACAGATTCCAGAACTTTCCACCACAGAAATGTGAGGAAAATTTTGCTTTTTTGACAATTTTTCAGGTTTGCAAGGGATTCTGGGTGACAGAACCTAGTGGGAGCCAGTCAAGTCACCTCTTCCCGGATTCCCCAGGGTGTTTAGGTTTAAAAAATGTATAAGTTTGCTAGGTTTCTCTAGGTGCCAGCAGAGCTAGGGTTCAAAAACTACAGCTAGGCATTTTGCCAAAAAAGGGTCATTTTTCACTGAGAAATTAGGGTGTGTCCACGTTGCGTTTTGGGCCATTGCCTGTCACGGGCACTAGGCCTACCCACACAAGTGAGGTGCCATTTTTCTTGTAAGACTTTGGGAAACATGGGGTGGGTGAAATTTGTAGATCCACGAAGATTCCAGAACTTTCCACCACAGAAATTTGAGGAAAATTAGTTTTATTTGGACAATTTTTTAGGTTTGCAAGGGATTCTGGGTAGCAGACCCTGGAGAGAGCCATTCAAGTCACCACATCCTGGATTTCCCTGGGTGTCTAGTTTTCAGAAATGTATACATTTGCTAGGTTTTCTTGAGTGCCGGCAGAGCAAGGGTTCAAAAACTACAGCTAGGCACTTTGCGAAAAAAGGATTATTTTTCATTGTGAAAATGTGGTGTGTTCATGTTGCATTTTCACCAGTTTTCTGTTGTGGGCTCTCTGCCTACCCACACAAGTGAGGTACCATTTTTATCGGGAGACTTAGGGTAATTTATATTTGTAAAGCATCTGTTTTTACCTATTGAAATTTGATGCATTTCCGCCTTCCAAATGAAAGACAATGTGTAAAAAAAAAAAGTCATTTTGAAACATGACCAAGATTTCTCATCCTAGTATGAGTATTCCCAATTTCGCAAATGTGCAAATATCTACTGTTCCTAAACTCTATATTTTGTTCCCATTTCAGAAATATATAGGAGTCCATCATACCGAATTTTCCATGTAAACATTTTCCCGAAATAATTGCTAAAAACCTGGGGGCAGATTTATGATAACTGGCGCATCCCCAGGGATGCGCCAGTTATCGTGCGCTGCAGCAGCGCCACCCATGGTGCGCCGCATTTACAATGCATCTGTGCCGTAAAAGTGACGCATTGCTGGAGTTGCGTCGCAAGCGCGACGCAGCTCCAGCAAGGCTCGGGGGTGCCCTATCTGACCAATGCTGCGTCAAGCCTTACGCCTGCTTCAAGCAGGCGCAGGGTTTTGACACAGCATTGGCCTAAAAGTGACTGAGTGAAATCTTATAGATTTCACTCAGCCACTTTTGCGAGGCGCACCTGCCCCGGAACGCCCACCCTGCGCCGGAACGCCCATAAGCGGCGCAGGGCTTTACAATGTGACGCATCTGCCTAGATGCGTCACGTTGTAAATCGTTCGTAGGGATGCGCCACGTTTACGCCGCCTTGCGTGACGTAACAGCGGCGTAAACGTGGCGCAAGGGCCTCATAAATCTGCCCCCTGGTACATAAAAAAAAACATTGGAAGATGCTGCTGAGTTCTTGGCTCTGGGTTCGTCGGGTTCTTGGTGAACCTACAGGTCCTCTATATCCCAACATCCAGTAAGGTCCAATGAATGTAACAATATATTGCTTTCAAAGAGCTGTCATAATTAGAAGAAGTTACAGGTGAAAATGTTGACACAAAAGGCTGTTTTTTCAACTAATTTTCCATTTTTGCTATATTCAACTGTTAGTTTCTATAAGGACACCTTAATGGTTTAATACAAATGACCCTTTGCTGAATTCAGCATTTTGAATTCTTTTCTAAAATGTATAGATTTCCAGGATCCATTATTGATTTCATATCCATTTCTACCATTACTGGAAGGAGGTTGAAAGCACCCAAAATTGCAAAAATAGGATAAGTCCCAGAAAAATGCGAAACTGTGTAAAATGTTTTGGTTTTCTGACAAAAGTCTGTCATTCCCTAAAAGCTGGGAAAATGGAGATTTAATCCTCACAAACCCTTTTTTGATACCATTTGCAGGGAAAAACCCAGACACTTTCATATGCGGGACTTTTTTCCCGTTTTTCCCTAAAAAACAAAATGTTGCTGTATTTTGGCCAAATTCTGGGACCCCTCCAAAGGAATCCACAAACCCTGGGTTCCTTTAGAATTTCCATGATGTTAGAAGAAAAGGATGTAAATTTGGCGTGGATACCTTATGTGGTCAAAAAGTTACAGAGGTTTCAGCTGCTTCAGTTATGCTCTGTGACCTGACCCTCCATTTACCGTGGCTACTGGGTGTGGTAGCTATCATTCTGACATCAGAACTCAACTGTAATAACTTATAATAGTAAAGTTCTGACATCTTTTCTTTATAATCAGTGACTGGATTAAAATGAAATTAGATACTTGCTTTTATACAAGGATTACAAAATCCCATGCATTATACATTTATTATAAGTGCCTCTACAGTGACTAACGGTCTAAAAGCTATTTCCTCTGTGTAGGCTCAGCCATATGTTTCATAAGACAATCCTGAATGTGATTAAAATATTTATTTTACAGCTTCGCTTAGGAAAATGCTGGATAAGTCATTCAATGTTATTTGCTCTCCTTAATTTAAAAATCTGATTCACAAGTGAAATCAGATATTTGATAACTTTAACGGAAAATAATCTTATTCAAAAGTGAAAATAGATTTTTGAAAACCATTTTAGAATTAGATGGCTACTTAGTCTTACTCCAGGGGCCTAATACATATACTTTGCTGACTATTTTCAAATCATACTTCTGTAGGCTAAGGGATTGGCCTCTCGGCCTGAGAAGGGAGTGGTGTTGTCAACTAGTGATTATTTGGAAGAGATTAACTACCTGGTAGGGAGCAGGAACTGTTGATAGGACAGAGAGCAACACTAACTTTCTTCGTTTCAGTTAGAAATGTCAAAAAGGCATTGAACCAACTGCTACTATTCATTCTCCGGGCCATCCCAGACTTTTTGGCTTCAATCCTAGGAAGGGCAAAGAACCATTTATGGCCCTGAAATTTGGGAGTATGCCTCGTCTTCATACAGGAGTACTTAGAGGTTGCACCGGAGCTCCCTCAGGTAGAGGATGGTGGGAGGCATATTGTTTTAGGGTTTACAATAAAGAAAGAAAGGAAGCATGGCAATGTGAGGGGGGAATTTGCAAGAAAATAGTAAGGATCGGGGAAGCAATACTCCAATCACTTGCTAGTGTACATTTATAGGACGTGCACCTCACCACTATTTCCTCAGAACTTTTTGTGGCCCTGGGAAGAAAATATCTTTGAAGAAGAAGACTCCGTGTAACTGCTTTAAGAAGACTCAAGGACCCCTGACTCAACATGGCAGCCATGGCCTGGAACAGCTTTATAAGTGTCGAGTGAATGGCTTTCTGTTTGCATGTTCAGGGACACAAAAGCAGGAGGACTGCTGACTCCAATAGGGCCAAATTGACCGCCTTTAGGGTCCAGTCAATAGACAATAAATGACAGGACCATGCAGGACCCCTGGTTGGAGACATACCATGTTTCAAGAAGCCGGTACTGATAACCTTGTGGCTACTGGAGGGACAAGGAGGAACTTTCTCAACAGTCTGATAACCTGGGGGCTGCTGAAGTGACCAGGAGGTACTTTTAACAGTTGAAGAAAAGTCAGCAATAATCTTTGCCAATGGCACCTCATTCTGGGAGTCTACTTTCTGGCCTTAAGAGGTCAGACCCACACCCCTCCTAGCAACCCACGCAAAGAAACTCGGAATAGTAATCAGCAACCAACTCACCATTACTAGCTAAGCAAGCGCAGCCTCTGTTTCCTGCTCCCATACACTCATGATGCTCAAGAAGAGCTTTAAATGGCTCCCTACCAACACTTGTTGAACTGTCATGCAAGCCTTCATCACCAGCAATCTGGAAAACAGCACCCCCGATCTCCCGCTAAAGCCGCCTATTTCCACGGTCCACACCGGAGTGTTCCCCTTGTGTGGAGGGAAAACGAAGCTAGGAGATGGGGATCTATTTGACCTGAGTGCCGCATTTTACACAGTACATCATGGCACTTAACTAGACAGACTCAAGGAGGTGGGAGTGACAGGAAATGCATTTTCCTGTATCAAATCCTTCCTAACAGACAGAACATTCCAAGCATTTGAAGGCAATCATACCTCAAGGAAGATCCCACTCACCTGTGGGGTGCCTCAGGGGTCCTCACTGAGCCCCACCCTATTCAACATGTACTTGAGACCCCTTGCCTATCTAGTCATCCCATATGAAGCCCAGATAGTAGCATACACCGACGACACCCAACTGGTATAAGCCCTCAACCACCTTGATGGCAGCACAACCAACTTGGAAGAGTGTCTGACTAAGGTGGCTATCTGGATGGACCAGTCTTACCTGAAGCCTAACGGGGATAAGACTGAACTCATGATCCTCGGTAATACAGCTAGTGGCGCCACAGACTTAAGATGGCCAGCATGCCTGGGAGCAATCCCTGAACCCAAGGATAGAATAAAGAGCCTTGGAATCTGGCCGGATAAGTCGCTTAAACGAGACCATCATGCGGTACAAGTGAGGCAACTTAGGACAATACTACCACTTCTTCCAGATACTGCACGCAGAACGATGGTACAAGCCCTTATACTCCCCCGGTTGGACTATTGCAATGCACTTTACTGGGGCACCCCTAATTCTGTAATAAGAAAACTCCAAGTGGTACAAAACTGTGCAGCCAGACTTTTATACAACATCCCCAGAAAACAATCAGCTAAACCAGCACTGAAAACACTGCACTGGCTCCCCATATTAGAGCGCGTTAGGTTTAAATCACTCTGCATTGCACACAGGACCCTCTGGGACACAGGCCCAAAAATTAATTCCACCCTTGTCTCCTTCCACCGCCCCCTGCACACTCTGAAATCTGCCAATATGATCCTAGCCAAAGTTCTGAAGATCCGGAGGGTAAGAACGGGGGGACTTATGTTTTTGTATTCTGTGGAACACACTTCCCCTACAACTTAGATCCACATCACAGCACCTCTCTTTCAGTAAACAACAAAAAATATGGCTTTTACAAAAGCTGCAGTAAAACAGGAAAATGTGTTTGCTGTCACAACCAGCGCTGGGATGCCTAAGGGTAGCCATGCGCTATACCAATAATCAATTTAATAATAATAATAATATTTAATAATTCTATGCTGGAATCTGTGCACATATGTTGAAACATTTTCATGTAGGGATCCAGTAATCGCAACCATATAACTTGTCCCAAAGTACATAAAACCTTTGAAAAACCTTCCGGGAGACCGATTATATCGAGTTGTGCATCCCTATATGAAAATGTTTCAACATATGTGGACCACTGTTTAGCACTAATTGTGGCCATCCTGAGCTCCCATATATTAAAGACACAGGTGATTTCCAAAGGATATTGGCAGACACCGGGTGGCAGGAAGGATACTTGCTTGTAACCATTGAAATAGTTTCCTTGTATACATCTATAAGTCATGAACTGGGTTTGAAAGCCATCAAATACTTTTTACAACAAAGGAACATTCACAAATTGCAACATTCCGATATGCTGATAAAAATAATTGAGCTCTGTCTCAGGAAGAATATAATTATTTTCTGTCACCAGATATAGTCCCAAATCTGTGGGACAGCCATGGGAGTTTCCTTCTCTCCAAGCTATGCCAACCTCACCATGGATTGGTGGGAGAAGATCATGGCTTGAAGAGAGGAAAATGAGGAACAAACTGAAAAGATAGCACTATGGCCTAGATTCATAAACAGCATATTCCTTTTTTGGAATGGAACAGCGGAAGAATTTATAGAATAGTTTGAGATTCTGACTAACAACGAAGTGGGTCTACAATTTATTTGTAACTCGAGTACCACTGAGATACAGTTTCTGGATGTGACTGTCTATATAGAGGATAATCAAATACAAACTACCCTATATCGTAAACATACATCAACCAACAGTATCGTTCACGGATCAAGCTTTCTTCCGAATTCACAAAAAAAGAGCATCCCCTATGGTGAATTCCTACGAATAAGAAGCAATTGCTCCAACAATGAGGAAATGGAAGTTAAATTCAGAACAGAGATTTCTACACAGAGGATAGAAATATAGAGACATTAAAAAAGGACAGGAATGACCAAGATCAATGACACGAATCTAAACACTGGTCAACACATTAGCAAAAAGGTAGATACTACAATTAGTATGGTATTATCTTACAGTAAGGAAAATCGGCAGATTGTCAAAATCCTGAATAAATACTGGAACGTACTGAAGAAGGACCTTGACATTGGGAATAACATAGGTATGGACCCACTGTGACTTATCGTATGGTACCCTCACTGAAAGTCAAACTAGTGAGGAGCCACTTCACAATGAAAAAATACAGCAGTTGGCGAAATAAACAACAAGTGGGTTTTACTTTTACTCACTGTGACAAGTGTAATGCATGTTGGATTGACAATAACATGAAAGATCTCTAGGACTGAAGGAGAGATATTCACCATCAATAAGAGGATCACATGTGACTCCACTTACATAGTATATGTCATAGAGTGCTTCTGTGGATTGAGATGTATGGGAGTACCATCTGCCCTTTGAAGAAACGTATGTTGAAGCACATTACAGCAGTCCAAAACAAAGATCTGAATTATGCAATGACGAAGCTTCTGAGTAAACACCCTGAAAAGAACTGGCAAAATATATACTACGTTGGCATAGCCAGTATCCCCAGAATTGAGACAGGTGGGGGTAGAGTTCTCACTTGCGGCGATTGGGCTCATTATAAGTTGCAAAATAAAGGTCCTGTGCGGACTGAACAACGACATAGAACTTTATGTTCATCTATAAACTAATTAAATATGTTTAATGCTTATTGATAAATACATCAAGAATGTACCATATACCTACAAATACCAGTCTGTGATCTTAGAACAAGGTTAATAATGAGTATATGTAACTAGTCTTGTTATAAATAACGGTTTGAGTCCAGGAGCAAACCTTAGTCAAAAGGGAGTTATCTCATGGGGTATAACTGCATATATAATAATAGTCTCCAATGCCACACTTAGTGAACAATGGACATCCAACTTGTGGATAAGACATGGGCATACCCAATGATTATGTTACAAAACAGATGGGGAGGAGAGTATTTACAGGACACATCTGCACAGTGCAGGGAATTCAACTACATAACTTGATATTCGTCATTAGGAGATTTGTATAGTAGAGGCCCCCGATTACAATATGACATGACAATATCAAGGTATTTAACACATCATTCTGATACTCAAATTTACACTAAGTAAGAAGAAACAGACTAATCTTTGACCCAGCAAGTATGCGTAGCTTGAGCACAATGGGATGACATCGAAGAAGGCACCCTGATGCATTTTCTCGGATATCAGTGTAAAGGATACTCTGTGCGACATCACACTTTATGAAGAACATATATGGTCAGGTTGTTATTAGTATACTCACATGTCCCATAAGTACATGGGGATGACCTGGACTGTACTAGTCATCAAATACGAGGAGATATATCATTAGGTTGCAACACTGAGGCCCTAGTAAGTATTGTATCACCAGATGAAATGGCACACTCCCTTTGAAGTAAAACACTAACATATATTGAAGGAATATCAAGCCATCTGTATGGCATACATTCTCGGACATTCACTGACTTTTTGTACATTCCTAGTGTCAATTTAATTACCACAGGGAAAAACGTGGCAATAAAGTCTGGTGGCACTAAGCCAATAGTAACAACCATGTCAAACCAGTGAAAGTTAAGTATATGAAACAATCATTAACAACTTTTTTAATACAGCAACATATATAAACATAAATTATTCATGTGGGTAAATAAAATGAGGATGAACTGAGTACCAGTGGCCTCAGATCAAAGTAAATATGAACTGGATTATGATATTTAAAAATGTTTTGTCATTTACATTAGCTACAAATCCCACAATGCCTCAAATTGAGCTACGTGGAAGGTCTGTATATAGAACCGAAATCGAAGATGTACTCACTAAATGGTGAGCAAGACTCAATAGTCGACACGCATCCATGGTGGTTAATATGGCAGATCTATATGAGTGAGGCGTTTTTTCGTACTTTTAGTGGTTGATTTGTTTTTGGAAAACAGAACAAATGATAGATGGAATGCTGTACAATTCAAATATTCACCCCCAGTCACAAAAATCCGGATTTATTCCATTGTTTTGTGCTCACAACGCCACCTGAGTGTGGATCCAGCCATATGCAAATCAGTCCTGACCCTGCTCCTCATGTGTACAGTCAAGCCGGAACTGCCAAGCCAGATTCTCCTTGGACCGGAAACAAGCATCCTGGGACAGGTTTCAGGGTTTCACCTCTCATCAGCCAGGCTAGCTTGAATTCAGTGGCCTGGTGAGCACAGTACCCACGTCTGGGCATAACCTTCCCACTAAGGGTGACAAAAACAAAAAGAACAAATGATGGACAAAATGCTATACATTGCAAACATTCATCCCTAATCAAAAATATCTGGGTTTAATCCATAATTTTGTTGCTCACTACGCCACCCCACTTTGGACCCAACCATATCTTAATCAGTCTGTTTTTTTTCCTCATATGTGACAACTTGCAAAGGCATATACCCAGGTGTTATATGGTACTGGTGCCCCAAGCCCGCAGCCTGACGGGCAAAATTGCTTCTGATTTGCCTTCTGCTCCATTTGCTAGAGATATTAAAATCACCTGCCCAAGTTCTCTCTGGAGAAGAGTGTCTTAATCATTGGACCGATTCCTGCCAGATTATATGTAGGCCAATTCTGATATGTATGCAACTAGTGGCTCACAAGTTTTAATTCGATTTGGTGAACCACTTAAGTGATCAAGATTGCCAAGACGTTCAGTTGTTGTTAACCATTCAGCACAAGTTGGAGGTAATCGTGAGTCCCAATTGATGCAGATTTCCCTGCGCGCAATAATTATTGGAGTGAGTAGGAGTTGTTCTTGTTCCTAGCTCTCCCCACAAGGTTGTTATCTTCTAAGACACCAAAGACAATAAGTGATGAGCTTACCTCTATTCTTCCTTTCATTAGGATAGTTAGCACCTTACCTACTTCTTGCCGAAAGGGATACATTTCTGAGCATTGCCAGAACATGTGGATATCATCTGCTTTATTGTCGTAGCATACTTGCCACAAGGATGGTATATTAACTCCAAAGAGAACTCTCTTCCATCTTCCTTCTGGTAAGGTATTGGGGCCATCTTCTGCTTGTATCAGCATCCAGTACAAGGTTGAGATCTCTTTTTTTTGCACATTAATGTCACAGATTTATTTTACCCAATCCATATCCTGACCTGCATCTGGTTGTTCACGAGCCCAGCTTGTTAGTTGTAAATATTTAAACCTTGAGAGCGTATTGTTTGTTTCCTGAGCGAGGTGATCCCAAGAGATAATGTTCGTATCCCCTAGCAGTTGGCCCCTTTTTCTATTCCAGCCTGAATAAGTGGTGTTGCCAATGAGTCCACTAAGCATGCTGGAGTTCCTGGGAATACCCAGATTCGGGCCAAATGGCAATAGTAGGAAATTCCAAGAAGTCTTCTGACCTGTATCCATACTCTTCATGCTGTGATCAAGACCCTGAGGCACATCTTTTTAAAGTATTTGGGATGCCCAAATTTGAATAGAAACCCAGATCTTTGGTCTGCCAAGTCTTACATTAGGGCTCTATAACAGGACGTCCCGAATTCATAGTTATCCGTTAATAAAACTTTCAAATGTTTTAATTGAAAGGCCCAGCAGTATATCTGAAGGCCTGGCAAGGGCACTCCACCATCAATTTTCTTTTTCCGCAGCTTCTTCCAAGATATTCTAATAACTTTATTGTTCCAAATAAAAATGCTTAGCTCACTTTGTACCTTCCTCATCCATTTGGCCTCAAAATGAAGGGGAAGTGCATTAAACAGGAAAGTACATTTTGGGAGGAGATTCGTTTTAATTAGGTTAGTTCTGTCTATGATCGAGAGCGGAAGGTGAGACCAAAGTTTTAGGAGCTTGCTTGTTTCTTTAGTGATTTTTGTCCAATTGATCTGTGCCATGATATCTACATCTTTCGTAATTTGTACACCTAGGTACCTAAGCTCATTCTTCTCTAGCTTTTTCAGTGTTGTGTCTAAAAAGGTGTTCCATGCCATTATCCCGGTTTTCCCTTCATTTATTAAATATCCCAACACTTTGCCAAATTCTCTTAATATATCCATAATGATGGGGTAGCCCCCACAAGATCTTATGTGAAAATCATTTGAACATCAGCTTAGAGGGCTTCTTTCTTAGTCTATTCTTGATATTGAAATGGCGAGATTTGCTGTTCCCTTCTGATTCTTCTAGCCAATGGTTCAATATATAGATGAAACATTAGTGGTGAAAGGAGGCAGCCTAGCCCGGTGCCTATGCCTATCTCCATCACAGGTGCTAGTGTACCATTAACCAGAATTTTTGCTTTTGGAGATCTATATATATTTTTATTAGTATGTAAGAAATTATTGCACACCCTTGAGAACTTCATATCAGAAGGGCCAGCTCTCCCTATCAAATGCCTTAGCGGCATGGACCATCATTATGCTAATGGATGTTGTTGAACAGTGGCTAAATTGATCGCACAGACCAGCTTGTGAACCAACTTATGTAAGTGTCTGCTAGTTTGAGAGGTGTTGATTTGCTCTCCTATAACTCCAACCAGTCTTATTACCAGGATATTTGTAAAAAAGGTGTAATCATGTTTGATTAATGATATTGGTCTATAAGATTCACATGCTTTGGGATTTTTATTTGGTTTGAGGATTAAGGTGATTGTGGCATCATTTCACATGTCAGAAATAGTATTATTGTCTATGTAGATATGTTTAAACAGCGAGGTCAACTCTGGGACTATTTCCTCCCCTAGAGCTTTATAAATCTCCGATGGGATGCCATCATGGCCTGGGGCTTTCCCCCTTTTTGAATTCTTGATGGCTTTGAAGTTTCGCCAGGCGTTATTTTGTTGTTGAGATATTGCTCCCTGTCTGCTACAAGTTTGGGGACTTAGTCTAGGCTTAGCCAACACTCAATCTGGGATTTTGTTGCAGGACAGTCGTCCCTATACAAGTTTTGAAAGAAAACAGTGAAGGCTCTCCCGATATCTTGATCATTTTGAGTCATTTCCCCTGTGTCTTCAACTATGATTTCTTTGATCAATTTTCTGCTCAAATTCCCTCTTGACTTCCACGCCAGTAGCTTCCCACATCCCTCCTCATATTCATAGTGGGGGAATTGACTAGCATTCCACTTTTGTTGTATGATCTCCTCTAGATATTCCGAGAGCACTTTTTTGGCTTTGTCTATCTATTTTTGAATGTTGGCAGCCTCTTCGCCACCAGCTGCGTTATTCAGGTCAGAGAGCCCAGCGGCTATTACCCTCCCTTGCCCAGTTATTCTGAGGTTAGCTTCCCTTCTCCTATGTATGGCATAGCTTATCAATTTCCCTCGCAAGAAAGCCATGTATGTATCCCAGATTATACCTGGCTGAGCGGAATTTTTATTTATATCGAAGAACTCTAGGGTGTCCTGTTTCAGGCTCCCAATTATCTAGAATGGATCTGTCTAGCGTCCATCTCAGATTTGGTGTTGGACTATCTAAAGTAAAGATGAATTTCACTGTAGAGTGATCTGACCGGTATTCAGGTTGTTGTGTGATTACTGCAACTTTGTTGCCTAGCCTAGTATCAATTAAAAAATAATCTATGCGCAATGCATATCCATATTTTTTGTTGTGAAAAGTGCAACCCTTATTGCTGCCCACCTTACTTCTCCAGGGATCTATCAGCCCTATACTCTTCATTACTCTTCGTTAAATTTTGTATAGTCTTGCTCATTTAAGGCCCCCCCCTTCTTTCCCCTCTGGAATGATTTTCTAAAACTTCAACTTTTTACTGGATTAACCTCTCGCTAGCCCTTAAGGTCGGCTATTTCTCTAGTGTTGTCTGCAGATTCCTCCTGCACTGTCTCCAATGCTGCTTCTAGGTTCCCTATTCTTTATGAAAGACTCGTGAGTTTATTTTCTAAACTTTCGCAAATATCACACATTTTTACATGATTTGCCTGAGGAAGCGTATACCTAGTTTTTATCTCTTCCGAGAGAGCGTGCAATAGACCTCCAGTGTCTTGCAGTGAGTGGGGGACAGATGTGTTTTCTACTGCTGTGGTAGCTGTTACTATTTCCAGGACCTCTGATTCCGTCTCTGGTGTGCTCTCAGGGTAGATTGAGTTTCCCTAGTACTTAGAATTGGTTAGAAAGCGAGAGCTCCTCCTGATCTCTGGAATTTCTGATGTCTGTTGTTAACGATGCCATTCGTCTACGGATGGTTGTTTGGGGCAATATAGTGAGTGTAGTGGGTGTAGAGTATTCCTCCTTCCCTTGAACCTCAAAATACGATCTTAACAAAGGAGTAATTTTAGTCTTTCTGGGCGGGGGATCTAGACGGGGTACCAGTTTTGTCCCACCCCTTTTCCGTGTGTTTACCGTAGGTCGTGTAAAGGATTTATCTAAGACAGGATCAAGTAATGTGATCAAACCGCCAGCCATTATAATAGTATTTTCATTGTCTAGTAATACTTGAAATAGATCATGCAGGGAGGATGGGTCTTCGACATTTGGGCCGTAATAAGTGACCATGGAGTTTTTAATAGTATTGATGTTTATGATAACTGTCAACCATCTCCCTTTAGGGTCTGCAATGACCTCTAATATTTTGGCCTGTGCTGTATTTTTTATTAAGATCGCTAGTCCTGTTACATTGCAATTTTGATTTGTACAGGCATATTGGTTGATCCAGTTCTGGTCTTTGACAATCCCTTCCCACTCTGCTTTCTGAAGATGCGTCTCTTGTAACATTAATATGTTGTTGTTTGATTGTTTTAAAAACAGCAACATTCTCCTTCTTCTGGCAGGTACCCTTAACCCATTTATGTTCCAGCTTAGTATCCTGAGGCTACGGGTAGTGTTAGTGTTAGTTATTTTGAGAGGGACACCCTTCCTCTGCACTCTTTGATCTCAATATATTTGCAGCACATGAGAACCTATTTTTTTCCACTGCTCCCCACCCGGTGAATTATTTACATTAGTGTATCTATGGTAACCCATCCCCCTCTGAGGAACCCTCCCTTTGACCAAATTGGGCATTTCTATTCTGCCCTTTGCCCTTACCTCTCCGTGTTAGTTATAGCTGATTCATTGTGTTGACCGAACCTAACCCTTACTTTAATTTTTTCTATCAGGTTTGAAACTTCATCAGGATATTTTAAATTAAACATCTTGTTGTTCCACATTATTCTTAATGTGGCAGGGAATTTTAGTTGGGCCATAGCGCCTAATGATCTGAGCTCCTGTATGTGCTTCCTCAGTTCCCACTGCCGGTTCTGAGTCTCCCTGGCCATATCTGACCGGATGCGGGAGGAACAATCATCTTTTGTAAATTTGCCCACATTTTTGCCCTCTGCAAGTACCTTTTCTTTTATCACATAGGTCTTGAAGTGTACCAGGATTTTTCTAGGCATGGTTATGTTGGAGTTCTTCCTGAACGGATCCCTATGTACCCGTTGTATGTTCTGGTGGAGATCTAGTGTCCTAGCAGAGGGTATGAACTCTTTAACAAAGGTTATAACAAATTCTTTTAGGTTCCCCCCGACCTCTTTCCCCTCAGGAATATTTATAATCCTTAGATTATTTCTCCTAGAATGATTTTCTAAAACTTCAACTTTTTACTGGATTAACCTCTCGCTAGCCCTTAAGATCTGCTATTTCTCTAGTGTTGTCTGCAGATTCCTCCTGCACTGTCTCCAATGCCGCTTCTAGGTTCCCTATTCTTTATGAGATACTCGTGAGTTTATTTTCTAAACTTTTGCAAATATCACACATTTTTACATGATTTGCCTGAGGAAGCGTACACCTAGTTTTTATCTCTTCCGAGAGAGCGCGCAATAGACCTCCAGTGTCTTGCAGTGAGTGGGGGACAGATGTGTTTTCTTCTGCTGTGGTAGCTGTTACTATTTCCAGGACCTCTGATTCTGTCTCTGGTGTGCTCTCAGGGTGGATTGAGTTCCCCCCTAGTACTTGGAATTGGTTAGAAAGCGAGAGCCCCTCCTGATCTCTGGAATTTCTGATGTCTGTTGTTAGCGATGCCATTCCTCTACGGATGGTTGTTTGGGGCAATGTAGTGAGTGTAGTGGGTGTAGAGTATTCCTCCTTCCCTTGAACCTTAAAATAGATCTTAACAAAGGAGTAATTTTAGTCTTTCTGGGTGGGGGATCTAGACGGGGTACCAGTTTTCTCCCACCCCTTTTCCTTTGTTTATGTTCAAGTAGGGACTCTTTAACTATCGGGGTCGCTTCACAAGTTTGAAGCCTGGCGCAGAGACCCAACACCGAACAACATGACTGCCCTCAAGCTCGCCACCCGAAAACATCACCAACTGATCCACGCCACCAAGAAAACTGCATTCAAGGAACGACTGGACAACAACGCACACAACAGCAAGGAACTCTTCAACATTGTTAAAGAGCTCTCCAACCCCAACGCCGGAAACAACGACATCACCCCTTCGCAAGACCTCTGCAACTCCCTCGCCTCCTACTTCCACAACAAGATAGCGGACATACACAACAGCTTCAGCACTCAACCGACGCACACCACGACTGAACCACCGCCCCCCACCACCACCCTCCGCGCCTGGACCCCGATCAGCACCGAAGACACCATCCGCACGATGAACTCCATCAACTCCGGATCTCCGACCGACCCCTGCCCTCACCACGTCTTCAACAAGGCAGACGCTGTCATCGCACCCCACCTGCGGGACATCATCAACACCTCCTTCGACACCGCTACCTTCCTGGAGAGCTGGAAGCACGCCGAACTCAGCGCTCTACTAAAGAAGCCATCAGCCGACCACACCGACCTCAAGAACTACTGCCCCATCTCGCTGCTCCCGTTTCCTGCAAAAGTCATCGAGAAGACCGTCAACAAGCAGCTGGCCGCCTTCCTCGAGATGAACGGATCCCTCGACCTCTCGCAGTCTGGATTCCGGGCCAACTACAGCACCGAGACCGCCCTGATCGCAGCCACCGATGACATCCGAGCCCTGCTCGACAACGAAGAAACAGTGGCCCTCATCCTCCTAGACCTCTCCACGGCCTTCGACACTGTCTGCCACCGTACCCTAGTGCGGCGCCTCAGCAACATTGGAATCCAGGAGAAGGCACTGGAAGGGATCATCTCGTTCCTCGCCGGAAGGACACAGAGAGTCCGCCTCCCCCCGTTCAGATCAGAAGCCACCAAAGTCATCTGCGGCGTTCCTCAAGGCTCCTCGCTCAGCCCAACCCTCTTCAACGTCTACATGAGCCCCCTCGCAGCCATCGCACGCCAACACAACCTCAACATCATCTCCTACGCCGACGACATCCAGCTGATCCTCTCCCTCACCAACGACCCCGCCACCGCCAGAGCCAACCTACACCAAGGGGTGACAGACGTAGCCAAGTGGATGATGAACAGCTGCCTAAAACTGAACTCGGACAAGTCGGAAGTCTTCATCCTGGGATCTTCACCCTCCACCTGGGACGACTCCTGGTGGCCCCCCGCCCTGGGCAGCGCACCCAAACCAACAGACCACGCACGCAACCTGGGCTTCATCCTGGACTCCTCCCTCTCCATGACCAGGCAAGTCAATGCCGTCTCCTCGTCGTGCTTCAACATCCTGCGCATGCTACGTAAGATCTTCCGGTGGATCCCCACCGAGACCAGGAAGACGGTCCCCCAGGCCCTCGTCACCAGCCGTCTGGACTACGGCAACTCCCTCTACGCCGGAACCACCACCAAACTCCAGAAGAGACTCCAGCGGATTCAGAACGCCTCAGCACGACTCATCCTGGACATCCCCCGTCGCAGCCACATCTCCGGAAACCTGATTGATCTGCACTGGCTCCCGGTCAACAAGAGAAACACCTTCCGTCTCCTCACTCAAGCACACAAAGCCCTACACAACCAAGGCCCAGGATACCTCAACAGCCGCCTCAACTTCTACGCTCCCACACACCAGCTTCAATCGACCGGCCATGCCCTCGCCACCATCCCCCGCATCCGAAGAGCCACCACAGGAGGAAGGTCCTTCTCCCACCTGGCCGCTAAGACTTGGAACTCCCTCCCGACCCACCTCCGCCTGACCCAGGACCACCTTGCCTTCAGGAAGCAGCTCAAGACCTGGCTGTTTGAGCAGTAGCGGACCCCCCCTCCCCTAGCGCCTTGAGACCCTCCGGGTGAGTAGTGCGCTATATAAATGCTTTGATTGATTTATTGATTGATTGGGGGCTAGGAAATACAGAGCCTGTGAATGTAGGTATAGAAGTAGGAAAAGTTATTGGGGGGGATATATCGGAGCCCTAAACTGAAATCTACCCTTGAATTCCTTTCCTTAGTGTATGATGAGAAATACCGTGTGGATTCTCTTCTGTAGCTGGGGTAGGTCCAATCTTGTCCACCTTGCTGGCTATTTTGTTATTCTCCCCTGTCTTTTCTCCTTTGCGCCTGAAAGAGGGATCTTTTTATGGCATATTGAATGAGGTATGGATTCCTCTACCGATGACAATCGTGCCCGTAAACTTGTGCTGATGCTGCTGCCCGTGACCTGGTGGTGGAACTGGACTGCAGCTCGCCAATCCCGACATAGCTGCGAGGCTAGCAGCAACCACCAGTCACCGCAGGAGGCAGGTTACTGCTGTGGATTAATGGTGAAAAAACAGCTCCAGGACCTATCGCCCTCTTTCTTGACATTCTGTGAAATGCTTCCTACGAGCTGCGTCCTTTCGTGGCATCTCTGTGGGGTCAGCAGCGCAACTCAGCTAAGTGCGGTTCGGCGTCTCTGTGACGAAGAGGTGAGTGGCAGCGGTCTGTGGATAACCGCACGCCATATTCTCCCTGAACCCAGACCAATCATGTAAATCAGTCTTGACCCTGCTCCTCATGGGAACAGTCCAGCCCGAATTGCCAAGCCAGGTCCTTCCTGGACTGGAAGAAAGCACCCTGGAACCGGGTTTGGGGTATTGCCCGGCAGTTCAGGTTGGACTGTTCCCATGGAGAGCATGGTCAAGACTGATTTACATATGACTGGGTTCAAAGTGGAATGACAAGGTTGGTACAAAATGATGGATTTATGCCCAGCTATCTGTACTGGGAGTAAATCTTTGACATTGTTCAGCATTCCATCCGTCAATTGCTCTTTTTAAATTTGTCACCCGAGTGGGACAGGTATGCCGAGACGTGGGTCCTGTGCTCACCATGCCACTGGATTGAAGCTAGCCTGGCTGATATGGGGTGATATCCTGAAGTCGGCCCCAGGATGCTTGTTTACAGTCTAGGAAGGACCTGGCCTGGCAGATCAGACTTGACTGTTCCCATGGGGAGCAGGGTCAAGACTGATTAGCATATAGCTGGGATTAAAACTAGAATGGCATAGTGGGCAAAAAACAACAGATTCCGGCCCAGATTCCTATACTGGGAGTGATGGTTTGACATTGTTCAGCGTTTCGTCCATCAATTGATCTTTTCGATTGGTTTTTGGGGCATGGTCCATCCTGATGCCTGCACCAGTTGTGCAACAGAGAGCACTACCGTGGACTGTCTTGATGGTGAATATATATTACCTACTGGCAGTTGACAGTAGGTAGGTATAGTTAGGACCTAGTTTCCATCGGAAGAGCATTTTTTCATTTGCCAATAACTTTGGCGTCATACGAATCCTCGTGAAATTTTCGAAACTAGTATGACGGTCACTTCAGCTGCTGTCTTGAAAGTTTTGTAGTGATCCATCAAGCAGGGGCCAAGAAAAAAGGGGCACACAAAAATGCTTTTCCCCATGTTAATTCCAATAGAGATTTTAGACATTGCTACACCCCGAACTGCCAAATGGACTTACACCAAATTTGGCTGAAAGGTAGCTGTTGGTCCAGAAAGGGACTTTTTTTGTAAATTTGCTTAAGTCCATTCAGTAGTTTTGGAAATACTAAGGAAAGTCCAAATTTGGATCGTCTGGGGGTCCAATAGTCCTCATGCTGAATTCTGAATGGCTGCCAACACTTCAAACCAGGAAATGTTGGCAGACATAAAAAAAAAGTTACAAACATGAGAAGAGGGCAGGGTGGAAGATCCTGACACTCTAGTACTCTTAGGGGGTCCCAGCCGGGATCCTGGCAGGGCAAATTCTTTTTTTTAAAGAAATTTGATGGGTGCTGTGGCTCTCACTGAAAATAAAAATGCAAAAGAAGCTCTTGTTCCCGTGCTTCTTTCCAAATAGGACCCAAGGTGGGCCAGTTACCAGGGCAGGGGCACTAATAAATATATTGTGGGTGTCAGTGTGGCACTCCCCATGCCCTGGGGACCTATGTAAATATGTATGTGGGTGGATCCGATAGGGCCCCACAGCCCTGGGGACCACGACCTCCCCAGGGCAATTTTATGCATTTAAGGGGGGTGCACAGCACCCCTGCAATCAAAGGGAGAGCCACCTCCCCGGGGCCATAATAAACTAATGTAGCGGGTTCATCACGGACCCCTGGCCCCGGAAACCGCCACCTCCTCAGGCAAAGTGCGGAGAAGTGTGGCTCAAGTGGTTGGAGCGGCAGACCCTGATGCAGAGGTCTGGCCCGGACCAGGGTTCAATTAACCGCCTCGGCGGGTCTTGGGCTCAAATTTCCCCCGGACCTGACAATTCTCGCCTCGGTGCCTATTCCAATCATGGAGTCCCACTCTGTAACTCTGGGCAATAGCTTGCTTAATCTCCACAACGGCCCCTCGCAGCGGGATGCCTGGCTTTCACCTTGGGGATGCCCAGTAATGGGTTATCTCGCAGGGGAATACCAGGACGGGTTCCCTAAGCAAGCGCTGGGACGCTTTCGGTTAGCCATGCGCTCTACAAATCAAATTTAATTTCATTTCATTTCATTTCATTTCAAAAGTTTTATGTTGTAGGAGGGCCAAATGCCCCACTTGGAAGCCATATATGGCCCTGGGGACCGCCCCCCCAAGGCCAGTTCCAGCTATGTCCCAGCGTGCCCACCATTGGGACACAGCTGTTTGCTGGGGCATGGCAGGAGCTCTAACCACTCCTGCCAAGCCACAGAAAACACTCCGCTTCCAGCAAGCAAGTGCTAAGAAAGGATTTTGCTTTCAGGAAGCGGAAGATTTTTCTGTTTCCCTGCCTGCTGCCAAGTGAGAAGGGAAACAGAGAAATTGCTTTCAGACACAGGGAGTTGCATGTTTAGCAGCTCGCTGTGTCTGAAAGCAATGATGGTTCCCACTGGAGGCAGGAAACCGGAAGGGACCATGGGGGCCTTGAGGCTCCCCCTTAGCCCCAATATAAACTTGGTGTCCTGGAGGCACCATGGACTAATTGCCAGGCCCAGGGGATAGGGTCCCTGGGCCCAAAATAGGCCCAGAGAGGGGGCTGGACTGCCACCCTCCCCATTTGTAAATTGCTGTGCCCCACGAATGGGGTCCCAGGGGTCAAAATCAGTCAAGGGAGGTAGGCCATGTGGCCCCTTCCTTAGTACAAATATGATATATAAAAAAAGACGGGGCCCCAGTGGATCTGGTCCCCAGGTGCAAAAGAGAGTGGGGCCCTCCCCTATTACAAATTGGCTGGGTCACAGAGGATGGTGTACCTGGTGCTGAAATCGGCCCAGGGAGGGGGGTCAGCGTGGCCCTACTCCCAATGACAATTTTTATAAGGCCACGCTCCCTTTCTCAACCACTCTTTAAAGGGGCCTCCTGGCACACAACTTGTTGGGGATGAAGTCCCAAGGCTGGTGAAGGGCCAGCAACTCTTTCTGTTTCCTCTAGTAGGTCCCACACAATGGGATTGCGGAGATGTGATCCAAGTCCTGGTCCCCTTTCTCCAACACTATGCAAGTGTGCCTCCAGGTGCACTACTGTTTGATGGTTGAAGTCTCTTTAGATGCTGATAGTCCTTGGGGCCAACAACTCCTCCCATTACCTCCTGTAAACCCTACACAGTGGGTTTGCTGAGAGCTCATGGGAGGTCCCGTCCCCTTTCTCCATTGCTTTGAAAACATGCCTTCTGGTGCACTACAGGTTGGGGGATGAAGTCCCCTTGGCTCCTAAGGGTCCTTTGGAGCCCACAACCCCTCCTGTTATCTCTACTGAGAGATCGTCAGAGCCCCCCCTTTCTCCACCACTCTGAAAATGAGCCTCCTGGCCAACTACCTGATGAGGGATGAAGTCCTTTTGGATGCTGAGGGTCCTTGGGGACCAAGAAGCCCTCTTGTTATCAGCAGTAAGCCCCACACAACGGGATTGCTGAGAGCTGGTGGGAGGCACCTCCCCCTTCTCCACCACTCTGCAAATGTTCCTAGTATTTAAAAAAACATATTCACTTAAAAATCAAATGTTAGAGGGACGTTAGAGTAAGGAAATTGCTAAGAAAAACACACAAATTCACTTATTAAAATGAAGGTTACAGGGACGTTGTATTTTTGGAAATAGAATTAAATAAACTATTGAAATTCACAGAAAGAATAAAGGTTACAGGGTTGGTACAGTTAGGCTCACATTTCACTTGAACAAAACCATGGAAATTTAGCAGTTACCTGGGCTAACTATAACTTACTCCCCTGCAATGCAATGCTTATGACCTCACATATTATATCACTTGTCACATGGTCAGTAACATCACTGATGTCATCACTGAGGACATCTCAAATTATATCACTGATGACATCATCCACAACAGCACTCATACACCCATTCACACACCCATACAACCACTCACAAACCCATTCACATACCCATACAAATACTCATGCACCTACTCACTAAAATATAGTGGCACTCATGCAGACTCTCGCTCCCTTGTACAGGCACTCACACAACCACTCACTCACCTATACAGATACTCACACACCCACTCATTCAACCATACAGCCACTCATTCACCCATTCACACACTCATAGATCTTCTCAACACAGCTATTCATACACTCACCCAGACATGCACTCACACACTCACATACTCACTCACACAACTACTTACATACCAATTCATACATCCATACAAGCACTCCCATATCTGCTCACTTACCCATATAGTCAGCATCAGAATCAGAATAAGCTTTATTTGATTTTAGTCATATAAAATCACAAAAGCAGACATAACATATAAAAGAAAAAGACAATTTAGAAATTATTAAGTCTGGATGTAAACATACAATCTATCCTAATAATTCATTTTCATACAATTTAAAAAGTACACATACCTCAAAAAGTTACAAGGGGAGATTATTATGCAAAACTTGTATCACAAATAATTCAGTCCCACACATTTTTGATTAGTTCCAGCTATCAACAGGGGTTAAACATTTATACTGTTTCTGGCTCTGAGTACACTTTTTTAAAAAATGGTCATAGCTCCAATACAACAATCACTGTCCAGAAAATGCAAATATAAGAAAGCTGATCGACATTGCCACCAACCCCCTGACCTTAGTAGAGGCAAAATCCATCTCAATCTCTCCTTATTATAAAATGTACAGTTATTCACTTCTGGGTAACTAATTAATCAATGAAAGTGTCCAAATCTAAAATGAGTTAAAACAAATCTATCATATCCACTTAAGCAACTTAATAGATAAGCTTAAATATCATATGTTGTTAACATCAATTGATGCTGAACAACTGTTGGTTTATTTACCTCAAGAGCAAATCTATTTGCATCCAAATGGCCCATACAGGATTCTTTAAACTCCTTCATGGAAATAGAATTCATTGACTCAGGACAATTCTAATAATTGTGATGCCCAAGTTCATACATGAAATTTGTTATGCATGTCAACCATGTACTCCTGGTAGCATGGTCCTGCTTCATTGCATCTTTAATTATTTCTTGATTCAAACCTGTGCTATTAGAAGTCCAAATCCTGTGCCAAAGTATCACTGGCCTGGCTTTAATGACATCTGTGATATATGGAACGCCCAACTCACTATGACAAATGCAAACAGGAGTGCTGTCATGTGCTGCTAAAATAAACTTTAAAAAAGCATTCTCAACAGACTAAATAGGATATAAATCATAAAAACCCCACACACCCACACCAAAAGTAGGGAGTATCGAAGGGGGGCCTTTTTCCTAACTTTTTGCAAAATTGGCCACTGCAGCAGGCGACTTCATGAAAAGAAGACTCCTACTTTTGATGGCCTGGCACCAAGAACCAGTGTAATCAAATAAAATGCCTAAATACGTGAACATTTGTGGATTCTACCCTACTTCCCCCAAGGGGAAGGCTCCTATATTTCTGTCTCCTTTTGCCACAAATCATGACATACGTTTTTTTAGCGTTCAGTTTTAGGCCCAAATTCTCCATAAAAATGGTATAAGTAGCGAGGGCTTTTTGTAGGCCCATCTGAGTGCGGGCCATCTGTACTGTGTTGTCTGTGTAGAGAAGGGAGACTATTCGGCATTTGTTAATATGCGGTGGGTCCCTCGACTTTTCCACCAATTCTTATTCCAAGGTGTTTGCATAAAGGGTAAACAAGAATCGAAACAGGACGCAGCTGTGTCTAACCCCCACTCTACTTTACACAACGCAGTACATTCCCTTTTGGTTCCATATCAAACCTTAGCGGTCACCACGCTTACCCATTTAGACATTCATACATACACTCACTGTAAAATAAATCCACTCACACACTAACTCACTTAACCAAACACTCACACAAAAAGCCCATTACACACCCAGTCACTCACTCATAAAGCCATTGAGACACCCACTCACTCATCCATATAGTCACTCACATAGCCACTCACTCATCCATATAGCCATTGACACACCCACTCACTCATCAACATAGTTCCTCAAACACCCATTCACTCACCAACACCGCTGCTCAGATACCTACTTATCCACCCATACAGCCACTCACACCCATACAGCCACTCACATACGTACAAAACCAGTCACATACTCACTCACACACCCATACAATCACTGAGATACCTACTCATACCTCCATACAACCACTGGCACAACCACTTACAAGCCAACAGACATATTCATAAATCTATTCACCCACCCTTACAGTCACTGATGTATGCACTCACACACCCATACATTAACTCACACACTCAGTTGCACACTGATACAGACAGTCACACACTCACTCAGATCACACGTTAAAGATAGTATCACTCATTAGTAGGACAACTAGTATACTAATGAAACTTTTGTAGTAGGTTGGTATATGTGCTTAAAACCCATAAACTATTAAAAACACTTACCACAAACATTTCCAACAGCATTTCTTACAGCATACACAAATGAATGTAGGTCCAATACCTTGCATGATCCCAATGTGGCGCTCTATAAACAATGAAGGGTACATGGCCAAGTAAGGGAAGAGAATATAACTTCAGATATATTTAGGGAAGCATAATATTCAGTAAATTAAGAAAAAAAATTATAGGTTTCGTCTTTAAAAACCCAGGGAAATTATCAGATGGTAAGTGAACTTTTCCATAAAGAATATAAACACATTTTGTATATTACATATCAGTTCCCTGATAGGCCCAATTAATAATCACAGAATCAAGATTAAAAATGGTGGCCATCTTGAAGGGGTGACAGTTCTCAGTTGTAATGAAGGAGAACAGAATAACATGACTCAAGAGTTTTGATAGGGGCAGATCACGAATACTAATGGCACTTTACCAATCATACGTGGGAGGTCTTGTACAGTGAAACTAAATAGGGTGACCACTTGTTGGATCTAACAACAGAAAAGGGAACAATAATTGAGAAAAGAGAAAGCAGTATATTGAGTAAATATGAGTGACTTCAGCATTAATGTGGAGTCACTAAAACACCATAGTAAACTGCACTACCATACCAGGCAAGCCCTATATTGCGAGGTGTGAGAAATCAGATTACTCGTTGTCAGGCTGGGGCACAAGCAGGCACCAAATTAACCTGTGCTCAACCCTCTGGTAGCTTGGTACAGAGCAGTCAGGCTTAACTTAGATGCAATGTGTAAAGTAATTTGTGCAGCACTTCAAACAGTGATAAAGTGGCAATACTACAAAAGGAAAATTCCACACCAATTCAGAGTAAAATGTAATAATTAAATCAAGATGAAAATGACAAAAATTCAATTGGTAGAACCAGAGTTAAACATTTTTAAAGATGTAATATTAAAATTGGGCCCAAAAGGCCAAAACGCCACTCACAGCTATCTGATCATTTTACACTGGAAGAATATCACAAGTTCAGGCGTACCACGATGGAGTGAGGATCGGATACAATTAAGAATATGAACCCACTGGCAAATTAATGTCTCAGTCCTGCGCAAAGAATACCTTTCAAGGTGGATAGGGCCACATTGAGCAGGGTAGCATTGCAGACAGTTGTTGATGTAGCACAAAGAGCAGGCCAGGCGTCACAGATGATTGTCATTGTACCATGAAGATCCTGTTGTTATTGCAAATGTGCATGCCAGAGCTTTCGGGTGGCACTCCAATTTCATTTCACACCAAGGGTCAAGGCCCTGAGGGGCGCAACTTAGGGGTCAGAGGCTTGTTCCAGCTGGATAAGGGTGCTGATTCAAGGTGGTTGGGATCCTATTAAGTCCCTGTGACTTTGAACAAGAGGCCTGAAAATTAGCCTTTTTAGTCACTCTAGGAGTCTTAGGTTCAGGTGCAGGTCCAAATCCAACAGACTCAGGCAGGAAAGCAGCAAAGCAGCAGTCCAGCAAGGCAGTAGTCGAGCAGGGCAGAAGTCCAGCAGAGGGGCACTCCTTTCATCTGCACAGCAGTCCTTCTTCCTGGCAGTCGCCACAGGTTCAGAAGTGTACTGAGGAGTTGGTGTCTGAGGTCCAGTATTTAAATCTGGTGCTTCTTTGAAGTGGGAGAAGCTTCTAGAGGTTTCCATTTGAAGTGCACAGCTTCTTGCCTCCCCTGCCCTGGCTCTAGGCAAGCGACAGGGTGTATACAGCACACAGCCTATTCAAGTGAAGATGGGGCAGTACTCAGCTCTGCTGTCCCCTCCTGCCAGTAAAGACCAGGCACATCTAAGTTCTCTTTTGAGTATGGCTGTCCAGAAAGAATACAGAAAGCCCAACTTTCAGCTACGCTCAGTCATGTGACCCAGAGTCAGGCTGCAGGCACTAAACAGCTAAGGCAGGAGAATGCAAACTTTTTAAAGAGTTTTCAGAAAAGTCATTTGAAATATGAATTTACCATAAGAGAGGACTTTTCATTATGATTCCAAAGACACCAAACATGAACTGATTACCTGCTCCCATTTGAAAGTTACATCTTATTAAATGTAATAAGGTGACTCCAATGTTATTCTATGGGAGAGGTAGACTGTGAGAAGTTGGCCCGATATGCAACGTTCGCTATTCTAGCGACCGCTATGTATCGTTCCAACGGCCCTTATGGTGTTTGGTTGTAAGTCAACCTATAGACCAGCTATCCTAGTAGCGTGGATACGAGCAGTCTAAGGCTAAAGACTCGAGAGGGCGTGTTAAGCCAGCTGTTTACCACACATGTACCCCTTGAACACCCAGTGAAAGGACACCACACAAGTGTTATGAAAATAAACAGGATATTTATTAAGAATCACAACAGCCCTGTACTCTTTATGAGGACAGGGTACTAAGCACAAACCAAATCTCTTTAGCAAATACTTCAAGTGCACAATTAAAACAAGTGTCCGAGGACACGGAAAGGTTAAGGTCTCGGGCGGACCCGATAAGGCAAGTCGGAAGCGAGGGACTCGGGACCCTAGAGTAAGGAGGCTATGCAGGCACCGAAATGCTGAGTTACCTAGCCACGAGGGCTGCGGCTGCACAAGTCTTACAGGCGTCGGGGTCTTCGCTGACGAGCCAGGAGCCGGAAGAAAGGAGTTGCTGGCCGGCGACCAGTGCTGAATAGTTCGTAGAGATCCAAGCCTGGATCGGAGATTGATGAAACCTGAAAGCAGAGGGGACCAAGTTCGTACTACTAGCCAGTAGTCAGAGGGTACCAGGAAGGCACCGGTTGGCCGTCACCTCGACTAGGTGAGTGGGCGACGCTAGGCTCTGCAGTCTCACGGACCAGGAGGCGTTGTCGGCGACCACGGTGGAGGTGCGAGCTGTCCCACGAAGGATGATGCTGTCGGCGTCGCTGGGCCCAGGATGGGGCAACAAGCCTTGGCAGATCTCAGGGCCACGGGGTGGGCCTAAGATGGCGTCTTGAGTGGACCAGGAGGGCCCGGGGTGCTTCTCGCAAAGATGGAAGCAAGGGCCAGTCTGGAGCAACCAGACCAGCAGTGATGATTCTCGGATGTCGTCACAGAAGGGCACAAGCCAGCGGCGAGTGACCAGACAACGTGCTGAGCAGCGAGCAGAAGGGCCCCACGCAGATCGTGGAGATGCTGGGAGACTGCACTTCGGTGCTAGAGCGGCTCAGGGTCGGGGCTTCTCGGACCCCAGAGCACTCACCAGAGAGTTACCTCGATGGTCGTGCTGGTTTTTAAGAGCGTGCAGGTTCTGATGATGGCCGGTCCCTCGAGGTCTCGTCGCACCCACAGATCACAGCTGAGCTGATGACGTGGGTAGAGGTCAGAGGTGCCAGGGAAGCCGGTTCTCGTCGAGCTGGGCCGTCGGATCCTTGAGGAAGGACTTGCAGCAAACCGCAGAGTTCTTAGTTGGTGCCCGCTGATGCAGGGTGACTACTCCTTAGCCACAAGGGAGAAATCTTGAGAAGAGTCTTGAAGTCCTTTCGTAGAAAGTATTCTTGATTCAAAGATGATCTAATTTGGAAGGGTCCCCGCTCCGGTCTTTATCCTAAAGAAAGGGGTGGGTACATGACTAGGTCCTGCCCTAAGGGTGGGACCAGGAAGGGGGGTAGTTACGCCCCTCTCCCCTGCCGGGCTTTCCCCAGGCCAGGGCTGTCGCCCCTGGAACTGGTTCTAACCGGCAGATGCGTAGTGAGCACCGGGGTGCCACTCCGCAGTCACCTTCTCGCCAAAGCCCTACCTACCCAGAATACACAAACCCTGTCTGGGACGGTGCGAACAGCGCCCTCGACAGGAAACCCTTTGTCCAAGTGCTCCTCGCTGGAAGGACTCCCAGCAGCAGGAGGTCAGACTTGTGTCTGTGGTGGCAGCATCCATTTTGTGGAGCTGAGGCTTCAGTTAACTTTAACCGGGGTTCACAGTTACGTACATGTCGTGTCCCTCTAGAAGGGTGGGATACTAACCTCATCGCCAGAATTGGTGAGAGGGCAGCACCCCGATTCGTATGACACCTTACTCGACATGCTTTGATAACGCGATACCGGAGTTACCGATGTGGTACGCGTTATCATGGAACAGCTATGGGGTCTTGATTTCGCAAGCTGCAGCAGGGCTCGGCTCGGGCCTGAACCTAGCTCACACGAGCCCACGCACTCTGCCTTCAGGATTGTTAAGGCCTGCCATAGGAGTGACTGATAGGGACTCGGGTGTCCATTGTATGGTTAGATATAGGGCTACTATACCTAAAGCGAAGGGTGGTTACACGTCTTCGCCCCAGCTGTCGTGCAGCCAGTTGTGTCAAATTTAAGAGGCCAGCCAGGGGTGGCATAATACATGCTGCAGCCCCTGGCGGCCCTGGGTACACCTATGCCCTGCGTTACGGGGTCTGATAAGGTGGCCCAGTACCAATTGGTAAATGCACCTAGGGTACATATCGTATTTTAGAAAGAGAACAGCCAGGCTGTGGGTCTGATTAGCAGGCCCACAGCCAGAGAAAGTCGTAAACCAGTGAAACAAAAGCAAAAAATCTGGGTGATCATAGGATTGCAGACCCTACTCTCCTACATGACCCCCCCCCCAAACGTCGGAACACTAAGCTAACCTTGACCAGGTGAGTCTTCTTGTTCTAAGTGGAAATATCTGGAGAGCCCATCGGCATTGCCATGATCAGTACCAGGTCTGTGTTCCACTGTAAAGTCCATCCCCTGTAGGGAAATGGACCACCTAAGCAGTTTGGGGTTTTCACCCTTCATCTGATTTAGCCACAAGAGGGGCTTATGGTTGGTCTGAATCTTGAAGTGAGTGCCAAACAAGTATGGCCTCAGCTTCTTCAGGGCCCAAACCACAGCAAAGGCCTCCCTCTCAATAGCTGACCAATTCTTCTCTCTAGGGGTCAGCCTTCTACTTATAAAAGCAATGGGCTGGTCTTGACCATCAAAATTCAGTTGAGAAAGAACAGCTCCCACACCCAACTCAGAAGCATCTGTTTGGACAATGAATGGTTTGGAGTAGTCCGGACTCTTGAGGATAGGCGCCGTGCACATGGCCTGCTTTAGGTCATCGAATGCTTTTTGACAGCTCGCTGTCCACTGAACCTTTTTTGGCATTTTCTTGCTTGTCAGTTCGTTTAATGGTGTCACGATGGAACCATAGTTCCTGACAAACTTCCGGTAGTATCCAGTCAGGCCCAAGAAAGCTCGAACCTGAGTCTGGGTGGTTGGAGGAGCCCAGTCCCTGATTGACTGTATCTTGCTCTCCAGTGGCTGAACCTGGCCTCCACCTACAAGGTGGCCCAGGTATACAACCTGTGTCTGCCCTATCTGGCACTTGGTGGCCTTGATAGTGAGACCTGCTGCTTGCAGTGCCTCTAACGTCTTCCGCAGGTGGACCAGGTGATCCTCCCAGGTGGAGCTAAAGACAGCGATATCGTCAAGATACGCCGCACAGAAGTCATCCAGCCCAGTAAGGACTTGATTCACCAACCGTTGGAAGGTGGCAGGTGCATTTTTCAGACCGAAGGGCATCACCACGAACTGATAATGCCCACCAGGGGTTGAAAATGCGGTTTTAGGTTTGGCGTCCTCAGCTAACCTGATTTGCCAATACCCAGCTGTCAGGTCAAACGTACTTAGGTAGTTGGCCGAAGCCAATCTATCGATAAGCTCGTCTGCCCTTGGCATTGGGTGGGCGTCAGTCTTAGTGACTGCATTGAGACCCCTGTAGTCTACGCAAAACCTCATCTCTCTCTTACCACCCTGGGTGTGAGGTTTCGGCACTAGAACTACGGGACTAGCCCAAGGGCTATCCGAGGGTTCAATGACTCCCAGCTCCAACATTTTCTGCACTTCACTCTTGATGCAGTCTCTAACGTGATCAGGCTGCCGGTAGATTTTACTCTTCACGGGCAAGCTGTCACCAGTGTCAACCTCATGGGTACACCAATCGGTCTGGCTGGGTGTTAGAGAAAACATATGTCTGAACGACTGAAGAACCTGTTTACAGTCGCTCTGTTGATGTTCGGAGAGGCTGCCACAAAAGACAACACCATCTACCGATCCATCGTCAGGATTCTGAGTGAGCAGGTCGGGGAGAGGGTCACTCTCCTCCTCCTGTCCCTCATCTAGGGCCATGAGCAAACTCATGTCCTTCCTGTCGACATATGCTTTTAGCCTGTTGACATGAAGCACCCTGAGGGGGCTCCGGGGAGTTCCCAGGTCGACCAGGTAGGTGACCTCTCCCTTTTTCTCCAGGATGGTGTAGGGCCCGGACCATTTGTCCTTGAGTGCTGCTGGGGCCACTGGCTCCAACACCCACACCTTCTGTCCGGGCTGGTAAACAGTCAAGACAGCCTTTTGGTCATGCCAAGCTTTTTGGAGTTCTTGGCTGGCCTTAAGGTTTTCAGATGCCTTTTCCATGTATTCAGCCATCCGCGAGCGGAGGCCAAGCACATAGTCCACTATGTTGGTTGCAGGCTTTTTGAGAGGTCTCTCCCATCCTTCCTTCACCAAACACAGGGGTCCCCTTTCGATCCTTAGATTAGCTGCCCTTTCCTTTGCTTCGTACACTCTCCTCTGAGGGGACGTCATCCCTCTCTGAGACGAGTTGTGAGAGCCATTGGTTTGAAGGGATCTGCCAGAGCCTCTTGACAGAGATCTGGCTCGTCCGTTCCCAATGTTAAGCTGACCTGATAGTGGCCCCAGGGGTCCCCCAGTACCGCTATCATGTTTGCTTAAGTTGGACCTGCTTAGTCTGACGACTTCTACCTGTCCCTTATCTGCCTCATCCCCAGAGAGATCATCATCCTCATCTTCCTCCCCATCTTCGTTCTCAGTTGCGAGGTGAATGAGGTCAGGATCGTCTCGGGTTCCCTCGAGGGGAGGCATGTCTCCTTCTGGATTAGAATGGCTAAGAAGCTTCTCAGCCTTTCTGGCATCATAAGTCTCGAGGAGACCAATCAGAAAGGAGGTGGTGGGGTTAGCCCCTTGCTTAATCTTCCTAGAGGTACATACTTGTCGTAACTCATGGAAGTTAAGCGCAGTATATCTTGAAGGGATGACCTGTGGAGGGTCAACTGACACAAGGGGAGACTCAGAGTTTCCTCCTTTGTCCGACATACTGCTTCTAGTGTGGTGTAAGTGATGCACCTACCTACACTATGTGTTTCCCTACTGTTCCCTTGCTAAGAGTTGCAGCCAAGGTGTGCTAAGCCTTGAGGAGCTACAACAGCTGGTTCAGTAGAACTCAGAGTATTCTAAGCTTTAGTTATATGTACTAACAGTACTTATGCGATCTTTCAACAAGATATTCTTAGGATACGTGTGGTAAAACAACAGCAAGCTCAAATCCCACCGCTGCCACCAATGTGAGAAGTTGGCCCGATATGCAACGTTCGCTATTCTAGCGACCGCTATGTATCGTTCCAACGACCCTTATGGTGTTTGGTTGTAAGTCAACCAATAGACCAGCTATCCTAGTAGCGTGGATACGAGCAGTCTAAGGCTAAAGACTCGAGAGGGCGTGTTAAGCCAGCTGTTTACCACACATGTACCCCTTGAACACCCAGTGAAAGGACACCACACAAGTGTTATGAAAATAAACAGGATATTTATTAAGAATCACAACAGCCCTGTACTCTTTATGAGGACAGGGTACTAAGCACAAACCAAATCTCTTTAGCAAATACTTCAAGTGCACAATTAAAACAAGTGTCCGAGGACACGGAAAGGTTAAGGTCTCGGGCGGACCCGATAAGGCAAGTCGGAAGCGAGGGACTCGGGACCCTAGAGTAAGGAGGCTATGCAGGCACCGAAATGCCGAGTTACCTAGCCACGAGGGCTGCGGCTGCACAAGTCTTACAGGCGTCGGGGTCTTCGCTGACGAGCCAGGAGCCGGAAGAAAGGAGTTGCTGGCCGGCGACCAGTGCTGAATAGTTCGTAGAGATCCAAGCCTGGATCGGAGATTGATGAAACCTGAAAGCAGAGGGGACCAAGTTCGTACTACTAGCCAGTAGTCAGAGGGTACCAGGAAGGCACCGGTTGGCCGTCACCTCGACTAGGTGAGTGGGCGACGCTAGGCTCTGCAGTCTCACGGACCAGGAGGCGTTGTCGGCGACCACGGTGGAGGTGCGAGCTGTCCCACGAAGGATGATGCTGTCGGCATCGCTGGGCCCAGGATGGGGCAACAAGCCTTGGCAGATCTCAGGGCCACGGGGTGGGCCTAAGATGGCGTCTTGAGTGGACCAGGAGGGCCCGGGGTGCTTCTCGCAAAGATGGAAGCAAGGGCCAGTCTGGAGCAACCAGACCAGCAGTGATGATTCTCGGATGTCGTCACAGAAGGGCACAAGCCAGCGGCGAGTGACCAGACAACGTGCTGAGCAGCGAGCAGAAGGGCCCCACGCAGATCGTGGAGATGCTGGGAGACTGCACTTCGGTGCTAGAGCGGCTCAGGGTCGGGGCTTCTCGGACCCCAGAGCACTCACCAGAGAGTTACCTCGATGGTCGTGCTGGTTTTTAAGAGCGTGCAGGTTCTGATGATGGCCGGTCCCTCGAGGTCTCGTCGCACCCACAGATCACAGCTGAGCTGATGACGTGGGTAGAGGTCAGAGGTGCCAGGGAAGCCGGTTCTCGTCGAGCTGGGCCGTCGGATCCTTGAGGAAGGACTTGCAGCAAACCGCAGAGTTCTTAGTTGGTGCCCGCTGATGCAGGGTGACTACTCCTTAGCCACAAGGGAGAAATCTTGAGAAGAGTCTTGAAGTCCTTTCGTAGAAAGTATTCTTGATTCAAAGATGATCTAATTTGGAAGGGTCCCCGCTCCGGTCTTTATCCTAAAGAAAGGGGTGGGTACATGACTAGGTCCTGCCCTAAGGGTGGGACCAGGAAGGGGGGTAGTTACGCCCCTCTCCCCTGCCGGGCTTTCCCCAGGCCAGGGCTGTCGCCCCTGGAACTGGTTCTAACCGGCAGATGCGTAGTGAGCACCGGGGTGCCACTCCGCAGTCACCTTCTCGCCAAAGCCCTACCTACCCAGAATACACAAACCCTGTCTGGGACGGTGCGAACAGCGCCCTCGACAGGAAACCCTTTGTCCAAGTGCTCCTCGCTGGAAGGACTCCCAGCAGCAGGAGGTCAGACTTGTGTCTGTGGTGGCAGCATCCATTTTGTGGAGCTGAGGCTTCAGTTAACTTTAACCGGGGTTCACAGTTACGTACATGTCGTGTCCCTCTAGAAGGGTGGGATACTAACCTCATCGCCAGAATTGGTGAGAGGGCAGCACCCCGATTCGTATGACACCTTACTCGACATGCTTTGATAACGCGATACCGGAGTTACCGATGTGGTACGCGTTATCATGGAACAGCTATGGGGTCTTGATTCCGCAAGCTGCAGCCGGGCTCGGCTCTGGCCTGAACCTAGCTCACACGAGCCCACGCACTCTGCCTTCAGGATTGTTAAGGCCTGCCATAGGAGTGACTGATAGGGACTCGGGTGTCCATTGTATGGTTAGATATAGGGCTACTATACCTAAAGCGAAGGGTGGTTACACGTCTTCGCCCCAGCTGTCGTGCAGCCAGTTGTGTCAAATTTAAGAGGCCAGCCAGGGGTGGCATAATACATGCTGCAGCCCCTGGCGGCCCTGGGTACACCTATGCCCTGCGTTACGGGGTCTGATAAGGTGGCCCAGTACCAATTGGTAAATGCACCTAGGGTACATATCGTATTTTAGAAAGAGAACAGCCAGGCTGTGGGTCTGATTAGCAGGCCCACAGCCAGAGAAAGTCGTAAACCAGTGAAACAAAAGCAAAAAATCTGGGTGATCATAGGATTGCAGACCCTACTCTCCTACATGACCCCCCCCCAAACGTCGGAACACTAAGCTAACCTTGACCAGGTGAGTCTTCTTGTTCTAAGTGGAAATATCTGGAGAGCCCATCGGCATTGCCATGATCAGTACCAGGTCTGTGTTCCACTGTAAAGTCCATCCCCTGTACTGTAGGGAAATGGACCACCTAAGCAGTTTGGGGTTTTCACCCTTCATCTGATTTAGCCACAAGAGGGGCTTATGGTTGGTCTGAATCTTGAAGTGAGTGCCAAACAAGTATGGCCTCAGCTTCTTCAGGGCCCAAACCACAGCAAAGGCCTCCCTCTCAATAGCTGACCAATTCTTCTCCCTAGGGGTCAGCCTTCTACTTATAAAAGCAATGGGCTGGTCTTGACCATCAAAATTCAGTTGAGAAAGAACAGCTCCCACACCCAACTCAGAAGCATCTGTTTGGACAATGAATGGTTTGGAGTAGTCCGGACTCTTGAGGATAGGCGCCGTGCACATGGCCTGCTTTAGGTCATCGAATGCTTTTTGACAGCTCGCTGTCCACTGAACCTTTTTTGGCATTTTCTTGCTTGTCAGTTCGTTTAATGGTGTCACGATGGAACCATAGTTCCTGACAAACTTCCGGTAGTATCCAGTCAGGCCCAAGAAAGCTCAAACCTGAGTCTGGGTGGTTGGAGGAGCCCAGTCCCTGATTGACTGTATCTTGCTCTCCAGTGGCTGAACCTGGCCTCCACCTACAAGGTGGCCCAGGTATACAACCTGTGTCTGCCCTATCTGGCACTTGGTGGCCTTGATAGTGAGACCTGCTGCTTGCAGTGCCTCTAACGTCTTCCGCAGGTGGACCAGGTGATCCTCCCAGGTGGAGCTAAAGACAGCGATATCGTCAAGATACGCCGCACAGAAGTCATCCAGCCCAGTAAGGACTTGATTCACCAACCGTTGGAAGGTGGCAGGTGCATTTTTCAGACCGAAGGGCATCACCACGAACTGATAATGCCCACCAGGGGTTGAAAATGCGGTTTTAGGTTTGGCGTCCTCAGCTAACCTGATTTGCCAATACCCAGCTGTCAGGTCAAACGTACTTAGGTAGTTGGCCGAAGCCAATCTATCGATAAGCTCGTCTGCCCTTGGTATTGGGTGGGCGTCAGTCTTAGTGACTGCATTGAGACCCCTGTAGTCTACGCAAAACCTCATCCCTCTCTTACCACCCTGGGTGTGAGGTTTCGGCACTAGAACTACGGGACTAGCCCAAGGGCTATCCGAGGGTTCAATGACTCCCAGCTCCAACATTTTCTGCACTTCACTCTTGATGCAGTCTCTAACGTGATCAGGCTGCCGGTAGATTTTACTCTTCACGGGCAAGCTGTCACCAGTGTCAACCTCATGGGTACACCAATCGGTCTGGCTGGGTGTTAGAGAAAACATATGTCTGAACGACTGAAGAACCTGTTTACAGTCGCTCTGTTGATGTTCGGAGAGGCTGCCACAAAAGACAACACCATCTACCGATCCATCGTCAGGATTCTGAGTGAGCAGGTCGGGGAGAGGGTCACTCTCCTCCTCCTGTCCCTCATCTAGGGCCATGAGCAAACTCATGTCCTTCCTGTCGACATATGCTTTTAGCCTGTTGACATGAAGCACCCTGTGGGGGCTCCGGGGAGTTCCCAGGTCGACCAGGTAGGTGACCTCTCCCTTTTTCTCCAGGATGGTGTAGGGCCCGGACCATTTGTCCTTGAGTGCTGCTGGGGCCACTGGCTCCAACACCCACACCTTCTGTCCGGGCTGGTAAACAGTCAAGACAGCCTTTTGGTCATGCCAAGCTTTTTGGAGTTCTTGGCTGGCCTTAAGGTTTTCAGATGCCTTTTCCATGTATTCAGCCATCCGCGAGCGGAGGCCAAGCACATAGTCCACTATGTTGGTTGCAGGCTTTTTGAGAGGTCTCTCCCATCCTTCCTTCACCAAACACAGGGGTCCCCTTTCGATCCTTAGATTAGCTGCCCTTTCCTTTGCTTCGTACACTCTCCTCTGAGGGGACGTCATCCCTCTCTGAGACGAGTTGTGAGAGCCATTGGTTTGAAGTGATCTGCCAGAGCCTCTTGACAGAGATCTGGCTCGTCCGTTCCCAATGTTAAGCTGACCTGATAGTGGCCCCAGGGGTCCCCCAGTACCGCTATCATGTTTGCTTAAGTTGGACCTGCTTAGTCTGACGACTTCTACCTGTCCCTTATCTGCCTCATCCCCAGAGAGATCCTCATCCTCATCTTCCTCCCCATCTTCGTTCTCAGTTGCGAGGTGAATGAGGTCAGGATCGTCTCGGGTTCCCTCGAGGGGAGGCATGTCTCCTTCTGGATTAGAATGGCTAAGAAGCTTCTCAGCCTTTCTGGCATCATAAGTCTCGAGGAGACCAATCAGAGAGGAGGTGGTGGGGTTAGCCCCTTGCTTAATCTTCCTAGAGGTACATACTTGTCGTAACTCATGGAAGTTAAGCGCAGTATATCTTGAAGGGATGACCTGTGGAGGGTCAACTGACACAAGGGGAGACTCAGAGTTTCCTCCTTTGTCCGACATACTGCTTCTAGTGTGGTGTAAGTGATGCACCTACCTACACTATGTGTTTCCCTACTGTTCCCTTGCTAAGAGTTGCAGCCAAGGTGTGCTAAGCCTTGAGGAGCTACAACAGCTGGTTCAGTAGAACTCAGAGTATTCTAAGCTTTAGTTATATGTACTAACAGTACTTATGCGATCTTTCAACAAGATATTCTTAGGATACGTGTGGTAAAACAACAGCAAGCTCAAATCCCACCGCTGCCACCAATGTGAGAAGTTGGCCCGATATGCAACGTTCGCTATTCTAGCGACCGCTATGTATCGTTCCAACGACCCTTATGGTGTTTGGTTGTAAGTCAACCTATAGACCAGCTATCCTAGTAGCGTGGATACGAGCAGTCTAAGGCTAAAGACTCGAGAGGGCGTGTTAAGCCAGCTGTTTACCACACATGTACCCCTTGAACACCCAGTGAAAGGACACCACACAAGTGTTATGAAAATAAACAGGATATTTATTAAGAATCACAACAGCCCTGTACTCTTTATGAGGACAGGGTACTAAGCACAAACCAAATCTCTTTAGCAAATACTTCAAGTGCACAATTAAAACAAGTGTCCGAGGACACGGAAAGGTTAAGGTCTCGGGCGGACCCGATAAGGCAAGTCGGAAGCGAGGGACTCGGGACCCTGTAGTAAGGAGGCTATGCAGGCACCGAAATGCCGAGTTACCTAGCCACGAGGGCTGCGGCTGCACAAGTCTTACAGGCGTCGGGGTCTTCGCTGACGAGCCAGGAGCCGGAAGAAAGGAGTTGCTGGCCGGCGACCAGTGCTGAATAGTTCGTAGAGATCCAAGCCTGGATCGGAGATTGATGAAACCTGAAAGCAGAGGGGACCAAGTTCGTACTACTAGCCAGTAGTCAGAGGGTACCAGGAAGGCACCGGTTGGCCGTCACCTCGACTAGGTGAGTGGGCGACGCTAGGCTCTGCAGTCTCACGGACCAGGAGGCGTTGTCGGCGACCACGGTGGAGGTGCGAGCTGTCCCACGAAGGATGATGCTGTCGGCATCGCTGGGCCCAGGATGGGGCAACAAGCCTTGGCAGATCTCAGGGCCACGGGGTGGGCCTAAGATGGCGTCTTGAGTGGACCAGGAGGGCCCGGGGTGCTTCTCGCAAAGATGGAAGCAAGGGCCAGTCTGGAGCAACCAGACCAGCAGTGATGATTCTCGGATGTCGTCACAGAAGGGCACAAGCCAGCGGCGAGTGACCAGACAACGTGCTGAGCAGCGAGCAGAAGGGCCCCACGCAGATCGTGGAGATGCTGGGAGACTGCACTTCGGTGCTAGAGCGGCTCAGGGTCGGGGCTTCTCGGACCCCAGAGCACTCACCAGAGAGTTACCTCGATGGTCGTGCTGGTTTTTAAGAGCGTGCAGGTTCTGATGATGGCCGGTCCCTCGAGGTCTCGTCGCACCCACAGATCACAGCTGAGCTGATGACGTGGGTAGAGGTCAGAGGTGCCAGGGAAGCCGGTTCTCGTCGAGCTGGGCCGTCGGATCCTTGAGGAAGGACTTGCAGCAAACCGCAGAGTTCTTAGTTGGTGCCCGCTGATGCAGGGTGACTACTCCTTAGCCACAAGGGAGAAATCTTGAGAAGAGTCTTGAAGTCCTTTCGTAGAAAGTATTCTTGATTCAAAGATGATCTAATTTGGAAGGGTCCCCGCTCCGGTCTTTATCCTAAAGAAAGGGGTGGGTACATGACTAGGTCCTGCCCTAAGGGTGGGACCAGGAAGGGGGGTAGTTACGCCCCTCTCCCCTGCCGGGCTTTCCCCAGGCCAGGGCTGTCGCCCCTGGAACTGGTTCTAACCGGCAGATGCGTAGTGAGCACCGGGGTGCCACTCCGCAGTCACCTTCTCGCCAAAGCCCTACCTACCCAGAATACACAAACCCTGTCTGGGACGGTGCGAACAGCGCCCTCGACAGGAAACCCTTTGTCCAAGTGCTCCTCGCTGGAAGGACTCCCAGCAGCAGGAGGTCAGACTTGTGTCTGTGGTGGCAGCATCCATTTTGTGGAGCTGAGGCTTCAGTTAACTTTAACCGGGGTTCACAGTTACGTACATGTCGTGTCCCTCTAGAAGGGTGGGATACTAACCTCATCGCCAGAATTGGTGAGAGGGCAGCACCCCGATTCGTATGACACCTTACTCGACATGCTTTGATAACGCGATACCGGAGTTACCGATGTGGTACGCGTTATCATGGAACAGCTATGGGGTCTTGATTCCGCAAGCTGCAGCCGGGCTCGGCTCGGGCCTGAACCTAGCTCACACGAGCCCACGCACTCTGCCTTCAGGATTGTTAAGGCCTGCCATAGGAGTGACTGATAGGGACTCGGGTGTCCATTGTATGGTTAGATATAGGGCTACTATACCTAAAGCGAAGGGTGGTTACACGTCTTCGCCCCAGCTGTCGTGCAGCCAGTTGTGTCAAATTTAAGAGGCCAGCCAGGGGTGGCATAATACATGCTGCAGCCCCTGGCGGCCCTGGGTACACCTATGCCCTGCGTTACGGGGTCTGATAAGGTGGCCCAGTACCAATTGGTAAATGCACCTAGGGTACATATCGTATTTTAGAAAGAGAACAGCCAGGCTGTGGGTCTGATTAGCAGGCCCACAGCCAGAGAAAGTCGTAAACCAGTGAAACAAAAGCAAAAAAATCTGGGTGATCATAGGATTGCAGACCCTACTCTCCTACATAGACCATTGGAATAGTGAAAAACAAATGTAAGTGCTTTTCACTACCAGGACATAAAAAATATAATAGTACATGTCCCACTTTTTAAATACACTGCACCCTTCCTGCTGGGCTGTACAATTCTTTTCTAAATAGGAGATAACCAACTACAAGGTGTATTTGTGTGTTGTTGGATGGAAGTAATTTTTTGTGGCTAATTTGTGTTGACGGTTTTTATTTGTGTTGTGTATTTTTCGAGACGTGATCAAGTTGATAGCCAATAATTTGACATGTATATGGTATGTTGGATGCATGTGATGTGCTCTTCTAACATGTTCTACATGATTTAGGCTTGCATTTCAACTCTGTTGAGGGCACCATATGATATCAATTCAGATACTGAATCTGTCTCAGATAGGAAGACTGGGATTTTCTTTCTTCAGAGTGTTCTGTTGGGTGTTGGGTTATCTGGTAGAACTATGCAAACAGAGCAAGGCTTATAATTCCATAAGAGAAGAACATATAGGTCCTGGTTCATAAAGAAAGTCATAAATCTGCAATCAAAGATAAACACCTACTTCTTAGTGTAGTTTCATATCTTTCTGAGATTTACAAACATTGCATAAAATGTATATATTCAGCTCTATCAGGAACAGGTTTCGATGCATATTCCTTATATGATCATGTGACATTCCCAGAGGGATCCTATTTCCTCTGTGTGAAGTTCTCCCATGCAGTGGGATCGAATCCTGTGTATGGTAGAAATCCCCAAATTCAAATTTTTTTCATGGGGAAAGTAGTTTTCTATTTGAAATATCCTTGCCCCACACCGCTAACAAATCTAGGGAGATCCTTTCCCCTTATCACCCTGGAAGGTGGATGGGAAGTTATATCAGTTCTTTCAATGAGTAAATCTCTGACCCTTTCCAATGTGAAAAATAGCAGCAGAAAAGGTTGTGAATACTAATAAAGAACGATACTTGTGGGTAATCTCAGGTCTCCAAGGCCAACCAGGACTTGGGATGCTCCATTTCCACCACTTACGTGGGATTTATGGGTGCAGAGAACTCTGCACTCTGGGTGGAGATTGCCACCCTTTCTGAATTCATGGTAGACAAGTACGCTAAATTCAGTTGTATGCAACCGTTCTGACTAGGCCTTTTCATATTAATTTCATGTCAGATGAGGCATGGACAAAGCGAATAGCTATGTTATTGGCTCATCTGTATGAAGAAATGACAAGAAGATGAATCCTAGAAGAAATGTAGCATGGGCATTCCCAAACTGCACAATGCAAAGATGATGCATAATTTGCGAGGGAAATGCAAATCTCACCCACCACAATATCTCCATCCCAACATACAGTGCCGTTAAAACGTTAAAAGAAGGTAACTAAATAATAGAGAGAATTCTTAGCAGTAGGGCTCATCTTTGAACGTTTTTCACGTGCAAATACATTTCACAACCGAAACCGATAGAAGGACCATGGTACTAAAAGAGCAAAACTCAGATACAAAAAATAACTTGTACATAACAACACAACATAATCGTATTTCCAGTCTTTCAAGGGTGTTCCAGTGACTCAGCTGCCAACCTTTGCTCTACAGTATTCACTATTCCAGTTCCTGCCATTTAGTATTTCACACAAACTTGGGCACAACTCGACAGTCAGATTCCAGACGTGCACTACATTTTTGACCTTTTGCACAACTTCACACAACTGCAGTTTAAGTTTCACTCTCTTCTTTTCCGGTTTTCTATGATCACACAGCAAAGCTCGCATAGCTCAAGTCAAAGCCAATCCCTGTTTAACTGACTGTCTCAGTAGTGCCCTTTTACATTCCCAGCCTGGCAGGTATGACCACTCATGACCTTGGGTGGCTTTAATCCCAACTTCACAATGGCTTGTTACAATAACCTCATCCAATTCCCTCTCCCAACTGTCCCCACTACATCTTTATCGCTAGCACGTCATGATTGAAACATGGGGCCGGACTTGATGTAGTGGCATCGGGCATTTCCCCGGGAGGCTAGAAGGGTGGGGGCCGGTTTTCTTAGTGGAGGCCTGTTTTGCAGCAGTGCTGGAATATCAGCCCCAATAACAAAAGAAGCAGTACTTCACACTTGTGCATCCCCCCACCCCCGGACTGGTACAACAAAATTGCTAGGGCTGCTTTTGGTTCCCAGTCCAGTCCTACATTTACATCAACCTAACAAACTGTTTTGAAACCCGCTCTAGGGCACATTATGATGTGGTTGCAAAGATTTCTTATATGATGCAGTTTACAAATGTAATGACAAGAATCTCTCCAGACTATCCTGCAAGGGATTGTAGTAAATCTTAAATTTGTAAGGTTTTGTCGTATAAATTAAATATACAATTTCATCATTGCAGTACAATTAACACTGTGTTAGATCATAGTTCTAAAAACCTCAGTAGGATTTGCTGGTATATTCAGACACAACGTTCTTAAATCAGTATCTCCTATTAATTGACGGACAAAAGGCCATTGAAAAACACTTCCCTTCAGGTTTTACGGGAAAGAATGATATACATTGGGAAACATACATCAACAAACCGTGGCAAAATATCTAATCCGTTATGTATTAATGTGTCCACAATACATTAGTACCTGAAAAAGCATCAATTAAATGTTCCAATTAGAAATTAGTCTGTCTCATATCCATGATTTATAAGACGTGCTATATGCAACTCATCTTTTACACAGATTTTACGGTTTATCACACACTGTTCTTTTGTGTTTTATAGCGTTTTCAAACTGAAGTGTAATACTAAATTATGTAATCAATGAATGAGTAGCCCTAACAAGGCAGATATTCCATATTTACCTAGTCATTGGCCATCTAGACACTAACGTCATGTAGGGGTTTTCTGCCCCAAAACTCATTTTAATTTCATTTTCCACTTCGTTCATCTAAGTGCTGAAAACCTCCATGCAGTAGCCTCAAATGACCATGAAAAGCCCAGCAGATCTACATGTGCTATTGATGCTTGAAATAGATCTGAATATCCAACTGTTGATGGACCTAGGCTTCACAGAGAAAGAGTATCAAGCTACAGAAAGGGAAAAAGAAGAGATATGATTTAATGTAATGCTAAAATGCCAAGTGCCAGATTATGTATTATTGCCCCGATGGAGCACCATTTGCATCATAGTTTCATCCTGCAACCACTGTTAAACGACAAATAGGTCTGGATTTAGAGTTTGCACGGTGCAGGCCATCCAATAAAGGAGTGCATAGATGTCCATCCTTCCTAAGTATGTCAGAAAAGAAATATGTTGGGTGTTGCCATGTGCCCCTATCCTTCACTTGTTCAGTTGTATTTGGTTTTATTTGCTCACAAGAGTCTTTGTCATTTCGTTTACCTCATTACTATAATATGTTTTGTACATGTTGGCAACAATACAAACGGTGTCACGTTAAGTAAGGCAGGTCTACTGGTTTTGTCAATGGGTCAGAACTCCAAAATATAAAAATAGTATCAATAAAGCAGTTACAAACAAAAAAAAGAAACATGTCTTAGAGTCATTAAAAAAAAAAAATTCACGCCACAAAGTGAAGCCATGGAACAGCCATATAACCACCCAAATGGGTCCCTTTATTCCTGCTGAAGAGCACACAGCTCCAGCTTGGAGTGTTTTAAAGAAATATGGTATGCTCTCTTGCTGACCTGGGTTCAGTGACCCAAGAGACTTACTGTGTTTTTTTTAATGTTGCTGGAATATCCCAAATTATCACCTACCTAGATTTTATATAAAGTTGTATTTATTACATGAACATATACATTATACTTGTAAAAAGTGCACTCCCTGCAGCCCTCCTCAACATTAACAAAATGCTTGGTGGTGATATTGCCACTTCTGGAACCAAGCTGTACCCGGCTGATCAACCCACAACAAGGGCGAAACTGGTCCTGGGTTGTTTGTATTCCAGTTCAGGGAGGACCTAGCTTGGCAATTTGGACTGGGCTGTTCCCACAAGGAGGTGGGTCAAAACTGATTGCATGTGGCTTGGTCCAAACTGAGGTGGTATGGTGAGCAAATGGACAATGGGTTAGATAGCTACACTGAGCTATTTCCAGTGGTTAGACTTATTGCAAACAGCCTCATATCACCTTTTTTTGTGTTTCCTGCCACGTCTAGGGGCACCACCAGGATCCAAAAATATTAAGGGGTGCTCCTTGCTTAGAACAGTGAATATTAAATGAGCAGCTCCTGCCACTCCTTTATTATTCTTTTTTTGCTAATATTTTATTTTCATAGGGCACCAGTGCCCACCTAGGGCACCCACAATATGCCCAGTCATTGAGGCAGGGGGGAGCCCTACAGCACCTGCCAGCTCCCCAGCCAGCCCCCATCCTGGGTGCGAAGGAAGCCTGCTCCATTAATTTGCTCCAGTCCAGACGAGAACAGATTTTTTCAGAACTTCCACCAGGTGGGAGTGTTACTGTTACTGTTAACACATAAGTTTATTTAGACCATAGTCTATAAACCATACATAGAACAATGGATCGCGTATCGTGATAAGACATTTAAAACCACAATTCATTTTACATATTTACAGCACTTGTAAAACCATAAGCATACAATATTTAAAACCACAGTTCATTTTATACAATTACAACAGGTGGGAGTGAAGTTGTTTTCCCTGCCTGAGTGACTGCTGGCAGGGAATAACATTTGTATTCCCTGCCCGCACTTTTCCGGGTAGGGAACAGCAGCAGGGACTGGCAACCCTTTACGAATACTGTCCGTTGGCTTCCTCTGCCCCTTTCTCACCCCAGTCCCTTTAAATTTATATGAGCCTGTAATATTGGGCTTATATTATCCTTTGGTTCTGCTTTTCAGTTGCCCACATAATAGACTTTTATGGATGCACAACAATGATCTTCTCACTAACCTGCCATTGCTATCTCAAAATATCCAATAAAAAATTATTGCCCAAAAAAACATTATTAGAAAAAGATGTAGCAGTTATGAGAGACCCTTCTCTGATTGCCTAAAGTACAACAACAACAATCTCTTGTTGCAGCTATATTGAATGGTTCCTTGCTTCATACATCAGTAGGATCTGAAGAGTAACAAAAAAGAAAATGAGCAACAGGACAACTGGGGTGGTCTGTCCACCATCCAAGCCATCAGCCTGACCACCAGATTACAATACAGGCGGTCAGGTCAGAGTGCACAGGTCGGGGGAAAGATCTCTGCCTCCAACAGGATCCAAGATCTCATTGGGGCGGCTGTCAGAGTCCTATCCCTACCATCAAGGTGGTGCCTGTACATGCATCGCTGTAGGGATTAGGATGTCCCTTTCTGACTGCCATTTCATGGCGGTCCCACCGTCATATAAAGGTAGATGAAAATTGACTTTGGGTGCCCCAAGCATGGCCCCTGTCCCCCGTGGGTCACTGCTAAGTCACTGTGGGGCATATGTAGTACTCCCCATACATCCATGCACTGTGTGCCAGGCACCACTTGGTGCTTGGCAAACGATGAATGGCTGTGCACAAAGTGACTTTTTCTACTGTGGCGTGTTCTGTAGTGGAACAAAATTACTTCTAGACCACCTGCATGGTGCTTTGATCATAACAGGATGGGTGAAACCACTGACTCATTGTCGAATGACCACCTGTCCGATATGATGGTGGTTGGTGGTCCAACTGACAGCCATCATAATGGGGCACCTAGTGTGCCTAGGGTGGGAGAATCTTCCAGATTCCTGTAGGGTGATCTAACTCCCTTTTACGTGTGGGTAAGCGAAATCAGGAAGCTCGTCTTGGTGGAGAGCTGTGCTTCATCCCTTGCATGAGGTAAACAGGAATCAGCCGGGATGGAATTCCGGCAAGTGGCAACCTCTCAGTGCCAGTGAAATGCTCCTCTGTCTAAACAAGGTAGTGATGTTGTTTATATAATAAACATCATCCAGTTTGCCATGCGGAAGCCCCAGACTTTTATTTTTTATTCTATAGTGACAGCTCTGTCGTCGAACGAAAAAGAACCAATAACAACATTTTGCATAGTGAACTTAGCCCTAGGTATTTGATAATGTGCCTAGGAATTGGAACTGTAAGCAAAGCTAGTTCAGAGAATACTATACTGCACAGGCACACAAACAAATTTGTGTCAAATGTCACTGTGTTTGAGAAAAGAAGGCAACTTAAAAACACAAGCAGGTAAAATGGTGGTGTTTCTATACTGGCCTTAAGGTGACCACAGAACACTACTTCTTCACATGACAGAGTTATGTTTGAATGCATTTACATGGATGGAACCTGCAAGAGGAATGAAGATACCAAAAAACGTACAGTTTTGTGCGTGTTAACCCTGATTTTCAGTTTTGTCCTCCCCAAAGTGCTCACAAACCTGGTCCAAATCGTCAGTTTCTGAATGTATAAATGATACTTAAATTGTTGAATTTCATTATTTGAAGTGTAATTTGAAACCATAAAACGAACCAAACCATGATACTGACTGTGAATATTCAGAGGTTGTAACCCACCTCTGAAACTGAAAACTGCAGTATAAAATGCTGAAAAAAGGCCTGCTTGCCTGCCCCTTGTGCCAAGGAAGTGGATTATTTAATATACCTGTGTTTGTGAGACCTGTGATATTTTCCCCTTCACTGATGATGCCCAATTCTGGATGTATTTCTTGATGCCACATTAAGAGATTTTAGTCTTCGAAAGACATGGCTTTACCAAGACCATAGTGGAGCAGCATCAAAGGACTTGTAGGTGTGTCTTCATTTACTGATGCTTCTTCTCTATGTTGCTGTGGAGCATTTAATAACATCGAGAAAATAATGCATTGTAAAATTAAATGTGAAGAATTAATGTGTAGGCTTTAAGTAAAATGTTAAATGCAACAAGTTTTGTAAGCAACCATATTTACTTGTACTAGGCCTCAAATGGCTGAAGCAACATTGCCTGGTAAGCTGACATGATAAGAAACTGCTTAATGGCATAACATGTTTATTTCCTGACCTTTCTATGGACCTGTTTTTTTTATAATGAATAATAGTTCATTAATGTTTTCATCTAAGTCTGAAAAATGTTCTACTTACACAAAGATCACTGTTAGTTCATGATTGGAGATTTGTAATTTAAAAAGGTAATGAAGAGGTTCACATCTTAAATTCAACCACGGCCGGCAGTGGGAGTACCTGTAGGGCGGTGACGTGGGGAGGGGGAGGGGCAGGGTGGGGGGTAGTAATGTATGGATTACGGAGTTTTACAGGTAAGTAAACATTTAAATAAATAAAACGAATTTTGGTGAGTGCACTGCCTCCCCAAATGCGATGCAGTGCGCGCAACGAAATTCGTTTTATTTATTTAAATGTTTACTTACCTGTAAAACTCTGTAATCCATACATTACTACCCCCCACCCTGCCCCTCCCCCTCCCCACGTCACCGCCCTGCAGGTACTCCCACTGCCGGATGTGGCTGCTGAAATTGCAGCATTTCTAAAGAAAATTAGTGATTGCTGTGCAAGAAAGTTTTCTTTTCGTTATATTGATGTTTCAGCTTCTATATAGACCATTGGTAGCAAATTAGTAAACTTGATATATAAGAAGGATAGAAATGTCCTTTATACATGGGAATGGGAGAATGATCCATAATGAAATGAAGAAATTATGTAACTTAGTAGCAACCTTAGACATAGCTGTCTGCTGACTATTGCATTCCTGTAAGAAGACAAGGAGTGAACATGTTCGCATAAGAGCATTGAAAGCTGATTGGTCAACCGAGGAAGAGAAAAAGCAACTTGAAGATTGAACATTAATTTTGCTTGTTTATGGTAGTGCATGTTCCTAGAGTGAGTTACCGTTCTTCCAGAACCATTCTTCCATACCACTAACACTGCCCAAAACTTATGGTGTTTTGAGACTCTCCTGAGTTTCTCGAACCTCTCTTTATGGGAAGTTCTGCTTTGATTGATTTTTGATTTATTGAATTGATTATATAAGCCAAAGCTTTAGGCTTGAATTCTCGCTCAAACTAGATCTCTTTTTGGGTTCTGATTGACACCATTTTCTTTCCCCATTCCTAGAATAGGGATTCATTCCTTTATGGACCATGCCTAATGAATGTTATTACAGATTGATTATTGATTTCTAATAAGATTCTAATGACTAAAATTCATTGATTTAACTTGTGCTCTAATAAAGATGACTTACTAAAGTTTTGAATAATGAAACCCTTTAACTCATACCAAACTCTAATTATTGAGTGAAGATAGATTAGAAATTGTGATTACAGTTAATGTGATTTACAGCTCCTGGTCTTCTCTAAAATAACAGCAAAGATCCATTGTCTCAGTGACAGTGGAAAATAGACCAGATGATGGTAAACCAAGATTTTAATTGAAACTGGTTTCCGCTCCAGTATTGTTGTGTGGCGTTTTAAGTTCCGAGTGAATTTTCCCAATTTATGCCCTGATATAGATACAATTCACATTGCCCTTATATATGTGCATAGAAATCAAACCCTTATTTAGGCATAGCCCATGCTACCCAAACACAGGCATGGCTACTTCCACCGGTACCAAACAGTTAGGGAACTTTCCCTTGCTTGAATATTGATTTGTCCAAGGACTCAGTTACTTTACAAAGAACAACTATTCCGTAGGGATTCTTTCCTGACGTTCATATGCCCAACTTTACGCCAAACTATGGCATTCCTAAACACCTTCAAGGTATAAATATACCTACACTTGCTCTAGAAAGATACGGTGGTTCGGAGCAGTTCGAAGACCTATTTGCCCGACGCAGCTCCCTACAGCAAGTGCAGAAGGAAGCCGACTCTCCAGCTGACACACTGATCAGGAAGCTGCCCTTCTCCTGCCGAGAATCCAGCTCCAGTGTTTCCGGCTCCCCTTGCTTGGTGCTGGGAAATGGAGTCCTGAGACAGATACCAAACCTCCTTCATTCTAACAAGGTATGGAGCTGATTAGAACCTAGAGAAACCTTTGGTAGATTCTTGGCAAAAACTAAACCTTTGCTACACCATACTTACTTCTTCCCATGTACTAGACTTAGGTTAGGTACATTGGGGTAGGCGTATTTTAGAAGCAGCAGTTGAGTATTTTAATCAATGTAATTTATGTATGTATTTTTATATGGCTTAGAAACCATACAATGCTCTTACAGTATTATTTCATATTACTGTTTATGCTGTACGCATTATACTTTGCAGTCTGCATAAGGATTGTAGCAGTTCATCTCTCTTGCATGAGAAAGAAGACTGTTCAATAATCCCTTTTTATTGAAAATGCCCGTCTCACTATTTCTCTGCAACTCTTAGAAACGAAGCATGCACGATTGACTGAGTGAAATACTTATCTATTGTTTCCGCGACTCTGAGAGATATATTCTTATTCTTGGGAAACAAATTTGTCATGTTTATGCGGTTGTAAGAAACTAATCCCTTCTTCTGTATTCGGGAAAGTTTCTAGTGACCTCTGAGTTATCTAGCACACACACAATTAAGTTTAGTATATTCGATAGAGACCAAGTTGACCTCAGTCCTATGTCAAATCTATAGGATATATTATTCCAATGCACAGAGCCGATTGGGAATATAGGAACTACACTACATGGCGCCCATCATTTGGTAAGGCACTTAATTTAACGCTAGATACTAAAGTAACTCAGTTGTGCTGTTCCCAGAGACCCCTTTTTCCGTAATACTCCAATAGACGTCTGGAGTGGGTAAAAGGATAATATCCGCCATAACTGAGTATGACGAAAAAATCCTATGTATTAGTTTTTGGTTTATTCAATGTTGAAGGATACAGTTTTCCAAAATAATGTGCACCTTATCTTTGTTTCCTTGAAACCTGCTCTGCAACTTTCATTAAACAATGTCGAATAATGGTGACAACACCACAACCGGTGGAGCTGCAGCAGATGCAGCCGTACAAGTTTTAAACTTTACAGGTTTCCAAGAGACCGACGATGATGCTATAAACATTCCAGAAACTTTAAGGAAAGCCATCACTATAAAACTCATATGAAATGGCCTATCAGCAAGAGGTGGTAGGGTAGTTTTTGTGATATAGGCACAGGAATATCATCAGACAGAGGTATTCTATTCATGGATAGACTTCCCTGAAGCAAATCCAGGAACAACAGTGTTTCACTTCTACAAAGAAGATGAACCACCAGAGGAATGTATTCCTTTCGAGGATATTGAAATTCCACTAACATACCAAGAGCATGCGCTCTGGTTTAAAGGTGCCCTAAAACATATACATCACATTACCAGGCTTGGTCCACTAGGTAGACCAGGAGCAACATGGCTATCTTTAGCCAACTACAGACCTGACCCTGACATTGAAGCAATGTCAGACGATTAATTACTTAGTAATATTCAAAATGTAATTGAATTACATAGTTAAAGGTCTTTCTTAAAAACACTCCTACTCCTCCTAAGAAGAAGTGGGAGAACATTAAACTAACTTCTAAAGAGAAGTGTTCTCAATCCTGAGGTAGGTCTCCTCAAAAGGAGCCCTCTGAAAGGAGGTATAACCTCAAGAATAGGGATAATTTGAGAAAACCTGATAGATATCAAGATACTGATACACGTTCCTCTCGTACCTTTCAGACTTCCTCACAGAAATCCGAAAGAAGAGGACGGTCAGAACACAAAACACGTTCAGAAAAATAAGAAAACTCAATTCACCAAAAAGAAGGTAGCAGGTCTAAAAATCAGACATGCCGAGGATCTTGAGGACACAACTCAAGAACGGGGAATGGGCTCAAATGATGTTGGACAGTGCAGCAGAAGTCACCATAGCTCGCAAGAACTTAAAGGATCATCTGGAGACAGTGGACTTCAATGAGTACATCCAAGTTGAAACTGCAGATACCAGGGTTAGTGTACCACATCAGTTATACGAAGTAACACTCCAGATGGAGAGGGACATAACTAGAAAAATAAGAGCCCTCTTTTGGGAGAAGCTCTCTCAGGGTTATGACATTCTTCTAGATGAACAAGACTGGCCACCTGAATTTAACAGAGTGCCCACATGGCGAATAAATCATTATGCCAGCTTTCTCTAACCACATTCCAATTCATTTAAAATATACCTATGCCAGGATATGGGTAGTAGCCCAGGCTCTTGCATTATATAAAGATAATGTAGGATGGGATGAGGATTCTCCTCACCATAAAATCAAATTAAAAAATCAACCGACTGAACAAAGGCAGTATCCAATTCAGCAAAAAGCTACAAAACAAGTCAGGGAGAACTTAGATCAACTTGAATACCAAGGGGTGATTGAAACATGCACCTCGTCAATGAACAATCCTTTGTTTCCTTTCTCTAAACCAGACAATACATATCATCTAGTTTTGGATTACAGACATCTAAATTATTTTTGCAAAACCTTTGCAGTAAAAATGAATAACATTGTGCGTAAAAACTACAAAACCACATTAGATATTTCTAACGGTTTCTTCTATCAAAACATTGCACCAGAAAGTAGGTACTTGACCACTTTCTCAATTATGAGGACACAGCATCAATTCTGTTGTCTCCCACAGCGATTCAAGAATAGTCCAGGGTTATTTTCAGCCAGAGTAACAGAGTTACTACAAACCTATGATGATGAGGCATTATCATATGTCGATAACATCTATCTAACAGACGATGACTTGGATAGGCACTTGAACAGGGTGAACACCATAATATTGGGCTTCGCTTCTGAAGGGTACAAATACAATTTTAAGAAATCACGAATTGCCCATTTAAATGTCCTTTTCCTAGGATATGAACTTTCAAGTGAAGGCAAAAGCCTGGCATCAAACTTTCTAGAGAAATGTGCGCTGCTACATCCTCCAAAAACGCTGAAAAACTTACAGTTGATTCTAGGTTTCTTGAATTTCAGAATAACTTACATTCTCAACTACGCAGGAAGGGTTAAATCTCTCTACGAATTAATCAAACCTGATTTCAAAACAGTTAATTAGACTCAAAAACACACGGAAATTCTGGCGTTCATTGCAAACAGACATGTTAGCAACAAAACATTTACAAACACGTGTAAACGTACGCAACTTAGTGATCGGAATCATTCCAGACAATGCGGATTCACATACTTAACCTTTAATGAAGGAGTAAAAGTACCAATAGCTTACAAATCACATTTGTACACACAAGCAGAAATGAAATTCACTTCAACAGAAAAAATTCTGACAGCGATTCAAACTGCAGTAGCAAAAGAGAGAGCCCTCGCACAAGTTAAGCGCATTATGGTCGTTACACCTGTACCTGCCTTAGAGGCAGTGACAAAAGTGAGCATTCTGAATGCTAAAGCTTTACATCTGCGATGGGTACAATGGGTTAATTCTCTTGCTGCAACAGACGTTGAATACGTTTTTGACCCTTATTTGAAAACACAAGCATCTCTACAATACGAACAAGAATGTCCTCTGCCTACTGAGATTCTACCTCTAGAGCAGTATAAATGTATAATTTATACTGACGGATCAGCCCAACCCGCTACGGGGGTTAAACAAGCTGATAGTGCAGCTTGTGCGATTGTTAAAGGTCGCTGGCACAATGCTAAATTCCGACCAATGGTCACTAAAACACAATCTCTAGGAGATTGTACAGTTCAGTGAGCTGAACCACAATCATTCAAGATGACGCTTGAAGATACAGATCGCAAACTTTCCACACTCATAGTGTGCGATTCGTATTATTGTGTTCAATCTTACAATGAATACTTGCAAAACTGGATTCAAAACGGTTGCAAAGATGCAAAAGGTGGCACAATCAAGCATAATTTGCTTTGGGAACAAGTAGTTCAGTTACGACAAGAACTACAAAAGGCTCACGTGATACATACACTGAGTCATCAACGTGATGGCGTTCACGTTGCAGGGAATTCATTGACTGATGAAGCAGCAAAGGCAGCTGTGCAAACGGCTTACGTAGCTGCAATCACTCGTTCAAAAACAAAATTAGACATCAAAATAATGCACGCTGTCAATGCTTCAAGCAAAGAGAGTGGTAAAACATTACCAAAAGGCTTTCCACTCAAATACTCATACATAACTGATGCAAATAATGTTCCGTTTGCTGGAATCTCTGGAGTGGGGGATAGAGTAATTCCAAACATGGAACAAAGATTAGGACTAATCTTAGCAGCACAGGAAGGCCTCGCTTCTACACATGCAGGTGTTTCCGCTACAGTATCATTATTAAAACAGAGATACTGGTGGCCACGCATGAGGAAACAAACCAGAAATTATGCTTTGGAATGTGAAATCGGCCAAAAGATGAAAGTCTCTACAGTGAAAACTTCCTGCGCAGACGCCCCTGTTAATTTCAGATAAACCATTGGCTTATGTTTACCTGGATCACTGCGGTCCCTTACAGAGGGAGGGTAACTATAAATATATCATGGTCCCAGTGGATTTGTGCTCAAGATTTATTTGGATGTAGCCTCAGTGCTCGTCTGACGCTCGAACTGTTATAAAAGATTTACGAGTCTTTATCGGCACATACGCAGTCTGCACGCTACATTCTGACCAGGGTCCTGCATTTAGCTCTCTAGCTTACAAGGAGGCCATGGCCAAATTGGGCGTTGCATTGCGGTATTCTAGTCCATTCCATCCTGAGGGAAATTCGGTAGTGGAGAGAAAAAAACGGGACATAAAGCAATCTATAACAGCTAGGGTATTAGGCTGATGGTTGGGTCAAACATCTAATGAGTGTCCAACGTAGTCTTAACAATCTGCCAAGAAGTTCTCTAGGTGGAATCACTCCATATCAAATCCTTTTTGGAACAAGAATGATTATTTCGGATCTCAATTGTCAGACTTTAGTGGTAGAACAAAAACCCTTTGATATCAAAGACCATTTGGCTGTTTTGCAGGACTTAAATGAAATAGGAAAAAAACAAAGTAACGTGTTTCTGAAGCAAACAACCACTGAAGAAAAACCATCCATCCCAGCAAGGTCTGTCTGGATTCCAAAGATTGGGGATCTAGTCAGAGAAAAGATTGTGGACAAGAAGGAATTTGGGCCTTCTTACAGACAATAAGTACCTGTCCTAGCAATCCAAGGATCAAGAACAGTATTACTGCCGCCCCTTGCTGGTCGAAAGGAGAACAGTTTTGTGTCCATCGACCAGGTCAAACCACATCATGTGGCTGATCATAAGGAGTAGGCCAAGTGGACTCCAAAGATCTAGCAGACACCCTAATCTGGCTACTACCCAAGAGGTTCAAACTGAGAGACTCATCACCTTTGAAGAATCTGCAGTGCAAAAAGAAAGACTACGCAACAAAGCCATGGAATTTGCACCTCTTGAGACCCAAATAACAGTTCGTCAAGAAACCCCTGTCTACAATGGAATAGCATCTGACTATACAAATGTAACAAGTGATCAAGTGGTTACAGCGATTTCAACAAATCCCAAAGCAATCCCTACAATTGACAGAACTGCCTCTGGCTATTTCATTAACTTTGATACATTTTCCGAGGAAACTAGCGAACCTGAAACAACGCCAGTAAAAAGAACTTTTAAAGAACAAGCAACAGAACTTTTTCATCACCTGGAAAAGACTTATCTGGTTTCACCATGGGTTGAACTCTGGGTAGTGTTCGTTGTACTTTTTCTTCTACTTTGGTTGACTCTTGTAATAACTTTGGGAATGCTGATAAATGGTAGATATGTTAAAAAGGACACAGCAAGTAAGAACATAGTAAAGTAAAAGGAAATTGATACTTGTATAGTGCACTACTCACCTGCAAGGGTCTCAAGGCGCTTGTACGAATACCGCTGTGGAACCCATCCTGGCTTTCCCTGTGAGGCGTCCACTCCTGGGCACCCCCAAGGTAGAGGCCAGGCATCCTTAGCGTTGTGGGGGCCGTTGTGGAGATTAAGCAAGCTATTGCCCAGAGTTGCAGAGTGGGACTCCATGATTGGAATAGGCACCGAGGCGAGAATTATCAGGTCTGTTGAATTTTGAGCCCAAGACCCGCTGAGGCAGGGAATTGAACCCTGGTCCCGGGGCAGACCTCTGCATCAGGGTCTGCCGCTCTAACCATTGAGCCACACTTCTCCAACATCAACTTATTCCTCAAGCCACACAGATCATCTCATCGTGAACAAAGAGACTTGTCATCAGTGAACATCACAGCCGTTCCTATACCAGGTGATATAGCTTGGGACAGAACTGATTATGACATTTTCGGTCCAGCAGAGCTGGTGACTATTCCACACCCGTTTAATATTTCCTTGAATGACCTTGTTTCATCCAGTACCTTTTCTGATTATTGGGACTTCAAGACTGTTAATAATATGATGTCAGACTTAGAAATGTCTGCTGTATTTACAAATCATGAATATTTAGAACAAATGTATTGTTATAATCACTATGGTCATCATTTATTCCCCAAATCTGCAAATCCTAGAAATGTACTTAAACATAACCAATGGGAATATTGTCCTACGCCACCAAAGGGTAGCTCAAAAACATTTTATGGCAAATTTCCATACTTGTCAGGTTTTAATGTTTCAAATACAGAATCATTTTACTTTAAAAATGTTAATAGGACAGGAATGAAAAGTATGTTGACAAATACTAACCAATTTTATTTTGCGGCCTTTTATGCTCAGCTGTCTTCGACTTTTGGAAAGACAACATTGAGACAAAAACTGTTTGGGGTACAAAAGACTGGCAGGTGCAGGATTTAGAAGCTTTATTTAGAGCCTGCATCATCCCAGAGCAAATAATGTTTTTGAATGACACTGTCCATCCGATATCTTGCCTTGGGTTAACCAAGATAAAATATTTAAACAAACCGTCAATACCTACACCTACACCTGATATCAATAACACTTCCAGGGAGAGGTCGACGTACATACTATTTTGCATCACAACAGAACAGATCCAGATTGGAAAAAATGGTTAATCTGGCCCACAAACACAAACAACTGTCAGGATAGATTCCTGAATAAGTCACAAGGGTTCACATTCACTAGGCCAGATCCAAGATATGTTCAGAGACAGCATCCAGGAATAGTAACAACATACAGTGTAGGCAAACTGTGCTTTGAATGGCTTCACAAGTCTACACGAAAGGAAGTTAAACAAAACTTATCTTTACCTAAAGATGGCGCTGATCTGAGGGACTTCTTACAGGGACCTACTAAACTGCTTCATAAACGTTTTATATACGCCGGTATCTATGCTGCTTATAATGAAGTATGGAAGATTACTCAAGCAGAGACTGCAGAACGAATACGAGAAACTGATTGTATTAATTTAGAGAAATCTCTCTCTGTAGTTGACAATGGGTTAATGGCTCTGTCGTCCAGGATATATTCTTTGGACAGCATAGTATCCTCTGCCATAGACGTCATGGAACAGGACTTGGTCATGTTGCAACATAAAATCAAAAAGAGAGAGTACCCCACTATCGCCAGGGATCAGGGTACAAGGACAACCAGTCTAGGGAAGATCCCTGGGTAAACACTCACACGGGAAATGTATTTACATATTTCGACCATCTACGAATTACCCCCCCCCCAACAACAGGCTAAATGGTCATACAGGAGGTAAAAAGGTCAAATTCCACACTAAAATAGAACGTTCACAATCTTTTTAACAAAAAGAAATCTTTACAAACGTTTTATACACATATAAAACGATTAAAATATCAAAGCAAAAAATGTTTAAATTCATGTATTTAAAAACAGAAAATTTTGGTTTATTATATTTTTTATCTGGTTGACCACCACTGAGTATTGGCTCACCATCACTATTTTCTCTTGAGTCTCTTTTTTCTTTTTCTTTATCAGCAGGCAGTCCCTGTCATAGTAACGGGCTCTCTTTAGGGAATGGTCGATTAATTTTTTTGGGTACCCTCTTTCTTGGAATTTGTTCTTCATTTCTGTGGCATGTTTGTAGAAGTCATTTATTGTGGTGCAGTTTCTCCTAAGTCGGAGAAACTCCCCGAAGGGGATGGAATCTTTCTGACTCTTTGGGTGGTAACTTCTATAATGCAACACTGTGTTGCGATCTGATTCCTTTTTATAGAGTTCCACCTTCAGTTGTTTGTCCACTGCCACTATGCTGATGTCTAGGAAGTTCACCCTTGTCCTACTATATGCAGCTGTAAATCTTAGGTGTACATCTCCCAAGTTCAGCCATGTGAGAAAGTCTTTTAGGAGCTCTGTCGTCCCAGACCATATAAAGAAGATATCGTCTATGAAGCGAGCCCAGTTCCGGATGTTCTCGTAATATGGGCTCACTTCATTATAGATATGTTTGTTTTCAAACATGCTTACATATATACAGGCCAGGCTCGGCGCGCATGTTGCGCCCATGCTGGTCCCTTTGCATTGGATGTAGAAGTCCTTTTTTAATAGAAATATGTTGTTAAGGAGCACCATGGAGACACATTGAACTATGAACTCCTTGTTGCCTCCTACTATTTCATTCTCTCCCAACAAAGTTTTTATTGCCTCAATGGTGTCATTATTATCTAGCACATTTGTCTGTTATATCTGTTTTTAATATGTTTTTTAATATGTTTTCCGTGATATGAATTGTGATAAATGAATGTATGCTTGTTAATTGTTTATATTGAATTGTTTCTGGACTTCTGTTTTTAAATACATGAATTTAAACATTTTTTCGCTTTGATATTTTAAAAAGATTGTGAACATTCTATTTTAGTGTGGAATTTGACCTTTTTACCTCCTGTATGACCATTTAGCCTGTTGTTGGGGGGGGGGGGGTAATTCGTAGATGGTCGAAATACGGAAATACATTTCCCGTGTGAGTGTTTACCCAGGGATCTTCCCTAGACTGCATGTTGCAACATAGTCAGTCACAATTACGTTCTATAATGCTATTAGGCTGGACGTTACAAAACCTTCTTTCAGGCTATGTGCTTTGGCATTTAATCAACACTACGTCACTGTTTTCAGAATTCAATCTCACTGATAAACAGATCAAACTTGCAGAGAGGGGAGCAGACTATACAATGCTGAGCATTGACAAACTGGAAAGATTGCCATTTACTGTCGCTGAAAAGCCAGTCATTGAATGGATAATACACTGTACAATCACTCTGCATGTTACAATTTTCCATTTTCAGTATTGCTTAAAACATATACCAGCAGGCATATATAAAAGGTTGGGTAAAGAATACATCAAGACATCCTGGGAATTACCAAACACACACAAATGTTGGAGTGGGGGGAAAGAAGTGTTTCTTAGTGGTAAAAATTGTGAAAACGTACTAAGCGGCACTCTCCTTTGCCAGGGCATTAATTTATACAGGGCCTGCAATGGTTTCTCTAACAATTTATCCTTCCACCTGCAAGGATCACCAGCTGCAGTGATTGATCCAGTTTTTAGGCAACTTTCTAATGGAAGTTACATTATGCTGAATGATCACAGCTGCTGTGGCATGTTGCCAGGTTTATCCTATTTCGTAACTGTGTCAGCCAGGGTCACTTGCTGTATGCAAGTATTGTTTCCAAAAACCGTGACAAACCGGGAGTCGCCGTTATGGCCTTCACTGAACATCTCTTCTATACGAATTGATACTTTAAGCAGAATGAAAGCCATTCTTTTACAGAAAACTGTGCCACTGACCACGGCCAACGAGACATATATGTAAGTCGCAAGGACTTCTACAGAGATACACACCCTATTAACTACAAATTGCCCTGTACATTTCTCAGAAATGTTAGGTCGTATCTTAAACATGTCTGATACGAGTGGTGTTGGACAAGTATTTAAGATTTTTTTTTCGGGACTGTTAGCACCTTTTGAAGCAGTCCCAGGAATATTTCCAAACTTCGTGCACTCTGTGTTTGGTGAACTGCCACTCACTTTGGGACTCTCTGCAGGGATACTAGTTTTGCTCCTACTGCTTAGATATGGCAAGCCAAGTCCCCAGCGAAACCCAGTTCACCGTGGAGAATACTCTATTGGCTATGAAGTATCATGAGTGCATAGTCCAAATTTTGGGATTAACTTGTTTAAGAGAATTGAATACCACATGGTTTATGTCATTCAGACCAGTCTGGCAAGATTGCATCTTACCTGTTCTACAATGCCTGCTATGTGGAGAAGAATGCGTGCTAGACATCTGTCTGACATGCCCATCAGTCTTGCCAACGGATGTTGATACTTTGCTTGGACCAGTGACGGCTCATGCACTGTGTTGTCCCCAGCGGCTACCAATTCTGATGACAGCATTCATTGAGATCTCACAGATGCAAAATGCTGATGGTGAGGTACGAGAAAAAAGCAGCACACAAGTACCATCCAATTTGAACATTGCTAATGCGACCAACGCTGCCCACGATGCTTCACATCTATGTGCAGTTAATCTTCTTAACGAGGTAATCCAACTTTCACCTACAATGGTAGACACATTCTTTAAAGACTTAGAAGATGTTTTTTCACCAAACAATAACACTGACTTTAGATTTGGCATGCAGTGTTCTGAGAGACTCTGTATTCGACCTTCATTTTTCAAAACAAAGTTTCTAACTTTGAAACTCTACTTTTTTTCTATGATCAAACTTTTGTTTTTCCAAATTTGTATTTTTTCATTTTTTGGCACAAAGTAATCTGCTTAAAGTAGAACTATTCATAGAGAACTAGAATTCTTTGAAAACCTCCAAGAGACAATATTTGACCTTGTCCACAATCAACCAGTTTATATAATCTGCCATGAAATGGTCTCGGCTTTCTTCTGTAATTAGGAGCCATTTCATAAATGTATTTTCGGGATTTATTCGGATAGCATTTTCAAATGTCATCCATATGCTTTGAATGAAACGTTGCTTTAAATGCATACAGCACAAATGCTTTTTACGTACAAGCAGTACCAATGCATTTTTATGCATTTTGGGTGGGGTTTTAACACATCATGTTCAGATATGTTTTTATGTGTTTAGAACGTAGTAATGTCGCACATAAGAAAGTGGAGTGGGTGTTGTGTGGCGTTTTAAGCTCCGAGTGAATTTTCCCGATTCATGCCCTTATATAGGTACAATTCATATTGCCCTTATATAGACATAGAAATCAAACCCTTAATCAGGCATATCCTATGCTAACCAAATACAGGCATGGCTACTTCCACCCGTACCAAAACATCACAATGATTTCTTGGAAAACCAGCTTAAGCAGTTAGGATACTTACCTTGCTTGAATATTGATTTGTCCAAGAACTCAGTTACTTTACAAAGAACAACTATTCCCTAGGGGTTCTTTCCTGACTTTCATCTGCCCAACTTTACGTCAAACTATGGCATTCCTAAACACCGTCAAGGTATAACTATACCTTTACTTGCTCTAGCAAGATACGGTGGTTCGGAGCAGTTCAAAGACCTACTTGCCCGACGCACCGCGCTACAGCAAGTGCAGAAGGAAGCCGACTCTCCAGCTAACGCACTGATCAGAAAGCTGCCCTTCTCCTGCCGAGAATCCAGCTTCAGTGTTTCCGGCTCCCCTGGCGGGGTGCTGGGAAATTGAGTCCAGAGACAGAGATACCAGACCTCCTTCATTCTAACAAGGTATGGAGATGATTAGAACCTAGGAAAACCTTTGGTAGATTCTTGTCAAAACTAAACCTATGCTACACCATACTTACTTCTTCCCGCGTACTAGACTTAGGTTAGGTATTTTAGGGTAGGCGTATTTTAGAAGCACCAGTTGAGTATTTTAGTCAATGTTATTTATGTGTGTATTTTTATATGGCTTAGAAACCATATAATGCTCTTACAGTATTATTTCATATTACTGTTTTGTTGTATAACATTTTAGGACCCTATTGTAATTTTCCAGATTCATGCCCTTATATAGGTATAAATCACCATATCCTTATATAGGCATAGAAATCCTAACCATATTTAAACATAGCTTATGCAGTCCAAATACAGCAGGGCTACTTCCACTAGTTCCGAAAATCCACGACAATTTCTTGGAAAACTAGGCTTTAGCAGCTATGGACTTCCCCTTGCTCGATTACTGACGTGTCCAAGAACTCATGGAGTCTTCAAAGAACTGAGACTCTTTGATGACGTTATTATGTCCACCTTTACGCCCGACGCACCCTCCTACTGCAAGTGCCGGAGGAAGCAGACCCTCTAGCAGACGCACTGAGGGAGACTCTGTCTTTTCTCCTGCAGGGCAATCCAGCTCCAGGGTTTCCAAGCTACCCTTGCAGGTTCGTTGGGAAATCGAGTCCTGAGACTGACCGTCTTCATTCTACACCAAGGTACGGAGCTGATTAAACCCTTAGAGAAATCTTGGATAGATTCTTGGCAAAGGAATACTAAATTTATGTGCACCTCACTTAATTCTTCCCTCGTACTAGACTTAGGTTAGGTACATCGGGGTAGGCGTATTTTAGAAGCACCAGTTGAGTACTTTTTACCCTCTGTTATTTACGTATGTATTCATCTATGGTCTAGGAACCATACAATGTTCTTACAGTATTATTGTATTCTACTCTTTCTACTGTATGCATTATATTTTGCAACCAGTATTACGATTGTAGCAGTTCATTTCTTATGCTTGAGTAAGAAGTTTTTTCAATAAATACCTTTTATTGAAAACACCCATCTCTCTACTTCTCTGCAACTCTGTTGAAACGAAGCATGCACAAATGACTGAGTAAAATATCTATCTTGTTTCCAAGACTCTGAAGATCAGTTTTATATTGGGGAAACAAAGTCATGTTTATGCGGTTGTCAGAAACTAAACCCCTTCTTGTGAACTCGAGAACGTTTCTAGTGACCTGTGAGCTAGCTGGCACTCACAATTAAGTTTAATATATTCGATAGAGACCTAGTAGACCTAAGTCCTACGTCATATCTATAGAATATATTATTCCAATGTGCAGAGCCTATTGGAAATATAGGAACTACACTACATGGCGCCCATTGTTTGGTAAGGCACTAATTTAACGCTAGATACTAGAGTAACTCAGTCGTGCTTTTCACAGAGACCCCTTTTTCCTGTAAAAATATTCCAATAGACGTCTGGAGTGGGTTAAAGGATAAAATATCCGCCATAACTGAGTAGGACGAAAATCCTATTCATTAGTTTTTGGTTTTGTTCAACGTTGAAGGATACAATGTTCCAAAATATTGTGCACCTTATCTTTATTTCCTGAAACTTGTTCTGCAAGACTTTCAAACAAAATGTCGGATACCGACGAGGATAATCCAAGGGAAAGTGGAACTGCAGTAAATGCAAACCAGCCAGGTCTTGACGTTACAGGTTTCTGACAGGACGATGTGGATGCTATAAACATCCGGGAAAATGTGCGGAAAACCATAGCTATAAAGCTCATAGAAAAGTGCCTATCACCAAGAGGTGGTAGGGTAATTTTTGTCATAGAGGCACATGAATATCGGCAGACAGAGGTATTCTATTCATGGATTATCTTTCCACAAGAAAATCCAACAACACATGTGTTCCACTTCTATAAGATAGAGGAACACCCAGCGGAATACATTCCTTTAGAGGACATTGAAATTCCACTACCTTACCAAGAGCATCAGCCCTGGTTTAAAGGTACCCTACAGCATCAAAATCACATTACCAGGCTCGGTTCACTAGGAAGACCAGGAGCAACATGGCCAGTACTAGCCAGCTATACACCACATCCTGCCATTGAACAAATGAGAGGTCCAGGACTATTAGCTCAGCTAAAACAATTAATTAAAATCCATAGACAATTGGTACAATATGTCATGCGGACTCTAACAGTCCAACCTGCTATAAGAATTCCACAGCACACCCCTCATCAGGGGAACACAAACAAAATAACACCACAGACCATACAATCAGTCATTGGTAAATTACCCACAAAAAGGGAACACATTTCATTCTGGTTAGCTAAAAAAATTACTCAGATCGAGGCAGTATTTCCTGATAGCACACCTCATGAAAAACACAGGATTGTAACAATCTGTTTACCAATGGGGATCGCACCATGCCTGGAGGACTGTGACACTTGAGGTACAGTCTGTGCTGCAATCTACACAAAAACACATGGTGTTCCGTCCATGGCAGTAATCCCAGACATCCTGAAACAGATTCAAAATGAATACGGGGCAGAGTCTGCTTTAAATCTGGATATGAAATTACTGAAAGATTTCAAACAGGTCTCAGCTATAATATTAGCTAATATTAAAGGTGAAGCAGCATCCATGGCAATCCTCAAAAAACTAAAAGAACTTGATGTAACTGAGCAACCATATGAACTGGCCAGAATAATAGAAAAATCCTATGAAGACATAGGAAGAGATAGTTTGGGAGGGAAACCAGTAAAGCCCGAACTAACAGAAAATCCTGAAAAAGTTTAAAAACGCTCTCAGTACTCCTAATAAGAAGTGGGAAAATACTAGACAGACACTTCCCAAGGAAAAGCATTCGCAATCAAGAGGAAGGTCTCCTCAAAAGGAGCCCTCTGAAAAGAGGTATAAAATCAGAAACAGCGATAATTTGAGAAGAGACTGATGCACGTTCCTCTCGTACCATTCAGACTTCCTCGCAGAAATCCAAAAGAAAAGGACAATCAGAACACAAGGAAGAACATGTGAAATCCAAAGATGATCAACACGTTCCAGAAAATAAGAAAACTCAATTCACCAAAAAGAAGGTAGCAAGTCTAAAAATCAGACATGCCGAGGATATTGAGGACACAACTCAAGAACCGGGGAGTGGGCCCAGACAATGCTGGACAGTGCAGCAGAGGTTACCATAGTTCGCAACATCCTGAAGGATCATCTGGAGACAGTGGACCTGAATGAATGCATTCAGGTTTATACTGCAGATACCAGGGCTAGTGTACCACATAAGTTATATAAAGTAACACTCCGAATAGAGGAGGCTATAACTAGGAAAATAAAAGCACTCTTTTGGGGAAAACTATCTAAGGGTTATAACATTCTTCTGACTGAACAAGACTGGCCACCTGAATTTATCAGAGAGTGCCCACATGGCGAAGAGATCATTATGCCAGCCTTTTCAAATCATATTCCTATTCATAAAAAATACACCTATGCCAGAAAATGAGCTGTAGCCCAAACTCTAGCATTATATAAAAATCATGTGGGAAGGGATGAGGACTCTCCTCACCATAAAATCTAGTTAAAAAATCAACTAACTGCTCAGAAGCAGTATCCAGTTAAACAAGAATCTAAAAAACAGGTCAGGGAGATCCTAGATCAACTTGAATACCAAGGGGTGATTGAAACATACACCTCGTCCATGAACAATCCTTTGTTTCCTGTCTCGAAACCAGACAATACATATTGTCTAGTTTTGGACTACATACATTTAAATTCCTGTTGCAAAACCTTTGCAGTACAAAATGCAAACAGAGCAGCACTGATGAATAACATTGTGCGCATAAAATATAAAACAACATTAGATATTTCAAATGGTTTCTTCTGTCAAAACAATTCACCTGAAAGCAGGTATTTGACCGCTTTCTCAATAATGGGGACATAACAACACTTTTGTCGTCTCCCACAGGGATTCAAGAACAGTCCTGGGTTCTTTTCAGCCAGAGTAACAGAGTTACTACAAACGTACGATGATGAGGCATTATCTTATCTCAATGATATCTATCTTACAGATGATGATTTGGACAGGCACTTGACCAGGTTGAATACCATAATACTTGGATTTGCCTCTGAAGGGTATAAATTCAACTTTAAAAAATCAAGAATTGCCCACCTCAATGTCCTATTCTTGGGATACGAACTTTCAAGTGAAGGCAAAAGCCTGGCAGCAAACTTTTTAGAAAAATGTGCGCTGCTCCAACCGCCAAAAACACTGAAAATCAGTTCTAGGATTCCTGAATTCTGGAAGAACCTACATTCTAAACTACACATAAAGGGTTAAACCTCTCTTCGAACTAATCAAACCTGATTTCAAAAAAACAAATTGGACTAAAAAACACACAGAAGCATGTTAGCAAAAACCCACTTACAGACACGCGTAAACCTTGTAATCCGAATCATTCCAGAGAGATGCGGATTCAGGTACTTAACCTTTAATGTAGGTGAAAAGGTACCAATAGCTTACAAATCACACTTGTACACACAAGCTGAAATGAAATTCACTTCAACAGAAAAAATGTTGACAGCGTTCCAAACTGCAGTAGCAAAAGAGAGAGCCCTCGCGCAGGAAAAATGCATAAAGGTCGTTACTCCTATACCTGCCTTAGAGGCAGTGACAAAGCGAGCATTCCGAATGCAAAATCTCTACATACAAGATGGATATAATGGGTTAATACTCTTGCTGCGACAGACGTTGAATACGTTTTTGACCCTTACTTGAAGACACAAGAATTTCTCCAATACGAACAGGAATGTCTTCTGGGAAGTTTTATGGCTGTTGCTTGAGAAGGGCTTACACTCCCCCCTCAAAATACAATGCAATTTCTCACAATGCCCTATACAACATTTGAGCCTTGACTTCAGGGGACTGAATGCATTTATTTTGGGATGCCAAATTTTACGGTTTCTATATAAATTCTCCTTTTCTTCATAAAAGCAAGTATTTGACTGGACAATCATTAACTGCTGATGCTGAACACATTTTGAGTTGTGAACCTATGTGCACCCCCTCCCCCACGTTCTCTACCACTTCCTGAGAGGCCTTGGAGAGCTCGATCTGCACTACCACTGAGATTCAAGTGCTAAGGGGTACTTGGCCCAGTTGCTCAGGATCCATAGTAGGTCAGGCCCCTGGGCACCAAGTTTAAACGCCATCAAACTCCATGGTGGGACCAGTAACTCCTGCTTGCTCCTTGGCCCTCTTTATGGGGTTTCTGACAGTAAGAACTATGGAGGTCCAACTTGGAGAAAAACTTACCCTGAGACAATGCCAAAACCAACTCATTTATGTTAGGTAGAGAGAAATAGCCTGATACAATATTCTCATTAAGACTGTGCAAGTCTATACAAATTCTAAGTGATCTACCAGACTTCTTAGTGATGACAACTGGGAAAATCAATTCAACAGCATCTACTGGCTCAATAAACGTTATCTTTGCCGATCTGCTCCAAGATTTTCTTTGTCTCGAAACTGATGGCCATGGGAATTCTCCTGACAGCATGTCTGACAGGTATTGCACTCTTCTATAAAAAACACACCTGGAGAGACAAGGGACTAAGGCTTCTCTGGTTCCCTTGTTATCAATTTCAACTAACACAACAGAAAAGTGCTAGTACATTGGACAAAAAAATAATCCTAGTTCTAAGACAAAAATAAGAATCCATGTAACATTACATCAAAACCCATGTCAGTACAATGTTTATCTGACCTTATAACAACTTAGGTGGAGACAACACATGTCTTAATACTGCCCTCACACACTTTGCAGTGTCATGCTTCATCATTGGGCCGCATCATTCATCCAGATGTAGACCAACACACTAGATGGAGCCCAAGTTTTTTTAGATGAAGAATAGTGGTGAGATTAGAGGAAGTAAGAAAATGTAATAGAACACATACGACACGAAAAATAACGTGATGTATTAAACAAACAAAAAAAGGGGCCAGAGTGGGAGGATTTCTATCCCCTCTGTAGCGGGGCCAATATAATGCAGTATTTTCTAAATTTAAAACAACCTAAGGGCCAACATATGTATTTATATTCTGGCTATGGGCCCCTGGAAGGATTACAATTTCAAAGAAAGGGTTATAAAGGGAAAGTAACGGTCCCTATATCCCCAAACATGTTCTACCAACTCAAGACCCCCACATGGGTGGCACTGGCTTTTATCAGGGTGTTGGTCCCTTTGTTATAATCCTTACCCAATTTAGGTTAGTATTACCTTTTGGTCTGTAGGTAAATTTTTCTTACACTGGGGTCTCTCCAGGATTTCTGTGAGGGAACCACTTAGCGAGTTCTTATACATTTCTCTGAACCCGGGACTCTGTGGGGACGTGCTCCCGCCATCACATAGTCACGAGCAGCACCAGGAGTTCTGCCCCCACCAGTCGTCCTCGGCCGAGTGTTGCACTCTTCTAACCACACTTTTATGTTCAAAGTCTTTTAACATCACTAGCTTCTCTTCCAATCCTGAACTAAATTCAGAGAGTATACTATCCAAATCTGCCTCTTCCACAACTATCAAATGTTCCTTGGCTCTAGGGTTCACGACAATATGAAGATGATACTGGTGGATCCACCCCAAGGTCAGTGGATCAGAACTTAAAACATAGACCTTTCCTTGTGGTTCTTGATCATTTAGCCTAATTTTCACCACTATGTAGCAGTTTGCTTCAATGTTTATTCCCTGGCAGCCCTTCAAATTAACATCTTTCTGCTCCCATGCTTCTGCTGGCCAGGTGCAATCAAATAATTCCTTGCAACTTATGGTGAATAAAGAGCATATCACCCTTTTACATTGAACATTGCTATGGTTCATTTACTTCTAACTGATCTATTCATCACCTTTGGTCTCTCCGGTACAAACATTCTCCACAATTGGCATCTTGTGTTCCATATTGGCTGTATCTTGATCTACCAGTGGCCATGTGGTCTACTTCCTCCTTTGCAAACCCTAGCAAAATGTCCTTTTCTACTACATAGTCGACTCTCCTTTCCAATTGAGTAGCAAGTTTTGGAATCAGCTGTGTGAAAGTTGCTATCACATCTAAAACATGACCTGGAAGTGGTGTTTAATTTAGAAGATGTTGAGGATGTAAGCTTGGAAGTAGTCATTTTGTAGTTACTTTTTGGTAGAGGAAAGTGTCTTCTTCCTTACTACATTTACACCTTGTATGATCTTCAACTTGAGCAATGGGATCCACATTTCTTAACTCTAAATGCATATGGGTCAGGGATGAACAGATTCTCCCATTTCTCTAAGGAGCTTGTGCAATGACTGGTTTACAGTCGCAGCACAAATTTCCCATAGGGAAAAAGGAATATGTGACCGCACCATGTGCGGTCCCATTGTAATACCGTGGGCAGAACCGCTAACCGGAGGTCGGTTGGTTCCGATTCCCCCAACATCATCATAAGTGCCTGAGTCTGCTTTCTGTGTTTCAAAAAACTATATAGTGTAGTACAATGTCCTTAAAAAACAAGTAAAATAAAAAAAGCTAACGAATTATTAAAAACACTGCACTGAACTATATTTCCCCTTAAAACACAAAACCTGCACTCATAGCAGGCACCCTGAAATGTGTGCCATACTGTGCAGGGATTAACAGGGGGGCACCATAGATGCCCCCTCGGAGGCCGCAGAGTGAAGGGGGCCCTGCTTCAGGTCCCCAGTGTCACTTTCTGACAGGCTTTCCATGTCACAAAGCCCCACATGGAAAGCCTGTTGTAAACAGACATTGTAATCCCTATGGTAAAAGGGCCATCCACAGGGATTACGGGCAATCCTCCAGCTGGAATGACTGTCCGGTTTCACTTTCGGCCATCTGCTTCGTAAACGGCAGTCAAAAGTGAAACCCGCAATGAGACCCAGAAAGCCTCGGACCGCAGGTCCCAAATGTCGCTTTCCGACAGGTTTTCCATGTCAGAAAGCCCGGCATGGAAACCCTCTCAGAAACCAACATCGTAATCCCTATGGCAGAAACGCCGTCCATAGGGATTACGGGCAGGCCTCCGACGAGCTCCTTGGATATGTTCAAAGTTGCTGCAGCACACCTTTGAGGTCTAATAAATGTGGGGGAGAAATAATATCAGAGCACACTATCTAAATTGTCTGCACCCTTTTGTCTGTATGATGTTTCCGACTGTGAGGAAGATGAAGAAAGTTTAATTGATGCACTTGATTTCTGCAATGAAAAGGTTTCACTGAGGAGGAGTAGGTTGATGAAATTGTTGGATTATTTGAAGATCTTTTGATGGTTCAAAAGTACAATATGGAGGAATGGCCGAGAGAAATATCACTTTCAGGGAGTATTAAATCTTTATTTAACATTGAAGAAGAAATGTCCTTTGAAAAGGACAGGAGTGAGGAGAGGAGACAAATGTATTCCAACCACAATGATGAGAAACATGATTAGTCAGGCTGGACATTACGGTCATCTTGGCCAAGCCATATTCAAAAGAAAGATATGTTCTATGTTTTGGTAGCTAAGCATTGATGCTGAAATCAGTGGGTTTGTCTGGAGTTGTGCGATTTGTTTGTGTAGTAACAAGTATTTCAAGACTGGTCCTCTGCCACTTCAACTGGTGGAGGTCTGTTCAGTCTGTTACCCAATATTTTACATCTGATTGTTGCTGCTGCAGCTGTTTTTAATGATTTTCATGTGACCTACTCACACTTATGGGTCACAGAGGATGCATGCCACTGCTCACCTGTGTTCCTCGCGCGTTGAGCACCACACACTTTGTTTTGTGCTTTTCAATGACCATTTCGTAATGTATTATGGTTACTAATTGCTGTCATGTTATGCTTTTTATCTCTTGCAGGTTGAGTTAGATCTACGAGTGCCACTTTTTAGGGTGCTGTACAGGTGGTCATACATTCACCTTAATGGGGTTTTGACCACTACCAAAAAGTGTAAGTAGATCATTTCTTTATTGGTCCTGAGGAATTGCCATCACTAGATTTAAGGCAAGAAACATGTCGACCTATTTCAACAGCACACGTACCCACACACCTTAAAGTGGGAGGGTGCGTCTTTTAGTTTTTAACCAGGTCAGTGGCCACATCTCATTAAAATTGTTCTGAGTGGACCACTGTTCCCTGTTTTAGCCCATACAACACCTTTTTAAACACCTACATTCACATTCACAATAGGGGCCCTCACACGCCACGCACCGCACCCAACGGCTTGGAAAAAAGATCTCTGCCAAGTAGGCCCTTTCGAGGGCGCCCGATCGGGTATTGCATCGCCGACCCGAGTAGGAGCAGGCATGATGATGAAGCAAGACACCGCTTTTGGGTGTGTGAGGGTCTTTTTCTGAATAGGAGAAATCCCTTTCTCCTGATCTTACATTTCTTCGCACATCAGGGTACATTATCCTCCCTGTTTGATCTGACCACCACCTGCTCTTTTCATTAGGAACTTCATACTGTGTTTGTTATACCGCAACATTTTATTTGGAATAATGTTGGCGCCGGTTGATGAATCTTGGCGTAATTTTCAAAACTAGCGGGCGCTCTGTTCCACTACTATCCTTAAAGTCTTGGGGTGATTCGTGAAGCGGGGGCCAAGAAAAAAGGGGGGTACCAAAACGTGTTTTTCCCATGACATTTTCTATAGGAATCGTTCATCGTGGCTACACGTGGCAAACTGCTGATTGGAATTACATCAAATTTGGCAAAGAGGTAGTTTTTGGTTCAGACTCGTGCCTTTTGCTTAAATGGTGTCAATCTGTTCAGTAGTTCTTGAGAAAATCACAATTAAAAGTACATATATATCTATGACCGCAGTGGATCTAAGCATCCTGAGCGCATCCTGAGCGCACCCTAAGCGCACCGTCCCGATCATATGCTGAATGCTAATTGGCTGTCAAGTGGTTGTCAACATTTGAAACTAGGAAGTGTTGCAGCCATTTTGTGCCTCGGTAGAAGCGAGGGTCTAGAAATCAGTGGAATAAGTGTTCAAAATGTATAAAGGGGACAGTTTAGAAATATCTTGAACCTCTAGACCTGCTAAGGCCCCCAAAAAAATGTTGCAGGGTTTATGGATCCGCCGTAAAAAAAATTAAAATGAAGCGCAGGCTCCTGTGCTTGTTTAAAAATTGGGTACATGGGGGGCCAAATCCTGGGGTCTAAAATATTAAATTTGATGGGGGTCCAGAGGGGCCCTGTAGCCCGGGGACCGCCATCCCTTGGTGATACAAAAATAAATGGGTGGGGGGGGCTCAAAGGTACTCCCCTAGTAAAATACTTGGGTAGGGGGGCTTAAAGGTCCTCTCTAGTCCCGGGGACCGCTACTCTTTGGGGCTTTCAAATGGGTGGGGGCTCAAAGGACCCTCTAAGCTCTGGAGATCACCACCGTCCGGGGCTTTTTAAATTGTGGGAGGGGGAGTCGCGTGGCCCAAATTCTGGAGCAGTCGAGGGCTCTGGGGAACACCATTCCCCAGGATCAGCTCCTGCTGTGTCTCGGGGTACCTACCCCCGGGACACTGCTGTTTGGTATGGCAGGGCAGGAATCATGGTTCCCACTCTGTCATAGCAAACTTGTGAGCATTTTAACAAGGGCTATTTCGCCATATTTTTAAAAACAGGCAAAAATGTGGTGAACATTATATCGCCCTGTTTACTATTTAGGCGTATATACAAGTTTGGGGACCGTGGGTGGAGCCCCAATGTCTCTATGGTCCTAGCCAGCTCAACGTGTCCTTCTGAAGCCGCCATTACTTTTCCACACAGGGACCTGTTAATATGCAGCTCCCCGTGGGGAAAAGCGATCAGGTTTGCATTTTGAAAGAGTGAGCAGGTTCCCCGGTTCTCTCTTTCAAAATCCAAACCAAGGGGCATATTAGCAAGAAGCTCATTAAAATTATCACAGTTTTAGCGGCAGGAAACTGCAGCTAAAATGGTGATAATGGGCTTGCTAATATGCGTTACAGAATTCCAATAGAAGCCCAGGTTAGATGTCTTACACATCTGCACATCTAACCTGGGCTTCTATTGGAATTCTATAACGCATATTAGTAAGGCCATTATTGCCGTTTTAGCTGCAGTTTCCTACTGCTAAAACGGCGCTAATTTTAACGAGGTTCTTACTAATATGCCTCCAAGTTTGCTACGGCAGGGCGGGAGCTTCCGCTCACACCCTGCCATAGCAAACACCAGTGTAGAAAAAAAAATCCAGTAAGATAACAAAGGATTTTTAAGTTCGTTTTCGCCTTATTAGCGGCAGTTTGCTACCGCTAAAGCGGCGATAATTTTAACGCCCTCCTTGTAAATATTCCCCTAAGTTTTGGAATGTCTACAATCTCGTCTCACATTTAAGTAGCCACAAAGCATTTACTGAAGTGCACACTGTGAAACATGAAGCAGCAGTGTCTGATTGGGATCGATAAAGAATTGCGCATTGTTGAGTACAATGTAGGCAATTTGTACATGGGTTTTGTAATGCCAGTGGCTATTGCTCGCGCCCTCTCTTGAGGTTAATTTGAAGAGTTGTGTACTTCTTTAGCTCCTAATGTACACAGTGTTCTGTTTGCTTTCTCCTCTGTCATGTAGAGGACTTTGGGTAAATATGACGGTTTCTTTACAGCCAGCACCTCTGATCCCTACCCCCAACTGCTTACTACCTGTTACAATAGTAACAGTTCATGGAACACTTAATTGAGCACACAGGCCACAAGTTCAGAACACAATGTTGCTAATCCAAACAGCAAGTGTGCTCGACTTTTAAAAAATCTCCATAGGAACCGTTAATCGCAGCTACAGCCTCTGGTAAAAAGCTGGTAAAGAGTTAGCCCCGGTATTACACTTCTAGTTATAAACATCATCCCTTTCTTAGTAAAACTTTGAGCCCCATCAGTTCTTCTTTTACAAATTAAGGGGTATAATTTTAACGGCTTCCTTATAAATATGCCCCCAAGTACTGTGTTAATATCACATGTGAATTGGGCGCAGAAGGATACAGAGACATTTTGTAGCCTAGGAGACGGCCACCTTCTCGAGAATTATTTGCTAATTGTTCGAGGAGTTCGAGGCAATTTAAGTCTGGGAATTGTCATACTCAGGATCTTTAATATGCAGGATGTGCCTCGGCAGTCTCTAAAGCCTCTGTGGTGCTACGCAGTACCTTATTTGTTTTGCAATCTCACGGACAGTACTTATGGTGTTATAAAGTGATACACTCATAGAACTCTTGTACTTGTATAATTACTCAGGATTTATGTGCCTAAGAGATACTTACATTATTTTTTGTAGATGCATTGTAATGTGAAATAGTTTTGAATTTAAAATCTTCTCTAAGCAGATGATTATCACACTAAATAATAGTCGAATGTTGCCAGAAAAAGAAGACGTATACACTCAGTTATTTTTTTTATTATCCTTTATTAAAACAGAAATAAATAAATAGAAACTTAACTTTAATATAACAGTATAATCAACAAAACGTGAGATGGACTCAGTGGTAGCAGTGTAGGTAACCTGCAAAACAAAAATGAAACATAAGTATGTGTGCTATGTCGAAGAGGTAAAAAAAGGTAGTTTGAATTAAAGTATCATAGTGAAAATGGAAGGGAGGGTAGTCGGTGGAAGTGAGAAGGGGAGGGAGAGTTAGAAGTAGAGAGGCAGGAGGAGATAGAGCGTTCGCTTATTGCACTCAGTCTTTAGTGTTTACTGTTCGTCATTCATTTGTCTAGGACGCAGGGATCTGCGAGATAGAGTGTGGTTTAAGAAGTCCTTAGAATTAAATACATGAAGCCAGAGATCGCCGTTGTTTGATAATATACTCCTACATTATTACTTACTGGAAAATCGCTTGCATGCAACTGTGCACCCAGAGTGCTGCACCCTAGTCCCTACCCCGCAATGTGCTCAATTGTAGGTCTTGCACACTGAGGCTTCACAGCTCACCTGCCACCACTGGTGTGTCCCACGACGTGTTGCTGCAAGCTCCGAGTCCGGGATACATTTGTATGGAAGAGCAGGTCTCCACAATGGAACTGCGTCTTGATACTGCCATGGAAGGTGTTAGAATGCTCGGGGCATCATTGCAGGAGAGAGTTCCTGCTCAGCCCCTTTCAGCCAATCAATTAATCTCTGTAAAGAGAGAAGTAATTTAATGGTGGAAATGTTTGCAGGTAAGTGAATGTTTATTTTATGCTTGGTAGAAAATCAGAGTTGAGTGCATCCTTAGTTTTTGAAGTATGATTAATCGTTAATGATAATCGTTGTTCAAAGAGGAGTTGGAATGCAGGAGAAAACACAAGGTTAAATTATATTATATCATGCTAATGATAATATACATAGCAATAGAGCATATGCTAGAAGCTTAATGTCAGTGTGTAATGCAGTGGCGGGAGCCTGTGTGCATGTACACTCAGTAAGGAAGTAACTAAAGTGACCTAAAAGCTAATGTCACGTGTCTGTAGAGCAGCGCTTGTTTCTGGCTGAGGTCTATAGTACGGTCCAGTGGGTCCTTAAAATTAGATCGATGTGATTGAATGAGGTGAGAGATTACATCATTACGGAAGGCAAGATCGCTTTTTCTCACATGCACCCTACCCCTCCCGCAGAATCCCCCTCAACAGGAGTCTATAGGGCAGCGCTGCTCATAGGCTTAGGCCTATCTTATGGTATAGATGGTATTTAAATTGACACAGAGATGTCACTGAATGAGGTTAAAGATCGCAAGTTAACATAACACTTGGCAATATTGCTTATTCGCACGTGTGTAGTGTGCCTGATGCATCCCACCCCTCTCATAGGTCCGCAATGAAGAGGTGTCTGTAGAGAAGTGCCCACTGGCTCAGATCTATAGTATGGTCCAGCAGGTCTTTAAAATGATTTAGAGATAAGACAGAATGAGGTGAGATATCACGTCATTATGAAGGACAATATCGTTTGTTCGCACCGCGTTTAATTGGAGGCCTTGTGCACCTAGGCCGCTCTGCTTACCTTTTGCAAACACTGCATCTAGCAGAGGTTAAAACTTGAATTCTGCTTTGGATCTATACTGCATACAGTATTAAATTCAGCCTTGATTTATTTATCTGCAGTGTGTAATGGAGGGTTCATAACTTGAAAAAAGAAAGAGAAACAGTGTGAGAGAGAGTAAGAGAGAGAAAGAAAGATATTGAAAGTGTGAGAGAGAAAAAGTAATAGATGGAGCAGGAGAAGTACTGTTGATACTGGGGAAAATCTTTGCAGCTCACCTTTTTTCCATTGGTGTGTGTCCAACCACGTGCCAGGTTATTGGGCACCCTCAAGTTTAGTGATCTGAAAGATAGTATACAATTAGTAATTGCAGAGTACATACAACTGCAGACGTATATTTTTGTGTTACGCCTTTGCACACCTAGGCTACTGTATTACATCAACTCCCACTGCAAGGAGGTGTCTGTGTGCTCTTTTCCTGCCAGGGTGCTCTACCCCATGCACGCCCACTGCATAGCGGTGAGTTTTTATTACTGTGCCCCAAGACTGCTGCAACCCCATCTACTCCCAGTGTCCGGAGATTATTGACTGTTCCTGAGCACACAGACTGTTGCAACCTATCCACTCCCACTGACTGGAGGTGATTGTACATTCCTATGCACTCAAGTTGCTGCACAGTATCCACTCTCCCTGCCCACAGGTGACTTCTTGTTGCTTCGAAAACAAGCTTTTCTGCTCACCTTGTGCCATTGGCATGTTTCAAAGAGGGTCCACCACGTGTCCAAGCAACCTTCTTAGGTGTTGTTACGATGGCCACGCATCATCGCAGATTTCTCAATTGTTGAGCTTTGGAGGTGTTGGGGGACGCCAATTTGTGAAACACAAACCTGTTAGATAAAAAGGAAGATAAGATTGTGCGTCATTTGTTCATCAAAGGAGAGAGGAAGAGAGAGAGTGACTCTGAAAAGAATATTCGCAGCTCACCTTTCTGTCACTGGTGTGTCTTCCACCAAGTGCCGGGTATAGTGCACTTTGAAGCTCCACATCTAAAAGATAGTAAAAGAAAGATGTTATGATTGGTAATTGCCACTATCTTAATGTGAGTAGAATAACATCCCCCTTTCACACACCTTCCCTCCCCCATTAAAAATACAACCATTTGTATGGTTCCAACTTGTTCAATGGGCTTCGATTTATGAACAATTAGTAGAGTAATAATGTTTTCCATCCGGTTATAGAAAAGAAGTGGCGCGCAGTCATACATGTGGTTTCAGTCATCACTCCCCTGTCTGGGCACGATAATTGAAAGTTCATGTGCTATTGGAGTCTATTGCGCACAGCAAACGTGTAATAGATACCAATAAGCCATGGACGGAGCAATGCATCCGCCTCTGGCCAATTGCGTGCAGTCTTTTAGAATAAGTCGCACGCAAAGGCCAATGGTTTAGCACGGAAGTAAACAGACATGCACAAGCGTGTGCGAATCGAAGGTTAGGTTCATATCCCCATTTTTCACTTAGAAAATATCTTGCGCTGCGTGAGCAGTGCTGTGCACTCCAAGGAAGGCACGAGCTGTACTGCGCACAGCAACGGAGGCCCGAGTCCTAAATGAATTCAAAAAGGAAAGGTTGTCAAAATAAGATGGTAAAGTTAGGTGTACATAGTTTAACAAAATAAATACTCAGCTACTTCGCTACACATGTAGGAGAGATGGACATTTGACCGACTATAAAAACTTTCCTGCTATTGGAAAAAAAAATATACAAATGCAATAAGATACGGTATGCAGGACTGCGTACGCCTAAATCGCAGCTTCGACTTTTTGTATCCAGTCTGCTGTATCGCATCTACTCCCTCCGGTGCACACCCAGGCCTCATTGTTCACCTTTTTGTGGACAGAGCACCTTCTACATCATGCAGTCCTTCTCTGCCACCAAGAAGTCTCACATTTGGTGCTGAGTCTTGATATCGCTGTGGCAAAGGACATACTTGTGCACCCATCATCATCGCAGGCTCCTCACCTGCTCATTCCTTCCGGTACCACTAACTCAGTGACCAAAGAGGCCACGCACGTGGTGGTGGGCCTCCCGGTTTGGCAGTTCAGGCCTACATGAGACATCCAAACCACCAGGACGGGCCATCACAGCACTTGCGATGGTAGCAACTCTGAAATGGTGTAGAGCATGTGCGTCCATTCTTTTTTATTGGTAGGGTCAATTGTGCTGTGACGCCTGTGCAGGATGGGTGTGGTGTGGGTGTATACCAACCATGAGGGAGTGTGTGTGTGCCGTTCCGACAACTAGACCTTGAACTTGCAAATCACTACAATAACAATTTGGGCCATGTAGCATTGTTGTGTTTTCCTGTAAGCGTAAGCGAAGTGGGCTGGCCTGACGTACGCCTTTGCTGTGCGAGGATGTGAAAAATTACTACGGAGCTATGGGCGTGGCTTTGTCTTGAGCTATATGAGAAATCAACTGATTCGGGTGTCTGTGTTGTAGTGCTGCTGTCACCTGGGTCTTAAACGCAAATGTTTAATTATGTCTGTGAAGTTCCACAACATGGCCAACATGGAAGGTAAGGGTATCACTGACCCTACTTTTATCCATAGTTCCACAACTAAAAGATGGTGGACATGACGCATTTCTGCGAATATGAATGTTTGTTGGACATTCAGTGGAGTGTTGTAGCTGTAGTAATACAGGGCTATTAAAGCTTTAGGTTGCAGTTTTTGGCACATAAAGGGCAATAATATATATACTTATGTGGTCATTTGGGTATACTGTAGAACTTGGAGTTGGAAATCAGTGTTCGAGCCGCGGATGTGCGTCCACATCCTGTTACTGTAGACAAATCACGTAATCTACGCATGCCTGAAAATGTACTGTAAATACGGTGGTCATGTAAATCGCTGACATAGTTTTGGGTTAACTTCGTGCTATATAAATATGCTGCAAAAAAAGAGAAAACTCGAGCAATAGTACACACTTGTAAATTTACTATACACTTTGCTCGCAGTATTGTAATGATCCAGTTTCTACGTTTGTATTTGTAGAATGAGCGAGAGAAAGTTATATAACCAAAGTTTTTGTTACTGCCCGAGGTAAGATGGTTACATACGCAGTTTACTGCACAATATAATGTGGTAGGGCCCAGGGACAACATGTTACAAACATAATGAATACACAGACACAGATAGATAGTTGAAGCGGGTACGGGCACATGCGCTCGACTCCATTTTATTACGTTGCTGTTGGTAACAAGTACAATAGTAATCATCATATCATAAACAAATATTCCATTGTAAACGGTTTATGACTTCTGCTGTACAAAGGTAGGAGCACTACATGTGAAATAATACACAGAAGATTCTATCATAAAAGGTTCATGAGTTGTGGTGCACTGAGGTAGAGGCTGTTATGTGTGGAGCCTGCGATGATGCGTGGTCCAGGCAGACCACACTGGTAACAATGTCTTTTGACTATTATTATTAATATTTTTAATTAAATTTCTAATGCGCACAGCTACCCTAGACAGGGTTTCCCGGCGCAGGCATGTCCACTGCTGCAGACTGAGTAAACGGAAAGCTGATCACTGAGAGAAAATCCAGGTCTTAAGATCTCGCCGAAACTTAAGATACAAAGATTCCTGTTTCATGAAACTGGGAAGAGAATTCCAAGTCTGGGACCGAGAAATGAAAAGGAGCAGCCACCCATTCTGGTTAGTTTACAACTGGGTGTTACAAAATTACCTTAAGTGGCTGAGCATAAAGACCGGGAAGGGACATATGGATGGACAAGCTCCTGAAATAAGACAGAGCAGTCCCTTGTTTTATTTTAAAGACAAAACACAAGGTCTTGAATTTAATGCGACTGTCGATGCAGAGCCAGTGTAGGTCCGGAAGGAAGGGAGAGATGGATAATTTCCTTGGGATGTGACATAGGAGGCGGGCTGTGGAATTCAGGACCACCTGGAGTTTCTTCAGCACCTTCTGACTTCCACCCAGATGAAGAACATTGCCGTAATCCAGGCGAGAGGTGACAAGTGCCTGGACTACCGTTCTTTTTGTGGAGTCTGGAAGCATCCAGATGATCTTCCGCAACCATATTAAAATGGTAAAACAAGTGGTGGCGACGCTAACCGCCTGTTGCCGCATTGAGATATTGTCATCAATAATAAACCCAAGATTACGAACCTGGGTAACAGGTTGAGGAAGAATACCCATTTCCTGGGGCCAATGTTGGGGACCCCAGAGATGCTTGTGTTTGCCTAAAATAACAACCTCGGTCTTGTCTCCATTCAGTTTCAACAAATTAGCACACACCCGCAGTAGACCAAACTGAAGGGAAGATATAGAACCTTCCTTAGTGGAGGACAAAGAAAAAATCATTTGCGTGTCATCGGCGTACAAGTAGAGGGAAAAACCTGCATCCTCCACAATAGACGCCAGGGGTCTCACATAGATGTTAAAGAGCACAGGGCTCAAAGTGAACCCCTGGGGAACTCCGTACACAGATGACCGGATAGTAGATGAAGATTTGGAGGAGAAGACATGGAATGTACGGTCACTGAGAAAGGAGGCAAACCAAGTTAGAGCGAGGCCTTCAACTCCTGCTGACTGGAGAGACTTTAAAAGGATGGTATGTGACACTGTTTCAAATGCAGTGCTCAAATCAAGTAGAATGAGCGCCGTGGTCTCCCCCTGATCCAGGAAGGAGCGCAATTTCTCAGTGACCACCAGCAAAGTGGTCTCTGTAGAAAAATTAGTTCTAGATCCTGATTGGGACGGGTGTAAAAAGCCCAAGCTTTGCACGTGAGCTGAGAGCTAACAGTTAACGTTTTTTTCCAAAATTTTGGAAACCACCGGCAACAGTGAAATTGGGCGGAAATTTGACATAATCGTAGGATCGTCTCTGGGCTTTTTTAGCAAAGGAACAACCATTGCGCGCTTCCATTCCAGAGGGACGCTTGATTCTTGTAAGGATGCGTTTAGAAGTGTTTTAAGAACTCCAAGGGCATCTGGCGTAAGCTGTTGCAGGATATTAACAGGTAGAGGGTCTAAAGGAGAGCCAGATTTTACCCTAGCTAGACAGTCAAAGTAAGATCTATCATCGAAAGCAGACCATATAGAGATCTTGGCTGCTGAGGAATGGTGGCTCCTGCAAGTCATGTCGGACAGGGGACTCACTGTATTCACAGGAATGGAGGTCTTTAATGAGCTATATATCGTCTCGACCTTAGTGATGAAATAATTTGCAATATTATTGCATTGGGTCTCATCAAGGGCAGGTGGCATCAGTGCGGTGTTTTATCCTGCCAGCTTCTTGACCATGGAGAATAAAGCCCGTGGACGGTTCAATGAGTTAGTGATGGTATTCGAGACAAAGGAGGCTTTCCCCGCCTTACAGGCCAGGTGGTACGTGTTTAAGGCGGCATTGTAATCCGACTTGCCGCTGAGGGTATAGGTCTTACGCCATCTTCTTTCCAAGTGCTTGCACTTGGATTTCATGACCTTTAGCTCATTATTGAACCATGGGGCAGTAGGGTGGTGAGTAAAGCTGCGTTTTGGTACCAAGGGGATGCAGGAATCAATGGACTTAGCTAACCAGTTAGACACCGCAGGATTTAGGGAACAAAAAGGTAGGTTGATGTCCGGAGGATTCACCATTAAAAGATTTTTAAGGGAATCTAAGTCTAGCCTATTCCAGGGCCTCCTACCAACTGAGTCATCTCTGCGGGCTGGCACGATGTCCCCTGAGGTGACTAATTTGAATTGGATGGCATAATGGTCAGACCACCCTTGGTGAAGAGTGGGTAGATAAAAAGTCAAACGCAGGGTTGGACAGGATTGGATCCAACGAGTGACCCGGCTGATAAGTGGGCCCCTGATTATGTAACAGCAAATTAAAAGCTTCAAGATCGGCTTGAAGAGTTGAGCTCCCATTATTCAGGGGGTCCTCTAAATGAAAGTGATGGTCCCCAAAATAATGAAATTGGCAGCCTTCATTACAAACGGGTCTACTTAGTCAGGGAATGCAGACAGCCATTTGTCAGGGTTCCTCGGAGGACGGTAGATAAGCATGCCAGATAGGGTCATTTGGGGGGAAACAGCAAGTTTGAACACAGTGGCTTCACAATCTGGGAAGGGCTGAAGCTCAAGTTTGCAGGTGTAGATATCTTTAAAAATTACGGCAATCCCACCTCCTTTCTTGGTTCCTCTGTCACTTCTAGAAATGACATAGCCTGGAGGAAGGGCACTGGCGACATCTGGGCCTGAGCTGGCATGGAGCCAGGTTAGGAACAAAGCATGGGGAGTCTCTGAATTCAGGAAATCAAATATGTGTGCTTTGTTCTTAGGAAGGGAGCGGCAATTAACACTCCAGAAATGTAGGTGTTTGCCTGCGTTCGAAGAAGAAATTTTGTGTTTGGTAGAGTCCCTGCCTTTTTGATGCGGTAGTTACCGTTTTAGTGTGCTTATGACCCAACATAAAGCCACAGTTAGGACATTCAAAACTGCGTTGTGATAGATTACACGCGGAGCAAGACAAGGAAACACTACCTGCATCGGGTCGCTATTTGAAGTAGAGAGAGCAACGAGCGAGGCGGCAAGAGTGCCGCCCTGTCTGGCGAGCCACACGTGACTCTGGAGTGGGACTGAGCACGAAATTAGAGCACCGCCATCTTAGGAGTACAAATGCAAAGCAATGCAATAGAACTCAACACATTAAAAGAGAGCCCAGCAGGTAAGATCGTAAAAAGGAGAACAAAAGGTTCCCTGGTGAGATATTGATTTTTAAAATGAGGGTATGGGGAAGGGTATGAGGAAGAGTGAGCAAGAAGTAAAACAAACATTCTCTCATCACATAGCAAGCCAGACTACTGAATTTTGCCTTAATAAGGCCGTGTGGCGATTACATATGGTGTACTAAGTTAGTGGTACGTCTGGTGCTCAGCGTGTGCTTACCCTGCGATGATGCGTGGTCCGAACGGGCTTTACTGGAAGCATTGTCTGTTGCCTAATACACTGCATCATCTGTAATCATGATTCAAATAAAAGACGAAACATATATGGAATACGTTATCGAAATATGTAGGTTTCAGTGACATTATAGTTCAAATTGTGACCTGTGCGGTCCGCAGTGTAGACTGCCATTCAGTGTTCCTTTGCACTTGCAGGGTGAATTTTGTTATTCAACAAAACCTAGAACTGATATAAAAGAAGTTCTTGAAGAAAGGCTACTAAAGGGATATTGTGTAGGTTTGAGGGACGTTATACTTAGTTTGGTACTGCACTCTGCAAATAATGAATTAAAAGTTTATTTGATTGTGAGCTCTGATGACCGCAGTGTAGGCAGGAGGCAGCGGATAGCAAGGGTCCACGATGAGGTGGCGTTGAGTAGAGCTGCACAGTATTGGTAAGTTAGCGTGTCTGCAACCACCGATGACAAGTGGTGCACTGAGCTAGTGGCACCTGAAGCATTAATGTTCTGTGGATCCTGCGATGATGCATGCTCCGCCCAAGCCGCACTGGTGACAATGTCTTTTGCCTACTAAATTCTGCCTTAATAAGGCTATGTGGCGATGATTTATGGTGCACTGAGTTAGTAGTACCTTTGGCGCTTAGCGTGTACGTACCCCGCAATGATGCATGTTCAGGGGGGCACAGTAATTGGACCATGTCTTTTGTCTATTGAATTCTGCATCAATTCTATTTAAAAGTGATAGTATGCCTCAATCCTGACATAAAACTGTTCACTCTTTGTGATGATTTATGGTGCACTGACTTATTAGTATTGTTGAAGCTGAGCTTGTACGTACCCTGCGATAATGCGTGGTCCAGGGGGGCCACATTCAGACCAATGTCTTTTGTCTGTACTGCCTGAATACGGCCACGTGGCGATGACTTATGGTGCACTGAGTCAGTAGTACCTTTGGCACTGAGCGTGTACGTAACCTGCGATGATGCTTGGTCCATGGAGGGCCGCGCTGGTAGCAATGTTTTTTTCCTTGTGAATTCTGCATTAATATGGCCATGTGAAGATGTCTTGTTGTGCACTGAGTTAGTGGTACCTGAAGAACTCAGCGTGTGCGTACCCTGTGATGATTCGTTGTTCGGGCGGGACGTACTGGTACAATGTCTCTTGCTTACCGGAATGCGTCATGTGCAATCGCCATTCCACCTGAATCATGAGCCCTCACAATGTAGATTGAAGGCAGTAGTCAGTACAGATATTGAGGAATGTTTTTTGAACAAAATCTGAAGACATATATTACAATTGTCTCTGCGTTAAATGAAGCAAGGCTTGATTCTATGTTGTCCGTAGTTAAGATCCAAAGCTGAATTCAAGTTGTGAACCCTGCTGTCCACAGTGTAGATCGAAGGCACTAGTCAGCACAGACATCGAGGAATGTTTTTGTCATATCCTTTAACAAAATCTGAAGACATATAGTACAATTGTCTTTGCATTAAATAAAGCAAGGCTGAATTCCCTACTGTCCGTAGTGTGGATGTAAAGCTGAATTCAAGTTGTGAATCCTGCTGTTTGCAGTGTAGATCGAAGGCAGTAGTCGACATAGACATCAAGGAATGCTTTTTGTCACTTATTTTAACAAAATAAGAAGACATACAGTACAATTGTCTCTGCATTAAATAAGCAAGGCTGAATTCAATGCTGTCTGTAGTGTAGATCCATAGCTGAATTCAAGTTGTGAACTCTGATGACCGCAGTGTATATCAAAGGCAGACGTCAGGACAGACATCGAGGAATGCTTTTTGTCACATCCTTTAACAAAATCTGAAGACATATAGTACAATTGTCTCTGCATTAAATAAAGAAAGGCCTAATTCAATGTTGTATGTAGTGTAGATCCAATTCTGATTTCAAGTTGTGAACCCTGCTGTCCGCAGTGTAGATTGAAGGCAGTAGTTGATACAGACATAAGTCTGCGGTGCTGTGGCGCTGAGTTTGCAATGGGCCTGTATCGAGGAGGTACGTGGTCATGGTGGCAGCCACGTGGCAGGGTGAGGACCTTCGCTGTGGCAGAGTCTTTTGCCTTTGCACAAGTGAACCACGCCCAAGGCGTATTCTAATAATTTATACTCTTACGCTGGAGTTTCATACGTTGGACCAGCCTACTCCACTTCTGCTTCAGGGGGGGGACAACACAGCTACATGACTGAGTGTCTGAGATATTATGGTTGCGTCCACTGTGTAGTATGTATCAATACTATATCTACACACGTAAACGTTTTTGGTTCGTATAATGAGTTGTGTATAGCATATCACCGGTAGTCTTGGCATTGGGTAAATTATTGTTGATGTGCAAATTCCCTCCCTTATACATAGTTGGTTGCCACATCTCTTTCCATTCAGCTAGTGTGCTGTTAAGGGGATACATTATTTTGGGAAGGTCCGGTGTCCTGTTTTGTGCTGCTTCTGAGGTAGTAGATGGGGTGGGGTCAGGAGGGGTGGTTGCAGTGGTGGTGGAGCTGGGTGTTGTGATTTTGTTGGGTGTCCGAGGTGCATAATTAGTACCTCTATTACATATTCGTCTTTAAATATGGGTGTGAGTTGGATGTAATCCACACAGTGCATAGTCAACATTCTTACACTAGTTAAATGTTGATGTTAGTGACGTCATTTGAGATGTCATCAGTGATGTCATCAGTGATGTCACTGACCATGTCATGAATGATGTAATATGTGACATCACCAGCAGGGATTGAGGATGCACGAGTTACAGTTAGTGCAACTAATTATAACAGAGGAATTTCAATGGTTTTGTATGAGTAAAATGTCCAGCTAACTATAACACCCCTGAAACCTATGGTTTTTTGAGTTAATTTCTAAGGTTTTTTAAATGATAATTCCTAACTATAACATACCTGAAACCTATTGTTTTTTTACTGAATTTATGTATATATTTGTGCCGCTCATTCTTTCCCACCAGGAGAGGTTTGTGCAACATATATATATATATATATATATTACCTACTGGCGTTCGCCAGTAGGTATATATAGTTAGGATAAATTCCCTATGGGACTTTTGAAAATTCTATGTCTAATAACTTTGGCGTTTGTGGATGGAATCGGCTGAAATTTTCAGGAAAATGGCACATTTTGTTTCTGAGCAGCTCCTGAAAATTTGGTGGGGTTTCGTCAAGGGGGGGCTGAGAAAAAAGGGGGGTCCCAAAACGCGTTTTTTGCATTGAGTTTTCCATAGGGCGGTTGGACTCACTTTTAGCTCGAACGGCTGAATGGATTTGCACGAAACTTGGCAAAATTGTAGGGACTGTTAGCCCGATGTGCCTTTGCTAGGTCTCAATATATATGCTCCAGTAGTTTTTGAGAAATTAACGTTCAAACCAAGATATATATCTGTAACAGCGCTCTGGGCAGCGATCCGGTCCGCTTACTTTTCGCTTATCGGAACTTTGCGCGCAGAAAGCTGATTGGCTCTCCGGTGTCTGTCAACATTCTAAACAGTCCGGAGCGGACGCCATCTTGTCTCTCGGTAGGATCGAGAGAGAAGAAGAGGTGGAAAACGAAGGGGGAATTTAATGAAAGGGGGCAAGGTATCCCCCTCTTGACCTCCTAGGAATGTTGTTGGGGTTATTAAAGGGTCCCGTGGGGAAAATAAAAAAAAAATGATTTTTCACGGTAGAAGCGCGGCCGCGAACTGGTAGCGAAACGGGAATTCGCCATTTTGTGCTTCGTAAATTAAATTACTAGTTATAAGTGGGTACGGGAGACGTATCCTAATCCCCTATGTTTCCTGAGGGTGGGTGAGGAGGCTGATATATGTTGATACATCTCTTCCAGCGGCTGTGCGTGAGCTTTTTTTTTTTTTTTGCTGCGTGACAGTCCGGAGCGGCCGCCATCTTGTCTCTCGGTAGGATCGAGAGAGAAGAAAAGGTGAAAAACTAAGGGGGAATTTAATGAAAGGGGGCAAGGTATCCCCCTCTTGACCCCCTAGGAATGTTGTTGGGGTTATTAAAGGGTCCCGTGGGGAAAATAAAAAAAAAATGATTTTTCACGGTAGAAGCGCTTCACGGGCCGCGAACTGGGCCGCAAACTGGTAGCGAAACGGGAATTCGCCATTTTGTGCTTCGTTAATTAAAGTACTAGGTATAAGGGGGTGCGGGAGACATATCCTAATCCCCTATGTTTCCTGAGGGTGGCTGAGGAGGCTGATATATGTTGATATATCTCTTCCAGCGGCTGCGCCATCTTGCCTTTTTTCGAATGCCACAATTTTGTCGTGCACGGCAGCCATTTTAGATGCTAGGCTGGTCCCAGGCTATCACCTACCCCTGCGGATGTAGTTTATGGCCCCAGCTGTAGAGAATTCAGACATGCCAATTCTCCTGATTCAGGCGTGTGAGTACTGATTTCAGTGCTAGTCTCCCGCCTCCCGATTTCTGCAAGCAAAAACCCGGGGGCATATTACTAACAACTAGCGATAATTTTTGTCTATGACTTGTTTAGAGACAAAAATTATCGCCGCACATCGGCGATTTTTATCGCAGATAAACCTTGCTATTATCGCAGAAAAGTCAGCGATATTCATGTATTATCGACCTAATGCTCTTAGCCATGTTATCCACCTCCCATTGGATAACATGGCTAAGACCTGCTCAGGGCAGGTGTTAGCTTTTGGAGATATTCGCGCTTAGTGCGAATATCTCCAAAAGTTGGTAATAGAAGGTAGCGATGTTAGGGACTGTTTCCAGTCGCTAACATCTTGGCACGCCACTTTGCATGTCATTAGTGATAAGTATCACTGACATGCAAAGCCGGGCCCAAGATGGTCGCTATCTCCTTTTAGGTGTCACTAACTGGTGTTAGCGACAGCTTGATAATAGGGAAATAATTTTATCTCCGCTTTCATGGTTTTTAAAGCCAAAAAAGCGGAGATAAACCCCCTTGCTAATATGCCCCACGATTCCTTGGGGGTTTCAGCTGATAGGGCTTGGTATTGTGTTACATGGTAATTTTTCCATGAAACGTCAGAGGGTCGATGTAGGGGTTCTAGAAGAGGTGATAAACCATTTAAGCCTCATGAACAAGCGCATGGTCTTTTAAAGATTTCTGAAGTACTCGGGGCGGCGGTGTGTGTGTGCCCTCTTTCAGGAGCGGGCGGGGGGGCACTGCCAGCAACTTGCCAGGTCAGGTAGTGTTCAACACGTGCATCACCCTTTCTCTGCTTGCTATTGCGCTCCATGCTTCGGAAAGGTAAGAAAAAGAACGTGCATTTGAGTTTGAAATGTCCGATCCTGCAGCAGCACACTTCCAAAGCCCACACATGACAATAACCCGATTCAAGGCCCCATTCACCCGTTTTTCAAAAAATAGATAACACTCCAACAAAGTAAGGTTATAAAACTTTATTAACTTTTAACGATAATGAACAGAACAAAAACTAAAAACATTTAAACATTTATTAACACAAAAAGCAACAATGGTTAGAAGCTGTCTTTTGTGCGAATAGTCCCAAGGCAGCACAACGTGCAGAGTTCTGGACGGCACCCAGGTGATGTCGCCTGGGTGCCGCACTGGTTTAGGGATCCTACAATGCTGCTCCGAAAATTGGCGTGGGGTGTCCCGGGTGGGGCGGGGGGAGGCCTCGTCAGTAGCGGTCTGTTGTGCGAATAGTCCCAAGGCAGCACAACGTGCAGAGTTCTGGACGGCACCCAGGTGATGTCGCCTGGGTGCCGCACTGGTTTAGGGATCCTACAATGCAGCACAGAAAAACAGCGTGGGGCGTCCCGGGTGGTGCGGGGGGAGGCCTCGTCAGTAGCGGTCTGTGTCCAGTGTCACATGGCTGACACAACATGTACGACAGGCACCCAGGTGATGTCCAGTAAACTGCCGCACTGGTTTTGGTATCCTACAATGCTGCTCCGAAAATTGGCGTGCGGCGGCCCGGGGGGGGGGGGGGAGGCGGCGTGAACGGGCCTCCCCAGGTGGCGGCCATCTAGCTGAGTTGCGCTCGCTCTTGCGGCCACAGCGTCTCGCTCACCATGTTGTGGAGTTGCTCCCACTCTTGCAGTGCAGCGATAGGCGGCTGCCACATGGCTGTCAAAATGGCGGACGGCTCTTCGGTTTTGGGCCTGGTCCACTGAAATGGCCCTGGGACACCTTGGAAGTCGGACGCTTGCCTGCTAGGGCTTGGGCTCCATTCTCGAAAAGCGTCCCCTCAGCCGTGAAGATTGTATAAAAGTCTTGGGGGCCCCCGACTCCCGCAGGCTTCCGGTGGGGAGCGGCTGCCATGATTGCTCGCGGAATGACCACGACGGAGCCACGAGATGGTGGTGCTCTCATGCTGACGCCAGCTTCAGTCTGAATGATCCAGAAACAAGGTGGGGCTTTCATCGTTTGGGAAAAAAAATGTTCTAAACCAATGAAAAGTGTTATTTTTAGGTCATATGACCAAGCCTTCCATCTTTAGGAAACCAAAAGTAAAATGAACCAATGAAAAGTTTTATAAACAAGTCACATGACCTGTTCTGCGGCATAGGGCTACAAAAAGCGTAGAAAATCCGTTGGCACGTGAGGCGGCGTCAGTAGCGGACCGATGTGCGAATAGGCCGAAGGCAGCACAACGCGTCGAGATCCGGATGGCACCGAGGTGGTGTCCAGCAAATTGCCGCACTGGTGTGGCCATCCTACAATGCTGCGCCGAAAGACGGCGTGTCCAGCTGAGTTGCGGTCACTGTCAGTAGCGGACCGATGTGCGAATAGGCCGAAGGCAGCACAACGCGTCGAGATGCGGATGGCACCGATGTGGTGTCCAGCAAATTGCCGCACTGGTGTGGCCATCCTACAATGCTGCGCCAAAAGACGGCGTGTCCAGCTGAGTTGCGGTCACTGTCAGTAGCGGACCGATGTGCGAATAGGCCGAAGGCAGCACAACGCGTCGAGATCCGGATGGCACCGAGGTGGTGTCCAGCAAATTGCCACACTGGTGTGGCCATCCTACAATGCTGCGCCGAAAGACGGCGTGTCCAGCTGAGTTGCGGTCACTGTTGCGGTACAGTGACTCGAACGCACCGAGATCCGGATGGCACCGAGGTGGTGTCCAGCAAATTGCCGCACTGGTGTGGCCATCCTACAATGCTGCGCCGAAAGACGGCGTGTCCAGCTGAATTGCGGTCACTGTTGCGGTACAGTGACTCGAACGCGCCGAGATCCGGATGGCACCGAGGTGGTGTCTAGCAAATTGCCGCACTGGTGTGGCCATCCTACAATGCTGCGCCGAAAGACGGCGTGTCCAGCTGAGTTGCGGTCACTGTTGCGGTACAGTGAGTCGAACGCGCCGAGATCTGGATGGCCAAGTTTCAAGTTTCATCTGGCAGTTTTTCTCCATCCCTCCTGGATCAAAGAAGGTGAATGCTAAATATGCCACCTGCCTCATCTGAACATATGAAGTTAACTTGTATACACTGTGGTGCTATGCTGTCCTATGGCAACATGAGCATCAACATGATGAATACGGCATTCGAAAATCATAAATGCCCTAATGCACCCAAGAAGTAATTTTTTTTTTGCTCCAGTTGAGCCGTTTTCAATGCCTGTTTTTTGTTGTTTCCCCTCCATCAAGAACAAAACAAAAATACAAGGCGCTAAGATCCGAATGGCAAGTCCTGGATGTTGAGTGCCTCAGTTGAGAGTTCTGAGCAGTGCTTGTAAGACTGTCTGAAGCTTATTTGCACCTGCTGCAGCTTCACTAGGTCCGGCGGAACTTTTTTCCTTTTCCTTTCTGCTTCTTTTCCTACAATGCGTTTCATCTAAAGACACGACCAGGTCCCTGAATGTGTGCAGGGGGACGCTATTGATTGAATGAAAATGGCGGCTTGACACAAAGCTGACTCAAGCGTTACTGTTGGTGCTATACAGACAAAAATTGGTTTTCAGTTTGTACATTCTTCAGGTTTTTTTTTCCATCCAAGTCTGATTGAGAGTTTGTAGAAAAATGGCTTCAGATTTTCCACATACTACTCTTCAACATTCTTCCTAAATGTAACAATGTGAAACTCACTAGGAGAACGGCTGTTTCTGTTTCCTTTCAAAATGCTGCCACCAATATTTTCTGAATGGAAGACACCATCTTGTAGCATAAAGGGCCGAAAGGGGTTCTGGTCTGGCCGATGGTTGGTGGAGACATTTTGACTATATCTTGGACCTGCCCGGCCTCGCCCAAAATGGCGCCGGTATAAATGGGACTCGTAACTCTTTGCCCGCAAATGTATATCTAGAAAATGTTATTGTAAGTGGCCCTGTCGTATTTTAATTACAAAATGTACGTCCACCGATTCCGCAACTGTTAGACACCTTTGTTCTTGTCACCTAATGGCCCGCTCGTTACGTTCTTCTACAGTGTAAATGTCTCCTCATCATATACGATTTGAGTTTGCTCCGTGGCCGGCCCACGTGGTTATAGGCCCGTATTTGTATACTGACATTTTCACAATAAAGGTTTTTAAAACAAAACACGGTAGTAGTATTTTCATTTGTAAAGTTTTTACTTTTAGTGACTGTTTTCGAATCAGTAAAAGGCAAGTGAAATAAAGCAGTCCAATTACATGACGGATAAAAGGTATAATATGTAGGAACGCAGTAAAGATAAATGGTCAAGGGCAGTTGTGTTTTTCATGTCTGCAACATAAAGTGATCGATAAGAATCTGATAATCAGGCGCATCGGCGACTAAGACAGCAGGCCGAATCTCTTTTACTCAACGGCTCCGTCATGGAAGGAAGAAACGCCCTTTTTCTCGAAAAAGGAATATATTTTACTTGCCAGACAGTTGTAAATTTTCCGGGAAAGTACATTAGCCTGGAATATTATAACATATGTTTGAAAAAAAAATATTGTTCGAAAATAATAAAAAGCGTAATTTTTAGGTCATATGACCAAGCTTTTCATCATTAAATTAACAAAAGTAAAATGAACCAATGAAAAGTTTTATTAACAAGTCACATGACCTGTTATGCTTACGTTACGCGCTGCGCGCCGCGCCTCGGATCACTTCCGGGTGCTCTAACGCGGCGTGTCATAAAACGCATTACGCGACAACGTAGGTCAAGAATATAGTCTAAATGTCTCCACCAACCAGCGTTCAGAACACAACCCCTTTCAGTAGTCCAAAAAGTTCTGTTAAATGACAACAGAGGGGACAGGCAACAAGAACCATCAGTCAAAGAGGGGAGGGCAAGTTCTTCTCTTCCGGGTCATGTTGGGGCGCTACCGGAACTGATCGAATTGGTAGTCTACAGTGTTTCTGGATGTTTCAGACTAAAGCTGGCGTCAGCATGAGACCACTACCATCTCGTAGCTCCGTCGTGGCCATTCCACGAGCAATCATGGCAGCCGCTCCCCACCAGAAGCCTGCGGGAGTCGGAGGCCCCCATGACTTTTGTAGAATCTTCACGGCTGAGGGGACGCTTTTCGAGAATGGGATCCAAGCCCTAGCAGACAAGCGTCCGAGTTCCAAGGTGTCCCAGGGCCATTTTAGTGGACCAGGCCCAAAACCGAAGAGCCGGCCGCCATTTTGAGAGTCCTGTGGCAGCCGCCTATCGCTGCACCGCTAGAGCGGGCGCATCTCAACTACATGGTGAGCGAGACGCTGTAGTCGCAAGAGCGGGCGGAAAACAGCTGAATGGCGGAAGAGGCACAGTGTAGCAAAAGCGGGCGGAATGGCAACTAAAACGATAAAGGGGCGCCTCACTACAGCTTGTCTTCAGGTCAAACGGATTGTGGGACAAGGTCCAGAATTGAAGAGTCATCAAAAGGCAAAAAGTACCGCCGGACCCCGGGAGCCGGCCGCCTATGTCGGGGGCGATCTCAGGCTACACCAGTGCTATAAGACTTGGGGAGGGTGTCGGAGCCAAGCGTCTTCTCCGAGTCCATGGCCATCACAGCGCCCCTCAGGGGCCTCCGTCAAGCTGTTTAGGAAGGTAACATATCATATTGTTTTCTAATGCAGTCAGGTCCACAAACGACACTCACTTACTTTGAGAATAGTGAAGCTGCAGTAGGAGGAAATAAGCTTCAGACAGTGTTACAAGCGCTGCTCAGAACTCTTAACTATGGCACCCAACATCCAGAACTTATGCTATTTGAGAATGGTAGTGACATCGAAGCATCTCGGGGACCAAAACCATTAACGTACTTTCACGTATGAAAATCTTACTTGGGGAGGGGGCAGGAGCGAAGCGCCCCCTCCCAGTCAGCGCCACCACACCGTATGTTGAAAATCTGAAGCCATCGTTCTACAAAGTCAACCAAACTTGGATTGAAAAATCTAGAAAAATGTACAAACTGAAAACCAGTTTTGGTCTGCATAGCATCAGTAACAACGCTTGAGTCAGCTTTGTGTCAAACCGCCATTTTGATTCAACAAAGCACAGGCATTGAAAAAGGCTGAAATTCAGAACTCTAAACTATGGCACCCAACATCCAGGAGCTTGCTATCCGGATCTTGGAGCCTTGTGCTGTTTTCGATCTATTCACACATCGGTCCACTACTGACATCATCTTATAAACCAACGTTATGTAAATAGTTTTTTAATAAAATGTTTTACCCTATTTCTTTGCTGGTGTGTTGTCTATATTTTTAATATTTGCATAGGGTTTGTCATTATTTTGTGCGGGATGGGTGATGGAGCCGAGCTGTCTTGCAGCCCTCATGGTGTGGAGCTCAGTTCATCTCACTATTTTCGTATTTCTCAAGAAGGGTTGTTCCTAATATTTCTATTTTAGCGAGGTCAAAAAGAGATCCAATTAGTGGCCTACTGATTTTGCTCGATTACTTTTATTTTTTTACACGATTTTTCACTATCTGCAAAGACTAAACAGAGTATTGCGACTTTGTGCTTGTTTGTAAATAGAGAATGATCCAAAGAGAACCAATTCTAAAACAGTAAATGCTTGGACAACAATCAATCAAATGGAGAGACAAGGAGGTACGACGGATTACAACGGGGGTAAAGGCCTGCGTTAACTGCCCTTCTGTATCTGCAAAGAGAGAGTACTAACAAAGGCAAAAGAGGGGAGGGGGGGGGGGCAGCGTTCAAAGCACATCAGCGTGCATAAATACGAAAATGTTTTTATCTATCACGTACTTGACATTTTAAAGCTTTTCATATTTGCTATTAAAAAACCAATGAAATTCACAGAAAAAACCATAGGTTATAGTGGATATATAGTTAGGAATTTGCATTTACAAAACCTTGAAAATTCAATGAAAAAACCATAGGTTATAGGCCATATATAGTTAGGAATTAGCATTTACAAAACCTTATTTTACTCGCATAAAACCATTGAAATTCCATATATAGTTAGCTAACTATAAGCGCTAACTATATATCGCGCACCCGCAATCCACTGCTGATGATGTCACATATTACATCATTCATGACATGGTCAGTGACATCACTGATGACATCACTGATGACATCTCAAATGACATCACTGATGACAACTCAAATGATATCAATGATGACATCTCAAATGACATCACTGATGACAACTCAAATGACATCACTGATGACATCTCATTTGTCATCACTGATCACATCACTCATGTGATAATACAATGAACCTCTTCAGACTCTAATATAACCTTACATACACTCAGTATAAACAGACACTCACAGACTGTCACTCATCCATGGACTTACTCACACACCTAGTCAGTCATGCAAAGAATCAATCACACCTCCATTTCCTCAACTATACAGTTATACACATCTTACTTATTCAAACATATAATAACACATATTTACTCTCTTATATAATCCCTGATACAAGCTCACAGTGATCGATACAGCCACTCACACATTCACTGGCTCTTATGTTCAGTTATTTATATATCTCAACTCTCACATGTATTGTGTTTTACATACGTACTTACTTGCACATGTAGCAATGAGAAATCCATTCACTCACCAACACACCCATGCACAGTCAACCGCTCATATAGCTGTTTCCACATGCACTCTTGAACTCATACTCCTAGTGAATCAACTGCTTACACATCTATGCACAGAGTCACGCACCTCCCAGCCACCCACACACACACTCAGCCTCCCATTCAAATATTTGGGCAACCAATCAATAACCCATATGGCTACTCTTATAGCTACTGATCAACACAAGCAGCAGTTTACACAACAACAAACATACTGATGCACGAATTAAGACAGTTTAGTCACTAACCCATGCACTCAGTGAGACACATTTAATCACTCACTCATACAGTCAGTCATGCACCTACTAAATTCTTCATCCAGACACTTATACATCCACTCATTCTTCAATATGTGAAACATATTTTAACTTTACAGAAACATACAGTCACTGGATGTTGTAATCAGTGATGTCATCAGTGATGTCACTGACCATGTCATGAATGATGTAATATGTGACATCATCAGCAGTGGATTGCGGGTGCGCGATATATAGTTAGCGCTTATAGTTAGCTAACTATATATGGAATTTCAATGGTTTTATGCGAGTAAAATAAGGTTTTGTAAATGCTAATTCCTAACTATATATGGCCTATAACCTATGGTTTTTTCATTGAATTTTCAAGGTTTTGTAAATGCAAATTCCTAACTATATATCCACTATAACCTATGGTTTTTTCTGTGAATATATATATATATATATATATATATATATATATTCACTGAAAAAACCATAGGTTATAGACCATATATAGTTAGGAATTAGCATTTACAAAACCATATTTTACTGACACAAAACCATTGAAATTTCATATATAGTTAGATGCACTAACTATATATCGCGCACCCGCAATCTACTGCTGATCATGTCACATATTACATCATTCATAACATGGTCAGTGACATCACTGATGACATCACTGATGACATCACTGATGACATCTCAAATGACATCACTGATGACATCATTCATGTGATAATAGAGTGAACCTCTTCAGACTCTAATATAACCTTAGATACACTCAGAGTAAATAGACGCTCACAGACTGTCACTCATCCATGCAGTTACTCACACACCTAGTCAGTCATGCAAAGAATCAATCACACCTCCATTTTCTCAACTATACAGTTATACACACCTTACTTAATCAAACATATATTAACACATATTTACTTATACAATCCCTGATACAAATTCTCAATGATCCATACAGCCACTCATACATTCACTGGCTCTTATGCACAGTTATTTATATATGTCAACTCTCACATGTACTGTGTTTTACATATGTACTTACTTGGACATGTAGCACTGAGATATCCATTCACTCACCAATACACTCATGCACACAGTCAACTGCCTATATAGATGTTTCCACATGCACTTTGGAACCCATACATCTAGTGAATCAACTGCTCACATATCTATACACAGAGTCACACACCTCACAGACACTCACACACATACTCACTCTCTCAAACAAATACTTGGGCAACCTATCATTAACCAATATACTTAATCATAAACCAAATGATCAACATAAGCAGCAGTTTACAAAACAATAGACATAATGATGCACAAATTAAGACACTTTAGTCACTAACCCATGCACTCAGTGAGATACATGTAATCACTCTCTCATACAGTCAGCCATGCACCTACTAAATCCTTCATCCAAAGACTTATACATCCATTCATTCTTCAATATGTAAGACATATTTTGACTTTTCATAAACATACAGTCACTGGATGTTGTCATCAGTGATGTCATCAGTGATGTCATTTGAGATGTCATCAGTGATGTCATCAGTGATGTCATCAGTGATGTCACTGACCGTGTCATGAATGATGTAATATGTGACATGATCAGCAGTAGATTGCGGGTGCGCGATATATAGTTAGTGCATCTAACTATATATGACATTTCAATGGTTTTGTGTCAGTAAAATATGGTTTCATAAATGCTAATTCCTAACTATATATGGTCTATAACCTATGGTTTTTTCAGTGAATTTCATTGTTTTTTTAAGAGCTAATATCTGTAGCTGTAAAATGTATTTTTCTTTAAATCCAAAAATATATATGATATGTTTATGATAAAAAAAATTTTAATATTTTTATTTTTTCGCTCCCGGTTCGCGAACCGGGAAGCTTTCCGTTAGCTCAATTTAATGCTGCGACCCGGTCCGCTAACCGGTAAACGTTCCGTTTGCGTAACTGCCGCGTTAGAAATCAACATCGTGACGCGTCGCGAAAGCGCGACATATCACGTTGCCGCATAATGCGTCTTATGACGCGCTGCGTTAGCGCACCAGGAAGTGCTCCGGACCGCGAACTGAGGCGCGAAACGCAGCTTACCGGAAGCGATCCGGAACGCGGCACGCAGCGCGTAACGTAAGCGGAACAGGTCATGTGACTTGTTAATAAAACTTTTCATTGGTTCATTTCACTTTTGGTTTCCTAATGATGTAAGACTAGGTCATGTGACCTAAAAATAACACTTTTGATTGGATTAGAACTATTTTTTTTTCCAAATGATGAAAGCCCCCACCTTTTTTCTCACTCTGACTTTCAACTTTGAGAAAGGAAGACCTATTTTGTACAGTGAGAAATGGCTTCAGTTGTAGCTTCAGCTGGTGGACCCCCCCCACCACCACCACCATCTCCTCATAGGAAGAGAGGACCACCTCCACAGTTCCTTGGAAACCCAGAGGAGGAAGAGGATCAAGAAGAGGAATGGGAAGAACAGGCACCACAATTTTTAAAAGAGTTGCCCCGGGTATCTCATTATAAAAATAGTTTTATTTGGCAGTTTTTTTCAATTCCAGCAGGAAAGGAAAAAGTTAATGCACGCTATGTGACGTGCCTTATATGCAAGGATGAGTTATCTATAGGCACTGAAAAGAAGTATAGTTATGGGAACTATACAATGCACCGTCATATGCAGAGGTGGCATCCTCTGAATTATAGCCGGGCAGAGATGCGTGACCTGCAAGACAATCCTCCAACTTCTGTGGCCAGGACATCATCTTTGTCGGCTCCAGAGGCACGAGAAACAGTGCCAAACATCCAGAAAAATTTTGTGCATATGAAGATGTTTGTTTATATTGTGGCGCCTTATTTTCATGTGCGAATATGAGTGTTAAGTTAGTTAATTTAGCATTTGAAAAACACTAATGCCCTAAACGCCACAAGAAATATATTTTTTTTTTGCTCTTGTTGAGACCTTTTCAATGCCTGTTTTTTGTTCTTTCCCTTTCAAAAAAAACAAAAAAATAAAATTGTTCAAAAAATACAAAAAAAACAAATAATGTTCAAAAAAGAAAAAAAATATAAAACAACAAAAACATAATAAAAAAAAGTTCTTTTCAGAACTACCTCCCCTTTATACAAAAATTGCTAGAAAGTGTAACACTCTGGCAAGCTGTTTTTTTTTTAGTTCGCTTTCCGGTTCGCTCGCCGGTACGCGAACCGGGAGCTAACCCCAAATTTAAAAAAAAAAAAATAAAGGAGTAAGTACAAGGGAAGTAAACAGAGAGTAATGTTAAAAGAAAGACAGCTATAGGGACTAAACCAGAGATGCTGTTTAATAGATTTATTTATCGAAGAAAAGATGGAAGAGGATATAATTGTGGAAAACAAAATAGATAAGGAAGTGAAAGAATCAAGCATTGAAAATGCAATAGGTCACACAATAGAAGAGTTTGTCCTTTTGGTTTTGCAAATGGATGAGTGGCGTTGCGTGGATGAGTGGCATTGCGTGGATGATTGGCATTGCGTGGATGATTGGCGTTGCGTGTATGAGTGGCGTTGCGTGGATTAGTGGCGTTGCGTGGATGAGTTGCGTGTGTGAGTGGCGTTGTGTGTGTGAGCGGCGTTGCGTGTGTGAGTGGCGTTGCGTGTGTGAGTGGCGTTGCGTGTGTGAGTGGTGTTGCGTGTGTGAGTGGCGTTGCGTGTGTGAGTGGTGTTACAGTGGGGAGGGGGGGGGCGAGAAATGCACACGGCGGACAGGGGAGGGGACGGAGCGGGGAGAGCAGAATGAGGGTGTAAAGCAGCCGGGGCCTTTGAAGTGAAGCTAATCTTCACTTCAAAGGTGTGGGAGGAGTGCGGCTGAGGGAACAGATGGCGATTTGGTAATGTGCACACGCATTTTAGGTCAATGCATTTGCGCATTGACCTAAAAGCCACGGGCACAGCTCCAAATTTCCACATTTAGTTAAACTTTGTTTAAAGCTCTATAGTCTGAAGCCCTATAGTAGGTGAATGCGATAGAAATGTAACGAAAAGAGTAGAAAACATTTACCTTATAATAGTTGTTAACTTATTCACTTTTTTTTTCATACTTTCAATCTGTGAAAGAGAGAACAAACATTTGAAAAATATTAAAACATGAATTTAAAAATTAGAAAAGACAAGGGAAAAGGTTGAAGGACAAACAGTTTTGCAACAACTTTGACATTTACAGAAGCCTCTGCTTCTCTAGGCCCCCTACACAGTCCTAAAGATATATATTTTAAACTAACAGTATCTTGATGCTGATGAAGTGAGGCCTATTTTAGAACATGGTGCAGCTTTTGCACTGCTGACGTCTCACAACAGTGATGCAATGGCAGCGCAAAAGAGATGTAAAGCCATCATAAAATTGTCCCTAACATTTTAAATGATTGTTTCAGGATTCAAATAAGATGTGTCCTTTCCAGAGGTTTGTTTGAGGTGAGGCCTACTCAGGTTTCAAACTAAAACAGTACCCAGAAGTGCAGCACTGTATACATTAACTTTGACACTTACAGAAGCCTCAGTTTCTCCATGTCTAACTCACATTTCTAAATGTATATCATAAGTACAAAAAGTAGAGAATTAATTATACATGTTAAATGGTTTATTTTTGCAGTTCTCAGAATGTATCAAATGCCACTAAAATCAGTGATTTGAAGGTATTCATCACGTAACAGCGGGGAAAAAAACACAATCAAAATGATTGTGTTTAAAAAACCCATACAACATAAGAAATCAGAATTCAAAACTCCTTAAAATTAACTTACTTTCCATGACGTCGAAGGATGTCCTATGAACAGTTCACACTCTGATGTGCTGTTAATATTTTCAGCCCGCCACTTTCTGAAAGAAAACCTCTATCGTTTTGAAAAATATGTTACATACGATAAAAGACTTCTCACATTCTACCACATGTTTCCATAAGGCCAAATCATGTTAGAGCCATTTACAACTCTTGGAATTCCGTCATTTTCTATTTTCGCAACTTTCAGAAAGAAAACGTTGACGATTACTTTCACAAACCTGGACTACTAATATCTTACCCTTGTTGCTCACTCATATTCTACATTTCCAATGACACTGATACTGCTTACTATGAAGCAGAGTTACTAGCATCAGGTTTATATTTTTGAATTTTTAAAATGACATTATGATGAAAAGTTTGGATAAATAATCTAGACAGCATTGCAGACTTACATTTCCTCTACTCCATGAATCTCTTGAAATTCCTTAGAACAAATCACGAGATTCTGTCCCTAAAACTTTGGTTTTAAAAACACCAGGTAAGAATTTTTAAGGTCAAAAGGCAATATGGCCGCGATACCCGCCACCCCCTCTCAACACACTCCCCAAGGATGGGAAACCGGAAACAGTTCTTGAACTTTTGGAAGGCGGGAAGGGAGTTACCCTTCCCGGCCGTATTTATTAAAATATGAAACAAAATTAAAACATTAAAATAACAGTTTCATATTATGTACAATTTCATTACCACATTGCGATGTTTGGCTAACCTTAACATATTCTCTAATACAAAGGTTCTCCTAGCCGAACTAACATCCTACAAAACATTAACTTGAAATTTTGAAATTGTACATCCTAACGTTTAAGGGCCAACGGCAAGGTCGTAACCGGTGTCAAGATCCCTAAACCCGAAAATCCCCCTCACTTGTGAGGGGCGACCGCACAGAGGTGTACCTCAAGTGCAACTACCAATTTCCCTTGACTTGACGGGGGCCCCAATAAACTCGACGCCACTTAAAGGTCGTTCGAGGACTCGTGTGAGGTATCTAGAAGGTAGCGTAGACCCCCTCCCAAACCCCACACAACTTACCACATCTGCCGTCGCAGATATCCTGGCCCCGGGAAATTCCCCAGGAGGGGGCTGTAGCCCCTCCTACCCAGGAAGGGGCCTTGACCGCCTTTCCTTTCCTTTCGGCGTCCCATCCTTAGAAGGGACCGCCTACCCGTTGAGGGGCCAATGGCCACCTCCCTCGAGCGCTCCCATCCGTAATGGGTGACGCCCACTCATAGGGATCTACTAATTAGTGCTCACCGATCATGACCTTACCGCCACAGGCCGGATAGTTGACCGGCTATCCGGACCCCCCACACACTCCTACCTAAAGGTCATGTCTTAAAGTCCCCAGCCAAGCTATCAGGTCTCCTATGAGTAACTCGTTCCCCACCCGGGACAAATGAATACCATCACCCAAATACATACTGTCCCCTTTAATACAACCATGCGAAATAGAATGCAGTGTACTTGAACGGAACAATCGACTCACTTTATTATTAATCTTCCTTACTGAATGATTCAGAGCAGAAACTGAAAGAGCCCCCCGCCACACTTGTCGCGGTATCATATGGGACCATGCGATTGTGCACCCTGGAACTCTTCTCGCTAACCAACTTACAGTGGAAAGCATTGCCTCAAGAAGTAGTCGTCTACCAGTGGACACCAAATCGTTGCCCCCAAGATGTACTATGACTACAGACGGCGGTGACCTCGTCCGCCCTAACAAACCCTCAAAAAATGATTGAAACTGGTCAATACAGAGCCCGCCCTTTCCGTAGGAGGACACACTGTACCCGTATTCCCCAGCCACGTGAATCATGTCACCTGCTTTGAATACGTCCGCGGCCCGCCTCACGTATGAGTGGCCCACGACCCACACCTCCTTTTTCACAGCCGGTGATGTCTGACCGCTGACCCGGTGTTGGGTCGACTGCCCAGTCCGCCCCGCCTCGTAGGCTTGCGCAACTGAAAACCAAAGAAAAACAAGAAGCGTGAGTACATCATTACAGCTTCACAACATGTGCAACCGCACATACCTTTTATAACAGTTCGAGGACCAACGCCCCACACGTTTAACTTGTTCGACATTCAGACCCCTGGCTGTAGCCTCTGTAGCAGCCCCTATCCGAAAGGAATGGGTCCCAAACTCGCCGGGGTTCAAGCCCGCAGCGGAGATTGACATCGCAAGCACCCGCTGAAACTGAAACCTCGTCAGTGGGGTGGTGTCAGCGTGTCGCAACAATGTCCCCCCCCATGATGCCACCCTTTGCGCTAAATATTCTTCTACGCAACTTACCGGGCACATGGAGGACCCGGGAATCCTTTGTATGATTATGCAGTCCCCCATCGCACCCTGGTCGGTCTTGGACCTGACAAACGAGATGGACATTGTCTCCCCTCTGACCTGAACGGGCTCTTGGCACAGTCCCCCGGTCACATCCCGCTTGTTCCTCGCCACTAGTTCGCTTACCCGCATAGCCCCATGGAATGCCAGCGCAAAAGCGGCTCGGAATAACACTGTTTCATACTGGGATGAACACGTTGAAGGGAGTACAGATAATAACAGGGCCAGCCTATCCAGACCTATCGGGCGCCTTTCATCTACTCTGCGACCCTCAAGGCGTTGCCACCCACGTAGCGCTTTTTGTACAACGAAAGACGCTGTCGGGTCCTGGATCCCATAAGCCCTTGCCACAAAGGAAATGGCTGCCCGATGCCTCTGGGCAGTAGCCACAGATTTGCCTGCCTGATGTAAAGACAGCAGGAAATTTACTACCCCCTCCTCCTGGCCCCAAAGCTCCCCTCCAGCAGTCCCCAAAAAGGCCAAATAGGAACGGAACGCCCCTTCATATGCCTTCCTTGTCCTGGGTGCTAAACTCTCTCCCACGAGGTTTCGTAATTCAGGGCACCGAGAGACCAGAGAGCTTCGGGGAAGGGTGCCGCCACCGGGTCCGCTGTGGGCAGAAAACCCCAGAAGGCCTGCATACGGAAACGAGAAAGCGCATCAGCCGCTTGGTTCATCACCCCCGGCACATGTCTTGCCTTAAATAGGACATTCAATTGCATACACAACAAGACAATTTCTTTCAGCAGCCTCAGGATCCATTTGCATCGTGCCGCCTGGCTATTGAGACACTCAACCACGGTCATGTTATCAGACCAGAATACCACAGAGTGATCTCTAAACCCCTCAGGCCAAGTTTTCAGGGCCACCAGAATGGGGAACAGTTCAAGAAAAGCAATGTTACGTGTCAACCCATCCTCATGCCACCATGACGGCCATTTTTGAGCCGACCATTGTGTGCCAAAGATGGCACCAAAACCAATGCTCCCTGCCGAATCTGTCCACAGCCCCAGCTCCTCGGAGGATACCGCCGGTTTGTTCCAGACAACTCGACCATTGAAATCCGCCAGAAATGCCAACCAAATGCGCATGTCCTGGCGAACCTCGGCCGAGAGCCTCGTGCGGTGGTGACCCTCCTTCAGGCCGACCATGGCCTGAGCGATCGAGCGGGAAAAGGGGCGGGCCATCGGTATTACTCTCAGGGCAAAATTCAGCTGTCCCACCAATTGTTGTAATTGCTGCAACTTAACCTTAGACTGACTAATACACGTCTCCAGGGATGCCCTGAACCTAAGCACTTTTTCTCTTGGTAAACGAAAACAACCCTCCTCCGAGTCGAGCTCGATCCCCAGAAACTCGAGGCAAGTCGAAGGACCCACCGTCTTACCGGGTGCCAGTGGCACACCAAAATGGTTCATTAAGACACAAAATTCATTCAAAGCCTGACCACATTCCGGATCCCCGGCTGCCCCTAGAAACAAAAAGTCATCGAGATAATGCATAACCTGATGAAACCCCGTCTTCCTTGTGAAGACCCATTGCAGAAAACAACTGAACTGCTCGAAATAGGAACAAGATATAGAGCACCCCATTGGCATACATCTGTCCATGTAATAGTGTCCCTGAAACGTGAAACCAAGAAGACGCTGATCGTCTGGATGTACCGGGAGCAACCGGAACGCTGACTTGATATCAGATTTCGCCATTAGCGCACCGGGCCCTAGGCGATTCAAAATGGCTACGGCCTCATCGAAAGATGCATACCGTACTGAACAAACTGCCGGGTCTATCGCATCGTTTACGGAAAGACCACGTGGGGCTGATAAATTATGTATCAGCCGAAACTCACCCGGGTCCTTCTTGGGGACCACCCCTAAGGGGGAACAAACAAAGTTAGCAACCGGTGGCACATTAAACGGACCGGCGACTCGACCTCGAGCCACCTCTTTCCCAATCTTCTCCTGTACCACGGTCGTGTGCTGCAAGACTGATATTTGGTTTTTACATTTCGCTAAACCCTGAAACTCCCCCACTGGGATGCGGAAACCATATGAAAAACCCGTTCCGCAACACCCCAGCGGAAGCGTGGTCCGGGTATTCGCTGAGCCAAGGAATCATTGCCATGGTATCAATCGGAGTAGGTAATGGCGCCCCTCGGACTATTTCAGACCTGTTTGGCGCCTCCTCTACCCCTATTATCACCCGTTTTGGCTCTGCACATGGACTCAGGATGGGACGCTTGCCCACACCCGCTACATTCGTGCCTAAATTTGCATGACCCCTGGGGCCTCGTACATTTACCCCTGTTAAAGTTCCAACAACTCCCCTTTTTTCCTGTGGTGCCGTTCGGCCTGGACTGGTATTCGTTACTCGCGCCTGATCGAAAGGAGGTCCCAGAATATTGGCGGGAGGACTCCCCCACACTACTCCCTACTAATGGCAAATTCAACATACCAGTATCCGCCATTTTTGACCATGACACAGAATCGTAACAATCCCAAGTTAAGTTTTTATCATGTTCTTTCGCTTTTCTGAAAATATTATCGTAACAGAACCATTGATTGCCCCCATGTGACACGGAATACCCCATGATCCGTGACTGATAAATCGGCAATTCAGACAGTAATTCGGGCCTACGTTCGCCCAGGATGGATGTAAAAATCCCCCACGCCTTGCCCCAATTGCCAATGTTCTCATTTACCTTGAAGGCGGCCATCTTTGCGCGCCAAACACTCGGATGCATGAGCTCCTTTTGGCTCTTAACATATTCCATCTCATAATGATCGGTAAGTAACGAGAAGATGTTTACATACTCATCTGCCCATATCTTCTCCTTAATAGCTAGAGGGACATGTTGACCCAACTTTTCCCTTCTTGACGGGGCAGACTCATCCCTCGCAATCGGCAATGGCCGCTTACCTGAACCGGAAGCTGTATCTGCGGCTGAGCCTATCCCAGGTGGCTTTCCTCCTGCCTCGGCCGGCGTGATGACTGGCGATGCTGCCTTAGCCGCCTCCCTTGTTTCGCGCAGTTGCCTCATCAAAACCCGTGCGTCGTCAGCCGTGGCGCCCTCGTTATTTTTACCCAACCACGCTGCTAATTGTGCTGCCAGCTCGGGCGGCATATCCTCCCCGGACACGGGGGTGACCACCACGGGAATCGGATTCCCCTCCGCCGGCACCGGAGTTGGCTCTTCGAGTGGGGCACAGGGAACCGGGATGTCCCCTCCAGCTGCTCCCCTTCTGGGCCTCTTGCCTTTTCCTCCCGGAGCTGCTCCAGCCAACGGACGTTTCGGTCCCTCTTCCCCATCTTTCTCCGCCATTCTCTTCTTTAGGTCGGTCACCTCTTTCATAAGAACACGCAGCATCTGGTCGGTAGTCATTCGCTTTCCAACTTTCTTAGGCATTCTCCAACAGAATATCTGTAAAACAAACAAGAAAGATTAAAACGTTCAAAATTGGCTCTTCGTTCTGACTCGAGCTCACGTGCAGCGAGGGGGTGCAGCTTCAGAGCACAGGAACAAGAGGATGCGTTCTTGGCTTGTTGCTCCTTTTATCCGTCTTCAGGGCGGGCGTAAACCCGCCCCTGCCTGCCCTTAGGGCATGGCCAGCCGCGTCAGTGTCTAGGCCAGCCCACTCGAGGGCAGGAAACAGCGCGCCCCGGCTACGCCGCTTCGGGCATACCAGCCGAGGCTCGCCTCCCGCCCAAAAATGGCTTCCCGGGGGGCTCGTGGTACTCGGCCATACGTTCGGGGGGACCGAATGGTCGCCCCTTTCCATTTCTTTTTGAAAGTTAAAACAGAATCGTTGCAGAATGACCAGCCGTTTCTGGACTTTAAATAAGCTGTGTAATGTCCTGATTTTGTTGTAGGACCATTATGATATATAATTGCTGCAGTTCCAAAGTCCTTCCTGATATTGACAACTGCGAAGCAACAACATTTTTTATTAAAGTTGTCAATTTCGTTCCATCAGGCCTACATCTTTGGAAAATTAAAATGACATACAGGCCATATCTTCGTAAAAATAATGTTGACATCATTTCAAATTTACATTGGCTACACTCCATGTTGTGATCAGCTGCTTTTACTAGCTTATGAAAGGACACTGATTTACTGTCTGGCAAAGTTAAATATATAAATCTTTCTGAATCTACACTAGTAGTACTTGATACCCTACAATTCTCGCAGTCATGCTGCCATTGATAAGAAAGCCCAAACAGGTGATCTATATCTACACCTTCAGCATGCAATACATCAAGCATATACATTAAAAACTCCTGACAATCTTGCTGAATATTTTCAGAGAATTCTGTTTGACCTGAACATTCATCTAACAGAAAACGAATTTCAGACACACTTTCTACTGTCATTCTATCAGCACTACATTTCTCTAATACAGAATTCAACAAACAGCATAAACTTTGTTCCGAATTGTTCACAATCTGTTCTTTGAAAGTCTCTAGTGAAAAGAGAACATTAACAACTACATTAGCATAGCAGTTGACACCAGAACTATTTTCAAATTTAAAACCAACAACATCTTCAACAGAATCCATTTTCTTTTTGCTTATAATTTCAGGTTCATCGACTTTTCGTCTTTTTGCTATAACCTCCCTACTATTGGTCGCATTTCTTCGTTTCCGGCCTACCACACGTTTCTCAAACAAAGGATATTGAGGCAAATGTGGCGCATACTCTCTTCTTAACCTATTGTATTCCTTAGCACAATCTAGATCCGCACAAATGTTTGTGACATCACAGTCAATCAAGTACAATCCCGATAAAGTTCTAACTCGTGACAATGCCACATATGCCATACCCTCCTTGAACACAGAACTGCCAATATTCACCAAAGCACTATCTACACTTAAACCTTGCGATTTATGAATTGTCACCGCATATGCCAAGCAAACAGGAAACTTCTTACGGCGAACATATAAGTCTTTTACAAGCAAAAATCTAGCAGAAGAACGACCAATTAGCTGTACTTCCTCAATGCCATCAAATTTAATTTTTAAAAATTCAATTCCATCTCTATTTCTGTATTTCTCAAAATCAACAACATTACCCATTGATCCATTTACCAGACCTCTTTCAACATGTAAATTCCTTCTCAAAATGATTCGGCAATTTAAGCACACATTCAAAGTCTTTTCAAAACCCGCAGTTTTAGATATATTCTTCTCTAATGAATCCAATTTAGATTTCAAATTCTCAGACAAAATAATTGTTGCTCCCATATGCTCTATTTTGTCAATAGCTTCAAGTTTCACAATCTCTTGTTTTTCTAAATTCAACATTTTGTTGTTGAAGATGGCACATTCTGCAAGAGTTGGCATCAAACATATTCCAGATTTCTTCTCAGTAATTTTCTTAAAAATATTCTCAGGCACAATGTCTTGTTCTGGATATAAATTGGACAGTAATCGTGCATGTAAAGCTTCTTTCGCATGCTCGGTCACTTTTCCAATTCTAACATCTTGTAAAATATTCTTGTAATCTTCATCCTTCGCCTGACGCATATTTTCATGCAGTTCTGCATAATTGAAGTTTAACCATATATTGACGTTGCCAATGCTGCCTAGGCACTTCCTGGTATCTTCATGCGTGAGTATTTTGAACACAGGTTGTCCTTTCACTGGTGTCAGTTGTAGAAGATCACCGAAAACAATGATGTGTTTGCCACCAAATAACACATCATACTCTGTTTTAAAAACTTCTTGCATTCTCAAATGCACAAAGGCAAGCATGAGATTTGAAACCATGCTTACTTCGTCAATGATAAGAAGTTTCATCTTCCTCAAGACTCTTGAAACTTCACAACAAGCATCTCCAGATAACTTGTGGTATTGTAATTTGTTGTCATGCTCCACTGGCAACATCAGTAGACGATGCAAAGTAATTCCTTTAATGTTATGAGCTGCCAGTCCAGTTGGAGCGGTCACAACACAAGACAGCGATGACTCAGTCCTTTCCTGCAAATAACATGAAATTGCTTTAATGAGGAAACTTTTTCCAGTTCCCGCTTCTCCACTCACGTACAATCAGACAGGCTTCAACGACGTACATGAGCACTCTTTCTTCTCATGATTTAATCCATGCTCAATTTGCTTGGTAACTTCGTCATATATTTTCCTCTGCTCAACGTTGAGTTGTCTTTCCAAGTCTTCTAAGTTAACCGCATCCTCCTGAGCATGTGCCATGGCTCTTTCTACTTCATTCATAACAGTGGCAGCTTCATTTTCGATAACAGGTCCTCCTAGTGGATCCTGACTCAATGAAACAGTACTCTGACTGTCCTGAGAACTGTCTCTAGCAATCTCAGCTGCAATCGTTGCTTCCTGTTCAATTTCCAAAGTCAACATTTCTAGATATTTGGGAAAAGCAGAACATTCTATGGTCTCCTTGGCGGCATTGAAAGAGTCTTCGTAACAAAGAAAATATCCAAGCAGTTCTTCTTCTGCACGCCAAGGCTTGAAAAGTTGCAAGAGTGCTAAATAGAAAAACTCTTTTTTTTCTGGAGATTCGCCACAAATTTTCGATGGTTTACCAAGTGGCATTTTCTTTGCTTGATCAGACATCCCTCACTTCCAATTACAGCATACACTCCTTTCTCAATATCTTCTTTGATGTTCCTCTTGAATATGTAATTTTGTAGAACCTCATATAGACAAACATTCTCGAGGTGACTGCTTCGATTTGGATAATATGTATCCAAGATGTTGGTCTTCAAAATGTCGGTACTGTTTGGCTCCTTTTCCGCCAAATACTCAATTTCCTGGACAGGTTTTAGAACTCGATTTCGCGTTGCAGCAAGACCAAGACTCGCCCAAACGATACTCCTAGATTTGGCATAGAGACTTGCTGAAGACAACCAGTCAGAACATTCGTAAGCTCCAATTTCTCGATGCGACAACATCTTCAAACTGAAACTGTACAACTTCTTGCTGAGGCTCTTTTCATGGGAAATATCCTCCCACATATCCTTCAATTCTGTCTTTTCTTTTTTGGTGATGTAAGATGTCACATACCGAGCCACAGCCATACAGTTGTCAGCCACAAACTGTATATCCATGTTAGCATTCCACATGGACAAAATCATTGGGTTGTAGTCATTGATGTACTTGGACTCTTCGTTTCTTTTCAAATTGTATGTGTTTTTGGGTGATTTCCTCGTCACATTATGTCGCAGCGAAGACATCAAACTGTTTACTCTTCCTTTAGAAATCACCGGTCGTGGAAAGTTGAAACGACATTTGGTGTAGAACTTGTCCTTGTTTCTGAATTTACGACGACAGTACTTTCCACAACGATGGCTTTGGAAACGTAGAACTTGTTCTCTTAGGCTTTTCTTCTCCTTTGCGTTTGGAACAGCACACGTAGAATACTGTTCTATGAAACTCATCACTAAGTCATCTGGATCTGTTCCAAATTTAGGTGCATCCTTGATCCACAACAGCATATGTATATGAGGAGCACCTCTTGCTTGGTACTCCTTTCTCCAGAAGAAATCCAACACCTCTCCCAGAGGTGGATTCTTCTTATTCATGATGAAAGACATCATAGCTTCAAATCTATGATTGAAGTACCTGCATACATTCACTGGATCCAAAGAGCACAGTTCTCCGGGTGTCTTGAATTCAATATTTTCAATGTTACCATTTGCCTCTCGTAGAAATTCAAGTAAGTCTTCCCAGCTATACTCGGCACAGCTGAGAGTGAGGAACCATGTCGGAGTTCCTAAGTTCCTCAGCATACATTTTAAATCACCATGACGACGATACCAGTACTCATTAGTACCACGCTGACACGCCATCAGATTAATCAGGTGAGAATCCAAAATACTGTCTTGGACATTGACTTTATCCATAAAGTCCCTTCCTGAGATGTTTCGCATCTGTATACCACTTTTCAAGATGTGGTTCACTGCATATGACAGTCCTGACAGATCGCTTTCAAACAGGAGATGAAACAAATAGGGAATGCATTGTCGAAATCTAGCATCTTCTGCATACAATCGTAAAGTCCAGTATTCTGAAGCAGGAATTTGAACAGGTCGCTCATCATATCGTTCTCCTCGACCAGTGGGAAATAGCTGTGGGAAACATCGAGCTTCCAAACTTTCCTCCCAAACACTAATGGGACTCCCTTTGGCTTGTTTCATTTGAAACAACTCAATAGCATTCCCCATAACTTCCTTGGAATGCAAAGGATGAACACTATAATGTTCATATATTTCTTCCTTTTTAGAGGCTTCTACTTTTTCAATTTGACCAGGACACAAATCGCTATCCTCTTCCTCACTTACTTCCTCTTCTGCAACATATACATTCTTATATTACTTATTTTTTTTTTTTAAATACAATGTTGCCTTTTTGACTTTCCTAACAATCATCTAAATCTTGCCATATTTTCTTACTCTTTGTTGGAACACCATTAACTATGATAACTAGAGGTTCCTCTTCCACTTTCTCTATTCCAATTGTGTTAATGTTTTTGTTCAAATCTAGAGGCAAATAAACAACTCTTCCCTTTAATCCTCTCTGTAAATCTGATGTAGGCAACTTCCCTGTCTTTGGCTCCATTCTTACAATAGCCTGAAAGGGATGGATACTTTGAATCAAAATAGATTCATAAGTATTTAAATCCTTCAATTCAGAAGGAATCTCAACCAATTCCAGATTATTATGAACCGCCCTAGCAGGCATCTGGTTTTGGTTTAATTTGTTACAACAATAAGTACACACACGTTGATCCGATCCCAAATCAAAACAATTTTCTACCATCAAGTATGTTGCGAAATCCTTCCATTTACTATTATTTTCCCTTTCACATTTTGCATATAAATCCACTAACTTAGTCTGATTCTTATAATAAGTGCGTCAACAACACACACAACTGAAATTAGGCCTCTCACTTGATTTCACCTGAAACGTGGCAATTTCCTTCTGAAAATTATCTGTACTGGAAACCTGTACATTATCTTCAACATTACCCTCTTCTTCTGGGTCAATTTGAACATTCTCCTCTTTACTTCCAAAGTAACAAAACTCAATTTCTTCACAAATATTCTTCACATCTATTTCAGAACCATGGAAAAGAGCAGCACATAATTGTTTACGCATAATTGCTGGACTCTTAGCGTAATACAACATTCTAACTAATTTCCTCACTTTATTATGATGCACTGCTAGCATCCTAAAATGATGAAAAACACTCTGGCATACTCTCCTGGAAAGACAAGCCAGTGAATGACCATGCAAACCTGTCACTTCTCTCACTCTGCAAGGATCTAATTCTTGCAACAACTTCATTTTCTGCTTCAAACTTTTCTTATTAAATGTCCGTACAAAATCACAAAGCAAATCGATTGAATCCTGTCGCACACTGCAAATACTACTACAGTTCCAGGTGTACACAGGACCCTTTGGACGTCTTCCTAAAACCTCATTACCTAACACCTCTTCTGTCTCTGTTGTCACAAGTTTTTCTTTTTCAACTGGACATCCATCTTTCACTTCATAAGCTCGACCACTGGTGTCAACTGCATGCACCAAATCATTATCCTGGAAATAACTCTCCTCATTAAAAAATGCCTCAGAACTTGAACTATGCATCCAGTCTCCAGAGAAAACATCACAAAAATTACTACGATTAATTATTCTCTTCCATATACTATTGGTTTTGAAATCATAAATTACCTTGTTTACCTTCCTAATTCTGTTGATTATCAAAATAAATAACTTTCGTTTAATTTCAAATGCCTGATCAATAACTTTCTCAACTTTTTTTTTTCTCTTATAAAAAAACACTTTCTGTTGACCTTTGTTAATATGTTTTAACAAATTGCCAATTATCCTGTTGCGGAACATTCGTTTACGAATGTCCCTAAACTGTTCTTTCCTTCTGCTATCATGCACAGAGTTATCTCTTGCTCTAGCAGTAACATTTTTGATTGGCCCTTCCTTTCCGTTTAAATTGCTTCTCTTTTTCTGGACTGAAACATTTTCTGTAGAAATACTTTTTTTACTACAAATTTTTCTTATGAATGATTTCGTGGTCTTACCCGGTGCTTTCTTGGTGACTTGACAAGTTTTTTTTGTAGAGGACTGCTGCAGTAATTGATGGACCTGCTGTCTTTGACGTCTTGTAGCCTTTCTAATTCGATTCTTAGTTGGCATTTTCAAATTTTGAAATAATCTGCAGTTAAATCTGTGCTAAAATATAATAAAAAATGTTATTAATCACTATTACCAAACAGTAAATCAATAACAGTCATCAAAAATTTAACATCCTGCTTGTTATTTTAACATAGAATAATTTTTAGTGCATTGGCAAATTTAGAAATCACAAATAGTAGAAAAAGAAATTAAATGCTTCTACATTTTACCTGTGTTGTTTTATATGTGAATCTGAAGTAATTTTACAAGCATATTTGATTATTTTAATAAAGACACTGCACACAAACTATTTTTGAACTTTTGTTGAATTTTAAATGAAATGGTTTACATTTTTACTACATAGGCTCAAGCAGATCAGCTTCCCACCCTATATCATACAATTCTGACAAATCAGCATTCTCATCATATTCTTCATCATCCTCAGGATTTAAATGATCTAAGGGATCTACTTCCACTGACGTTTCAATGACAAGTTCAACGATAAGATGGAGATCAACCGATTGCTCATTATCACTCATGCTTGATGTTGTTGTTATCTTTAAAAAAAGAGAACAACAATGAGATGTTGCATACAAAGACACAAATCTCAGAGACTAGAATAGTAAAATTGTTTACCAAGAGTATCATTTTGCAGCTATTATTTAGCCATGTCCAACGATGCTGAAGAGGTGAGGCCTATGTCTAAGTCTTTAGTAAACAGGACTCATCTCTTCTTAACCTAGGATAAGCCTCACCGATTCTGTGTCCCATGCACATACTTAAATGTATAGGGACAGATTTATTTTAACTGGCACATCCCCAGGAATGCACCAGTTAACGTGCACCACTGCTCTGCTACTCATGGTGTGGCACATTTACATTGTGGAACACCATTGAATAAAAACAGCACAGATGCATCACGCATCAGTGCCGCAAAAGCAACACATTGCACAAGTCACATCGTAAACACGACATGTCTACTGCAATGCACAGGAGGAAGCCACACATTGCATGGTGCTTCACTCCTTATGCCTGTTTCAAACAGCCATAAGGATTTGATTCAGGAATGCTATAAAGTTGACTCAGTGAAATCTTCTAAATTTCACTGTGTTACTTTTACAGGGCTTTCATGCAAATGAATGCCCACCCTGCAACAAAACACCTATATGAAACCTGACGCAAGTTTCATGTGGCACAGGACTTTACAGCATGACACATCTGTCTAGATACATCAAGTTGAAAATATGTCGCCACATAGCAAATCTTTTGCACCACCGCTGCAGAGTACAGAGGAGATAATACATGTGAAGGCCTACCAATGAAGTAAGTCATGTCCACTTCACTCTTGAACAAAGGCCAGAGCTCTTTTGTGTCCGTGGACAGACCTAAACTTCATCTGCACAATGTTATTCATAAACTTAGGAAACACAGGTGATGTAATTGAAAAATGTGTAGTTTCTTTTCCTCATTGCACAATCACATCACCTGTGTTTCCTCAGTGACTTAAAATGCCCTAAGACTCATGAAAGTGTTTTTTTAGAGCCTTTGCACCATTTTTGGATCACTTTTAACATGGCTATGTAAGTCAAATATTCAAAATCTAAATTTGCCAAGCACAGATGGAAGCATATTTACAAGGAACGTGCACCACGGGGAAAGGTCTTAAATTAAAATGGGAAAAATAACATCAGAGACACTTAAATGCCTAATAAATATGCCCCAAACAACCTATGAAGCTCTAGCAGTACATATCCAGAAATGAAATTGATTAAAAAAATAACGTTTTTAAACACAACATATAAATCAATTGTATACCTACATTCAAGAGGAAATGACTTAAAATGTCCTTAAGACACATGAAAGGGGTTTTTGATTGCCCTTGCACCATTTTCTGGGACACTTTTAACATGGCTATGTATCTCAGAGAATCAAAATCTAAATTTGCCAAGCACAGGTGGGAGCATATTTACAAGGAACAAGCCCCACAGCGAAAGCTCTTAACTTAAAATGGGAAAAATAACATCAGAGATACTCAAATGCCTTATAAAGAAACAGACACCATTTTTTCCTTGTGATAAATTTTAAAAGCATTCCTTTTCCTCAAAAACGATTTTCAAGTAATAATTTGAAAACACTGCACAGCTCCTATGTACAAAAACACCCTGACAGTGCTAATACTTCACATTATTTTTAATTACAATTTCTCAAAGAAACAACATCTATTTGTAAAACACTTTAGACAAAGCAACATTTTAAAAACACAGCTATCTTCATAATTTTGTCCTTAAAGCATAATATAGTCTATCTAAATTAAATACATCTTTTCTCACCTTAGCAAATACTTTATGAGTTTCAAAACAGTCTCAGAAATACACCAAATTGTCTTCACCAGAACAAAGAGTATGCACTCCAGAGGCTGCAGCTATAGAAAGCACAGAAATGCTGATCTTCATCACACATATCTCTCATGTCAGCCAATCAAAACTCTTCCCTCACTTTTTTCAAATCAAAATCCTTCCCCCCTCTGCCCTCTCTGCCTTTTTTGCATAGCAACCACCTCCTGAAAGACCTCTGATGTTTGCAAGTTCACACAACAATGTTTCAATTGAACTCTGAACTCTCAGTGCACCTGCGTATCCAGTGCAATCTTTCATTAAATGTTTTTTCCTTGACCATACAAATTACATCTTTCAAAGAACACATCCATGCACCCTAACTTTCTGTTTTCAGAAATGGAAATCCACCAATCACTGCTAGTGAATCATTAGCACTGAAACTGCACATTTTTTTTCTTTACAAACTCCTACTGTTTCATCTGCCATTTCATTACCACACTTCATCTGACTGCAGCAGAAACTTCTCTCACCATGTTTAATGTCTGGATTGTTGGACATAGTTACATCTACTGGGCTCAAAGGTATGCTGAGAACAGAAATTTACCTAACCTCAATTTACAAGATGTGGAAATTAAGTGGTTTGGCCACAGAGGATTAAAATGTCACCAATTGATACCATTGGTGAAAACCTTTATGCATTTGCCAAAACCTGACCTGTTAATTGTGCACTGTGGAGGTAATGATTTGGGCACTTTGACTGGGGTAGGTCTAGAAATGCTTTTAAAGGACACCTTTGAACAATTAATGGCACTTTTTCCTCAAACTGCCTTGGTATATTCAAATATATGCCAAAGACAGAAATGGAGGTGGTCGAACCAATTTCGTCCACAAATTGAGAAGTCGAGGAAGCATGTAAACAAATCTGTTTCAGCTTACATGAGAGACCATGGAATGGGCTCCATGTACAACAATAACTTGCGTTTTTGCATGCAAGATATCTATAGAGGAGATGGAGTTCACTTCTCAGATGAGGGCAACAGAATTTTCATTTTGAATTTAAGACTGTGCATTGGTACCTACTTATAAGTACCTAAATGTACCATAAACCCAAAAGCTCTTCTCAGAGCTACCCTACATCTAATCACTCACAATTATTATTTTTCTCTAACTTTTTTCACAAATTTTCAACAAACTACGCTCCCCGGAGCGCTACCCAGTTCGCGAAACGGAAGCTAACCGCGCGCAATTTCTCTAAAAAATGTTTTTTTCCCGCACATATGGGCCTCCTCAGCCACCCTCAGAAAACCTAGGGGGTCAAGATACGTCTACCGTGCCCCCTTCTACCCATTCTGGACATTATTTGCCCTCCATCTTGTATCTTAATTCGACTGAAACACAAAATGGTGGACTCCCGTAACGCTGCTGGTTTGCGTACCGGGGCGCTTTCCGGGAAGCGCTCCTTTAAAAAAGGTGGGAAAGTAATTTACAAAAAAACGACTGGAAACACTTTCACCAAATATAGATTAGCTGATACTACATACCGATCCCTACCATTTTCATAAATTTATTTGGAAATCCATTTAGCCATTTAGCCTGTGTACCTCTGTAAATACCCTGAGGTAAATTACTTCACAAAACACATCTGAAGTGTTGGAATTGACAACCAATGAAAATGTTACTTTCATTTTCATTTTTTTTTACCTGACATTTGATTGGTTATGTACCTGAATATATATAAAGGAAGAGAAGGAAACACAGCCATTTTGACTACTACTTCCTGGTGTACATTTCAATAGGATTTTCACTAATAACTTCAACTTCTTTTTAAAGGTAAGATGTTATTTTATAAATTTGAAAGGAGAAGTATGTTATGCACTTCAAATTAATTTGGAAAAACATTTTCAGAAAGTTATATACTGTCCCTCTGTAACAGTTAAACATTGAGAAAGGCTTGTATAATTATGAATTTACTTAGGCTTCTTCACAGGCTCTTTTTAATAGTACTACTTCACGCCTGAAACCATACACTGCCCAAAGATAACTTCTCTGTTATAAACTCACAAGTACCTCTCTGAACTTAAACCCAACAGTGCCCTATCTCTACTAATATAATTATTTTTTATGCAATTTACAGCAAGAAAATGGAAGCCCAACCAAAGGAAAATAATATTTCATTTGAAATAAATATGGATAACAATCCTAAGGAAGAAAAAGAAGAAATAGACTTTTTGGATGACACTGTAAATCAAGAATTAATTAAATGTGTTGATGAAATTGAAGAATGGAATGAAAAGGACGACATACCAGATGAAATAATGTTGCAAATACTTTTAGATTTTGAAAAATCGGAGCAATAAATTTAAATTTACCAAAAGATATTATATAAAATGAGACTTAAAATATACTGTGCAACTTTTTTGTGTTACATAGTAAATAAAAAAAATCAACAAAACAAACAATCAATTAACATACAATATTTGAAAAGTCTATCATTCTTTTTTCCTCATAGAACGCTCCCCAGGCCGCTTCCCGGTTCGCGAACCGGGAGCTTCCCACGCAAAAAAAAAAAAAAAATATGTTTTTTTGCCCCGCGGGGCCCTTTGTAAAACTCTACATCAAACCTAGGGGGTCAGGGAGGATCTACTATGCCCCCTTATGGTCATTTCCCCCTTTGTTTTGGCCTCCTCTTGTCTCTAGATCCTACCGAGAGACAAGATGGCGGCCGCTCCGGACTGTTTAGAATGTTGACAGACACCGGAGAGCCAATCAGCTTCGCTTCGCGAAGTTCCGTTACGCGAAAAGTACGCGAACCGGAGCGCTGCCCGGAGCGCTGTCACAGATATATATCTTTTTTTGAACGTTAATTTCTCAAAATCCACTGGAACACATATATTGAGACCTAGCAAAGGCACATCGGGCTAACAGTCCCTACAATTTTGCCAAATTTCGTGCAAATCCATTCAGCCGTTCGGGCTAAAAGTGAGGCCAACCGCCCTATGGAAATTAACATGGGAAAAACGCATTTTGGGACCCCCCTATTTTCTCGGCCCCCCCTTGACGAACCACCCCAAAATTTTCAGGGGCTGATCAGAAACAAAATGTTCCATTTTCCTGAAAATTTCAGCCAATTCCGTTCACAAACGCCAAAGTTATTAGACATAGAATTTTCAAAAATCCCATAGGGAAAAAATCCTAACTATATATACCTACTGGCGACCGCCAGTAGGTAATATATATATATATATATATATATATATATATTGCACAAACCTCTCCTGGTGGGAAAGAATGAGCCGCACACATCGCAGTAATTCACAGATTTAATTTGTAAATGCTCCGATAGTCCTAATGCATTCTGGCCAACTTTTTGGCCTTCTTCAGAGGAGGAGCTTACAGACATCTGGAGGCCGAGCATGCAGAAACCAGGTAATTGCTCTTTTTTATCTCAGTGATTTTCCCTCTAGTGGGTGCCACGGTGGACTGCGGTATGGAGCATTGTGGTCCCTGTAGTCAGCCTCTCAATTATTTCCCTTCAGTGGGTGATGTCTGTAATTACAGCCGGTAAAGTTTTGCCGTGATTCCCTTGCACACCATTTTCAACCGTGCTGGGGACTTCACCGGGGGTCGTCCCAGGTGGCAGCCGCTACCCTGTTGCCTTCACCAATTTTCCTCTGAGGTTCCTTTGTGGGTAGTTATGGCGCGCTTTTTGAAGTGGTGCGTAGCTCCGCAGGTGATATATATAAATATATTTGGTCATGTGAGCAAGGCTCGTAGAGAGTTAAACGCTTTATGGCTGTGCAGGAAGAACATTCAAAGGACCTACTGTGGTCCATATCCATTTTTGTGTGGGATTGATGGTGAGACAGAGTTGACTGGATATATATATATGTGGCGTCATTAAATAAGACCTGCTGAAACCACGTAATTCCTGGTGTCCGTTTCCCATTCTTTACCTCGAGTCCGGCTGGAGCGCAGATGATGGTTTGGGACAATTCAAGCTTATATATATATATATATATATTTTTTTTTTTTTTTTTCTCACAAAATGACACACCAGAGGATAGCACAATTACACTTTAGTTTAATTGTGCTATCCTCTGTTGTGTCATTTTGTGTTATCTTCAGAGTTCCAGGGGTGGCAAATTTGTGAAAAGAGTAACGCGGTTGTCGTCACCGCTTGTGGCACCGGCGACATGAGGAGGAGGATCGACAATGTACAACACAGCTTTTTGCATATGTTTATATATATATTCCACACACTGTTACCAATGTCAAACATCTTTCATCCAAAGCGAGTCAAAACAATGGAGCCGCGGCCACAAGTATTTTAGTGCAAAGTTTATTCAGGCACGATGTCCTACGTGTTTTGGGAGTTTCAATCACTCCTTCTTCACGGGCCTGATATATATTCCACCTCTTTGTTTCGCGAACAAACCCTGGCCACTTGCAGCGGCGGGCCCAGACGGCGTCGCGACTCCCAGTAATCCACAACAATCATCTCATCCCGTAAAGATGAGCGATGTCCAGGCCACTTTTGCAATAAATCAGCTTGAATTTATTTTGATATATGCTTACTCACTCAACGTGTTTCATAGGTCTCCTGGAATTTACTCCAGGTTTATGAGCCATTCTTTATAATTTTTATTGTAATCCTATCAGGACACATTGCTGCCAATGGGCTTCCATGCCTATTAGAGTCACAATCTGTTTTGCATTCACAGATGGGTTTTGCCAATTGCACTTTGGAGGTATTGATGACATCTCATAATTGAATTGAGTCTGACATTTTTCATAAAGTTTGGAAGAATAGTTGATCCACTCAGAAGGAGAGATATGAATTGCAAAGGGCACTTGGTTGCTGTGGACTTAGTGACAAGTTGACCAAAAGATTTACAATTTTTCAGCTGTATCGCTTGTTAGAGTTGCAGCCAATTTATAATGGCTATTTTCTATTAAACTCAAAATTGATTTTCCTCCTTTTATTTCATTACGCTTGTATTTCTTTGCCCCTGGATTCTGAGGATTTGAAGAACTGTTGGCGGATAAGCTTATTTAATTTATGCAAAAGTTCAGCCTCATTAGAGTCTTTAGTGGGAATTGCCTTTTTCTTTGTAGGCCTTGTTGCTCTCTAAATCTAACACACAACTTCAAACACTGTGTCTTCAAAGACCTTTACAAGATCTCCTTCCACTGCTCAGTTTTGATCCTCAATGGAAAAAACGAACTTACTGAATGAAGTTGTTGTGGACAAGTTGAAAATAATTCATCCATACTTCATGTTATATTATGTTATGTTATTTAGATTTGTAAGGTGTACATATACCCCAGGGGTTTTCCCTGTGCCAGCCAGGTAAGGATGGGAGAAAACAAGGAAATTATTGGTTAAATAGCCATGTCTACGGAAGATGCCAAAAATAGTTTCCTCCCATATTGCAATAGGAAGAGAGTTCATAGGGAGGGTCCAAGAAAGGAAAAGGACTTACCGCGCATCCGAGAGAGTTTGATTCTAGGGATAGTGAATTTAGACTGTTTGGCAGAGCGCAGTGAACGAGAACGTATATAGAGTTGGGCTAAAGATTGCAAGTATTGTGGGGCTGTTCCAGATTTAAGTTTGAACATAAAGCTCAAGGTTTTAAATTTAACACGATTCACCACTTTTAGCCAGTGAAGATCGTGAAGAGAGCCGGCAACTGGCACAGTCCTCGGGACCCGGCAAAGCACTGTGGCAGCCGCATTATGCACCACCTTCAGTTTTTGTACCATAGCTTTGCTTGAGCCTAAAAATAGAACATTGCCGTATTCTAGCCTGGATGTAATCAGGGCATGGACTACTGTTCTTTGAACAGAGAGGGGTAACATTCACAAAACTTTCTTTAACCTTTTTAGAATGGTAAAGCAAGTTGAGGTCACCTTAGTGACTTGCTGCTTCATTGACAGGTGGTCTTCAATGATGAATCCCAGGTTGCGAACTTGAAGTGATGGTTGAGGTAGGGCACCCATTTCAGAAGGCCAGTGTTGTGATCCCCAGATATCTTATTCTTTTCCTAGGATCATGACTTCAGTTTTTTCTCCATTTAATTTGAATACATTGTTTTGCATCCAAGATGCATGTTTCCTCAAACCAGTCTGCAGAGAGGATAATTCAGATCCCTTAGATGAAGTGAGGGAAAAGAGTGTTTGCGTATTATCAGAATAGGAGAATACGGACAACTCCGTCCCTTTGGCAAAATCTGCCAAGGGACGAATGTAAACATTAAACAGAAATGGACTCAGCACTGGCTACAGTTGCTCTACTGTTTCCTTCATTTAACAACCAAGACGAGGTCAGTTAATGAAGTATCTCAAGCTTTAAATAAAGTTTTGCATGGTCACTGACATGACATGGGCAAAACTTGCTTGAAGCGAAGAGAATCTGTGAAACAGATTATAACTAGCAGTAATGTAATCAATAATAGAATATCCAAATACACCCTTTCTCGTGAATGGCGCCGGGATATCCCTATCTACTCTCACATTTGAAATCACCCCATTTATACCTGATACCAGGGCTAGAAGCAGCCTTCAGGAGACATCTGATTTTTTAAGTTAATTAAGTTTTAGGCATATGACGATTGTATTATATGATCACCCCCAGGCCGATGTCTTTTTTTGAGAGGATAAATCATACTTTAGTTGAATGCATTCAAATGTGTTTAAAGGGAGGTTAGGAACAAGTTGGATACTCAGTGAATAGTGAACAGATTGTTGCAGTTGTATCATACGAGTCCCAATGGGTCCCTGGCAAAAGTCTATTTCAGTTAGGAGAGGGCAGATGGCTGCTTTCAAAATGTATCCTGCATGGTTTAAAACATGAGAGCCCACTGCAGAACATGACCTTGCCAAGCCATTGGCAAGTTAATCAGAACAAGAGTTGAGGAATATCAATCGAAATTAAAGCAAGAATATGACATGAAACCCGGTGTGAAAGGGAGTGTAGGAAAGACTGCGGTTGGCCATTGGGTGTAGATCAAGGAAGAGTTACATGTACCCAAAGGGAATTCTAAATTCAGGAGTTCTGTTAAACTAGAAGTTTTCAAAAGTAATACTGTCAATGTGAATGGTCACTAGAGGTGGAACATGAGTAGAGTGGTTAAGGTTTGTGTTGAGCTAATTTGTGGTGAGTCCGATGTTCAGGTTGCAATTGTGAAAGAGAAGCATATTGAGTCTGTAGGACCTACAAGTGGGAGAAATATCAAGAAACCTAGAAGGTTATGTGATTAACATTTTTGTGCTGCATTTGGGTGTAACATATTATATATGGTACATGGTATATGTAGGAAACCTTTTGCCTGATACTTGATGTCAATGTGACTGACTGTGTATTGAGATCCAGCTAACCAGGCCCCAGCACCTGTGTTCTACCCTAAACTGTACCTTTATTTACACAATTGGCACACCTCTAGGCCACATGCAAGTGCCTTGTAAAAGGTACCCCTGGTACTGAGGGTCTTGTGACCACAGATGGCCTCTGAGGCCTGCAGCGTGGGTAAGGCCACCCTCAGAGACCCCTCAACTAACACTCATACACTTCCATTGCAAGCTGCATGTTTTGGTGTAGACCAAAGTGACAAGTCGACATGGCACACATCCCAGTGTGCCTTGCCTACCAAACACTGCCTGTGGCACACTGCATGAGCAATATGCCCATCCAGTGCCTGTGCCATTCACAGACATTGTGAAAGACCGAGCGCCCTGATTTTGTTAGACCTATCAGCGGCGTTCGATACTGTCAGCCATTCCCTTCTGTTGGACAGGCTGGCTGGGTTTGGGATTCAGGGCTTAGCCCTTCGGTGGCTGGAATCATTTCTATCTGGGAGAACCCAGAGAATCCAGATGGGAGACAGTGTATCAGGAGTGGGAAGTCTGACTTGTGGCGTCCCCCAGGGCTCAGCACTATCCCCACTCCTGTTTAACCTATATATGCAGCCCCTGATTAACACACTAGCGGGGATGGGCTGTCGGGTGTTTAACTATGCTGACGACACACAGCTGCTGCTGGGCATAGATGACACAGTACAAGCCCAGTCACACACTCAGGACATACTTAGATATACGGTCCACTGGATGTCCACCAACCAGCTTAAAATCAATCCGGAAAAGACAGAGGTGCTGATAGTACCATCCAAGTGCTCCTCCTGGAGTGACATGTACTGGCCCCAGGAGCTGGGCCCAACCCCACAGCCAGCAGTCACAGTCAAAAGTCTGGGCATTAAGTTGGACAGTGCCCTCTCAATGACCAACCAGGTTTCCACCGTGGTTGGCACCTGTACTGGTCTTCTAAGACAGTTGCGCAAACTAATCCCTCTCCTCTCCCAGTCGATGCTACGCACAGTGGTCTCGGCCACCATAGTGTCAAGACTCGACTATGGCAATGCGCTCTACTTAGGCCTGCCAAAAATGCTAACAAACAGACTTCAGGTAGTCCTAAACGACGCGGCTAGACTTATTTTCAACCTTCCGCGGAGAACGCATGCCTCTCCACTATTAAAAAGTCTACACTGGCTGCCAATTGGACAGAGGTCCGTTTTCAAAAGCCTCTGTATAGCCCACAAAGCCATCTATGGAAAGGCCCCGGCCTACATCAAGGAACGGATTGAGATATATAGACCGGAAAGAAATCTCAGGTCCTCTGATGCCAAACTCCTTGTATGTCCTCGTTTCAAACTGGCCACAATGGGAGGGAGATCCTTCTCAGTGCTACTACCGAACCTTTGGAACGCCCTGCCTGAGACACTCCGAAAGGAGGGGAATCTACTTCGTTTCAGGAAAGCCTTGAAAACTAATCTGTTCAGAACAGCACTCAGCCTGGCTTAAGTACTCCACCCTTTTTTTATATCCCGGATGTTATGTTCTGTGGTCAAAGCGCCCTGAGACCTGTAGGTGACCCGGCGCTATATAAACCCACTATAACAATAACAATAACAATAACAATTGTAAGTGCAGTAAAGCCATTTTGAGTAGATGAGCTGGGAGCTTGTCAACCCTAATACCATGGCTACATAATGTCTGAAGACTGAGAAGTTTTGTATCAAACTTCTCAGCATAATAAACCCACACTGATGCCAGTGTTAGATTTGTTATAAACTGCACTTAGAGGGTATCTTAGAGATACCCCATGAAACATGACTGACCTCTAGTGTATCGGCTGACTGGTCCATTCCAAACAGCCACCACCAGACAGGTTTCTGATCTCATGGGGTGAGAGCCTTTGTATTTTTGGAGGACGGAAACAAAGCTTGCACTGGATGAAGGTGTTTCACACTTCCCCTGGCAGGAACAGCAATACTTGGCAATGAGCCTCAAAGGTTCTCACCTTGTGAGATGCTGATTTTGGAAGCTCCAACTTGTGAAGATGCCCGCCCCCCCCTGTCCAGACCCCACTTTTGGCAGCTGGCCAGGCGGGAAAATTAGTAAGCAGAGAAGAAGTGTCCACTTAAGGTCTCCTGGAGATGAGGTGAACCCCTCTCTTGAAAATTCTCCATCTTAAATTGGAGAATTAGGCCCAATAGGAACCGGGATGTGCCCCTCTCCCCAAAGGAAGGGTGCACCCAAAGTGTGTAGTGAACGTAGGGTACAGTAGCCATTGGCTACTGCCCCCAACCTCAGTAATGCCCCCACATTTAGTATTTAAGGTCTCCCCTGAACCTAGTTCCTCCGGTTCAATGGACCGAAGAGGAAGACAGAAAAAGACATCTGCCAGACCAGGAACTGCACCACTGCAGGAAGAATCCGGCAAGAACGCCGCCGCCTGTAGCCGGTTCAAAAATGAACCTTCTGTCCTTCCAGAAACTCTGCCAGGCCTCCAAGATACCCCGGAGACCTACCAGCCTTCAATTAATTTCCAAGAACCTCCCCTTGGGCTAGAGGCACTAGTCCCCGTCGTCCGCCGGAACCAAAGCCACAATAGTTGAGGACCGACACTTGTGTCGACACGGCTCACTACTGCAAAAAGCACCCTAAGACCACAGCGTTAGAGGACCGACACTTGTGCCGATGCATCTCTGCCCTGTCTGAAGAAAGCATGAAAGCTCGATGGCCTCCACGACATAGAGGGATCCTATCTGCCCAAAGACCGAAGCTGATCAGCTTTGTTCCCTTGTCAGCCACCTCCTCCACCGCCTGCTCAACCGCTGCCTCTCCAAGGCGGCCCAACCTCAGAAGAACTCCTCCATCCCCTGCACATCTCCATCCCTACAACTGCGACTGCTGGGCCGGTGGTGCCTCCCTTAGATCTACAGTGGCGCGCTGACAACAACTGCAATGGTTCCGGTGTTGGGGGCCTACTGAATCCCATTCACCCCCATTATTCTCCGCTGGCCACAGGAGCAGAACACCTTTGCCGGGATCGATCACTGCTGAGGAAATACTGAACTCTGCACCCGGCCACCCCAGTGCATCGTGCGGTGCAGTGCCCAGCTCAAACTGACCCTTGCTTAGGGCCTAACTAACCCCCGAAGACTATCATGTAAGTTGTGTACTTACCCGCTGATGCATTAAACTGTTTTCCTTCCTTAGGATTGCATTGTACCCTACCGATTGCCTACAACTGCCGGTCTAAATTGTACTGTTTGGACTTGACAATACCAAAGTACTTCCAAGACAATAAAGTATTCTTACTTCCAAAAAAGGCGGTATTCAAAAAAAGAATGTATTACCTACCTGTAACTAAGTTCAACTTATTTCCTAAAATAAAAATAACTAAAGTAATATTTTTGCAAAACATCGGTCTGGAGTTAGTCGTGGAGTGTGTGTTCCTGTCTTGTTTGGGTGTGTACAACAAATGCATTCACACTACGCTCCGATAAGCCTTACTGCTCAGCCCAGCTACTACTAAATTGAGAGTAAGTTATTATCTGCTTTAATCTCTGCCATATCTTTGGAAACTCACTGGACTCCATGCACACTATACCTCTTTTTGGTATAGTATAAACACAGCCGGCTTCCTACAGCACTGTTGGTGAATAAGCTTGGTTCTCTTCATTTTACTCATTGGTCTCAGATCAATCATTTCAAATAGTTATACATATTGGTTTCTGTGGTTCCTAAATCTCCACCAAGCTCTAAAATAAGCTAAGTATTATCAATATAAAATATAAAAAGGGCTACAATGTCTAATCAGTCTAGCAAGAGGTGCCACATAATGATAAACAATGTGAGTCCATTTGATGAGCACTGTTGTACAAAAGCACAATAGGCCCAGAGGACAAGAGCAGTGACTCTGTAGATATGGTTTAGAACCAGTCCTTTAGAAAGGAGTACTGATACCTGTAACATGTGGACTAGAAACTAGGACTGTGGTGAGACAGTGTTGAAGTCTGCAGATATGTCCAGCAAACTGATAACTGCAATCCACATTGAACTAAGACCATGCAGAGCCTATTTCAAACCCCTACAGGGGCTAGCTCAGTTCAACGGCAAGCTCTGAAGCTAATTTTCTCACCTTCAAAAATAACATTTTTATTAACAAAAGTAGCCAATTGACAACTAAGTTCCCACTGAGCTACTTTGGTGGCAAACAGGAGTTGAGAGATAGGGTGCTTAGGGACAGATGTACGACTATTCCATTTTGAGAGTCGCAAATTACGATGTTTTGCGACTCGTAATTTGCAACTCCTTAAAGGAAAACGGGATGCATTGAAAAAAGAAAAATTAAACATTTCTGTTTCATTTTTTTATGAGTAGGCAGTGGTCTGTGATACCACATATTTTGCATCCATTCACGGGGAATGGTTGCCCTGGGGACCCATTCCTGTTTGCGAGTGGCTTACCACCTACTTGAAGTAGATAGTAAGCTGCGAGTGTTTTGTGACCACAACTGAAATTGAAAAACAATTGTACGTACCATTCGGACTTACTATTAGGAAGGGATGCCCTTGGCACGCTCCTTTCTAATAACAATTCACAAGCACTGTTTTGCGAGTCGCCAACTCAAAAAATAGTGTTTGTAAATACCACCACCCTTTTCTGTGGTTGTAAACTGGCCCATTTCGTATTTTCAACAGCAAGAAACGGTTGTACGTCTAGACCATAGTGTTGAAGAAGGGCAAATCAGCCAGGGATTTGATTACATGTTCCTCATTATCCTCTAGCAGCCAACATTAACTTAATTGTCTTTATTTGTAACTACACAGTTCCCTAACTTTGGGGTGAAGTAAGTGGATTGTCAGCCATTGCTTCAAAACCTCCTATTATGTTGATGAAAGTCCTTAAAAAAACCTTCCAGAAATAAAACTGCTTTTAATTGACTACTCTGCCGAGATTACTACTCTACATGGTGGTAACTTTGGCAGTATTACTGTCACATGTAAGTACTGCCAGTGGTCATTATGCCACAAGTTTCCATTTTTAGCAACTGTGGTGGCTTTATTATTTTGTCACAAGTAGCAAGTTTTTGGCCTAATAAATATCCCAGCCAGAAAAGAAAGTGTGAATTGAAGGGACAGTGACAGCAACTCTATGCCAAAAACATTTCCCTTTCATTTATTGATTGTGTGCTGAGCATAATAACACAAAACAACAACACTTGACCGTCCCTCTTGACAAAGGTCCCACAGAACCGAAAAGCTTGGAAGAGGGGTACTGCAGGTCCCCAGGAAAACCAATAAAAACTGACACAGTTATCAGGGCCATCATGAAAATGAGGAACGAGGAGCACCAGGGCCAAATGGGTTACCAGCACCAGTATTTAAAAAAAACACCAGGAGTGAAGAGCCGCGCCAGCGACCATGATGGCCGCTTGAGCATCGGCTCCGCCGGCCGCCACATCCTGACTTGCCATCCGGCACATTATCCTGAGCCCCGTCCCTACCATCGGGTGGGGGACCGGCGCCTGAGCCACTGGGCACAATTCCGAACGATTTCGGTGCTCTGATGACTTAAATCCACCGTCTGGAACTTTTGGGCCTACAGGGAGCACCACCGGAACCCTGCATGTGGCACTGCCCGCTTTGGAGTTCAACAACAACGGCGAGTGGAACCGGAAGTGCGCAGTGGCACTCGGCCCACGGAAGTCGTGTCGCATCTGCAGGGCCTCGGGGTTCCCCTCTCAAACTATTTTGCGCAGTGCACCCCTGCCAGTACGGAGCAACACACGATTGCTTCGATTGACTTTGCGAAGCATTGGCCTAGCTCGGGTGGCGGAGTTGGTGGCAGTGCAGAATTTGATAATGGCGGCGAGGGGGCACCCCGAAAATCTACCTCCGAAATCATCGAGGACTACCAGACCGGTTCAGTCCAATAGACTGGAAAAGTATGGTTTCTCCAAGGGCTCCCCGGTGGACCAGAAACGCGCTCAAGTGAGTGGCCAGGAGGGTAGCCCATCTGGAGCGGACCCGACACAAAAGACTTGATGGCAGCGATCACTGGGATCCAGTCTTCCCGCGGTTGGATGGACTGCAAATTGGACACAGTGACTATTGAGGTGGGCTTAATCTGAGCTGACCTGACTAAAACCTCGGAGAAGGTCAAATCACTCGAGATCAAAACATCGAGTCTCACGGACGATGTGTTGGTACTCCAGCGAGAGGTGAGAGAACTGAAGGTGTCTCGGACTGAGTTTGCCCGTAAGCTGGACGAATATGAAGGACGTGCAAGGCGCAATAACGTCCACATTCTTGGCGTATTGGAGAGATCGGAGGGACAGGCCCCGGATCTGTTTGTGGAGGATCTCATCCTGAATCATCTAAAACCCAAGGGTCTCAGTAACTTTTTTACTGTGGAAAGAGCCCACAGAGTCCCCGGTGGACGCCCGAAGACGGGGGCACCTCCTCGTCCTATGATTGTCCGCGTTTTTAACTTTCAGGACCGAGACACTATTCTGCAGGCTGCAAGATCCTCTGGACCTTTGGCATACAAGAACGCGTGCTTGCTTTTTTTCCCTGACTTTACCCAGGCAGTCCAGAAACAGTGGCAGGGTTTCATGGATATTAAGAGAAGCTTAGGCGCCTCGGAAATCAAGTACTCTATGCTGTTCCCTGCCCGCCTCCGGATAGAACGCGACGGCAAAGCTTGGTTCTTTGATCATCCTAATGCGGCAGCGGACTGGCTGGAACGAGTCCAGGGGCCAGACAAGGAGGGGGACACCCCGATGGATAACGAGGAACAATGATCCCTTTTTGATCGTGTCAATTGACTATGATGGCGGGGCGCTGGTTTGATTGGGGCAATCTCTTTTTCCCCAATGACATTGCTAATATTTTGGGGGTTTTCCGTATGTGACATGGTTGGTGGGGTTTGTGCAGAGCACCACTCTTTTTCCAGAATTGATTATGTGTTAATGCCTGCGTCGCAGACGATGTTTGTTCAGGAAGTACGTCATCTAGCCAGAGGAGTGTCTGATCAGACGCCGATCTGGCTGCAACTGAAAGTCGGTCCAAGCGATGTGGCTAGGGTCGCCCCTATTAGCGCTTGGCGGTTGAGAGACCCCGTTACCAAAAAAGAGCTGGTGCGTGCAACTGATAGCTACTTCCGTGAGAACGCAGGGATGGTTGACTCTGACTGCTCACTCTGGGAGGCCTACAAAACTGTAGTCAGGGGGGAGGCTCTCTCCCTAATCTCGAGGCAGAAGAAGAAGAGTAGGGCGGAAATTTACAGGATCGAGGCGGAGTTATCTGCCTTGGAAAGGTAGGTCTCAACCACTGGGGACCCGGGGGATCAGTTTAGATAGCGCGATCCACGGCTTCCCAACCCAAAGAAGCTGACGCTGCAAAGATTCTATCTCGTTAAAATAGGAGGGGGGCACAGGATCAAAAAAGTTCTGCAAAACATATAAAAACCGTGGTAGCGCCATCATTTTAATCAGAACCGCCCAACCCAGTAGGGAAAGCGGCAGCCCCTTCCATTTTGCAATATCCTGGCGGAGTCTGGCCAGGGAGTGAACCATATTAGCCTCGAAACGCGTCTTAGTATCCAGAGAGATGAAAACTCCAAGGTAGCGGAAGCCCACCAGTTCTATTTTAACCGGACAATTCTCCGGCAATCTAGGGAGGTCACCACTCAACACAAAGAGGACCAACTTCTTCCAATTAATGGTGAAACCCGAATATCTCTCGTAGATTGCCAAGATACCCATGAAAACAATTAGGGACTGCCGGGGGGAGGTCAAATACATAGGGATATCATCCGCATATAGCGAAATGTTGTCCTCCCATTCCGGAGTCCAACGTAACCCTTTGATCGATCTATCCTATCGCACCCAAGCCGCAAGCGGCTCCAAGGAAGGGGCAAATAAAAGTGGCGAGAGGGGATATCCCTGCCGGGTGCCCCTCCCTAGCTGAAAGTCACGGGACTTGTGATTGTTCACCACAACCCGGGCCAATGGAGCCGAGTACAGGAGACGGATCCATCGTATAAATTCCGGGATTTTGTATGCTAAGCGAGGCAGGTTTCCTTTGTTGGGTCCGGCGTCAGCTTCGGCACCGGCGTGGCATGTGGCCAACCGTGCTCTTAAATGTGATAACTATGGCCACACCATTATGGAACTCGGAAGCTCTGGGTAGCCTGTGGAAGTCAAAGGGTTTCGATCGCTGGGACCTGATCGGTATCTCGCATGTCCGTGATATATGGGGCAAGTACGGGATATTGACTTTTGAGGAATTACAGACCAGACACCAACTGAATGAGAGCGAGCAATACCGCTATTCGCAAATTAAGCATGCGCTGGCTGCGGCCGTCCCTCGCGATGTGAAGCTTCTCCGCTGGAGGATCGAATTCTGGATGGGTATCTTCCCACCAGGGCGATTTCCCTGGTTTACAAGAAGTTGGTCAACCACAGAAGATCCCCTGGTGAAAGTCTGGGAACAATGGGTTGCAGATGGTCTGGTCTTGGATGATGAGGACTGGGTGGAGGCTGTGTCCTCCCCTCGGGAAGTGCCGATCTCCATGAGACTTCGGCTGGTGCAGCTTAGGATCCTTCACCGGTCCTACACCACGGGCCCTGGGTTGTGTCGCATGGGGCTTGCCTCAAATGCAGATTGTCGTAGGGGTTGTGGTATGACTGGTACCTTTATGCATATTTTGTGGGAGTGACCAGAGATTCATAACTATTGGACCAAGATCCATTAGAAAATGAGTGAGGTGTGGGGTGTACAGATTGCACTTGAAGCACGCCGCTGTTTTCTTAATGTATGGGAGCCTTCTGACCTCACGAGTCATGGCAAGCTTTGGGTCACTCTTGCCTGTATGATTGCTAAGCGAAATATCGCACAACTATGGGGTGCTTGTCGAGCTCCCCAGATTGGGAAGTGGATGGAAGACCTTGATTGGTGTATGTTTCGGGAGAGAGCTGTTTATGTGGCCAGAGGGAGGCCCCGTAAATGGGGGAAGATCTGGGATGTCTGGAATGCTTACCGAGGAGATATCTGTACACCACCAGAAATAGATCCAATATGTGAGGACATTGAGGCACCATGAGCCCACTTATTCAACTCCTTCATGATTCTGTATTGCTGGAACCCACATTCGCCAACTTTATTTCGCAGACGTCCATGGCATAAAGGTCTTGTTATTTGTATTTCTTATTTATGTTTAATAAAAACATTTAAAAAAATTTTAAAACACCAGATTTCTGGGCAGCAATTTTAACCCCGCTTTTTAACAAGATCTTTTCAACAGCAAGGACTCCGGATTCCTGGAGTGGTTCCATACTCGTCTGTATCTTCAAGACTGCTCGAAGACATCAAAATATAGGCTTGTCACCCTTCTCGACCTCGAAGCAAAGGCCTATGCTCGACTTCTTCTGAAGGATCTGGAGTCCTGGGCACAAGAAAAACGCATCAATCAGGCTTCAGGACACATTCTTGGACCTTGGAAAATATCATAGCATTAGCTAACTTATCAAAACAGGGAGTGAAGAAGAAGAGTCTCCCATTGTTCTGCTGCATCATTGATTACAGCACAGTTTTCGATCAAGAGGACAGCAGAAGGTTATGGTGGAAATTAAACAGTTGGGGAATTCCAACTAAACTACTAAATGCAATAACATCGCTATATGAAGATACCTGGGTTTGGGTCAAAACAAGCACTAACACAGTGACCTCTAAAATTCTTACAAAGAACAGACTCAAACAGAGCTGTGTGCTGGCTCCCCTGAAAATGAATGAAATTAAATTAAATTAAATTAAATTAAATGAAAAAGGATTTTTTAAGCACTACAGCTGCCCTGAGGCGTCCAGGCGCTGAACTAAAAAGTGCCTTCAAAAGAAACAGAGCAAGAAAACAAGGAGCTACTTAATAAAAGAGAAAAGTCTTGAGCTGTTTGCGGAAGCTCGACAGATTGGAATTAGCTCTCAAATGCAAGGGGAGAGTATTCCATAGTTTGGAGGCATTATAAGAAAAGGATCGACCTCCTGCTCTCGCTCTCTGGATTCTGGGAACCTTGGCCAAGGACGCAGATGAAGAACGAAGAGTTTTGTTGGGCAGATAAGGTGTGATCAGGGAATGGCTAATTTCTGGACCCGCTTTCCAAAAGGCCTGGTGAGCGTTACACATAGATTTAAATTTGACTCTCTCCCTGATCGGGAGCCAGTGCAGAGCTCTTAGCCCAGGCCTTATTGGGGTTCTACGTGAAATTCCGAGCAAAGCTCGAGCCGCACAGTTTTGAGTTTGTTGGAGTTTTTGCAAACTGTACTCTGGCACCCCAAGGTATAAGGCATTATTGAAATCAAGGCGAGATTGAATAAGGCCCTGTATCACTATCTGCCTGGCCTCAAAAGGAAGGAGTGGAAGAATCTTTTTTATCATCCTAAGGAGGCCAAAGCAGGTTGCCGCCACCTTGGTAGCCTGTGTGTTGAAGGTCAATGATTTGTCTAATCATACCCCCAGACTTTTGATGTTATCTCTGGGAGTAGGAGCTGTCCCCATGCTCAAAGGCCACATCAGCTCCAGAGTGGAAGGGGCTGCCGGGCCCAGGAGCATAAGCTCTGTTTTATCGTCATTGAGCTTCAGACAGGACTTCATCATCCAGCTCATGACCTGTTCCAAGCATGTTGTTAAATTGGGCGATGATTGGAGGCCACTCTTCTGCACAAGAGAGACCACTAGCTGGGTGTCGTCCGCATAGGAAATGATGTTAATACCGTGCGGACGAACAATCCCAGCCAGCGGCCTCATATATGCATTGAAGAGCATAGGACTCAATGAAGAGCCTTGTGGCACACAGCAGCCCAGAGGCCTGCTTGACGAGACAGATATACCATCAATGACCTGGAAAGTTCGGTCAGTTAGAAAGGACCCCTCCTGTTTAACCTTTACACCGCAGACCTGGGGGCCGCTCTGCAAGGCGGGGAACTATTTTAACAATGCTTTTGCTCTTTTTGTTCCAATATCTTTATTATTTTAAGAAATACAGGTCATTTCAATTATAATGAAATGCAATACAACTGAGCATTGTGAACCATAAATAGCTGATCATTTCATAAAAACAAATATAATATATGTAAATAAATATTATACGTAAAAGATCATCAAATTTGGATAAAACTAGTTGCATTGCTTAGAAAAGTAAGACAACCTAATAAAAGCAAGAAAGAAAGATAAAAAGAAAAAGTAGAGAATAGGAAGCAGGAAGAAAGAGAAAAGAAAGGAAGAGAAGAGAGGACGAGTGATAGATGGGGACAGGGCTGATTATAAGGATAAGGACATTGAAGGGAGTAGCTGGGAACTATTTTAACAATGCTTTTTCTCTTTTTACTGTAATAATTTTAATTACTCGAACAGCTAATAAATTCAATCAACAAGACACTGGGACGAGAACCCACTTATTAGGTATACATTAAATTGTTGTCATGATTTTAGAGCGCACTTCTTTTTATCCAAAATTGATTTTAAATGTGATTGGTTCTACTTGTGTTTCTTCCTTCTTTTTACTGTAATAATTTCTAAGTAATCACGCAATAAACTATTCATTCATGCATTGACTGTATTTTACCAAATATATTGGCACACATTTTATCAAATGGAAATCTGCACTGACAAAATTAAAAAATAAAATGACTGCATGACAAAATTCATATTATAGCCGTGGTTTTATAATTGCCAGCATTGAGTTAAATAACCTAAATAACCTCAAAGCTTGTTGTTTGGATACCTGCTCAGGCACCTGAACTACAGCAGCTCAATGGATGTTCATGTGCAAAAAATGGGAAAATTCGAAGACCCACTTGTAGTGCCAACTACTCTTGTCAGAACGCAAACAGGTGTGGCTTTGGCACTCCAAGTTGGTTTGAGGTCTGAACAGCCATTAGTTTTGTGTGGCAGAAACTTCATGGGACAAAGCCACCAGACTGAGGTGTTGAGTAATGACTTTAGTTCTGCCCGATATACCACTTGGAATCTTACAGCATACATGAAAACTCTTTATATGAAAAAGGGGGGGGCTCTTGGCCCCCCCCGCCCGCATGGCGGAGCGGCGACCGCGCCCCTCCCCCAGTGCCTCCCGGTGGTGGGGCGTGTCCTCCCGGCGTCCTGTGATGAGGTGGGGGGGGGGGCGCGCCCCACCACCGATTGGCGGGCGCCCTCCCTGACCCGGGTGGCATCAAGTCGACATTCTGCTGCCATAAAATTTAATCGACCACTGCTAATCCTTTTTTCCAGAATCACGATTCTAAACTCGATTGGAGGGTTAGCTTGTTATTCCATCTTTTCATCCTTTGAACCGCAGCATTTAATCGTATTTAGCTACTACACTGTTAAGATTCTCGCAACCACCTATACCTGGGCAATAACTTCTTTATCTTTCAACCTGTTGCTATTGTACCTGCGCCCTACTACCTCCAAGTAAGCTTGAAAAAATTAAGTCCGACGCCTGCCAACATTTTAGACAAAGCACGTTTGTTAGAAGCTCAGCTGTTTTGAAGACCTTGCTTCTCACATTTATAAAAGGGTAGGTAGTGCACAGTCACTTTTGACTGGTGCTGTTCACACATTTCGGTAGCTGAGAAAGTGTGTGTCCTCATTCTTATGAATATATGACTCATTCAACAGAAATGTCACACACTGTCTGTCACTCCATAGAGCAGTTTCTTAATTTAGAGTATCAAAAAAGTCTGAAAGAAAGTAGAAACACTGAAATGCAGGGACAAATGGACAGGAAAATAGGAAGAAAAGTGAGGCATGCAAATGACCTAGCAGGTTAAGGATACGTTCTGTATGTTAAGTTGCAAGCGATGGGCCTTATTCACAAGAAATTTTTGCAGCACGGCACCGCAAGCCCTTTGGTTGCGCCATGCTGCGCCATTTTCAAAGAAAAGGGGTGTGTCAAATCTACAATGATATGATGGATCCCTTTGCTCTTCCCTGCGCTGGCGCATAATTTGCTGCCATGCGCCAGCACAGGCACCCTTGCACCATGTTGCAAGGATGCCTGCGTCACAGGGATGATTGTTTATGTGCAGGAAGGTGTCCCTTCCTGCATATATAAAATCTAAAATGCATTGTTCAACTTCTATGTGTGCTGCATTAGCCCACATAGAACTTGCAAAATGTCATTTTTTTATGATTGTTTATGTGAAGGAAGGATGCCTTCCTGCACATAAACAATCATCAGAGGTGATTTCCTCGTTCTATGTGTGCTGCAGAATGCAGAACGCATAGAAAGAGGAAAAAACGAAGATACATTCATATATTTCTCCTTGCTGTGCTTCCCTATGCCCTTCCCTATGCCTCCTAGGCGTAGCATTCAGACGTATTTCCAAGTTTTCTCACAATTCTGTCAGGGTCCATGAATGTTGTGTGGGAACACCCACAGCAACACCCCTTTCACACAAAGTGCTGCTTGTAAAGGGGCCGTATTTACAAGACAGGAAAAGCACCCCAGGGTGGCTTTTCTTCTGTCATTGTAAATATGGGGTAGCAAAATGCGCCGCCGGTGTGTTAAAAAAAGTGATGCACTGACGGTGCAAGGGGCTTGTAAATACGCCCTGAAGTGCCTTATGATGAAAACATAACTGAGGTTTTACTTGTTTGTTTCCTTTGAAACCACGATTACCCCATATTGCAAGGCATTCTTTATTGTACAATCAGACTCTTATTTTAATTATTGAACAACAAAAGTCTATTGGTTAAAGTGAAATAAAGGTGATTTTCACACGAAAGCCCTCATTTAGGGTATATCTGCGACCGTGGTAATATCATTATTCTTGTAAATTCATTGGTCCAATCGGTAATTGGTATTTAAAAGAAAATGGTGAATACAAAATTAGATTAGCATTTTTAGTAACATTGGACTTGGATATCCCATGCAATAGCGTGGTATAACCATATTACTTGCAGTGGTAATACCGCTGTTCTATAAAAGTAGTGCTAAGGAAACCAGGGGCATATTACCAAGGGCATTATCGCCGCTTTAGCTGGAATTTTTCCCGCTAAAGCGGCGATAATTGTATCGCCCTATTACCTAGCTGTCGCTAACACCAGCTAGCGACAGCTAGTAGGAGATAGCGGGCATTTAGGTGCCCACTTTGCATGTCAGCGATAATTATCACTAATGACATGCAAAGTGGGCGTGCCAAGATGTTAGCGACTGGAAACAGTCGCTAACATCCACATCTCCTATTTCCAACTTTTGGAAATAATCGCGCTAAGCGCGATTATGTCCAAAAGCTAACACCTGGCCTGAGCTGTTCTTAGCCATGTTATCCAATGGTAGGTGGATAACATGGCTAAGAGCATTAGCTCGGTAATGCATGAATATCGCTGCCTTTACAGCGATATTCATGCATTTCGGCCGATTTTTATCGCTTAGGAGATAAACCTTGATAATAGCAAGGTTCCTAAGCGATAAAAATAGGCGAAGCTCGGCGATATTATTTTGCCCGCTAACCAAGCTTAGCGATAATTATCGCTATAGCTTGGTAATATGCCCCTCAGTTCCCACACATTAGGACTATTTTTGTTCCCCTTTCGAACAATCTAAATCAGAATCAGATGAAATCATGAGTCTGGAATCCATCGCCCCGGTGAGTCTGAGGGCACATGTCTCAGCTGCCATGCAAGGTGGGTAATGCTCTTTCATTCTTCTCTTCTTTTGGCTGCAGGCGCAGCAAGCGATCTAGGTTGCGCGGCACAAAGAGGTGACAAAAATGATGAAAGCCCCTGAAGAGCCCTCATGTGCAGCTCGGCACATGAGGAGAAAGGAGATTAATTCAGCTGAACCAGCCACAGGGAATTCTCTGGCGCTTTCTGCCTTTCTAGCTCCTCCCCCACCCACAACCTCTTTACTATGTGCCACTCCGTCCAACTCTGACAGCCTCTCAGAGGCCACTTTTAGAATACTGTTGTTGTGAAAATCAAAGAAAGGCACACTTGGGGACAGGACATTTTATCCCAGGGACAATGGCTCCTGGAATGTCTGAAGCACATTGCTCGCTTCACCCTACACAGAAACACACACATTTTCTATTACTGAGAGGACAGATTACTTTCCTTGCTCTGGCAAGGGCTTTCTCATAATTATTTCTGCTCTTAATTGTTAAGAATCGAAAACAACTTCAGATTGGAATGGCATCTACTGTTGTGTGTGTGTTTTTTAAATTAGGTATTAATTCGTTTTATGACGGCTTAAATTATCTGTCTAATCCTTAAAAATAATTGTACTTATTGTATCGCATGCTTAAAGTGCAACCACTACCCTGGTGGCAAATCAACAACATTTTGACTTTAACTTTCACAAATATCTTGTCCTCTTTAGAAAAGTTGCCAGAGTCCTTTCCTACAGATGTTTTTGGACACTTTGAAAGATGGACATTTATGTGTGTCTGCACTTCAGCAGCTCTTAGACCCCTCTTATTTGTGGTGACCCTGTAGTCAGTGATCATTGATCAACACTGATAGACTCTACCGACTCATGACAATAACTAGACAGCTTTCAGGAGCTGTCAGTTTCAGACCTGATTCACCAATTTATGAGTAGCCTGCAAACATTACTATTGTGGTTGCTTCATCAACAGGGTATAGTAGATAGACATAGAAATACACAGTGGGCCGATGTACAAATGCCTTATGCATGTCTTAACCAGCCGAATCGCAATTTCGGCCTGTTAAGAATTACCATTGACTCAAAGTCAATGGTACCCATGTGCAATATTTAAAAAACACCCCAAGATGCTATTTTAAAAGTGCAATAGAGCCCACACATGCCCTTTGGGCATATGTGTGCTCTCTAGATGTGCACCACTAGTTTTGGGATTCATTATGGGGAGCCTTATGCCCATAGACATTCTTAGTTGAGAATTTCCTAGACAGCAATTTCCATGACATGCAAAGCCCTTGGTATGAATTGCATGGATTTATTAATTGCAATTCTCTAATAGTGATTCCTACTCTGTAGGAATGGCTATTTGGACACCAGTAGTTTAAAATATATTCATTTGCAGTTCCTAAATAGCGATTTCGATGCTGTCATTATTTAGGAAATGCAAAATAGCAATTTGCATCTGGCACAGTATGCCGTTCATAGGTATTGGCTTGTCAAATCTTTCTGAGATTGTGGAGAAATTCTTTTTACAACACATGCTGAAAGATTTCTTTAAAAGATCACGCGTGCTGCAGACTCATTTTGAAATCAAACCACGTTGTGAGCAGGGTTGGCCTACAGACCAGAATAGCCGAAGTCAGGTTCAAGTCTCAGCTAGCCGGGCCCGCATACGGGCAAAGGAGACATACCCCCTCACCTCTTTCAGAGAAGAGTGACTGTCAGGCTGAGCAAAGGTCAGCCTGAAAGACACTCTTTATGTTTAGGTCAGGCATCCAGGAGCTAGACATGCAGTAAATGTACAGGCTCCTGGCTGCTTGAGCTGAACTTTTCCAGGCTGAGGATTTTACAGCCCTGTGGGCATGACCTCCTCAGCCTGGCAAAAGTGTCTTGAGGCCCTACCCCCTCATGAGATGAGGGAGCATTATTGATTGCCTCAGACCTGGGTGCTTCAGTTTTACTCCCTGGAGTGCCCAGGGCAGAGTGTTAATCAGTGACACCACGTCACTAAGTGGCATTGGGGTCCGCAGTCTCATTGATCCCATACCACTCTATGATAAGGTAGGGACTTTTGCCTTCCCTCATTTGCTGACCTTAGGGAAGGCAACAGTTCCAACCCTCTTGTGACCCCTGGGGCTTCCCTGTCCAGAGCTGAAGGACAGGTAAGTTTTATATTTTTAAATGCTTGGTATGTGTATGTATGTATAAATGTATGAATTTTTTGTGAATATTGTGAATGGGTGTATGTGCGCAGACATGTGTGAAAGCATGGGTATGAGTGAGTGTGTGTATATGTGTGTGTGTGTGTGTGTGGCTCGCCCAACCTCCCTTCTTGCCAAAATTACCAGCCGCCACTGGTCTTGGCACCAGCTCATTATCCTGTGATGCAGGGCAAATCACTTAATCTCCAAGTGCCTTCAAAATGTTTCTGACCTTGTGAGATTTCATGTGGTGCCCATTTGAAGTGCTCCAAACTCCTTGGCCTGAATTAGATTGATATACAACTGCCCCCCCCCCGCCCCAAAAACTAGGAGGCTAATCCTCAGGACTAGAAAACATGAATGCAGCCTGTGTGATAAAGGGTACTTGGTGTCAGTAATTAAAAAGATCAATATTTCAGTGTTGGGTAACCGGTGAGAGCTCACCTGGTCAATGTATGAACATCATGTTGCTTGATGTTCTCATCAAAGTGTGGACTGGGAAATGCCCCTACAGGTAATGCAGAGCCAGTCACAATGTGTGTTTAAAATCGTTCTGTGATGAACTTGGAAACCAATAACTAAACTGTTCACATCCATTTAGTGACGAAGTGGAAGATGGATCAAGCGTATCCGAGTTCTGGAAGGGTCCTAATTAGGATCCTGCATCATAGTGGATGTTGGATATTTGTTCTGTTAAACTTATAATATGTTATCTAGAGCGTGAAAAGAGGATGGTTTAAATCATGCTCACCTTATAAGCAGAAAATGCACAGTTAGTTTTCTTTAAGTGCGATTAATATTCAACAAGCAGGGCGCCATGCGTATTGATCCCCAAAGAGGGTCGCTGAGTCAGATGACAGCTTCTGAGATTCTAAAAGGATTCTCTAAAACGATGGGAATATATACATGGGTAAAACTATACATCTGGGTAAAAGAACCTCACACCAATCATCAACAAGTCTGCTCACCTGTTCAAGTATCACAGGAGCAGAGCGGGTAAATCAAGCTGCATCAAGAATGAAGAGCGGCAAGACTGGGCAGAAACTAAGGGGCAGATTTACAATTACTAGTGCATCCCTGCATATCGGCAAGGATGCACCAATAATTGTGCGTCACAGCTCCGCCACCCATGATGCGCCGCATTTACAATGCGGCGCACCATGGGGCAAAAATGGCACAGATGCATCACTCATCTGTGCCATAAAAGCGGTGCATTTTTGGAGTTGCGACGCAGCTCCTGCAATGATCAGGGGGCCCTATGTGTACAATGCTGCATCAATCCTTACGCCTGCTTCAAGTAGGCGCAGGGTTTTGACCCAGCATGGACCCAAATGTGACTGAGTGAAATCTTGTAGATTTCACTCAGCCACTTTTGGGAGGCGTTCCTGCGCAGGAACCCCTCCCCCTGCGATGGTATGCCTCTTCTGGCGCAGGGCTTTACAACGTGACGCATCTGGGAGATGCGTCACGTTGTAAATACCCTGCACCATGGTGCATCTTTTGCGTCGCCGCTGCGTCACAAAAGTGATGCAACGGCGGTGTAAAAGCGGCGCAAGGGGCTTGTAAATCTGCCCCAAAGTATTCAAAAGCGGCCTCTACGGGAGCGTGCACCCTGCGTCAACTCGCAGCCAATCCTGGTGACGTCCTGGTGACGCCAGCATAGGGGCGAGCAGCTGATAGAAAGCGTGGGGGATCATTCTTGGAAGGACGTATTACAATACATGTATTACGCGTCTCAAACGCGGTCGATCGTGGCAGTCAGGGACAGTGTCCAGGCTTAAGGATCGCGCTAGAGCTCTAAATGGTGCACCCAGGTAAGTCCAGAAGAGAAATGGTAAGGATTTTCTTATTTGTTGTTCCTCCAGTTGCCTTAAAGGGTCAGAGTTTAATTACTCTGTAATAGAGAAGGAATCCCTCGCAATTTTCTGGGCTTTGAGGAAGTTTAAGAATCTCGTTTGGGGAACGAAAGTGTGTGTATTATCTGATCACAAGCCTTTGAAAGAGGTCTTTTCAAAGAAGGGTCTTGATGCCATTTCCTCAAGAATCAGGAAGTGGATTGTTTCTCTGCAGGAATTTGAGTTTGAAGTAGAATATATTCCTGGAATTGCTAACAGATCGGCTGATTGTCTATCTAGATTAGTTGACAGTGAGAATGCAGATCAAGAAGATTTTTGTGACCCTGATGAGTGTACTAGTGTGTGTGAAATTACTGATGGTGCAATTGAGGAAACTGAATGGAGGTTGGAGTTGGGAAAAGATGAAGAAATTTCTCAGGTTATACTGTCTTTAATGAGTAAATCCCATCCTCGTCGCCAGTATAATATTGTATAATTTAGATAATAAATGAGGAAGAAGTCAAGTTGAAAAGGCAGAGTGGGTTTAATAAAAACCTCAGCCATAAGCATCCACAGATAACTGACAAGTTAAGAATCATGTATGCAAGTACATTCTGAGAACATGGAATGCAGAGAAAGGATGACATATCTTAAAGGGGAAGAAAGGGAAAACAGGGGAAGGAAAGAACATCACAGGCACATCTAGAAATTAATAAACTACAATTGAGCGATGTGCTTGCATTCTCCATGTTCACTCAGGAATGGAACATTGAGCACATCCCTATTGGCGGCTCAAAGCAGAAAATAGTATGTTTAAGAGAATGTTGAACTGTAACATGAGCCGAAACAGAATCATGCATTTCAAGGCGCATATTTTGAGACAGGTGCTGTTAAGAGTGTCTAAGAAGTTGCATACATAGTTAGATCATATACATGTTATACATGTTGACACTCGGGGCATATCAGAGAACAAGTCTAGTGTGAGAGAAACCAACCAATGACAATCATTATCAGTGTATAAGGATTTCAATCCACATGTTATCTGAGCACAACCTTGCAAATGTATAGACATTTATCATACGTGTATAAGGGGTTAAAAACGTATGTATACATGTTACTACCCAGAGCACAAACATGCAAATGTATACACCATTCTCATTGACCTTGGGAGCACAACTGACACTTAAGGCATTTAGGGGTTAGAAAGAGTACAGAATATGTTAGCCTATTATAAGAAGAGCCGCTTGCCTTGATATTTCCTCAGATTCATTGAGACCCTGGTTGACAGTTTCCAGCAAGTATATCCACTTCCACCCTCTCAAATTAAGGGTAGACGGTATGTCACCTCCCCTAGGGTTGCGAATGACTCTCTCCAGTGCCCACCATCTTAACTTATCTGCTGTGTGTTGCATGCGATCTAAATGATAACATAGCGGGCCCCTTGTACCTTACAACGAATCCTTGAGCTGTGTTGGAGAAAACATACTTTCACCTTTTGTCGTGTCTGACCTACATACAACATATTACATATGATTGCATACATTATATTCATTGTGTTAAAGATAGAATGGTGTCTGAGTGTAAACTTGCTGTGTAGGTGGTCAAGTGCATCACCCAGAGATGCAAAGCCTTTCCTCTCCACTGATGCTCTCAGAGTACTGCCAGGCTTCCACTTCACTGATGATTTTAGCACTTTGGAGTTCGGAAAATTGTGCTTGTACATCTGCTGAGCAAAGAAGGGTAAGCAAACGCCACAGATCATGACAGGAAGCAAGAGACAGAAGGGACAGAGGGCGGATGGAGGAAATACAGCAGGGGAAAATCATTGTCTCCTATGAACCTCTGATGTGGGCCTTGACATTTGACTAAAAAAATGGTCCTACAGTCCATTATCAAAATTCTGAAACCAATTAAAGGTAGTTGCAATACTTCATCACCCCTCAATTCTCAAGGCATAACATCAGGGTAATAGTTTCAATTTCACCCAGGACAGGATGTTTCATTCCTTTTTGGAGAATGGGGAGGTTCAGCCGGTTTCCAGCTGCTTTTCAACTTTCCAGTTGCATAGCGTTGACTCAGAAAAGAGAATGGTATAACTTGGTATATGCATTTGATAACGTTGATTGTTACAGCTCCAACAGTAGAGGCAGTTGCTCTCCTGTGAGGGGAATGGAAGAGAGGTGTTATGAGGCCTATGTGGCTATAAAAGACAAACACACTGTTGATTTATATACCCTTGAGGCGCCCTTCCATTCATTTTTATGTTTAGGTCATACTACAGCTCAAGTGATGTTATTCAGACTGGATCTATGACGTTACAACGCGAAATATTACAACGCACTCTGTTACAACGCATTTTTTACAACGCAGGATCCATTACATCACATGGCATTACAACGCATGACATTACATAGCAGATGCTATTACAAAGCATGCCATTACAATGTAAGTATAGGTTAGTATATTACTTGTTTTAAAAATGTAATTAATTTAAATTTAATTAATTAAATACATTAAATTATTTTTAAATAATTATTTTGTACATATATTACTTTAAGTTTATTTTAAAAAGAACTATTAATAACAGAGACATTTTTTTAAATAATAAAATTATTGAAATTAATTGTTTAAATTAAATTAAAAGATTTATTTTAAAACTAAACCCTAAAATTACCCCTGTACCCCAAAACCCAAAACCAGCCCTGAAACCTAAAAATACCCCTGTACCCCAAAACCCAAACCCAGCCCTTAAACCTAAAAATACCCCTGTACCCCAAAACCCAAACCCAGCCCTGAAACCTAAAAATACCCCTGTACCCCAAAACCCAAACCCAACCCTGAAACCTAAAAATACCCCTGTACCCCACAACCCAAACCCAGCCCTGAAACCTAAAAATACCCCTGTACCCCAAAACCCAAACCCAGCCCTGAAACCTAAAAATACCCCTGTACCCCAAAACCCAAACCCAGCCCTGAAACCTAAAAATACCCCTGTACCCCAAAACCCAAACCCAACCCTGAAACCTAAAAATACCCATGTACCCCAAGCCCAGCCCTGAAACCTGAAAATACCCCTGTACCCCCAAACCCAAACCCAGCCCTGAAACCTAAAAATATGCCTGTACCCCAAATCCCAAACCCTTGCCCTAAAACCTAAAAATACCCCTGTACCCCAAAACCCAAACCCAGCCCTGAAACCTAAAAATACCCCTGTACCCCAAAACCCAAACCCAGCCCTGAAACCTAAAAATACCCCGGTACCCCAAAACCCAAACCCAACCCTGAAACCTAAAAATACCCCTGTACCCCAAAACCCAAACCCAACCCTGGACCCTAAAAATACCCCTGTACCCCAAAACCCAAACCCAGCCCTAAAACCTAAAAATACCCAAACACCCCAAAACATATACCTCAGTACCCCAAAACATATACTCCTATTCTCATACTTATTTTTAAAAATTACTTAAATTAATATATTTAATTTATAATATAAAAAAAATAAATTAATATATTTATTTATTATTAATATTAATTAAATTAATAAAATAATATTAAATAAAAAACAATATATATATACTTACCTATACTTACGTTGTAATAACATGCGTTGTAATAGCATCTGCTATGTAATGTCATGCGTTGTAAAGGCATGCGATGTAATGGATCCAGCGTTGTAAAAGTTGCGTTGTAATAGAAGTGCGTTGTAAAAGTTGCGATGTAACGGTTGTTTCCCATTCAGACTATGTGTACTATACACTCATATTTTTTTTAACTGTTTTACACTCATTTGACTATGGACTGTAACACTGCAGTGCCGTCTCTGTGTTTCCTTTGATAAAAAATATTTAGAACACAATTAGCTTATTGTTGGATTATGAAAATGCCACATGGGAGGACTAGGAACCCAGTGAATGATATTACTTCTCCGATGACAATAAGAGTAGAATATCAGCCAGGTTGTTCATGTCTGACATTTGACTTCCTGTACTGCTCTTTCCAGCTCTGCTATTGGTGTGTGTCGAAGTGTGAATCCATCAATATGTTTCAATCTTCAAGCCTAATTCAGGAGGTGTGTAAGAGGAGAGTGATAAATCACCTTTTTTAGGATACCCAGTTTTGATTTAGAAAATGTGAAGCTCTACAGGCCTGTAATGCTCATGCCTCCCATGTTTAAGATCATGGAGTATCATTTATGGTTCTACAACATTCTTAAGTGCAAAACATGTATTCAATTTATATTATATTTTAATCAATCAAGGGGGGTCTTTTGATAATGTATACATAATAATCAATTAGTTTAGCAATGCAAAAAGACATCCCATCTCTGAAACCCCACACTTTGGTCTCCCCTTTTCATTCTATATATTTTATTTATTACTGAAATTATTTAATTTATTATTGTAGGTATTAAATTATAATTGACATTAGTTTCATTAAAGGTATTTATTTTTATAAGGGATAAGCCCCAGGAAATCCACTGTTTATAATTGTATTAAAATCACTCGATTAATTACATTTACTTAAATGATCTTTAAAAATCCAGTCAGCAACTCATAATACTCTAATGTATTTACAAATTATATTTTTTTCATTGCATCGACATAATTTATATATATGTATATATATACATATATATATATATTGAACAAGGCTTGTGTGCTCGGTTCAAACTGCCGCAGCTCCAGAACAAAGGGAGCGTCGTCCGCCCGGATCAACCCAGCAAGAGCTGTAATGAAGTCACCAAAGTTCCTCTTTACTGTGTTAAAGGATGACGACGCCGTGTCTTGCGCAAATAATACATTTATTTGTCAGCTGCCGGACGCATCCAGCAGCTGACAAATAAATGTATTATTTGCGCAAGACACGGCGTAGTCATCCTTTACCGCAGTAAAGGGGAACTTTGGTGAATATATATAAATAAAATGTACTGAAAAAACCATAGGTTTCAGGCAAGTTATAGTTAGAAATTAGAATTTCAAAAAACCTTAGAAATTCACTGAAAAAACCATAGGTTTCAGGGGCGTTATAGTTAGTTGGACATTTCATTTGTACAAATCCATAGAATTTTCCCCGTTATAATTTGTTCAGCTAACTATAACTCGGGCTCCCGCAATGCACTGCTGATGATGTCACATATTAGATCACTCATGACATGGTCAGTGACATCACTCATGACATCTCAAATGACATCACTGATGGCATCACTGATGACATCTATCAGTGAATGTGTGTTTTTCTGAAAATTAAATATGTTTTTTTTATATGTATATCTCAAGGTCGATGGAAGAATAAATGGGTATATAAGTGTCTAAATGGATGATTGTTTTTGTAAAATTGATTGTATAACTGACTAAGTGTATCTTCGTGAATACATGGGTTAGTGAGTAATGTTTAAATATGTAAATATCTGTATCAGTCTCACTTTGTGTATAAGTGGCTGCATGGGTTGGTGAGTAGCTACATGAGTGTCTATATGGGTTATTAGTTGTTTTTTTGGGTATCAGTATGGGTGTTTGAGTGTCTGTATGGTTCGGTGGGGTGTATTACTTAATGCATAGAAGCATGAATGAGTGACTCACTGTTTGTATGTGTTGCAGACAGCATGTGTGCAGGACTGTATGGGTGGATGAGTGTGTGTATGGGTGTGTTAGTGAGTGAATGACTGTCTCAATAGTGTCTTTATGAGTAACTACATATGTTTTAAACTGGTATATGTGAGTATTGGCGTATATAAGTGAGTATATGTGAGAGTGAGAAATAGGAAGAGTTCCTGTATAAATAAGTATGTGTTTCTATAATTGATTATTTAAGAGAGTAAGTATGTGTAAGTTTCTGTAGAGTAAGTGTGGTTGTGTGTCTATTACTGTATATGCAAGTAAATGGATGTTTGATTCTTTGTTTACATGTATGACTATGTGTGTGAAGAACTCTATGGATGAGTGGCGATGTGTAACAGGAGGTATAGGTGTATGAGTACATATGAGTGAGTACATGTATGGATGACTGTATAGGACTGTTGGTGAATGAGTGGATGTGTGTGTAGATCTTAGAATTACTGAATAGGGGTGTTGTAACTGGTATTGGTATGTCCATTGTTTTGAAAATGTTAGTTTCTATGTTTGAGTGTGTGTATCAAAGGTTATATTAGGGTGAGAGGAGGTCTGCCACTCTATCACAAGGATGATGTCATCAGTGATTCATTCAGTTATGTAATTTGAGATGTCATCAGTGATGTCATGAGTGATGTCACTTACCATGTAATGAGTGATGTAATATGTGACATCATCAGCAGTGCATTGCGGGCGTGCGAGTTATAGTAAGCTGAACTAACTATAACAGGGGAATTTTTATGATTTTGTACGAGTGAAATGTCCAACTAAATATAATGCCCCTGAAACCTATGGTTTTTCTGTGAATTTCTACGTTTTTTAAATGCTAATTTCTAACTATAACATGCCTGAAACCTATGGTTTTTTCAGTGAATTTCAAAAGTTTTTTAAATGCTGATTTCTAACTATAACGTGACTGAAACCTATTTTTTCAATGAATTTCAAAGGTTTTTTAAATGCTAATTTCGAATTATAACATGCCAGAAACCAATCATTTTTTGTAGAGAATTTACAAGTTTTTTTAAATGCTAGTTTCTAACTATGCCTACAGAGGTAGGACATGTGAAGAAAGAAAAAAAAACACACAGAAAGAAGCAAAAGAAATACTGAAAGAAGCAACAGAAGTCCACAAAGAAGAAGAAAAGTGCAGGAAAAAGCAAGACATGCAGAAAGAACAAACAAAGGAGCAGAAAGAGGCTTAGTTGCAAAATCATCCTGTGCCCACAATGTTTTCAGGAGGGTACTGGTGGTAACTGACTCTGACTAACCAGGCCTAGAGCCAGTGCTATGCTAAAAGACACATAGAATACAGTCAAAACACCTACATACACTAGGGAACACTATGCGTTTGGGTACCCCTGTGATTAGCATGACTTCCTCTATAAGGCCCTAGTACATAATAGTGCAGGGGGATTAAAACTACCTCTTAAAATGCACCAAGGGGCGCGTTTACACAGTGGTGAAGGGAGGGGGGCCTGAGGTAACATGTGTGCAACACGCCCTGAGGAGTGTTTTAAATTGGGGAATTAATTCCTCTTCAATCCTGATGGTCCCTGGGGTCGAACTAGCCCACTAGGTATCTCCAGTAAGCGCCACAGAACTGCGTTGCATAGAGGTATAAAAAGGGGTATAGCTGGACCACCTCTCTGCAACGCAGGCCTGTGGCACTTACTGGAGGTACCTAGTGGCATAGTTAGCCCCCAGGGGCCCTCAGGATTGAAGGGGACTTAATTCCCCCACTTCAAACACGCCACAGGGCGTGTTTGCACAAATCACCTCTGCCCCCTCCCTTTACCACTGTGCAACGGTGCCCAGTGGCACGTTTAAATTGGTGGATTAAGTCCCCTTGAATCCTGAGAGTCCCTGGGTCCAACTAGTCCACCATGTGCCTCCAGTAAGCACCACAAAGCAGCATTGCAGAGAGGTGATCCAAGGCCATGCCCCATTTTACACCTCTCTGCAATGCAACTTTGTGGCACTTACTGGATGTATCGGGTGGGTTAGTTGGCCCCGAGGGACCCTCAGGATTCAAGGGGACTGAATTCTCTGACTTAAAACACGCCACAGGGCGTAACATCAGGCCACATCCCCTCCCTGCACCAATGTGCAAACGCACCCCCTGGTGCGTTGTAAATTGGGGGATTAAGTTCCCTTGAGTCCTGAGGGTTCATGGGGGACAACTAGCCCACCACTTACCTCCAGTAAGTGCCACAGAGCTATGGTGCAGAGTGGTGTAAAAAGGGGCATGGCCTGGGCCACCTCTCTGCAACGCAGTGCAGTGGTGCTTACTGGAGGTAAGTGGTGGGCTACTTGGCCCCCCAGGACCCTCATGATTGAAGAGGAATTCATTCCCCAACTTAAAACGCACCACAGCATGTGTTTGCACACATGTCACCTTAGGCCCCGCACCCTCCGTTCACCACTGTGAAAACGCACCCCTTGGCACATTTTGAGTTGGGGATGAAGTCCCCTTGAATCCTGAGGGTCCCTGGGGTCCAACTAGCTCACCAGGTACCTCCAGTAAGCGCCACAGAGCGGCATTGCAGAGAGGTGTAAAAAGGGAGTGGCCTTGTAGAGAGGTGGTCAGAGGCCACGCCCCTTTTTACACTTCTCTGCAAGGCAGCTCCCTGGCGCATACTGGAGGTACCTGGTGAGCTAGTTGGCCCCCAGGGACTGTCAGTATTGAAGGGGAATTAATTTCCCAACTTACAATTTGCCAGGGGGCACTTTTGCACAGTGTTGAAGGAAAGGGCCAGGGCCTGAGGTGACATGTGTGCAAACTTGCCCTGTGGCACGTTTTAAGTTGGGGAATGAATTCCTCTTCAATCCTGAGGGTCGTTGGGGGCCAACTAGCCCACCAGGTACCTCCAGTATGTGCCAGGGAGCTGCCTTGCAGAGAGGTGATCAGAGACCACGCCCCTTTTTCCACCTTTCTGCAATGCAGCTCTGTGGCGTTTACTGGAGGTACCTGGTGGGCTAGTTGGCCCAAAGGGACCATCAGGATTGAAGAGGAAATAATTCCCCAACTTAAAACGCTCCACAGGGCGTATTTGCACACGTCACCTCAGGCCCTGCCCCATCCCTTAACCACTATGCAAACGCGACCCCTTGTGCTTCGTAAATGGGGAGAATAAGTCCCCTTGAGTCCAGAGGGTTTCTGGGGGCCAACTAGCCCACCACTTACCTCCAGTAAATGCCACAGAGCTACGTTGCAGAGTGGTGCAAAAAGGGGCATGGATGGGCCACCTCTCTGCAACATAGTGCTGTGGTGCTTACTGGAGGTAAGTTGAGGGCTAGTTGGCCCCCAGGGACCCTCATGATTGAAGAGGAATTCATTCCCCAACTTAAAACGCACCACAGCGTGTGTTTGCACACATGTCACCTTAGGCCCTGCCCCCTCCCATCACCACTGTGCAAACGCACTCCATGGCTCATTTTGAGTTGGGGATGAAGTCCCCTTGAGTCCTGGGGGTTTCTGGGGGCTAACTAGCCCACCACTTACCTCCAGTAAGTGCCATAGAGCTGCGTTGCAGAGAGGTGTAAAAAGGGGCGTGGCCTGGACAAACTCTCTGCAACGCAGCCCTGTTGTGCTTTCTGAAGGTACCTGGTGGGCTAGTTGGCCCCAGGGATCCCCAGTATTGAAGAGGAACTAATTCCCCAATTTAAAACGTGCCACAGGGTGCGTTTGCAGAGTGTTTCTGTCTGTGAGTGGGCGGGGCCTATGAAAGATTGCGTGTCTTTTCTTTTTGTGGGGGGAAGGCGGCTGTGTGGCCCCCCTTCATTTTACTTTTTTGGGGCCCTGGGGACCCCATCCCACAGGGCCTGACCCCCCAAAGTAAAAAAATTTAAATTATTAACGGGAAGGAGGTCACGTGGGTCTCCATCCCATGGCCAATTCCGGGCCCCGGGGACCCCATCCCCCGGGCCATGGCCACATTTTTTTAATATTAATATGGAGGGGGCTGCATGGCCCCCCTCCTCAGGTCATTTATGGCCCCGGAGACGCAATCCCCCGGGGCCGGCCATTGCGCATTTTAGAACATTTTGTTTTAAAGTTAATGTAGGGGAGGGGGCCACGTGGTCCCACTCCCTGGCCACTTCTTGCCCCAGGGACCCCATCCCCCGGAGCCTGGCCACCTCGTTGGGGATCGTGGGGGAGCCCTAATGCCCCCACAGTCCTTGCTGGCTCCCCGCGTCAATCGGGAGCCGGCATTGCTTTCCACATGGGGAGCTGCTGACATGCGAGTATCTGCGAGATAGAGTGTGGTGTAAGAAGTCCTTAAAATGAAATACACGAAGACAGAGATCGCTGTTGTTTGATAATATAGTCCTACATTATTACTTACTGGAAAATCGCTTGTATGCACCTATGCACCCAGAGTGCTGCACCCCAGTCCCTACCCCCGCAATGTGCTCAATTGTAGGTCTTGCACACTGAAGCTTCACAACTCACCTTCCACTACTGGTGCATCCCACGACGTGTTGCTGCAAGCTCTCAGTCCGGGATACATTTGTATGGAAGAGCAGGTCTCCACAATGGAACGGTGTCTTGATACTGCCATGGAAGGTGTTAGAATGCTCAGGGCATCATTGCAGGAGAGAGTTCCCGCTCAGCCCCTTTCAGCCAATCAATTAATCTCTGTAAAGAGAGAAGTAATTTAATGGTGGAAAAGTTTGCAGGTAAATGAATGTTTATTTTATGCTTGGTAGAAAATAGGAGTTGGGTGCATCCTTCGTTTTTGAAGTACGATTAATCGTTAGTGATAATCGTGGTTCAAAGAGGAGTTGGAATGCACGAGAAAACACAAGGTTAAATTATAATATGTTATGCTAATGTTTATATACATGGGAATAGAGCGTATGCTAGAAGCTTAATGTTCACATGTAATGCAGTTGCGGGAGCCTGAGTGCATGTACACTCAGTAAGGAAGTAACTAAAAACTAACGTCACCTGTCTGTAGATCAGCGCTTGCTGCTTGGTCTATAGTACGGTCCAGTAGGTCCTTAAAATTAGATCGATGTGAGTGAATGAAGTGAGAGATTACATAATTACGGAAGGCAAGATCACTTTTTCTCACAAGCGCATTCAGGGTAGTGCACCCCATCCCTCCCGCAGAATCACCCTCGACAGGAGTCTGTAGGGCAGCGCTGCTCGTAGGCTTAGGCCTATCTTATGATATAGATGGTATTTAAAATGAGACAGAGATGTGACTGAATGAGGTCAAAGATCACAAAATAACATAACACTTAGCAATATTGCTTATTCGCCCGTGTGCAGTGTGCCTGATGCATCCCACCCCTCTCGTAGGTCCGCGTTACAGAGGTGTCTGCCCACTGGCTCAGATCTACAGTATGTTCCAGCAGGTCTTTAAAAGGATTCAGAGATGAGACAGAATGAGGTGAGAGATCACGTCATTATGCAGGACAATATTGTTTGTTCACACCGAGTTTCATTGGAGGCCTTGTGCACCTAGGCCGCGCTGCTTACTTTTTTGCAAACAGTGCACTTAGCAGAGGTCACAACTTGAAATCTGCTTTGGATCCATACTGCAGACAGTGTTAAATTCAGCCTTGATTTACTAATCTGCAGTGTGAACAGCAGGGTTCATAACTTGAATAGAGAAAGAGAAATAGTGTGAGAGAGAGGAAGGACGAGAGAGAAAGAGAGAAAGAAATACATTGAAAGTGTGAGAGAGAGAAAGTAATAGATAGAGCAGGAGAGGTAGTGTTGATACTGAGAAAATCTTCGCAGCTCACCTTTTTGCCACCGGTGTATGTCCAACCGCGTGCCGGGTTATAGTGCACCCTCGATTTTAGTGATCTGAAAGATAGTATACAATTAGTATTTGCAGAGTACATACAACTGCACACGTATATTTCTGCATTATGCCTTTGCATACCCAGGCTACTGTATTACATCAGCTCCCACTGCAAGGAAGTGTCTGTGCGCTCTTTTCCTCCCAGGGTGCTGTACCCCATGCACTCCCACTGCATAGCAATGAATTCTCATTACTGCGCGCCCAGACTGTTGCACCCCATCGACTCCCAGTGTCCGGAGGTGAGTACCTGTTCCTGCGTACCCAGACTGTTGCAACCTATCCACTCCCACTGCCCAGAGGTGATTGTACATTCCTACGCATTCAAGTTGCTGCAAACTATCCACTCTCCCCGTCCACAGGTGACTTCTCTTTGCTTCGGAAACAAGCTTCTCTGTTCACCTTGTGCCACTAGCGTGTTTCAAAGAGGGTCCCCCACGTGTCGAAGCAACCTTCTTTGGCGTTGTTACAATAGCCGCGCATCATCGCAGATTCCTCAAACGTTGAGCTTTGCAGGTGTTGGGGGGAAGCCATTTTGTGAAACACAACTTGTTAGATGAAAAAGAAGATAAGATTGTGCGTCATTTGTTCATCAAAGGAGAGAGGAAGAGAGACCGACTATAAAAACTTTCCTGCTATTGGAAAAAAAACATACAAATGGAATAAGATAGGGTATGTAGGACTGCGTATGCCTAAATCACTGCGTCACCTTTTTGTATCCAGTCTGCTGTATCACATCTACTCTCTTCGGTGTGCACCCAGGCTTCACTGCTCACCTTTTTGCGGACAGGTTGCCTTCTACATCATGCAGTCCAGCTCTGCCACCAAGACGTCTCACATTTGGTGCTGAGTCTTGATATCGCTAAGGCAAAGGACATACTTGTGCACCCATCATCACCATCACAGGTTGTTCACCCGCTCAGTCCTTCCGGTATCACTAACTCAGTTACCAAAGAGGCCACACACATGGTGGTGAGCCACCCTGTTCGTTAGTTCGGGCCTACATGAGGCATCCGAACCACCAGGACGGGCCATCACAACGCTTGTGACACCTGGTCTCTTTTTATTGGTAGGGTCTCGTGTGCTGTCACGCCTGTGCTGGATGGGTGTGGTGTGGGTGTATACCAGCCATGAGTGTGTGTGCCGTTCTGACAACTAGACCTGGAACTAGCAAATCACTACAATGAAAATATGGGCCATGTAGCAGTGTTGTGTTTTCCTGTAAGCGAAGTGGGCTGGCCTTACTTATGCCAGTGCTGCGCGAGGATGTGAACAATGACTCCGGAGTTATGGGAGTGGCTCCATCGTGAGCTATATGAGAAATCAACTGATTCGGGTGTCTGTGTTATAGTGCTGCCGTCACCCGGGTCTTAAACACAAATGTGTCATTATGTCTGTGAAGTCCCACAACATGGAAGGTATGGGGTATCAATGACCCTAGATTCATCCATAGCAGATGGTGGACATGACGCATTTCTGCGAATATGAATGTTTATTGGACATTCAGTGGAGTGTGTTAGCTGTAGTAATACAGGGCTATGAAAGCTTTAGGTTGCAGTTTTTGGCACATGAAGGGCAGATAATATATATACTTATGTGGTCATTCAGGTATACTGTCGAATGTGGTGCGGGAAATCAGTGTTCAAGCCTCAGAGTCGCGTCCACATAATGTTATTGTGGACTAATCTCATAATCTGCAGGTGCCTGAAAATGTACTGTAAATACGGTGCTCATGTAAATCGCTGACATAGTTTTGGGTCGAATTTGCGCTATAAAATTATGCTACAAAAAAGAAAACTCGAGCAATAGTACACACTTATAAATTTACTATACACTTTGCTTGCAGTATTGTTATGATCCAGTTTCTACGTACGTATTTGTAGAATGAGCAAGAGAAAGTTCTATAACTGAAGTTTTTGTTACTGCCAGAGGTAAGATGGTTAGATACGCTTTTTACAGCACAATATAATGTGGTAGGGCCCAGGGGCAGCATTTTACAAACATAATGAATACACAGACACAGATAGATAGTTAAAGTGGGTACGGGCACATGCGCTCTACTCCATTTTATTACTTTGTTGTTGGCAACAAGTACAATAGTAATCATCATAGCATACACAGATATTCCATCATAAATGGTTTATGACTTCTGCTGTACAAAGGTAAGAGCACCATATGTGAAATAAAACACAGAAGATTCTATCATAAAAGATTAATGAGTTGTGGTGCACTGAGGTAGGGGAGGTTTTTGTGGAGCCTGTGATGATGTGTGGTCCAGGCAGACCGCACTGGTAACAATGTATTTTGACTACTGAATTGTGCCTTAATAAGCCCACGTGGCAATTATTTATGGTGTACTAAGTTAGTGGAATGTCTGGTGCTCAGCGTGTGCTCACCCTGCAATGATGCGTGGTCTGAACGGGCTGCACTGGAAGCACTGTCTGTGCCTATTGGACCGCATCATCTGTAATCATGGTTCAAATAAAAGATGAAACATATATGGAATACGTTGTCGAAATATGTAGGTTTCAGGGACATTATAGTTTAAATTGTGTCCTGTGCTGTCCACAGTGTAGACTGCCATTCAGTGTTCCTTGCAGGGTGAATTTTGTTATTGAACTAAACCTATAACTGATATAAAAGAAGTTCTTGAAGGAAGGATACCGCAGTGTAGGTAGGAGGCAGTGGATAGCAAGGGCCATGACCACGTGGCATTGAGGAGAGCTGCACAGTATTGGTAATTTAGGGTGTGTGCAGCCAGCGATGATTACACTGAGTTAGTGGTACTTGAAGCAAGGTTCTGTGGAGCCTGCGACGATGCGTGGTCCAGGCATGCCACACTGGTAGCAATGTTGTTTGCCTTGTTAATTCTGCGTTTGTGGTGCAGTGAGTTAGTGGTATCTGAAGAACTCAGCGTATTTTTATACCCTGCAATGATTCGTGGTTCAGGTGGGTCGCACCGGTACAATGTCTCTCACCTACTGGAATGCGTCATGTACAATTGCCATTCCACCTAAATCGTGAGCCCTCACAATGTAGATCGAAGGCAGTAGTCAGTACAGACATTGAGGAAGGTTTTTTATCACATCCTTTAACAAAATCTGAAGACATATAGTACTCTTGTCTCTGCATTACATAAAGCAAGGCTGAATTCCCTACTGTCTTTGTGTAGATGCAAAGCTGAATTCAAGTTGTGAACCTGATGTCCGCAGTGTAGATTGAAGGCAGTAGTCGACACAGACATCGAGGAATTCTTTTTGTCACCTATTTTAACAAAATCTGAAGACATACAGTACAATTGTCTCTGCATTAAATAAATCAAGGCTAAATTCCCTACTGTCCGTAGTGTAGATGCAAAGCTGAATTCAAGTTGTGAACCCTGCTGTCTGCAGTGTAAATTGAAGGCAGTAGTCGACACAGACATCAAGGAATGCTTTTTGTCACATCCTTTAACAAAATCTGAAGACATAGAGTCCAATTGTCGCTCCCTTAAATAAAGCAAGGCTAAATTCAATGTTGTCCGTAGTGTAGATCCAAAGCTGAATTCAAGTTGTGAACCCTGCTGTCCGCAGTGTAGATCGAAGGATGTAGTCAGGACAGACATCGAAGAATGCTTTTTGTCACATCCTTCAACAAAATCTGAAGACATATTGTACAATTGTCTCTGCATTAAATAAAGCAAGGCTTAATTCAATGTTGTCTGTAGTGTAAATCCAAATCTGAATTCAAGTTGTGAACCCTGCTGTCCGCAGTGTAGATCGAAGGCAGTAGTTGATACAGACATAAGTCTGCGGTGCTGTGGCGCTGAGTTCGCAATGGGCCTGTATAGAGGAGACAAGTGGTCATGGCAGCAACCACGTGGCAGGGTGAGTACCTTCGTTGTCACAGAATCTTTTGTCTTCACACAAATGAACCACGTCCAAGGGGTAGCCTATGTATTTCTACTCTTACGCTGGAGTTGTGTACGTTGGACCAGCCCACTCCACTTCTGCTTCAAGGGGGGACAACACAGCTACATGACTGAGATATTCCCCAGTGTCTGAGATAATATGGTTGCGTCCACTGTGCAGTACACTAGACGTATCAATACCTTATCTACACACGGAAACGTTTTTGGTTTGTATAGTGAGTTGTGCATAGCATATCATCGATAGTCCTGGCATTGTTTACATTATTGTTGATGTGCGAGTTCCCTCCCTTAAACATAGTTGGTTGCCACATCTCTGAACATTCAGCTAGTGTGCTGTTGAGGGTATATATTATTTTGGGAAGGTTTGTTGTCCTGTTTTGCGCTGCCCATAAGGTAGTAGAGGGGGAGGGGTCAGGAGGGGTGCTTGTAGTGGTGGTGGCGCTGGGTGTTGTGATTTTGTTGGATGTCGGAGGTGCATAATTAGTACCTCGATTACATATTCATCTTTAAATATGGGTGTGAGTTGGATGTAATTCACACAGGACATAGTCGACCTCCTTACACTAGTTAAATGTTGATGTTAATTTGTTAGTGGTAAGTGGAACTATAGCCTTTTTTTAGGTAGCATTGCAGATATGGCTTGTAGTTGAAAATATGAGGAAGTAGCTTTTTTTGTTTATTTTCTACGGGAAAGCCTAGTTTGTAGATCATTGAAGTTAGTTGCGGTTCTGGTTTGTGGCGATTTTGTTGGAGGAAGAAATCAATTGAAGAGTGGTAATATTTGCAGTCCTTACTAGGTTGGGAATGGGATGATAATTAAAAAAGATAGAAAAAACAGATTTGCTTAATGAATATTATAATTAGAAATTAGCATTTAAAAAACCTTTGAAATTCACTGAAAAAAACATAGGTTTCAGGTATGTTATAGTTAAGAACTATCATTTAAAAAATCTTTGAATTTCACTGAAAAAAACAATAGGTTTCAGATATGCTATAGTTAGGAATTATCATTTAAAAACTTTAGAAATTCACTGAAAAAAACATAGGTTTCAGGGGTGTCATACAAAATCATTGAAATTCCTCCGTTATAGTCAGTTGTACTAACTGTCACTCACGCGCCCGCAAATCACTGTTGATGATGTCACATATTACATAAAGTAAATAACATTCCTAGGCAACTCGGAACTTTCTTGAGAATCAAGTCCTGTTCATGGAAAAATTATGGCCACATAAGCTCAGTGTACCAGACAAAAGACAGTTAAAATTGTGTCATTTTATTCATAAAAAAAGTTAAAAATGATGACATAAACATACATAGAAATGATTGTGCATGGCATAATATCAAATTAATGTATTGATTACCTAGCACAAACCTAAAACAATCAATTACTTAAAGAGAAGACTAAAAAACAGTTCCAATGAAAAAAATCACCAGTGGCTTAAATGCAGTGTAATTTGTAGAATCTTCTACGCGCGTTTCGGCGTGTAAGCGCCTTCTTCAGGAAGAGCTACGATAAATTCTGTACAATACAAAACACCTATACAGATCACATATCAAACATATATTGGTACACTGAAACTTAAGCGGGGATATTGGTTGTGCGTGACAATACTAAGGAAAACTCTAAAGATGTGGGAGAAAATGAAGAGAATATAAGGAGAAGTGAAAAGATATCAATGCATCAAATTAATATAAGAAGTGCTAGTTAATAACCAAGTATCAAGAAGAATTAAACTCCAGACTGGTGACATACAAATAAAAAAAAAATATGTTGAATAAAAAAGCCTCTACTGTGAAAAGATGCCTATAATACCCAGGTTAGTACAATAAAACAACATGTTAGAACTTACTCAAAGAGTACTGAGCTAAGTATCCAGATGTTGGAATGGAAGGGACACAAGTTGCTGCAATGAAAATGAACTTGTGATGAACCTGAACAAGATGCTTACTTTGCAAGACTATTGACCTAGCTTTAGGAATTGTGGTTAATTACCTGCACCACAATGATATTTTTGAATAAAGATCCTCTATGGATATGCCCGGGGATGCTAGAGCATGTGGTCTGAAGATACAATAGCTTTCTAGCTGACCTGAGAGGTCAGATACTGTATTCCAGTATGAATACTGTGAGTCCGATGGCTATGTTGCTACGTGCAATTGCGTGGCACAGTGATCTGTAAAGTACAAAGTAACACTTAATAACCGGACAAATTATGCTGGATAAACATAGAGGTTGGGCTGTTAATAGCTTCAATGAACATCCAAGTTTCAAAATAGAGACTAAATTTGATGTGTAGTCTTGAGGCGGTGCCAGAATTTAAATCTGGACCTAATGAAATCTCGTGCAGGACATCTAATATAACAAGAAATAAAATGATTTAAAATGATTAACGGAAAGGGATATTCTGAGTCATATACAGTATGATGTGCAACTTGAAAAATTGCGAGAAGTTCATATTTAGAAACTGGTTCACAAGGAATTGAAAGGATCAATTCATGTATTTCGAGTCAGGTCATTCCAGAAAATAGGAGGCACTAACAAAGAAAATAACATGTGTTGTAAGAGAGCGAAAGCTAAAGTCTTGTGGGCTTGGATGATTAAAGCCGACAACTGAGGGCACTGTAAAAAGGAAAGGCGGCTTAAATAAAGTTATCTATATAACGCACTATATAGTGGGGGCCATGAGAGTACTTACTGGGCAGCGTTTCGGTCCTTGTTCACATCATGTTCAGCCTCGAACAAATGAAGCGCTAGGTTAGATGGCCATTAAATAGCAGAACGGAACTTGGGGCTAGGCACGTACTTCCACATAGGAACGAGTATGGAGGCAAAGAGGAGTGGGCTAGATAGTCTATATTCAATAGAGTTTGACCGGTAGAAGAAACGCCTGTCTCAGACATAGAGGAACGACCAATATTCAATAAGACTAGAGCGCTGAATAGAGGCCGATCTAGTCTATCAAAGAATTGTATATACTCTGAAAATATTTTTTTTTAAATGACAAAAAAAATAAAACTCAGGCCTGATGCAGAGTAACTGTTAAAAATGATATGTGAATAGTATATAGAAAAAACAGCTCAATGTGAGCTATCCTGCAAGTGTAGAAAAAGTAAATTATAAAGTCATGCATTAACTTTATAATAGTGGGCAAGGGGAAGAAGACCTCATTTAAAATGAGTTGTACTAAATTGCATTTTCCCACTGGATCTCGTTGTTTAATCCAGTTTTATGTGTGGAAAGAGTGAAAATCCCCAAAACTTCACATTTTTTACAGATTTCCTCGGCTTGAATACTTCCAATGTTGTCCAGATTTTCAATTATTAACTAGCTGATGTCAGAAAGTTTATGGTGGTTGTCACTGAAGTGCTTTACCAGAGGAGCATTCATTTTCAGGGTGTTGATGGAGGACCAGTGTTCTGTGAGCCTGGTACAGAAAGATCGTGAGTTTTCTCCTACATATCCTAAGTTACATGATCATATGAAAAGATAGATGTTGTTTTCAGTCTTACAGTTGGAAAACCTCTTGGGTTTGATGGTATATCCTTGATGCATCAAAGAAGTTCCTTGTATAGCACTGTCACATGCTTTACATTTAGCGCATTTTTAGGTATCTGTCAGAGGTGTCAGAGGTGCCGCGCCATCAATAGTTTTCTGAATGAAAGGAGTTCCTTCTTTAAACCGGGAACTTGTGACAAGATCTTTGACCTTTGATGTTTCTGTTCCTGCGGTGAGCAGAAAAAGTTTAGATAGTTTTGCCTCATGATTTTCAAGATTACTATTTAATATGTGCCAGTTCGAATTGATAATTTGGCGTACCTTATTGTTCATCGTGGAGTGCTTCATGATACACACCAATTGGTTATTGGTCTAGTGTTCTTTCGGTTCCAGAAAACAGTTGCGGTCCTAAAAACGGGCCCATTTAAAGGATTCACAAACTAGTCTGTGTGGATAACCACGGGCCAGGAATTTGGATTTTAGTGTCATGGCCTGGGTATCAAAATCTTGAATATTAGAGTAATTTCTCCTCAGCTGAAGAAATTGGCTGAAAGGTATGCTCTGTTTATGAGCCCGGGGATGGTAACTTTCAAAATGAATTATTGTGTTGCGAGCCGTGGGTTTGATGAATAGATCGACTTTTAACTTACACTGATTATGTCTGATAATGATATCAAGAAATTCGACTTGATCACGAATAATGTGTGACGTGAATCAAATATTATTGTCGCATACATTAAGCCATTTTAAAAACTCAGATAGATTTTCATCTGAGTCGGTCCAAATGAAAAAAAATTCGTCAATATAACCGGACCAACCAAAAACTGACTCAAAAAAGGGAGCAATTTCAGTTTAAATGTGGTGCGTCACAAAATAGGCCGTATAAATGTTCGCCACAGATGGGGCCACAGAAGCTCCCATACTTACGCCTTTTATTTGCTTTGTCTTGAGGGATGTTGCTACATAATGATTCTATGCCTAATGTCACCAGAAAATATTATTTGCCTGATTAAATGGAAGATGTTGCACTTTGTTTATGATAGCCATGGTATCCCTCACATATGAAGGGATTTTGGAAACATGGGATCTTAAAATATTATCTGAATATGTAGATAAAGGCTCGGAGATAAGGCCATCGGTGAGACAATAGGGCGAGAGGGGGTCAACAAGATCTTTATGAATCTTGGGAATTCCGTAGATGCATGGCATTTTCAGTCCCACTTGATTTAAATATTCAAATTCTTTGGCACATATGAGCCCATTGGCCAAAGCTTGTTTTGTTAGGCGTTGAATTTTAGATGTTACTTTCATCATTGGATCTTGGACCACTGGTATGTAAACGTTGGAGTCATTCAAAAGAGATTTCATTTTTTGTACATATATGTCCAATATAACGATACCGCCTCCCTTGTCACAACTTTTAATCATCGGTGTCTTGTCATTGGATATTAACACTACATTTAAGCCACTTGTGATTTTTTTTCATCGGAACTGTTTTTTAGTCTTGTCTGTAAGTAATTTATTGTTTTAGGTTTATGCTAGGTAATTAATACATTGCTTTGATATTATGCCATGCACAATCATTCCTATGTATGTTTATGTCATAATTTTTAACTTTGTTATGACTAAAATGACACAATTTTAACTGCCTTTTGTCTGGTAGACTGAGCTTTTGTGGCCATCATTTTTCCATGAATAGGACTTGATTCACAATAAAGTCCAGAGTTGCCGAGGAATGTTATTTACTTTATGATTGTTTCCCTGTCCTAGGAACTCCTAGAGCCAGCAGGGGGTCCCTTATTTTTTTTAATTGATGTCACATATTACATCATTCATGACATGGTCAGTGACATCACTGATGACATCTCAAATGACCACTTATGACATCACTGATGACATCATCCACATGACAATCAGATTCACCTCATCATACACTAGTATAACCTTTCATCACTCACTGTAAAATACAGAGTACCATATTTGAAACTATTTACACACCAATACAAGTTTCTAAAAACCCAGTCAGTGATTCCTACATCTACACACACATCTGAACACTTACCTATAAATTCCATCATACATGCTAGCAAAGGTCAATAGAACACTAATAAATATATTTATACACCTACATCGACATTACACACCAGCACACATCCTATTCACATATGCAGTCATTATCCTCACTTATGCAAACAATTGATCATACTTACATTTATTCAGCTACACACTTATACAAACACCACTTTATTTATTAACATATATAGTAACTCATACTTGGTGTGTTATAAACTCACTAATACAAGTATACAGTTTTCGATACAGTCACTCATACAATCACTGAATCTTATGTATACTTATTTATATACTGTCACATACACTGCCTATTATATTTCTACTTTGTTGGACATGTATCATTGAGAAATATATTTACTCATCACCACACCCATAAAGAGATTCACTCACCCAAAGATCTGTTTCCATGTGCAGTCTTAACCCCATATACCTACTAAATCAACTATTTACACATATTTGGACAGTCACACACTTCCCACCCAACGACACACACACACACATTCACTATCCCATACGAAATACTCACTTAACTAATTAATATTCATGTAGACTTTCACATAGCTAGTAACTAACTTATGTAGTAGTTTACACAAAAAGAGATAGAGTGATACAGATATTCACACAGTTTAATAACTATCCCATTTATTTAGTGAGACACTTTAAATTAGTCACTTAGACAGTCAATCACAGTGCTACTAAATCCTCCATCCAGACACTTATACATCCACTCAGTCTTCAATGCAGATTTCTATATATATAATACTTATTTAAATATCGAACCAAACCACATTCACTGGATGATGTCATCAGTGATGTCATTTGAGATGTCATCAGTGATGACATCAGTGATGTCACTGACCATGTCATGAATGAATGTAATATGTGACTTCATCAGCAGTGGATTGCGGGTGCACGAGTTACAGTTCGTACAACTAACTATAACAGAGGAATTTCAATGGTTTTGTATGAGTGAAAAGTCCAGCTAACAATAACACCCCTGAAACCAATGTTTTTTCAGTGAATTTCTACAGTTTTTTACATGATAATTCCTAGCTATAACATGCTGAAACCTATGGCTTTTTTCAGTGATATATATATATATATATATATATATATATATATATATATATATATATATATATATATATATATATATATATATATATATATATATATATATATATATATGAAAGAGTTGCCCCTAGGTGGGAATGCACGTACAGGTAGGAATTAATGCCAATGCAAGGCCGCGAGCCACAAACAAAGTCCTTTTCCTGACAGACGCATTTCGGGCCAATGCCCTCTTCAGTGGCAGACCATGTGACATGACGGCAAGCTGCAAGCACCAGTAAATACCCACAGTAATTATACACAGGTGTAACAACTGAAGTAAAGCTTTCTGGGACTGGTGGTTTAGTAGAACCCAAGTGGGTCGCCGCCGCCATTCACATGCAAAAAGTATTAAAAGGATTGCCAATGTCCCCAAAAGCACCCTGCAAGTAAAAGGCACCTCCCGTACCACAGTAAGCTGCCCAAATGAGGTAGCTGTGGACCCGCAGTTTGTCCGCGGTATTGCAAACCCGCGACCGGTCTGGCCGCTAACAAATGGAAGAAAGAGTTGCCCCTAGGTGGGAATGCACTTACAGGTAGGAATTAATGCCAACGCAAGGGCGCGAGCCGCGAACAAAGTCCTTTTTCTGCCAGACGCATTTCGGGCCAATGCCCTCTTCAGTGGCAGACCATGCGACATGACGGAAAGCTGCAAGCACCAGTAAATACCCAGAGTAATTATACACAGGTGTAACACCTGAAGCAAAACTTTCTGGGACTGGTGGTTTAGTAGAACCCAAGTGGGTCGCCGCCGCCATTCACATGCAAAAAGTATTAAAAGGATTGCCAATGTCCCTGCAAGCACCCCGCAAGTAAAAGGCACCTCCCGTACCGCAGTAAGCTGCCCAAATGAGGTAGCTGTGGACCAGCAGTTTGTCCGCGGTAGTGCAAACCCGCGACCGGGCTGGCCGCTAACAAATGGAAGAAAGAGTTGCCTCTAGCTGGGAATGCACTTACAGGTAGGAATTAACGGCAATCTGCAGAGAAGCTTTCACAGCCCGTGATCAAGGAGCAGGCAGCTCCGAAGCGCGTAAGACAGAGAAAAACGCTTTGGATGTAAAGCACCGGTTACCAAAATAAAGGATTCTCAAGAATTCGCCGTTCCCTTTGTGCATCTTCAACGAGGGGGCAAAACGTTGTTTGATATATATGTATATATATATATATATATATATATATATATATATATATATATATATATATATATATATTTCAACAACGTTTAACTCCCGGAGGGAAAAACTTTGGTCACACCTGAAAACTCTGCTTCTGCTTCTTTTATTAACGGAAAACCAACAGCTTGTGGCACAGTCCCAACATGTTTCGTTCCTCTTGGAACTTCTTCAAAGGTAAGACTCGCTCTAAAACTAATTCCGCATCATTCCACAGTCCGGTGTTTTAAATTCATTTCGTTTGCCTCCAATGGCATTCTTTTTTGGAATCACTTCCATTTTGAAATGGATTGTGGGACTTGTGGTTGTGCATTAATCCCAGTCATTATTGTTTCACAGTCCGATTTATTTCAAGTCTCTTCCCATTTATTTTGTGTGTCTCACCTGGTGTTCTCTTTCCGTGATGACTTCTATTTTAAGACACCTACTCGGACCTGTGATTCAAAAGGCTGTTTGGTAATTGTAACCCTCCAGTGGGTAGAGCATTATGCTGTTGTCGTTTCGGCTCTTGTTTCCATATATATATATATTACCTACTGGCGGTCGCCAGTAGGTAGTTATAGTTAGGATCTACTTTCCATAGGAAAGTGGATGAATCTTCGCGAATTTCTCAGAGTTCGTGGCCCGCTCCTTCCCTGAAAATGTGGGGGGGATTCATCAAGCGGGGGCCGAGATAAAAGGGGGTCCCAAAACGTGTTTTCCCCGTGTTCATTTCCATAGGGCGGTCGAACTCACTTTTAGCCCAAACGGCTGAATAGATTTCCACCAAACTTGGCAAAATTGTAGGGACTGGTACCCCGATGTGCCTTTGCTATGTCTCAAGATATATGCTCCAGTGGTTTTTACGAAAATTAACTTTGAAAAAATATATATTGAGCTACATTGGGCTATATATATGTTAGAGCCCAAATGTAGCCCAATGTAGCCCAATGTAGCCCAAAGAAGGCCACCAGAGACAAAAAAAAACAAATGTAGCCCAAATATCAGCCAGATGTAGCCCAACAATTTGCTATTAAAAAACCTATGAAATTCACTGAAAATACCATAGGTTTCACACACGTTATAGTTAGGAATTAGCATTTAAAAAACCTTTGAAATTCACTGAAAAAACCATAGGTTTCACACACATTATATCTATCCTATTATTATCATATTTTAATAGGATAGATTTTAATTATCCAGTTGGCCCTACCTTGGTGTGAGAATTGCGTCGCCCAGGGCGGCCTCCTCCCCCCTCCTCAGCTGACAGAGCGCCGCTATTGTCGGGCGCTGGGCGCTGAACTGACTTTGGGCGCCATCTTGGGTAGGGGAAGGATCGCGGTCTAGATGATCGACTATCCCACCCTCCTCCCGCCCCCTACAGTGGATATAAACACCAGATCTGCCCATCCGCGCAGCGGGCGGGCGCAGCGGGCGCGCCGAAGGCGCGCCAAAGGCAAGCCCGTCTGCGCCCGTCCGCGACTGGACGGGACCAGGGGCCACCCCCCTGCGCAGTGTGGAGCAGAATGCAGCAGACCGATACGGTATGACTCTGTCACATTAAAAAACCTAATGCGGCCAATTGACGACACCTGTCGGCACTCTATTCATCCTAATTCTACCACTGGAATCTGTTCTCACTGTAAATTCCTACTTTCCAGCCATGAGGGTAAACTGCACCCTGTCAAAACTTACAAAATGTTTCTTTTAAATTGCCGATCATTAACTAAACACGCTGTGCAAATGTCCCTCCTGCTAGAGGAGAATGATCCCGACATAATTTTTCTGACAGAGACGTGGTTAAAAGATGTATCTGACTCGGATATCACTTCCATTTTGCAAATGGGATATACTTTGCAGAGGCTAGACAGACCAGAAGGCAGAGGAGGTGGCTTAGGCATTCTTCTCAAAAATCACTACCTCTGTAGGACCTCCTCGGCCGCAATTTCTAATTGTGAAAGTATGCTCTTCACACTGGACTACTGGACTGGGCTACAGTCTCATTTTCTGGTGCTCTCATCTACCGTCCCCCTAACCAATTGGGAGAATGTATTGACTCACTTCAATCTAAGATAGCCGACTTAGTGGTTAGTAGACCCTACTTCTCGCTATTAGGAGACATAAATATTCATTTAGATGACCCCAATAACTCAACGGCTAAGGCCTTTCTGGACAGTCTGGCAGCTCTCCAGATCACACAGAAGGGCTTTGAACCCACACATGAAAAGGGCCACCTCCTTGATGGGGTACTCAGTAACGATCATAGACTGAAAGTAGGGACCCCGTTGCCCCTTACATGGACAGACCACTATTTAATACCTATACAGTGGACACCAGCTATGTCACTACAGCCCCCCCCTCGCACTATCCTACAAGGGAGAGACTGGTCCAAAATTTCCCCAGATCATTGGGCCAACTCTCTCTCCTTGGCTCCCCCCCAAAATGAGACAGACCCAGCATTGCAGTATGAGAACTACATCAATTGGGTGTGCACAGCCCTGGACTCTATTGCACCCATCAAAGCCCTCAAAGAAAAGACCAAATCTAAGGATTCGCCTTGGTATACTCACCAACTTAAAGAACTAAAAAGGGTGTGTAGAAAACTTGAAAGGAATTGGAGGGTCTCCCGTAGTAATATAGACAAAACCATTCATCTTGAAGCCATCAAAAAATACAAAACAGAAATTAGATGTACTAAAACCTCATACTTCGAGGAAAATTTTTTAACCGCCTCCAACTCATCCAGAGAAATCTTTCGGATAGCTAAATTCCTGATTGATACCCCTCCGACTCCTACTGACCCTAGCAAAGCTCAGGCTCGCTGTGATAGTCAAGCTGAATACTTTCATAGTAAAATACAGAAAATTGCTTCTGCTTTTAACCCACCTAATCTATTTCAGGATACAGGAACCACCTCACTAAACACCATGACTCCAAAATTAGATGAGTTTCCACTGCTGGATGAGAACTCACTTGGAGCCCTCATGTTGAAAATTAAATCTGGATCTCCTACGGACCCTGCCCCCCCCCCTGCCAGCTAGTAACAATTGAGGATACCATCAAACCTGTTATTCTTAATATGTTGAATGCTTATATTACTATAGGCTCAGTGCCTACTGCTTGGAAATGTGCCCAAGTTAAGGCTCTACTGAAAAAGCCTACCTTGGACCCGGAGAACATGGCCAACTACCGAACTATCTCTCTCCTTCCGTGGGTCAGCAAACTTTTGGAAAAACACATCAACACGTCCATTACCAAATTCTTAGAAAATCACCATCTCCTCCATGATTCCCAAGCTGGTTTCCGTCCCAAAATGGGAACTGAGGCGGCTCTTTTGGCGGTAACCGAGCTGGCCAGGAAACAAATGGATCAAGGCGGCACTACAGCAATCATGCTGCTCGACCTTAGTGCCGCCTTCGACACTGTCAATACCAGCATTCTCCTACACCGCCTCTATCAAATGGGAATGTCTGGGAAGGCCTTGCACTGGCTCCAGTCTTTTCTGGAGAACCGCTCCTTTGAGGTTGTTGAGGGCACCACCCATTCAAAAATCTGGCCCTTGGATCAAGGTGTGCCCCAGGGCTCTGCTTTGAGCCCTACTCTTTTTAATATTTATATGCAGCCTCTAGCTGATATAGTGCACTCGTTCGGCCTTGACATAGTGACTTACGCCGATGATACACAATTAGTTGTATCTATGAACCAGTCGGACTCTTCCCCTTCCAATCTAACCAACTGTCTGGTAGCGGTCGCTCAGTGGATGGCCACCTCGCATTTAAAACTAAATGGCGAGAAAACGGAGCTCATGATGCTAGGCAACTCAGCCATCCCCAGTCCTTTGTCGGACTGGCCCTCGTGTATGGGCCCCCCGCCCCTACCAAAGTCCCATATAAAGAGTCTAGGCATCTGGCTGGACACTAATCTCAGCTTCTTGCAACAAGCCACTACTCTGTCCGCCACATGCTTTGGGCTCATGCGTATGCTGAGAAAGGTGCTACCACTTCTCCCCTTTGAAGCCCGCAGAATAATGGTGCAAGCCATTATTTTGTCCCATTTGGACTTTGGGAACTCCCTATATTTAGGGGCTCCCACCTCCACAATAAGGAAGTTGCAGGTGACACAAAATGCTGCAGCCCGCCTTTTATTAGGCCTCAATAAACGGCAATCAGGTACTATGGCCTTGAGGAAACTGCACTGGCTTCCTATCAAGGCCAGAGTGTTGTTCAAATCCCTGTGTATCATGCACAAAGCCATGTGGAAGACTGCCCCCACCATGATTTGCTCGTTAGCAAAACCCTACCTTCCTCACAGATCGCTGCGATCTAGTACTGCTTTCCTGGCTACTGTCAATAAGATCAGACGCACCAGATGGGGTGGGCGTTCCTTCTCCTGGAATGCCGCAAAGGAATGGAACTCTCTGCCCACTCTCCTTCGTAGTGAACCCAGCCTTTTAAAATTTCGGAAGGATCTGAAAACCTATCTGTTCGTTTAACTTTCTTCCCCTTGCAATAGTCTGACTATACACAGCGCTACGAGGCCTCCGGGTTGTTTGCGCTTTATAAAACCCGATTAATAATAATAATAATAATATAGTTAGGAATTAGCATTTAAAAATCCTTTGAAATTCACTGAAAAAAACATAGGTTTCACACTAGTTATAGTTAGGAATTAGCAATTAAAAAACCTATTAAATTCACTGAAAAAACCATAGGTTTCACACCAGTTATAGTTAGCTGGAAATTTTACTGACATAAAACCATTGAAATTCCCACGTTATAGTTAGTTGGACTCACTATAACTTGCGCGCCTGCAATGCACTGCTGATGACGTCACATATTACATAACTCATGACATGGTCAGTGACATCACTCATGACATCACTGATGACACCATTCTTGTGACAGAGTGACAGACCTCCTTTCAGTGTAATGTAACCCTTGAAACACATATTCAAAAATAGAAACTACAATTTTCAAAAAAATAGAGATACCCATACCAGTTTCAACAACCAATTCAGTAATACCACCATCTATATACACATCCACTCATTCACCAACAGTTCTATATAGTCACTCATACATATATTCACTCATCATATATAGTGAAACACCTATACATCCTGTTACACACCGACAGTCATCCAAAAGTTACTCACACACATAATCACACATGCAAACAAACTATTCATTATCCATTTATTTGCATATACAGCTATACACACACTACCACCTTACTTCTAAGGAAACGTACACATACTTACTCTCTTAAACAATCACTTATAGAAACACATACTTATTTAAACAGGAACTCTTACAATCTCTCACTCTCACATATACTCACTTATATACATCAATACTCACATATACTAGATTAAAAAATATGTAGTTACTCATTAAGACACTAGCGAGACAGCCATTCACTCACTAACACACACATATACACACTCATCCACCCATACTGTCCTGCACATATGCTGTCTTCAAAACACATACAAACAGTGAGTCAGTCATTGATGCATCTATGTGCTAAGTAATACCCCCACCAAACCATAAGACACTCATACTGACACTAAAAAATATAAAACAACTAAAAAGAATAAAAAACATCTGTAACACCATCCTTGTGACTGAGTGACAGACCTCCTTTCAGTGTAATGTAACCCTTGAAACAAATATTCAAAAATAGAAACTAAAATATAAAACATATTGATTTTTCAGAAAGACACACATTCCCTGGATGGTGTCATCAGTGATGTCATGAGTGATGTCACTGACCATGTCTTGAGTGATGTAATATGTGACGTCATCAGCAGTGCATTGCAGGCGCGCAAGTTATAGTGAGTTCAACTAACTGTAACGTGGGAATTTCAATGGTTTTATGTCAGTAAAATTTCCAGCTAACTATAACTTGTGTGAAACCTATCGTTTTTTCAGTGAATATATATATATATATATGTATATAAATATATATATATATATATATATATATATATATATAGATAGTTAGATAGATAGATAGATAGATAGATAGATAGACAGATAGACAGATAGATAGATAGATAGATAGATAGACAGATAGACAGATAGACAGACAGACAGACAGACAGACAGACAGACAGACAGACAGACAGACAGATAGATAGATAGATAGATAGATAGATAGATAGATAGATAGATAGATAGATAGATAGATAGATAGATAGATAGATAGATAGATAGATAGATAGATAGATAGATAGATAGATAGATAGATAGATAGATATCTCAAAGGGTAAACCTTGTAACGATAAACAAGATTCAAAAGCCTGCACACAGCATGCCGGCTCCAGTATTTTTAATGGCATGAAAAATACTGGAACTGACATGCTGTCTGCAGCCTTTTGAATCTTGTTTATCATTACAAGTTTACCCTTTGACATTGTGAGCAGGGCTCACACCTGCTGACCTGCACTGCCCCGACAGGTGGATGTAAATTTGCAGGGACAATATAGTTAGGAAATAGAATAAAACAAACCTTGGATATTCACAGAAAAAACAAAAGCTACAGAGATATATAGTTAAGCTCACATTTCACTCATACAAAACCAGCAACATTCAGCAGTTACAGTTACCTGAGCTGAATACAACTTATGCCCCAGCAATCCTCTGCTTATGACCTCACATATTACATCACTCATGACATCACTGATGACATCTCAAATTACATGCTTTTTACAGTACCATGATTAAAGTACTGTTACCAATGGATTGACCGTGGGCCTCTTTTCACGTCACCGAAAGGTGATGAGTGTGTTTTTGTTTGGAATATTGTGGAACTGACAATTTCTACAGGCCCAACCAGACAGAAAGGGCGTCCTGGTGTGTCACATGGCATTTGAAGTATGAATTAGTATGGTATGCCCGACGGTTGTATTTTGCAGATGACAGAATATTTCAAGGAAGGGCTAAGCAACCTACCGAGCATGCCTGAAAGTTGGTGAAAACAGTCAGGGTTTGTAGGGGAAATTTTCCCTTGCACACGATGACTATGGAATAACAAGTAATGGCACTGTTGTGAAGAAACTGTAAATGATTTCAGTGGTATCAAGGTAGTGGTGTGAGTTTGAAACCTGCTATAACGATATACAGCCTGGCACACATGGAAATTAATCCTTAAAAGGCGTGAAGGAAGTATAACATTATTTGCATGAATTGAAGGTGCTAATAACAGAACAACCAGAGATGTTGTAAGTGATAACAAAGCATTATGGTTATTGGGGTCCCCTAAAATGACGAACTATGAACAGTGACTTAAAAGTGTGGATGTGAAAAAGATTAACTTTGAATTGATTAAGCAGTGCATCAAGCTGTTTGAACACTCGCTGTTTTCATTGAAAATACTTGCGAAATACTTCTTATCATGAGTCTTTTCCTCACTGTTGGAGGTACTTCACCAAACCAGTTGTCCTTCCAGCCTGTTGATGTGTGAAAGTTTAAATATGTAACATGTGACCACGAACATATCAGCATATGAGTAAGACTTGTGTTGAGTTGAAACATTATACTGTTTGCAGTGCCATTATTAAAGAACCATTAGGAATGGACTGGCTGGTGGGCCTGTTTTCATGATACAGAAAGGTGATGGACGTGCATTCATTTGGAATATTGTGGGATTCACACTCCACACAGGCCCGACCCAATAGGATTCGGCGCCCAAATGCATCACATCATATATATATAAATATCTCTTGCAAATGCCATGTGATGCATTTGGGCACCCATCCTATTGGGTTGGGAGATATATATATATATATCTCATGCTACCTGTTACACCTAATGATCAACGCTGCAGAACTCTGTAGTCCTTTTAACACAAAGTAAAGCACTCAGGAGGGTGTAGAAGGAGGGTGCAGAATACATTGTTTTATTTGCCAAACAACACAGCAAAACAGACGCGTTTCAGAGGAATCCTTCGTCAGTGTTTACTACAATCATCGCGAGAACGCATTGTAAACGCATTCGCGTCACCTATGCACCAACATAGATGACGGTATCTAAACGCATCAACAATTGCACTCTCGACGGCGGCCATCTTAACACAATATTTGTTTCAATTCATTAACATCATGTTAATCATTTATCACATATTTGTGAAAGCTAATGTAAATCAGAAACTAGAAATTCGTTATTCAGTCATTTGAAAAAATCCTCAAGTATTGATTCATTGAAATTGCTCATCATGATATATATATATATATATATATATATATATATATATATATATATATATATATATATATATATATATATATATATATATATATATATATATATATATATATATATATATATATATATATATATATCCACACAAGGTTAAAAAATGATGGCACTCCACTCGGGAAACTTTTCAACAGCGTTTATTTCTTGGCTGCGATGAATAAACGCTGTTGAAAAGTTTCCCGAGTGGAGTGCCATCATTTTTTAACCTTGTGTGGATAGAAATACGGGATCCTGCCTTGGTCCTGTTGCTGGCACCAGCTCTAGTGCGCTCCCCCTGCGGCGAGGCAAGTTGCGAATTCATATATATATATATATATATATATATATATATATATATATATATATATATATATATATATATATATATATATATATATATATATGTGTGTGTGTGTATATATATATATTAGCTACAGGCGGTCGCCAGTAGATAGTTATAATTAGGACCTATTACTCATAGGAAATCCACAACATTCTATTTAGAATAACTCTGGTGCCAGTTGACGAATGTTCGCGAAATTTTCAAAACTGGTTGGGCGCTCCGGTCCATTCCTATCCTGAAAGTCTCTGGGCAATGTGTCAAGCAGGGGCTGAGAAACATGTTTTCCCCATGCAATTAGCCATAGGAACTTTAATCGCAGCTACAGCCCCAACTGCTGAATGGAATTACACCAAATGTGGCAAAGAGGTAGCCCTTGGTTCAGAGTCATGCCTTTTTGTTGAATGGTGTAAATCCGTTCAGTAGTTACTGAGAAAATCAGAAGTAAAAGCATAGTGATATCTATGGCCGCACAGGATCCGCGCACCCTGCCAAGCACGAGCTGTATGCTACTTGGCTGTCAACACTCCAAACCAGGAAGTGTTGGCAACCATCTTGTGACTTGGTAGCACTGAGGCACAAGAAAGCAGAAAGAAAAACTTCCAAAACACAAAAAAGGGGCAGGGTAGAAATACCCTGATCCCCTAGGTCTGCTCAGGGGGTCCCACAAGGACCCCCAGAGCCAAAAAATGCATTTTTTATAATAGAAATCTGCGAGATACAAGCAACCAGTACAAATTTTGGCCAAAATGTTTGAAAAAACGAAGCACGGGCTCCCGCGCTTTGTTGTTATTAAGCCCCCGGGGAGCCAAATCCCGGGACCAATACTTATTATGTGAAGGGGGGCCCAGAGGTGCCCCCCAGCTCTGGGAACTGCCATCCCCAGGGGCTTCTTTGAATTAGGTGGGGGACTCCCAGGACCCCCAGCCCCGGAGACCGCCACCTCCCCCAGGGCTTATTTACATTAGGTGGGGGCTCTCAGGCCCCCCAGCCCTGGGGACCACCATCCTCGGTATTCTTTAATTTAGTTACGGGGGCTTCCAGGCCCCCCCAGCCTCGGGGACCCACCAACCCCCCAGGGCTTTTAGAAAAAATTTGCCGGGGCTCACGGCCCCTCCACAGCCCCGGAGACTGCCACCCCGGGGCTTTTAAAAAAAAACAACATACCCTGTGGCACGGGTTAGGTTGGGGAAATAATTCCCTTTGCATTCTGAGGGCCCATGGGGGCTAACTAGCACACCAAGTGCTTTTAGTAAGCGTCACTGCACTGCATTGAAGAGAGGTGGTCCAGTACTTGCCACTGTTTACACCTCTATGCAACGCAGCTATGTGGCGCTTACTGGAGGTACGTAGTGGGATTCAGTATTGAAATATCGAGGGACAAAATATCGACTTATCAAAATATCGACGCCAAAATATCGAGGGAGAGAATATAGAATGCCTATCTACAAACAGGTAAGTACTAAAATATCGATTCCAAAATATAGAATTTTAAAATATGGTTAACTAAAATATCGATTTTTTTAAATGTAATAAAAAATACAAGAAATTTAATTAAATAATTAACATAGTTAAATAAAACACAATTAAAATAATGTACAAAAGCTTAAAATGTAAAAAATAATAAATTAAATGTAAAAATATGTTTTTAATACATATTTACTTAATAACATTATAAAATAAGTATTAATCTTAATTGTAAAATATTTAGAACATTAATAAAAATATATTGACATGAATATATAAATAAACATATTATTTAAATATAAAAATAAATAAAATATAATAATTACAATAATTAAAATAATTATTGTTATGTTAATTAATAATGAGTGCAGCAGTAGTGAAAGCGTTGGATAGCGTGTGGGGTTAAAATTACTATTCCCATTCCAGAAAGTGCAACAGTAGAGAAAGCGTTGGATAGCATAGGCGTAAAAATTACTATTCCCACTTCAAAGAGTGCAACAGTAGGGAAAGCGTTGGGTAGCGTAGTGGTAAAACTTACTATTCCCACTCCAGAGAGTGCAACAGTAGGGAAAGTAATTATTTAATATTAAAATTAAATTAAATTATTTATCAATACCAATAAAAAAATTCATTACAAATAATTACCAATTAATAAAAATTAATTATCAATTAAAAAAATAATTATAAATTAATAACATGTAATTACCAACTAATAAATAATTATCAACCAATTAATTATCAATAAATATAAATAAAAATAAATGTTAACTTTATTATAATTAAATTACTTCCCACCCTATTCCCGTATACACCCACAAACCGCTCCAAATGAATTATACAATTAACATATTTATCAATTAATTAATCAATACAAATTATTTATCAATTATTAACAATTAATTACCAATTTTAAAAAAATATTACGAATTATTAAAAATTAATTACCCATTGAAACATGAATTACCCATTAATAAAAATGTATTACCAATTAATATTTAAATATCAATTGATTATCAATGCATATAAATACAAATTTATATTTAATGTACTATATTTAAATTATTTCCCACCCTATTCCCCTATAAACCCACAACCCGCTATGGAGTTAAATTACGCAAAAATGAAATTACATAACATTCATTACTTTAAAAAAATTAAACATAAAAAACTAAATTAATACATAATTTTAATACATATACTACCATACATAGCACTAAAAAAAATCAATTTTATTGAAATCGATATTTTAAATTCGATATTATGGAATTCGATATTTCATACCCCAAATTCGATATTCTAACTTACTATATTTTGGTTATTCGATATTTTGGGCAGTCTATATTTTTGATTCGATATTTTGGGCAGTCTATATTTTGGAATCAATATTTAGGGCATTCACCACATAATGGACTAGTTGGACCCTAGGGATCTTCAGTATTCAAGAGGACCTATTCTCCCAAATTAAAAGGGTCACAAAGCGTGTTTGCACAGTGGGGAAGGGAGGGGACAGGGCCTAGGGTGAAGGGTGCAACACACCCTGTGGCCCTTTTTAAGAGGTAGTTTTAATCCCCCTGCCCTAATATATACTAGGGGCTTACAGAGGAGGTCATGCTAATCACATTGTGCACAGCTCGCTCTGCCTGCTAGAAGTATTTGTACCTGATTGCACCGGCGCCAATGCCCATTTATTAGCGATTCCAGGTTGTGCCCCAATCTCGTCCTGTATCGCTTTTGGGATTGCTGCCATTTTGTTGTTGTTGTTGTGCCTCCCAGCCCGGATCTCCACCCCGCTCCCGCCTCCCAGCTGCTCCTCCCTCCCACTAAACTTAAGGCTCGACCCGATTGCATTAACGCTGTGACCGTCCTGCCTAGATCAGAAGCGGTCGCTCCCCACGCTGCTCCCTGCTGCTAGAAGTGGTATCGTAACGCTTCTGCCTGAAAAATTTATTGCATCAGTCAATTTGCGCACTACCCGCTCTGCTCACTTTAATTACTGATTGTGCCTCATGATATTGTGTTCGTAGCGCTATAGTGATAGACTGCTCGGCATTATCTGCTAAATTGTGCACTGCTCGCTCTGCCTGCTAGAAGTATTTGTACCTGATTGCACCGGCGCCAATGCCCATTTATTGGCGATTCCAGGTTGTGCCTCAATCTCGTCCTGTATCGCTTTTGGGCTTGCTGCCATTTTGTTGTTGTTGTTGTGCCTCCCAGCCCGGATCTCCACCCCGCTCCCACCTCCCAGCTGCTCCTCCCTCGCCCCTCCCCTTTCACTATCCACATATGACAGATGCCTCCGCGCACAGCGTTCACGTGCAGCGATCGCGCCCCATGCGTGCTGAAGGTGCGCAAAAGGTAAGCCCGTCTACACCCGTCCGCGCTTGGACCGCTCCCTGCGCCAGACCCCCTGGTCCCCGCAAAATCCATTCCACCCGTATAACATACGGCGCCGCAAACCTCTCAGCCCTTAACCCCGGCCACACACCACCATGCTACCAAGCCGCCCCAGGACACACCCATGGACCCTTCACCTGCCACTCCTGCAAATTCGACTGCATCAAAACCCACACCAAATCCACAAACTGCAAGCTGAGCTCCAACACCAACCACCTAAACTGCATCCTGCTCAACACCCGCTCAGTCCACAGACACTCCATTGAACTCTGGAACCTACTCGACACCACATTTCCGGACGTTGCCTTCCTCACAGAAACCTGGATGAACGCCTCATCAGCGCCCGACATAGCCATAGCCATCCCGGACGGCTACAAGATCATCCGAAAGGACCGCATCAACCAAACAGGAGGAGGTATCGCCATCGTCCATAAAAACACCATCCGTATCACGACCGATTCCGACGACTTCCTTACTACCGCCGAACACCTTCACTTCCAGATCCACACCGACCCCAAGACCACACTCAGAGGCACCCTCATCTACAGGCCACCAGGACCCCGCACACAATTCAGCGAAGACATCACTGATTTCATCAGACCACATGCCCTCCCCTCCGAGAACTACATCCTACTGGGAGACCTCAACTTCCAACTGGAAAAGAAAAACGACAGCAATACCACCACTCTTGTGGACAACCTGGCCAATCTCTGACTCAAACAACTTGTTGACACCCCCACCCACCTTGCCGGACACACGCTCGACCCAATCTTCACCTCCAGCAAACACATCTCCTTCGATCACACCACAGCTCTAAATTGGACGGACCACAGCTGCGTTCACTTCAACTACAAAAAGACCACGACCCACAACCCCCTACAACCTATATGTATATATATATATATATATATATTTCAGCACACGCATCCTGCAAAGACAATACAAAGCAGAGTGCTCTCACGAAAGGTTGTTCACGATGCTTTATTCATTCCAAGTCAAAATCATAGACACAGGTTTAATCCCCCACAAAACAAACGTGTTTCAGTCTCCATGAGACCTTGGTCACAGTTGGAGTCAATTCTGTTTGTGTTTTACTCATTCAAAAAATGTCACCTGAAATCTTGTCACAACTTGTTTAAAAAAAAAAAAAGAAAATAACAATTTGGCACATTGCATTGTGGTTCTGTAGTCATATGCATTAAACCATGTGTTTTCCTCCAAACATGATGGCAATTGCTTACTGAACAATTCAATAATACCCCTTTGCTTTGCAAGAGTAAGTTATGTAATTTGTACCATCCAGTGGGTTGGTAGAAATACCATAATCAGTCTTTCTAATTTATTTAGTGCACACATTCAAGTTTTAACACCTATCAATACTGCTGTATATCTATAAAACCCTCCAATGGGTGTTTTGACAACTCATATGAATGCATTAAAATATTATGGAAACATTGTATTTTGATATCCTGTTTTAACATTGCAACTTATATGTACTGCTAGGGCCAAAATTGAAAAAAGAAGAGAAAAACAAAATTAAGCCCCAAATGTCAGGTAAGCAAAACACAGTCTCAATGCATAGAATCTCATCTGTTTCCACCTAAAGTATGTTAGGAGCATGATATGTGAACTTAAAAAACGAATTCTGGAGCACGTACGTGCAACAACAGCCAAAGACAGAAGTAACGCTGTGGCCAAACATATGGAACAGGTATACAATGTTGATTGGAAACAGATGAGGTTCTATGGCATTGTTACTGTAGAGCAACAGGTGAGAGGCGGGAATCACGAAAAAAGACGACAAAAAGAATTGTGACTTATTCTTGCATTACGCACATACATACCACACGGACCCAACTAGGACGAAGAACTTTATGTGCATAAGTGTTTTGCTTACCCGACAATTGGGGCTTAGACCCTAATTTTAAAAGTCACTTATTATTTTCAAATTTTGTTTTTTTCTTCTTTTTTCAATTCTGGCATCTTGAAGATGGTGGGACTTATCCAATCAGGGTTAGGGCTATGCCTACTCCCACAGAACTCATGAGTCCCAACATGTTACTCTCTGTATCATCCCAAAATATAGTATTTAGGTGGCTCCCCCAGACCCTGAAGGCAGATTCATTGAACGAAAAGAAGACCACTGACTGACCAGGAACTGAGGCCTGCTGCAACAGAAATAGGCAAAAACCCTGCCAGTTGCAAACAGAATTGACAACCGGATCAGCTGTCCTTCCTGAAACTTGCAAGGCCTCCAAGAAACCCCGTAGTTGTCCAGCCTTTGCAAATTGCCCACAAACCTGCCTGTGGGCTAGAGGCTCTAGTCCCTAGGGACCGCAGTTAAACAACCACTGTGGTTGATGACCAGCACTTATGTTGACGTGACTCACCACTGTAAAGAAACTTTGCAGCCCACCTTTACCACCTTAAGGGGTCCTCTCAGCGCATCAACAGACACTGGAAACAGCCCCGATAATGAGAGCCCATACCGGTGTGGTGGTGTCCCAGATGGTGGAAGCAGCAACATTGGCACGACCACCTCTCCTCGGTGACAGTCTGTCCTGAAACCCATCTGTGGCTTGACCGCTGCCAGCGAAAAATTACCTTTAGCACCCACGACTTCTGGTACTCCTGCTCTAGGTGCATCTCGACTACTTCTGTACCCAAGTCCTGGGCCTCTAAAAATTCTCAGCAGAATCCTCTTTCCAATGACCTCAAGGTAACTGCATCGGCGGTACTCCACCACCCAAGACAACACCTTCAATCTATCAACCACGACCGCTGTGTTGGCGGTGCTTCCACAGAACTACAGTGACCTGCTGCTGGCGACCATGATGGTAACTGTGGTGGTGGTCTACTGAACTCTATTAAAGCTTTGCTGACTGATGGTAAATATATGATGGTATTGACTGACATGTGCCTAGATACTGAAAGAACTGTATAATTTAAACTTCATTTAATTTTATTCTGACTACCAAAGCCTAAAACAAATGTAATGAAGTCTTTTAAAACTGCACAAAGTATATCTTCGATTTGAAGTCTTGCTTCTCAAAACATACATAAAGAAACTAGTTATTTTTATACATAATTGGTCTCAGATTTATTCTTGAGTGTGTTTCTCATTTATTATCTCTGTGAGTACAACAAATGCTTAAGACTGTCCTCTGATAAGCCTAACTGCTTGCCCACACTACCACCAGGGCCGAACTGGCCTTAGCTGGCACAGGGCATTTTTCCAGAGGGCCTGGAGGGTGGGAGCAATTTAGGTCCACTGTGGTCCGGTTTCGCACCCATGGGGCAGCTTTTGCTGCAGTGCTGCAATATTGGCCCCTGTTACAAAAGCAGGAGCGATGTTTCTCACTAACACCCCTCCCACCGGGGCCAGTCGAGCATCTTACCAGGGCTAGTTGCTGTTCCCAGTCCGGCTGTGACTACCACAAAAAGAGAGTTAGTATTATCTTCTTGTTGCCTCTATGTTCCCCTGGGGATATCCCACACTCTCTACATAGTGTACTTCATTTTAGTACACTGTAAAAGGTAGGTTATTTCTTACAATTGCGAGATCCTTGCTCCTCAGCCCACCCAGGAAACAATCCAGTGTGAACTTCCCTTCGCCTAAGTAGAGTAAAAGGAGTCACACCAGTTTTACAATGTAGTGAGGTATGTAAAAATATTTAAAACTTTATCAGATGCTCGGAGCCGGACATCTGCTCTAGCTGGAAGCCCACGGGTAAAATGAATACCGGGTAGCAGAAATGAGCAAAGAAACTATCTGTGTTGTAGTACAAAAGAATAGTAAAACTGTGTTAATATAGATAGAAAAGTGTAAATTTGTATTGAGTACAAGAGAGACTAAAGGCGGTGACAAGGTAAACTGCATCTTTCCTGTAGTTGGGGCACAAGGGAAGGCCGTAGGAGCCACTCCATATCATAATGTAACGAGAAGCTGCAAGTGATGAAAGAGCCCACGAATATTCCCCTTTGCACTTTCTAGGTAGGATCCAAAATGCTTCATTTTGAAAATAAAATCATAGAATCTTGTAAATCAGGTGAAGATGGGACATGCTTTGAAATGAACACACCAAAAAGAAGTATACATATTTTTTACTTTTTAGTGTGCTATATATATATATATATAGCACCCTGACAAAAAACAAATGTTACAAGGACATTATAGATAGGTTCAGATTTCACTCATATAAAACCAGAGAATTTGAGCAGTTATAGTTATGTGAGCTAACTATAACTAACAGCACCGTAATGCACTGCTTATGACCTCATATTTTACATCATTCAAGACATGGTCAGTTACATCACTGATGACATCAATCGAATTACATCATTGATGACATCATCCTGTGACTCTGTGATTCATAAACATTTCTGAGATTAAAGATATATACTAAGCTGCAGTAAAAGTTAACTTATTAATGTTTATTTATTAGTAATTAGTCATACTATTCCTAACATATCTCATCTGAGTGTCTGTCTGTCTGCATCAGTGTGTGAATGGATGTCTGAGTGGCTGTATGGGTGCGTGAGTGGCTGTATGTATGTATTAGTGGGTATGTGAGTAGCTATATTGGTGAGTAAATGGTTGTATGAGTGGCTGGTTTGGAGCCTAAGTGGATATGTGAGTAGCTATAAAAGTTAGCGGCTGTGTTAGTGGCTACACAGTGTGTGAGTGGGTGTGTGACTGGCTTTATGAGTGACTGAATAGCTGTGTGAATGGCTGTATGGATGAGGGAGTGGGTGTGTGAGTGGTTGTATGGTTAAATGAGCAGCTTTTTGAGAGGATGTGTATGGGTGAGAGGTTGTGAGTGGCTGTTTTGGAGAGTGATGTGTCTGTGTGAGTGATTGTGTCAGTGAGTGGGTGTGTGAGTGGTTGCATGGATGTGTGAAAGGGTATGTAAGGGGTTCTGAGTATGTGTGAGTGAGTGTGTGAGGGGTTGTTTGGGTAAGTAGGTAGGTGTGTCAGTAGCTGAATTGGTGACTGACTAGCAGTGTGAGTGGCTGTATGGGTGAGTGTGTGAGTACCTGTATAGGTGGGTGAGTAGCTGTGTGAGTTTCTATATGGGTTTTGAGTGGGTGTGTGAGTGGCTGTAAGGTTATATGAGTGGATGTATGAGTATCTGTATGGCTGGATTTGTGAATGGCTATATTGCAGAGTGAGTGGGTACATTAGGGGCAGTATGAGTGAGTTAGTGGGTATGTGAGTGGCAGTATCAGTGAGTAATTGAGTGAGTGGCTCTATGGTTGAGCGATTGGTTGTGTGAGTACTGGTATGGGTCTGTAAATGGGTATGTGAGAGGTTGTGTGAGAGTGGGAGTGGGACTATAAGATGTTCCATGGGGGTGTGAGTGAGTATGTGAGTGGTTCTGTAGATAATGTCTTCAGATATGTTATCAGTGATATGATTAAGTCCTCTTTAATCACCAGCTCCATGCTGGCCTTCCTTAAACTTGGCCAAATCACCCCCATCATCAAGAAGCTGGCGCTGACCAGAATGATCTCAACAATTAAAGACCTATAACCAACCTTCCCCTTCTTACCAAAACCATTGAAATATGTGTGCTTACACAACTCAACAATCACATTGAAAAATACAACCTGCAGGATCTTTCCAATCTGGGTTCAGGAAAGGCTGCAGCTCAGAGACTGCAATACTGAACATCACCGACAACCTGCACAGGTCTCTAGATGATGGCCAGGCTTGCCTCCTAGACCTCCTAAACATCTCTGCAGCCTTTGATATTATGACATTCTCCTGAATACCATTTACCGGAGGACAGCCATCATTGGTGCAGTCCTTCAGCGGTTTGCTTCCTTCCCAAACCAATGCTCTCAGCTAACTAAAAAAAAGCTACACCTCAACTGTAAACCCAGTCACACAAGGTGTTCCTCAAAGAGCAATTCTATCTCCTGCCCTATTTAACCTCTTTATGGAGCTTCTTACAATGATCCTGAAGCAAGCCGGAACTGCCTACCGTCTTTATGCAGATGACACCCAACTCTAGAGTAAAATTTCGTCAGTTAATGACATCAAACACTTAAATAGGACTCTTTCCACAGATCAGTCCTGGCTGACTAGCAACCGCCTTATACTCAACCCCAACAAAACCGAACTCCTCTTCATCCAACCAAAAGATAAGTCCCACCCTATTCACATCTGGAATGGCAACCTCACTGCATTAAACTGCAAACTATCCATCTCCAACTCTGTTAAATATCTAGGGATTACACTTGAGATTGACCTTAACATGAAAAATCATAGTAACACCTCAGCAGCAAAAAGTACGTTCTACATGCTGAAGCACCCTAAAAAAGTCAAAACTCTCGCCCCCTCTAAGACCTAAAGACTGTGGTGCATTCCTTAGTCCTCTCCAAGCTGGACTACAGCAATGCTAAGATAAAGGGCTCTTCTAAATCACACCTCCTTCCTTTCAAAGCTACACTCAAAGCAGCCGCCAAACTACTCTCTGGGGAGAGTCGGTTTGACCACATCACTCCCTAACTCAAGAATCACAACTGGACCAATAGAGGCTAGGTTATATTCATAACTGCCTGCATATCCAACGCATTCAGGATTCATTCCCTTCACCAGGGCCCATGGTCCAGACTGAACCTGAGACCACCATATCGCCGCAGACCTGGCCAGGTGTGACGCTGAGCGTGTTTCCACCGATCTCTGCTCCTGACTCCTTAGCTCTAATGGGCAATTTAAAATCGGGTTCACCCCTCGACCCATGCCCTGCTAAATTTCTTGCGAAAGTTGCGGAGGTGATCAATCCACTGGCTAACCCGCTGTTAAATCTCTCGCTGAGTCAGGGAGTGGTCCCACAAGCCTGGAAACAGGCGATGGTGATTCCTTTGCTCAAAAAACCAGGCCTAGATCCGAAGGCCCCGGTTAATTATAGGCCCATCTCTCTGCTGCCGGCTCTCACGAAGATTGTGGAAAAACACGTTCAGGGTGTGCTTTCCAATTTTCTTGAAACCAACGAGATCCTGCATGCCACCCAATCGGGTTTTCGTCCCCATCTAAGCACAGAGACTGCGCTCCTTGAGGTCGCAGAAACCATTAAAGGGGTTCTGGACTCTGGGGGCAAAGCCATGCTGGTGATGTTAGACTTGTCGGCGGCGTTCGACACCGTTCCCCATGATGGTCTTCTCGCAAGACTCTTTGAGATAGGTCTACGGGGGACGGTGTTCGACTGGTTTTCCTCCTTTCTAGCCGGCCGCCGGCAAACGATCTGGGCTCCGCCTGATTCCGCCGTGATGCAGCCTCTGGGGGTCGGGGTCCCACAGGGCTCTATCTTGAGCCCGACCCTGTTTAACATCATTATGACCCCGTTGGCGGCGTTGGTGGAGTCGCAAGGCGCCCAGATCGTATCCTACGCTGACGACACCCAGCTCCTCTTCTCATGTAAGAGAGGAGGTGACTTTGATGGGGAGAGTATCCGGGATTGCCTTGGGGCTGTTTTTCAATGGTTCCATCTGAACAGCCTCAAGTGCAATTCCGATAAGTCCGAGGTACTTTTCTTTGGGTGTGACACAGAGCCAGACTGGCAGGCCTGGTGGCCGATGAATATGTTCCCTCCGTCTTGCTCTTCCCAGGTTGCCAAGAATCTGGGGGTCAAGATGGATAATAGGCTAACTTTGAAATCCCAGATCCTGGGGGTGTCGGGCACCTGCTTCGGCATCCTTAGGATGCTGCAGAGGTTTCTTCCCCTGCTGTCCGAGGAGCACAGGAAACTGACAGTGCAGGCTCTGATTGGGTCCAGGTTGGATTATTCCAACATTCTCTACCTGGGCCTCCCAGAGTACTTGCTGCAGCGGCTTCAAGTGGTGCAGAACGCCGCTGCAAGGGCAATCTATGGTCTAAATAGACGCTCCAGTGCTTCGGGCCTGTTGAAAACCTTGCACTGGCTTCCCATCCGGAAACGGATCGCCTTTAAGGCTCTGACTCTGGCCTATAAAGCTCTTCACGAGGGGGGAGCAAAGTACCTTCAAAAGAGACTGGTCTTTTATCAACCGACCAGGTCTCTGAGGTCGGAATCCCTGTACTTGGCAGTTGTTCCGCGTGTAAAGAGAGCGCGCCTCGGAGGCCGCTCTTTTAGATTGCTGGCACCACAGTTGTGGAACTCTTTGCCGCTTGCTCTGCGGGGAGCTACTAGCCTGTTGGCTTTTAGAAAAGGCCTTAAAACTTGGTTGTTTACTCAGTAGCCTGTGTTGTTTGTGAGTTTTTGTTTGGCACTCTGTTCTTTCTTTTATCGGTGTTATGTTATTCTGTCGCAGTTTTCCTTTTCTAATAAAGCGCCGGGACACTCTTTTTGAGTAGCCGAGCGCTATACAAAAGAATAAATAACATAACATAACATAACATAACCCAAAAAGCTCTCTTCACTAAAAAGCAAATCTACCTCACTAATAATCTATAAAACATTGGCCGAAATAGACCTCTTCGAAGTACCAACACCCTACTCCTGATTCCGCCCAAATTCAAGAAAAACAAAGTTCCTGCTAATTCTCCAGGAATGTTGCTGCTGCAGGACATACATGCAGGACATACATGACATACAATCATTCCCTTATGTCAGAAGAAAACTTAAATGACATCTTCTCAACAAATTTGTAAACCCTCCCCCTTAAACCGACCGCTCTCCTGAAGCTCCTAGCTTCCACCCTCAAATCAACCTGAACTTCAAGACCTCAGGATAAAAACTGTTACTCCACCTCCCCTACTCCAGAGGCTCTGTACTGAATCTACCTCTGAACTATTTTATTCACATTTTTCTTGTGTCTATTGTAATCTTCTTTTTTATATCACCATATATTTTGTATTTTTCTCCTACTTACCACATTTGCACCTCATGCAACTTCTATTGTTTTTTCATTTTACCTTACTACATATTTTGCACAAATTATCTCACCTACCGCAATTATCTTTTATATATCGTCACTATGTATTTTATATTTGTATTTTCCTGCATACCCCATATGCACCACGTGCAACTGCTGCTATTTTCCATATCTACCTCATTCTGCGTTGTGTATCCTAGTTCGCCCCATGCACCTCAAGTAATTGCTACTGTGCTAACTCTGTAAAGCACTCTCATACCTTCGGGTCAAGTTTGCACTATACAAAACTTGATAATAAATAAAAAACATAAACTGTTAGATAACAGGAATGGGAGTGCTTGGTGCTTACATGTGAATCATTAAGCACAAACACCAATGAAATGTTGGAGCCCACAGTGATTCAAACTATTGGGAAACTTAAGTCAGTGTCCATGATGGAAACACATACTGATATTAGGGATAGTCTTTTTGTGTCCAAATCACAAGCGTAGGCAAGGTCCCCAATCCATAAGTTGCCACAAAAGGTTGCATGCCATATCCCATAAAAGGCAGCCCGCGAACGTAAAGAGATAGAATCTTCTACTGCAAAATAATTACTTATCATGCACTTTTTATATTTCTTCAAACGCTCATTAGAAACAAAGGAGACATCTTTTTAAGGAACAGTGAATCATCAAATATCAGGGCTGTGAATGACATGCTTACCACATCGAGTCAGTCAAAATGGCTCGTGCCACATGGAGCCACTGATGCAGATGTGCCGGTGGAGTATAAGATAAATGGAGCACTCGGACAAAGGTGAAGAACCAGTAATGCCGAACACTAGACCATCATTCTATCAGTCAGAGCTGTGTCCAAGATGAAAAGCAAAGCATAGTCATCTAATGCGAAAAAGGAAGCCTCAAATAGCTGCTATGATATTACAGTGTAAATGTACAAAAACTCCTACCATAAGCAACCACTGTCACATAGTAATAAACATACATTATAGAAAGTTCACTAGAAGAATCCAAGCAAAACATTGAAATTGGACTAACCATTCAATCCAGTCAATCATGCTAAAAGTGAATCTGCTTCTAATTAAACTAAGAACAATGTCCACAGTCAGGTTGGATATGCACCATAGATAATCCAAAGCCATAATTTTACAAAGCAGAATTCATGACCTTATTGTTACCTATTATAATAAGAAACACAGTAATATTACAAGAAGGAATACACTCTGGGGGCCCAGCTGCTTCCAAAGGAGAACCCAATAGGGCAGCCACATCATAAAATACATGCAGTCATTTAGAGATGACCCATATTGTTAGAAAAAAGCATAGTACATGAGAAAACAAACTAAAGAGAGATATGTTAAAGACCGGGTCCGAGTGACAACATTAGAGAGACAATAAGTTGGCTAATTGATTCCATTCATCAAGTGAATTGAGTCCTAGATGCTCAATACATGTATATTATTGTCTTATGGTTTAGTGGTGAAGTTGCCACGGTGCGGGTTGCACAATGGGGCTTCAATAACTTTCAAAAAGATATCTTCCACCAGGTGTCCGTTCTGTGATAAGTGGTCAATCAAAGGGGCTTTGAACAGATCTCAATTAATCCTACTCCGTTTTTCTAGTATATGTGTTGTAACTTTTTGCATTGTTAATTCAAAGAATTCGGTTTCAGGGCAATACATGCAAGCTGTACATCTGCCACATTCATAGTGCCCTTTGACTGGTGGGAGACCCCCCTATGATAGAATTGTAAGAGCAGTCCGAACAACTTTGTCTCGAATGATTGGACCTCTTTAAAAAATCATAGTGGTGGTTCCTTAGCATGTGCCAGCAACTACAAATAATCTTTTTATATCATTGCTGTCATTGTTAAAAATGCTCTCAATAAAAATTATATTCTCAATATTGGGGACTAGTAAGTGTTTCCTGTGTATATACCAGACCCTTATTCTGGATTGCCTACTTAGCCTCATAGGATAGCCCCTGTCCACTAGATGAGCAATCAGGGGATCAAATGTGTAGAAGACGTAATCCTTTCTAGTGCAATTCCCATGTAGACTTAAGAATGGGCAATGATCCAGCGTCACTATAGAAATTCCGTCTCTACACCATTCACTACCTATTACTCACCTTACTAATTAATACCAAGGCCCATATAACTGAGACAGAAAATCGAGCAGCTGAATCATGTGGCCTAATTAATCACACTATCCAAACAATATTATGTACATTATATACAACTGCAGTATAACATCTTAATCATAGGTTTTATAAGAAAAACATTTAATTAGACCACTATGGCCAATGGATTAACTGATGGTAACGACTAAATTAATCAAGACCAGCTTGACGTTTTACGTCTTTTATTTTTTAAAGTTTCAAAGCTTCAATTGTAATCACTTTATTAGCTCATTTATTAAAAGCAAACATTTTTATTAAATCAGTTTCATCTATTAGTTTATTGGCACAAAAGTCTGACATTTCAAAATTGTTCAAAATCTATGAAACAAAATAAACGTAAACCCTAATTCCCTAAATTAAGCTTTCTGACCTGTAAAGAAAAAGACATACAGAAAAGCATTTGTCATCCTTACGTGTCTAAGGAAAATCGGACAGCACTTCGCCCTCAGGAACAGTCAGCCCCGCTCCCCTCAATGGGCTACGTTTTCATACTTTTTCGAACTCACTAATCTAACTAAACAATATATTTTTAATAATTTCCAGCAACCTGATTGGTTGCTGTCTGTCAGACCATCGAGAGGCCACCGCTTCCAAATACCATAACGTCACTTGTCATTGTCCTTACACCGGCTTCCGAAGATTTGAAACATTATACTAAAAAGTTCACAGTTTCCTCCAGAACTAGGCCAAACTGCCTCTGGTCACTTCCTTAGCCTTGGGATAATATCTTTTCAGAGCACATCACGCACAAATGTCTTTGTTTGAGCTTCAGTTTATTTCAGAGAAAAGTTTCTGTGAAAAAGCTTCAACATGGCTGTGCTTGGCTCTTCTCAGTCAGGCTTAGCAACGCTCTCCAAAATTCCATAGGCCTCAAACCTTTCACTCGGGCTAGTATTTAAACAAACACAAAAGAGTAATTATTTCAACCAATGTAAACCATTCTGTTACCCTCCCTCCATTGCTAATGTTAACCCGTTATTATATGTCACCTAGCAGAAGCACACAAATAAAGCAGCACATTTATAATCTACCATTCTTCATAATGTCCAACAGGAATCTTCATAAATCTGAAAAAGATAAAAAGATAAACAAACATAACATAGACAAAGACATAAGCACACATAAAAAAGCATATGCCATTAATTAATCAGCCGCATTAATGTTGACAAAGACAATAGGACAGACAAAACAACATTAGTTATATGTTATAAAACAGACTCGCAAATGCAACATGAGCACATTAACATTAATCCCGCGTGTAATGAAATGTAGAACTTTAATCTAGATTGATTTAGTACAACAAATCGTGCAATAACTCATTAATATATTAGTTCATGTTACAAGAGATTTAATTTCACGAGCCAGAATAAAATTATTTCTGAAGCTCGCTCCATCAGCCATAAGGATGATTGTTCCTTAACCCCCTTGGGTGATGGCTCGAATTCATCAACAAAAGTTTCACTGAGTGGGGTTTCCAGTATAAAGAGGTGAACAATGCACCATCAGCCATTTTTATAGCCAAATCAAGATAATGAAATGGTCTTGGTATCATACATCATGGTCCAGCACAGAAACAGATTTGCAAAATGTGCATTTCCATTCCAGATCATGAACACATCAACTATGCTGCTGCATCAGATGGAAATGTTCTGCCTAAAGAGTTATTGTCATCAAATATAAGATTATGCTCATACTCATGCACGAATAAAATAACCAAATCAGGGGAAAATCTGGTCCCTATTGCCACGCCTTTTGTTATAGTGATAGAATGTGTTCATGAGCTGAAAAAAAGTTTAGTGTTAAAGCAACCACCGTCAGTTGAGCTATGAAGGTCACAGAACTCACTGTAGATGCTCCCTTGAGTCAAGAATGTTAGTAAAGACTTGTAGTGCATCCTATTGTGGTTTGTTTGGGTAAATCATATGCACTAGAGAAGAGCAACAGTACTAAGAATTTTGAATGACTACTGGCTCCCCCTGATTCCAAGAAAGTAATTTGCAGGGAACTCTTAGTCTTAACTCACAATTTGATATTGTATTGTGTTTGACGAGCCCTGGGCACAAACTACATATACAAACAGTTAGTTACCGTACAGTAGTTATTGTCAATTACACATTGGCATAGAAAAGGAAATTATTTTGTTTCATTTGAATAATGCAATTCGATTCTTTTGCGTCAGCACAGATCTTTTATTTGTAGACCTTGTTCACAGTTCACTTAGTCAACACGTGTTTCGCTGGCTTAGCTACTTTGTAAGGACTGTTAATAATAGCACACGGATCTGGTAAACGGCACGCTAGATTGGAGGTCAGTAAGTCCCATTGGGAGTATTCCTGGCGTACAGAACGCCGAACACCGAGGGTTATGCCACGAAGCAGCGCCTAGAGGGACCGTACTCGGACTCCCATGCTCTACTATTCCTGTCATTGGGGAACTACAAACTTACCTTTACACACCAGGCTCATGTACACCAACAATTATTTGACTCTAATGCCACTGAAGCCTATCTTCACAACCCGCGAATTGATCTCTCCTAAAAAATATATAGTGAGATGTCTACAAAGGATATAATTGTGATTATTAGAATCTGATTGTCCTTTATTTCCTACCCGATTGGTATGGCAGGAATACTCCCTCTGGGACTTATTGACCTCCAATCCAGTGTGCCATTTACCAGATCCTAGCGCTATTATTAACATCCCTGACGAAGTCCCTAAACTGACGAAACACGTGTTGGCTATGTGAACTGTGAACAAGATCTACAAATAAAAGATCTGTGCTGTCACCAAAGAATCGGATGAATGCATTATTCACATGAAACAAAATAATGTTCTTTTCTATGCCAATGTGTAATAGACAACAACTGCTGTACGGTAACTAACTGTTTGTATATGTAGTGTGTGGCCAGGGCTCGTCAATTCCTGTACAGGGCTCCCATAGGAGGGTCTCATTTTTAGGAGCATAGGGTAAACACTCCTACCTTGTGTGCACCACTTTAAACTCTTCTTTTGAAATAGTATGTCTTACTATCAGGTGGGCGTCATCCTTTAATCCCCAAAATGTACCCATGCGACTTTTCATTGCATTGGGTTTGATTTGCATTTCTATAGTGCTTCGCACCCTGATGAAGTGTTGATTTGCATTAGGAATAAGTACCATGCTACAATGTAGGAAGTTCTTGGTTGTTAGTATGTTGAAAAATAGCAGTCTGTAAGACATGTTTTCATATCATATTTAATGACAAGAGGGGTGTTCTTATTCTGACTTTGTTAGGTGCATTTAAGCAGGTAGTGGAGCAGAAACGAATGAGAGAGAGAATGCATGAGCATTATAGCATTTTATTGTCTTGGTTGGAAGGATGTGAATTATAAGTTTGGCCTAAGTGGGAAGTATTGTAATGCTGTGCATGTTGAGCAGTGGAATACACTTTTTGTGGTACTATGAATGTGTATATGCACTTATATTTGGAGTGAACTGCAGTGGAGTGAACGATGGCTGTCCATGTGGTCATGCCATCCTTCCTTGAAGGCTATAGGTTCCATTTCCAAAGTAGAAATGTTTCCAGATGATTTACTGTCTGCACTTTCATTGTATCTCCGTGACACCCTGCCTGAGGTTAAACTGGTATTCTTCCCCGACTCCATCTCAACATGAAAAGATGGGTTTGAGTATAAAATGATGCTGTCTTGGGCCCACCCTTAATATAGATCTTTCAATTGACTATAATTATCACTATAATGCATAGGGCTGAAATAAATTCCTGCATATTTAAAAACAAATATCAGATCTTTTGAACTTGGAACAAGTCTCATTCATTGTAAAATCCTCCAATGACTTTTGACAATATAACCCCTGATAATGATTGTCTTCTTAGTCCAGAAGCCTATATTTTTAGATATTATTCCCCTTCATTATGACTTTTGATTATTCCTATTCTTCGTTTTCCTTTGCACATTTATGCTCTGGACTATTGTGGTACTGTTAACATAAACCCAAAACCGTTGCATAGGAGGATTAGTGCAAAACCTTTGCACTAATCCTAGGTACATAAATGTATGCTATACTGTAAGCAGAAACATTCCACTTATTGTGTGCTGATGATATGCTCTAAATTAAACGCCTCTTATTGAGTCTATAAACGGTTGTTCATACTGTATGTGAATAATAGCACGCTGTAATGTAAAGGAGAACGCAACACTTATGCAATGTTGACACTGTACTATAAATATTGATTCAAAATTGCTACAGCTTTCTCATGGATAAAAAAAAGTTCTTCTTATGTATATCATCACTTAATAATAAAACCCCAATGTGGTGCGAAGCAATATAAACCAGTCAAGGGTTACATTGGTGTTATAAAAACAACTAGAAATAAAAAGAAAATGAATAAAAACAGCAAACGTTAGTGTGATAATCACAAATTATGCAGTGTTGAACAAGTAATTAGTATGGAATATATAGGTCCTGTGTGTTGAGGCTAAACAGAGAAATGGTAAACTGAACTGGCCGGGACTAATTAAGCCTTTAGTACATATCTGTTTATTACATTAACAGACATATCAGTACAGGACCATTAGAGAGTTTGCCAAAGTCTTGATTATTTTTGTAGAACAAATGCATTGCTAATTTCGTGTCCAGAGCATCAGTAGATTAGACTCCCCACCTTCAGACAATCAATTTATAAATCCAAATGCAATTAGGAATCTCAAAATAGCAGTTAACTTATTGTTTAGAGGGCAAAGTATACAACAGTTGAAGAAACACATGCAGGGTTGTTATGCTCTAATAGTGCACTCTGTGTTCAGGTGTATCAGTTGCCAGACACTTATACGAAATCTATAAACTGCACTAACCTACAAAATCCTGGTAGTGGGGGTGTATGTACAAATCATTAGACTTTAACTTTATAGCACCACATGCCCTTACATGTTTTGAACTTGCACAGATATCTGCTCTTTTTGTCGATTTTTATAGGATTCTGTGCAAGTAAGCAATTCTTAGGTATGAAAACATTTGCATTGCTAATCAAAAAATGAAAGATTCAGAAAATATCATTTTGATCTGCCATTTTTCAGTGGCACATGAGGTACCTAATACTGCAGTTAATTCACCTGGTGGGCAGGCTACTGGGGAGCATGGAAAGTTCAGAAAAACAGCAAACCTATGGGAGTCCCATTGAAGATGACGTTGCACTGTAGCTAACACCTCACAAATTGTGTCTTTATGGGTATGCAAACACATTGCTAATTGCTTCTCCCACACTCATTGTGTTCTAAATGTAAATTTACTATAAGTTACTGAAAGGGATTCAATGAAAGTCGCAAACTCCTCTAATCACCCCATTTACTCATGTTGTGTATCAGGATTTCTCCATTTAAAAACGAATTTCCATATGTAAAAAATATGAAAAATGTGCAACTGAACATGTTCACTAAACCTATACTCTAATCACGAGGATTGTCACATGGAAGGTTAGAGCTAGGGTTCACAAGCAAGAAAAAACATCAAAAAAATTGGCATTTACCCCATGATAATTCATGCCTGTGGCTCTATGATGATAGAAAAATGCAAAAATCAAAGCATACCCCGATAACTGTCTATATTTCTGCATTTTGGTTTTTAACAATCATTGCAACTGCACTTAATGTTTGGGCTGTCATACCAATTGCTTTATAAAGAATACATAACCAGCAATATTACCTTGTATACATAAATATGACAGTCCAGTGATGCTATGGGCTTCGGCTAGATACAGCAATATTAGATAAGCTAGTTAATTCTTGGCACGGAAATATGACAATAAATGTATTCTGCCAAAAGTAATAAGGGGTCAGTAGGGTTTGGCAGAGTTACAACTGCTCCATCAAATCTTTAATTCCCCCTCCTCCCCTCAGCTGGCTCTGCAGTCTGAAACCCCTGACCCATTCGCACACCTTCTAAAGTGCCACTGGGTCACAGTGGCAGATACCAGCCCCCACGCCCGATGTATGTCTCAAGGCCTCTCTTTGATTTGTCCTCCCAAGGACCCCAATTCTAGTCTTAAAAATAGAAACATGTCTCTTTTGTCAGGGAGAAACTCCATTCATTCCATCAACACTGATTTTCTTTTTTTTCCCCCAGAAACAACGCCTCATTTTAGGTGTTAGTAAAAAGAAAAGAAAAAAGAATGCTGAGCAGCCCACGCCCATGTGGTGGCCGTGGCCTGCCTGGCATTCATCTTTGCAGAAAGTGCATTTGCTCTGCTGGTGAGTGCATTTTCGGCAAATAATTCCTAACCAAAAGGCAGGAATCCTCAAATGTGGTGGGTGGTCTTCACCTGGGGCGGTCAGTTTGATGAGAAGAGACCCTCTGCTGACCTAGTGGGCTCACACACCCACCCACCAGCCTCAAAACGAATACCTACGTTCATAGCAGAATCTCTGATGGTCCTTTCTGAATATTTTTGCTTTATGTAGTGAATTAGCCCATTTTGTGAAAAGAGTGAGGTGGCTCTCTAGACTAAAAAAGCAGCTTCATTTATAATGCAGAAGTTGTCTCAATCTGAATATTAAGAGCAGAACGTTAACAATATTAATACATAATTAAGGATATATCTGAGCTCAAACTTTTTATATAGTTATATATATATATATATATATATATATATATATATATATATATATATATATATATATATATATATATATATATATATATATACATAAATATATATGTATATATATATTTTTTTTTTTTGCAGACGGATCCCAAGATGCAAGTACCCTCGACGCTATGACTCTATGTTAAAAAAAAAAGTGATAAAAGGACACTATTTGCTTGAAATTCATTTAATGGCGCAATATGTGGCTGGCTTGAAGCATTGTGTAATTTACTACTGATTCATTCATCGTCATCCAAAAGACAATTTAAAAACCGCCAACATCCCACAGATTCAAACACTGCTGTCACCAATTTGTTTGTGTGAGACCGCCCACTATTTATGTTATGATTTAGTTACTGAAATACTGATTTACTCTGCCGAACAAACACGGTCTTGTGAGTGGGTGGTTTATGAAATATCAAATAGGTGCTTTCAGAACTTTAAAACTATAAACGGATGCTCTACGAACTCTGCACTCAGAAACCTTAATGTTGTTTTTATGTGCTTCTTTATATACCCAGTTTTCAGAAATATATATATTCGTTGGTCTTGCACTCTTCACACTCCTGCTATTTACTTTTTTTTTTTAAGATCATTCATTCACTGGCGCTGAAGTTTTTGTGATGACAAGAGCAGCCTAAATGAAAGTTATCAGCTGAGTCTGTTGTATTGTATTTGCGGTTAAATTGTATTACACATAGTAAATGCGTACAAAGGCCCTATTCTGAAAGAGATACATACTTTCTTGAAATGGGAAAGAAATCACCTTTTTACCGTGCATTGTCGCTATTATTGTGACGCATTTTCCCCATATTTCTCACACGCACTGAAAGGAGAGTGAACGTTTTATGTGTCAAAATAAATCTGCTCTCCCTCCTCCTCTCTTGATGTAGTGTTGCAGTAAACCGGACAGAACGGGGAGACCAAACAGAGACCATCAGAATGGATTTTGCTTTACGCCTTCAGTAAACAGCATGGCACAAAAGTCCTTTGTGCCACGAGATAACTGCGGGGGTGAATGGAGGGAGCTGTCATTGAGGTGATTGTTGGGCTGCCCACCATCGGATCACAGTCCGGGCCTGAATTCCTTTGTGGTTCATCGGGGCCTGTTGGTACCACAGACAGTGTCATGATCCTTCTTTTTCACTCAGGCCAGATGGTGTCCTTTTTGAGGCCTTACTAATGCCGAGTCTTCCACATGTAAAACTCCTGGGAAAATGACCTAACTCACAGCTGCTCACTGAGGCTTGAGCTAATCTTTAGAAAGACCTCTGTCAAAAACAAGGAGATTGTACCACTCTCCAGGAAAAGCAGGGGGAGCCGGGCGGGCAAGATGAAGGGGGGAATCTGTCACAAATACATCAGTCACAAACCATAATTTTAATGCAAAAAATAAGCACAATACAATTATAAAAAATGGATGTTGCCCTAATGCATATCGTTTTAAAAATAACATCTATGGTACCTGTAATGTTTTTATTTATAAGAGCAGGGTCTGTGACATGCACGGGAGCAGATGGTGTGAAAGCGAACATAGAGCGCGCTGCAGAAGGTCAAGAAAGGACAAAAAGTGAAAGATTCCTTGGCTAGCCGCGGGACGCCTGGGGAGAGGGCACAGGCTTGTGAGAGTGAGGACTGGAGGCACTGTTTTATGTATGTGGCACAGTGTTTTGAAGTGAGGCCAGGCAACGTGTCCCTGCACGTGTGATAAAGAGAAACTACTGTAAACAAGTATAATCAATTGGTACAATGTCATGCACATTATACATTTTCTCTAGGACTATTTAATTTTACTTAACTTTATACGCATGCAAATATTATCCGCGAAGCGCATGTTTTGGCGTGTATGATAAACATACATGCTTGCTTGATATCAATTTACATTTACATCCCGATGTTGAAAAACGCATACATTGGAAAAAACAAAATACATATTAATATCCTTACTTTAAGATGGGTGGGTGGATTGGCTGGGGCAAAGTGATTGACTTGAGAATAATGACTCTCGTAGACTTCATTTAAATTAAAAACAACACAGAATGGGGCCTAGTTTAGAAAACAACAGTGGGAATCTACACCCTCAGTTTCCCACCTGGTATGATTGTAGGTTTATGCTTTTTGACATTCAAAAGAGTGTTCTCGGGCAACATCTATAAACGTGCACCAGTCAGAGGTTTGCAGATGGACCATGGGGAACGATCTGTGAATTCCATTTTCTCAGGCAAAAGTAAACATGAATGAATTTCAGTTTGAGAAAATGGACAGCAGAAACAAGAATGCTTTCCTACCTTTCATTTTTTGTTCTTCACTAGGAAAATAATGTTACCTTTCTAGAAACCTCTTCTCCTACACCCCAACCATTTATGGGGCATACCCATCGTTCTTTTGACGTTTATTTACTCCTGTCCTTTATATGTGTAAATAACAAAAGAGGTCAAAAAGGTAAGTCGATTTGTGGGTGTTCAAAGACTTACAGGGTAGTCCCAACTCATAGTGCCGACTGTCATTCAGCTCATCAATTTACAAGGACAGAAATATTTGGAGGAGTAAATCCATTTACAAGTGTAAAACAAACTTGCATTATTTATAAAAGTACTTTTCACCCCAAAATACGACAATTTCAAATGTAAGTTTTAATTACAGAAGCAAATACCTTTGAAAACGTATTTTGAGGTAGTTTGTCAATCACATGCTGGCGTTTATCTCAGTAGGATCAAAGTTGCCAGCCATGGGGGCCACTACCTTGATATGAATGCTTTCTTCGTGTGTCTCTGTAAGCTTTAATTTTTAATTTACAGAATTCACTGGTACAGCGTGCAACAATCGACAGCTACCCCAACTACCGTTTATGAAGGTGCAGAACACTATGCCAATGTACCCCACACTACAAATGCCTGTTGTCAGTGGAGAGCGTTCCTTAACTACTGCAAACACTTCTCTCGAAGCACTGGGCGCCATGCCTGCCCCTTCTCCACAATAGTTGCTCATAGGAAAAAGAGCTTCTTTGAATATTTTCTTGCAGAAGTTGTAAAATTCTAAGTCAGTATCAAAAGTAGGCCTCCAGTGTCCGTCATAACTTTTAGACAAATATTTTTGAGAGGCATTAGATATAAATATAGCTTTCAAAGGTTTCCAAGTCTGGGTTTCATGAAAAACATTCCCTCTGTAAATGTAAATTAAAATAGAGTGCAGCCTACATTTTTAGGGTATCTGAAACTACTTTTGTCAGGGAACACATTGGCTCCTTTTTTGGTGCTGTGACCTTGTGATTTCACTAAAATTATATGTATACTATGGTTAATTATATGGGCTTTCAGACAGCAATGGTTATCCTTTGGTATGTTATTGTGCCACATTTTCCTGCCCCCTTCTACAGTACGGGCAATGGTTTTAGCCCACTTCAGCAACTGTCTACATTCACTGTGAGTGACTTATTCTCCCTTTCACATGGAGCACATCCACACACAAAGTAGTTCCTTTCATTGCCATGAACTATAAGGGCAATATATGTTTTTAGAGACCAAAATAGTATTTTTGCATTTAATCACTCACTCTAAGTAAGACCCTTCTAGTGCTTGGAGGTTGAGTTCTAACACATAACCTCTAATTCAGCCAGGGGACAGTACACCCCACCGCTTGGTAAAAACCAAGCAGAGGCAAAGTCAAAAGGTTTGTTTTGAATTTAGGTCCTTGATTACAACAGGAAAAAGCCTGCAGAAATAAAAACAGGGGGTTGCTTTCTCTATTGGGAACATAAACAAGGAAAGGAAGCTAGGGTCCGATAATGATGTGGGGGGGGAATTTTTTGCCTGACACTGACTCAGAATCGGGACCGACCGACTAGTGGTCGTCGGTTACGCTTGCTTGATTACGATGCAAACGAACACTGTTCGGTCGGATTCACATTGTTTCCTAGGGGAGCTTGTGTTCCGTCCAGCAACCGGCCATAACACACGGTTCAATGGGGAAATGGGGCATGTGTAAGAAACCCTGCACCCTGTTGTGGGCACCCAACGGTGCCTGCCACACAGTGCAGGGATTTACAAGGGGGCTCCTTAGGTCCCCATTGGCCCCCAACCAGAGGCAGCATGATGAAGGGGGACCTGCCAGGGCCCCCCAAATTCACTTTCTGACAGCTTTTCCATGTCGGCCAGGCCGAGTCAGTAAGACTGTTGGAAATTGACATTTTAACCAGAGGTCGGAAATACTGTCTACCGGGGTGTATGATGCGATTCCGACCAATACTAGTCCCCGAGAGCTGGTCGGAACCAATTCGAAATAACTGTGCAGTTTATCTTCTGACCGCAAACATAGTCATTAGTCGGTGGATTGTAAACCAGCCGAGTCGGTCAGAAGGGTTCCGACACGGTTGAGCAGAATCTGACTGTCGGGAGGAGGGTTTCCACCCGACATTGTATTCGGCCCCTTAGTATGTAATAATTCACTGCATTTTTGAGTTTTTAAATTTATCTTTCATGCATTGCGATAGATGCACTCCGCCGCGGTTGTAGTGGGAGTACCTGCTGGGCGGTGACGTGGGAAGGGGGAGGGGCAGGGTGTGGGGTAGTAAACTATGGATTACAGAGGTTTACAGGTAAGTAAACATATAAATAAATAAAACAAATTTTGTTGTGTGCACTGCATCGTCAAATGCGATGCAGTGCACGCATTTATATGTTTACTTACCTGTACACCTCCGTAATCCTTAGTTTAATACCCCCCACGCTGCCCCTCCCTCTCCCCACGTCAGCGCCCAACAGGTACTCCCACTTCCGACCGTGGCTGGATGCACTTCTTAGGGGATAGAATGATACACCAAAAAGCTATGTATATTTTAAAGTACTGGCAACATAAGGTTGTGCAGACATCTCCATTATCAAACCAGACCTAATGAATAAAAGTGTTCCTCATCACTGTTCTGATTATAGTGAGCCAGGGCTTATATGGTTTCCCTCCAAAAAACAAAACATGGGGTTTCCTTATAGAAAATATTGGGTAGCAATAAGAAACACCACCACTCAAATAGCAACATTATTCCATTGACCTTGCTTCTTTTAGAGGCCATGACTCTCTGACTTGAATAAGACCAGTTGTACTCGAATTCCTGACTCAAGCGTAGGATATGTGTGGCTCTTTCGGTGTGAATATTACGCCGACCAAATCTTGTGAGGAAGGAAAACAAACACCGTCCCTTCAAATCACAGAGTTAGAATTGACTGATCCAGAGGGCAGTACAATCATTCCATCCCCCAGTCGAGCTCTTTAAATGAGTGTGACTCACACTTTGTGAAATTTAAAGACAACAAACTCACAGGCTAGAAAACCAAGAAGAAAAATAAAGACCAGCACATGATCTGTAGACAGAATCTGAGAGACAATGAGGCTCCCATAAAATTGATTTTGAGAAAAGGTTTCTGGTGTACCAGGGCAGTCATAGGTCACTGGTAAATCACTCCAATTATTACAATTAGAAAACAATCTTATTCTGGGAGCACATTTTTAATAGGGCCCTAAATTATGGCTCCACGGACCAGATGTCCTAAGAATCACTTCATAAAAAGCAATGGCAAACTGGTGCTCCCTACTTTTGTGAATCGAATCAGATTTTGCAACCTGGCAGAGGTAATAACAATTTGAGTCACAAAATAGGGAATTCGAAAGGGTCGCAGAATGAGCTGCTCATTATCATTTATTAGGCATGTTGCAATTTAAGAACCCCTGCAACTGGCTACAATCACAAGGATGCTGATCTGCAGGGACAGCAGACTACCATCCCTGTGATTGTATTCCAACATGGAAAACTTTCTTTTTTAAGTAGGATGAGTTCACTGAAGATACCCGGGGCTGTTTTAAAAAGTTTTCAGTTTTGGAAACCTTTAGTGAGAGCAAGCAGGCGCCATTAAACCTTGCCCACTTCTCTCAAATGTGAGACTTTCATTCCCAAAGGAAAAGGGGTCCAATGTGACTCTTCAAATCAGCTACCACCCCAATTTAGGAGTTGGCAACTGATAAATGGTCTGCAACCACTATTTTGGACACAAACCATTGATACATAATGTGTTGATTTGCAATTCCTAAAGAATGCTGCTTACACACCACTTCCAAATTTAGATTCAGTATGGGTAAAAAAACATTTCTCAATTTGGAAACATGTTTCTGAATAGCAAAATGGGATTAGTACACATGAGAAATGATTCTGTATTCTCTAACCCTTGGATTGTGCAAATTCCAAGGTTTGTGACTGCACAAAACCCTTAGTAAACCAGTCGCTGAGCTCACTCGTTAGCATCTGATTCTTTCTGATTGGCAAGACAGAACACTCCAAGGATTACTCAAGGGGGTGAGGTAGGTTTAGAATGCATTTAACACAATATTATCACTCAAAAAGGCTATCATCCCAGTCAGTGCTTTTTATACAGGAACTCACAACTTCAAAAAACAGGTAGTGAAAAGAGGAGTAGTACAGATCTTAGGTGACGGGTGTCTAGTGTTCAGAACTGAGTAGGTTTAGCAGGTTTCCCTTAGCGGCAGTGTAGCCCAGACCAAATACGGCAGTTAGTTACACTACAAACAATATTCCTGGTGAACATCTGATGTCTCCATGTTGCAATTTGGGGACTATAATATTTGGGTTGATAGGTCCATCCACACAAACATGCTACTATCAGAAGTGTGGGAATGCTAAGTAGCAGGAAGTGTGTGAATCCCTGCAGATTCTGGAACATTTCCTCACAGAAATGTGGGGAAAATGTAGATTTTTCACTGCTTCGTGGGCAGAAAATCTGAACATTATTAAAGCTAGGGAGGCTAAGATTATGCAACTCTCCTTTATTGCCATAGCTCAGCAGCAACAATTGAAGAGAATATCGAACTTCAAACAACATTCTAACATAGTATATAGACCATGAGCACACAGCCATTTTCATTCTTTGCAAGTGCTGTGAAGAAGAAAAAACTCCATAGAACATAACATAAACTTTGATGTGGAATGATTCAAACTTGTCAAAACAATTCAGAGGCATCTTATTCTGCAAGAGAAAAGACAGAATAGATCTATAATATAAAAAACCTATAGGGTGGACTAATAAGTTGAGGGATAATCTTAGCCGCCGTGTCTTAAATAAAATCCAGATTTTCTGCCCACCAGGCTGTGAAAAAACTAAATTTTATGGCATGACATGGAGGCTAACATTATGCAAGTTTAAAGTGAACAGTACAGTGAAAGTACATTGTCAATCACGCTAGTGATTGGTCTAAAGTAGCAGTTCTTAAACATACTTTCATTCGACCAGTCACCAGCTCTAAAAATACCTTGGAGCCCTTCACCTAAAATAAAAGCTTTGGAAGCTGATGCACCTTTAAGAGAATGTGCACCAAAGACAGAAACATCTTGCAAATGTAGGAGATGAAACTGCTTTATGAGGAGATCTGTGTGAAATCAGAAGTTGAGTTCCATCTCCTCTCAGACTTTCAGTTCTCTTTTCATACTGTTTTAGGCATTTCACAGCACATAGTCTTTCATTTGGTGAAAAGAAAGGGTAGAAGATCGAGGATGACATCATTTTGTTCCTTTTGTTGAGCTAAAAACAAACTCCTTCAGGTTGGTAAGCCCTGCCCATCTCCCGTCATCGAAAACAATGTGGTGGGGGCGATTACAGGACTCAGGGAGTCAGCCGCAGGGTGCTGAACATTTTATTGAAAATGACCACAAGGGGGCAGGCTAGGCATACCCTGACTACCATAGCCATGTGGGGGCCATGCGTTCAATCATCACAGTGTTAGACCTGACATCCTCAATTTTGTATTACCTAAAACCTTTTAGCTTCAACCTCCGGTTTTGCTGAATTTGATTTTGTTGATGTTAGGACTTTGTACGTTAACACTGTTAATTAGTGCTAAAGTGATTGTGTTTTCACCTTCAAACATGGTAAAATTGGACTAATGCTAATTGATACATTTCATTTACTTATAAGTCCCTTGTAAATGGTACTCCATGTATCCAGGGCCTGTAAATTGAATGCTACTAGACCTGTTTACTGGGTCACTGGCTGATGAGGGGTGATTCCCCGAAGCTGGTCCCAGGAGACTTGTTTCCAGACCAGGGAGAACCTGGCCTGGCAGTTCGGGCTGGACTGTTCCCATAGGGAGCAGGGTCAAGACTGATCTGCATATGGCTGGTCCAAACTGGGGTGGCATTGTGAGCAAAACAACGATGGATCACACCCAGATCTGTGACTGGGGGTGAATGTTTGATTTGTTCAGCATTCCGTCAATCATCTGTTCTTTTTACTAGTGGGCCTTCAGCACCAGAGTAGCCGTTGAAAGCATGCCTCACTCATGTCACTGCAGCCTGCAGTGCAGTTTTAACCAGCTAGTTTGACATGACAAAATTCATATTTTTCCAGGCCAAAACCTTCCTTTTTAGTTATTATAGGTCACTCCTAAGTTTGGCGTTAGAGCCTCATAGAGCCTCACAGGGCATAAAGTTCACTTGTTCTTGTTGTAAGGTCTATCTCTCACATTGACTAAGACTGAGTTCTTTTATCCCAATTAGTATGTGCTAACATTAGATTGAAAGCAGATAGTAATATGCAATTTGCACTTAAATGAATTGTAATTTAAAATCCACTTTAATGGGAAAGTCAGATTTTAAGTCATAATTATGAACGTGCCACATTTAGAAAGTTGGCATTTTCTTGTATTTTCAAATTGTTTGTATTTTATTTTTAATACTGTTGCAGTTTACAAATACCAGAAATCAAAGCATCACAGTGAGCCAGCACTAGAGTGAAGACACAGTAAACAATATGAATAAGCCACGGTACATCTCAGGGATATCATCAGGCAGCATGTTACTTATAGTCATAGCTAGATATCTATTAACGGAACAGTAATAATTGCCCCTGGAATCTAATAAAAGAGCATGTATTAATATAACATTGGAGATGGCAACAGTCTGTCGAATGTTGGCATATCAACACCATCCACAAAATCAAATCCAAAGTATTTTCGACAAAGGCATGAGATCTTAGCAAACCTTTTGGGGCAGTCTCTAGACTGATAAGTGACTTTTTCTGCAGTTATATAAGAATCCATTAATCCAGTGGGGGCAGTTCTGGAGTCCCCCATTTCTTGTCCAAGTCTCCCTTTGCTACTACGAAAACAAACTTACAGAAGAGGAGTTGGAATCTCGGGACATCTACGTCAGTGGAAATGCCAGTGGGATATATTTGGGGTCCATTTGGAGGGAAAAAGCAAAGATTTTGACCACTTCAACTATTACAACCAACCAAGAAGTGACAATAACTTGGTATTACCAAAGTGTATTAAAAGATGTGCCAGTCTGAACCCCACATCTCAAGCAGGTAGTCATTTCTGCCAGTCCAAATTTGTGAAGACGAGCCCTGTCATAGTAGACTCTGAAGTATTTTGTACTACATTACGCGCAAGCGCAATTTGATTGCCACTATTCTCGGGTACATCTTAGCGTCCTCCTAGTCTTTATCGTCTAGCTCACCCAGGTCCCTTTGCCATTTCTCCCTGAGTTTCTGCAAAGCATCAGGCGCATTATTATTGAGTGCTTTATAGATGTATGAGACTGCTTTTCTGCTAGTTCACCCATGAGTACCCTCCTTTCCAAAGCAGTATATTCAGGAATAACTGTCATGTCTCTTCCTTCTGCTTGTAAAGCAAAAAGGGGTTGCTGAACTGTTCCTTTGGAAAAGAGGAATTAGGTGTAACTGGCGTGAACGGAGGTGTAGATGTAACACCTTTGGGCATCCATTTTGTTGGATGTATTTGCCTCACACACCCATAAGGGGGTCATGCTTCATCATAGGCGTTGCTCCTCGTCGGGGAGGCGGTGCAATCCCCGACGGGCTCACCTCTAAGAGGGGCTCTTTGGCAGAGATCTTTTGTATCCAACTGCCTTATGGTGAAGTGCGGGTGTGTGGGTGGGATAGCAAGTTGCCTAGAGGAGTGATTTAAAATGTAGCAGGGGGTGCCGGAAACCACTTTATTCTGGGGGTCCCCCTACTGCAATTAAAAACGTGAATCTAGCTCGCTAGGTGTCAACAAGTTAGGTATAGTGACCCTAGATGAGACTAGAGGAAAGATTGGTCGACATGTTTCTCGCGTATGGCAGTTCGCCCGCGATTCATCAGGACCTATTAATGGTGAAAACTACATTTAATCAACAACATGCTGGTGTCATGTGTGTAGTGTGTGTGTAGTTTACCTCTGTGGTTCAATCCTATGCCTAAACGGGGAAGAAAAGGAATACAGAATTAATAGCATTACATTTCTCCAGAAAGCATACATGGTCAGGGCCAGGGCATGAACGCAGTGTACCATGCTAGTGGTGGTGAATTACAGCTAGCATCAGTAGAACATGCCTGTGTCGTTGCAGCGTGCAGTGTAAACATCACACACACACTGTGTACGTGAAAGAGGTGGTTACTAATAAAATAAATAAAAAACAGTGATTTAAAAACAGCAGCAGTCTCACAGGAGACACCATGCATATCAAAGTGTGAGGCCAAACAATTGTGCTGTTATTGACATTCTAGACTACCTCCTGACTCACCTAATGGTCAGGGATTAAATGCCACATGAACGTTCGGCGGGTCGGTACATCGAGGTTGGACCTTTGAATATGGCAGAAGGGCGAGACGTAAATATTGTCACAAAGGAAGCTACAAAAGTAATCAAAGCCCTCAAGGAGGGCCAGGGTTGGTTATAGCTGGACGGAGATGTCTGAGACACCCAGTATTGTGTTGGAGGGATGCACCTTACCTCAAACTTCCCGTGTCCATGCGGATTCACCTACCCATCACCGCCGAGCTCGAATAGGTAAAGGAGCTCGGTGGCGTTCACTATTTATAGTTAGGAGCGTCATGAAATTGCGCCCGTCCCCGCCCCTTGCAATAGGTCAGGTGATATGCTCGGTTAATGTGTCGGCCATTATAGAATGGGTAATTGAAGCCTCACGTATTGACAATCCAGATGTTTGGTATACGATTCTGATCTGTGATAAGAATCGGAAACAAATAATAGGCCAGTGGAGGGTACATGAATTATAAAATGTGGAGCTAACAGAATTAGGAAAGAGTTGGCAACAACAGAGAGCAGGTTTAGTTAATGATACAGAGTTCCATTATCAGAGTAGTGGGTGGCTGGTCTATAGAGAGTGCCAAGGGATGTCCTCATTGAGGCCTCGGCTGTCGGAAGAGAGGCGGTGGACCCACCTTTGTTCTTTCCGGAACAAGGCATTTTTGGGGCAGTTCGGACTAGATTCTAGCACAACCCATTTCAATGAGTCTGCATTGTGATTGGATTCCACATAGTGTTTACACATTTTGGTATGAGTTTTTTTACAGCGGAAATTGCTGCAATGTTCGATAATGCGGGTTTTAATTGGGCGAGTTGTCATCCCAATATATTGCAAACCGCACGGGCATGTCAGCATGTAAATACAGTGGGAGGTGTTGCAGTTAGTGTGGCCCCTGAGTTCCCAGTTGAACGTCTCAGAGAGTTGTATGGTTTTTTGTATCATTGTGTATCTGCAAACACCACAGGATCCACATGGATAATGGCCCATGACGGGCGGCAGATGCCATAAAGTTTGTTGAGTACCTTTCTTTGTTGTTTTTGGTCTGGTACTGATCAGGAAATCTTTTACATTCTGCGATCTTTTAAACGCAAACCTAGGTTGTTCTAGACTCATGTTTCCTGTATTGAGAATGCCCCAGTGACGTTTGATTGTACTTTTGATTTTGCTTGAGGAGAGCCCGTCGGGGATTGCACCGCCTCCCCGACGAGGAGCAACGCCTATGATGAAGCATGACACCCTTATGGGTGTTTGAGGCAAATACATCCAACAAAATGGATGCCCAAAGGTGACCAACAACCACTTATCAGTTTAGCCAATAATCCCTTAGCAGTTATAAAGCCTGCTGACAAGGGCGGCGGGATTGTGTTGTGGGACAGTAACGACTATGATAGTGAAGTTTTAAAACAACTGAGTAATCCCACACACTATCATAAAATAGATAATAGCCTTGCACAAATGCTTAGAGCTAAAATCCTTCATCTAACTACTGATGCCTTAGACATGGGATACCTTGGCAAAAAGAATATGAGTTCTTGAACACCTCGGAACAGAAGACACTCATTATATATGTACTTCCGAAGGTACATAAGGACGCCCAAAAACCACCGGGGCGTCCCATTATTGCGGCTTGTGGCTCAATGCTTGAGCCCTTAGCCAAATATATCGACACATTCCTTAAGCCATTTGTCTGTACCACCAAGGCTTATGTGCGTGACACTATGGATTTTATTCAGAAGGTGGAAGACTCGGTGTTCGATGGTGATCAACAATTGTTGGTCACCTTCGACATCAAGAGTTTATACACCAACATACCGCAGGATGAGGCACTGCTGGTAATGGGGATGGTATTAGACCGCAGAAGCAGACCCCACCAGGTCCCTACGAAATTCATCTTGGACTTAGCGAAGATCTGCCTAAAAAACAACTTCTTCACCTTTAAAGACTCCCTATATTTACAACTTAAGGGAGTCGCGATGGGGTGTTGCTTTGCCCCTGAAATCGCTAATCTGGTGATGGACCAATTTGAGGGGATGTATGTCTTCGGTGAGGCGAACCCATTTCGGCACTTGGTGTCGAGGTGGGTTTGCTTCATCGACAACATCTTCCTCATCTGGAATAGTGACAATGAGGAACTTAGTAGGTTCCACGAGTGGCTGAACTCGTGCTCCACGGACTTGAGATTTACTATGAGTGTCAGTAACGACAAAATCAACTTTCTCGATGTGTGGATCTATAACAGCGAAGGGCACTTGAAAGTGAATCTGTATACTAAACCTACAGATCGCAATACACTTTTAGAGTTCAGTAGTGGTCACCCCAGGAGTCTTAAAGAAAAGTTGCCCTATGGGCAATTTTTGCGCATCCGTCGCAATTGTTCTAACAAAAACGACTATTTTGACAATACGGATACCCTAATGGATAAACTCTGTAATAGAGGATACCCTAGGAAGTTGGTAAGAGCATCTCTGAAACGTGCATGGTACACGCCCCGAGAAAGTTTGTTGATACCCAAAGAAAAGAAAGAGAGCACATCCTTGACCTGCGTCTTAACATTTAACCCAAAAGCTAATAAGGTAAAGCAGATCATATCCAAGAATTGGAGACTTATAGAACATTTGGATATTCCCAAACCACTATTTGCCTTTCGAAAAGGAAAAAATATCAAGCAACATCTGGTAAAGGCAAGTAGATTGACGGCCAACAAAAAAGACACTAGGAGTTTACTAGGATTACCACCTGTGATTGGACACTACCGCTGCATGAATTGCGCTGTGTGCCCAAACACGAAAGACTTGAAAGCAATTGATATCAATGGCCATACTCATACGATGCGTACCTTTTCAAATTGCAACACTAAGAACGCTATTTATGTAGTGACATGTCCGTGTAATTTATCCTATATTGGACAAACTACGCAAGCAGTTAAAATGCGTATTGGACAGCACAAATCACGCATAAGGTGCAAGTACATTGGCGCACCCTTAGTGCAGCACTATATGGAAGCTGACCATGAATGAATGAATGAAGCAGATCTTATAGATGCGCAAACTTAGCCCAATGGGCGTCAAGGCGCCTAAGTCAAATGCAGAAGCTGGAAAACTTACGTAGTCCTATTTACTCATGGGTAAGCCCTCTTAAAAAGACTCGATGCTCGGGAGCGTTTTTATTTCTGTGGGAATGGAGTTCCACAGCTGCGGAGCCACCACGGAGAAAGCTCTGGCGCCCCATCTGGTCAGTTTGAAACGAGGAACAACCAGTTGACAGAGTCCCGCAGATCGGAGATTTCTTGTGGGGACGTAGCGCGTAAAAAGAGATCCGATAGCACTGGCAGGGCCATCCTTCAATGCTCTGTGGGTCAGACACAGAATTTTAAAGGCAATTCTGTGCTGCACCGGGAGCCAGTGAAGCTCCTTCCTGGCTAAGGTGGCAGAGGATGCTTTCGGAAGATCCAAGACAAAGCGTGCTGCAGCGTTCTGGAGAATCTGCAGACGATGTATCAGGCCTTTATTGACTTCCATATACAGGGAGTTGCAGTAGTCTAGCCTTGAGCCAACCAGGGCTACTGCAACCTGTTTGCGGGCCTGAGGGGATAGGTATCCGCGGATGTTATTGAGTGTCCTGATCACACCCCAGCAGGTGGCCACAGTCCTGTTGACTTGCAGGGACATAGAGAGCGAGGTGTCAAATAATACTCCCAGATTTCTGGCGGAGGGGGAAGGAGTGGGGCAGATGCCAAGAGAAGAAGGCCACCATTCACTCGACCACAGATTTTGATCCTTCCCAAAGATCAACACCTCCGTTTTTTCGCCGTTGAGTTTGAGGGAATTTATGGTCATCCAGTCTGCCACATACTGCATGCAAACCCTGAAACTGGCGGCAGCTGTACTAACAGAGGTGTGAGCTAATGATACCATGATCTGGGTATCATCTGCGTAGGATACCACCTCCATCCCCTGAGATTTAACCAGTCTAGCAAGGGGGGCCACATAGATGTTAAACAGGGTTGGACTCAGGGCCGACCCTTGTGGCACCCCACACTGCAGTGACTTGGCAGGGGAGAGGTGGTTCCCATGCATAACTCTCTGTTCCCTTTCGGTCAAGAAGGAGTTTAAGAGACTCAAGGCCGGTCCTGTGACACCCGCTTCCCTTAGCCGAGATGTAAGGATGGCGGGGGAAAGGGTGTCGAACGCGGCCGTGAGGTCTAAAAGGACCAGAACCGTGGTTTGGCCAGAGTCCACCTTGCGTCGGATGTTGTCGATCAAGGAAAGAAGGAGGACAGGTGGAAGTTCAAATGTGCCTCAAGCATCTTCGCGGGCGCTGGAAGGAGGGAGATCGGCCTGAAATTTTTAAGCAAGGCCGGATCCAGGGACGGTTTCTTGAGAAGAGGTCTAACAATTGCTTTCTTCCATATGGGGGGGAAAGATCCTTGACAAATGGCCTGATTCAGGACCTGAAGAAAGGGAGGAGGGAGGCACTTTCTACATTCTTTCAATTTTTTAAGCGGTATTGGATCAAGGGGAGAGGCTGATTTGGTCCTGTCCAATAGTAGGTTCAGTGAATCAAGGGAAAGTGATGGAAATGTCGTGAGCAGGCAAGAAGGATCTTTGCCTAGTGAGTCAAGACTGGAAATGTCGGAAGAAATTTGTTGATCGAGAGCACGACACTGGGATTCGAGAGAGACATGAATGTCATGAATTTTGCTGTGGAAGAAGTCAGAAATATCGTTGCAGAGTTGTTGAGAGCTGACTACAGGGTCAGAGAGTTGCAGGGTGCATAGAGAGTCGGCGATTTTAAAGAGCTCTCTAGAGGAGGAGAGGGAACTGGTCAGATTGGAAAAATATTTCTGTTTATCAGGTATTACTTGGAGTTTATAGGCCCGCAGAGAGGATATATGAACCTCTCTGTCAGTTGGGTCCCAGGATTTCCTCCATTTCCTCTCGTTGCTCCTACAACCTTGTCTAAGAAGCCTCAGCTGATCGGAAAACCAAGGTGCCGTGGGTTTTCGGCGCGCAACATATCGCAAGGATGATGGAGCAAGTTGGTCCACTGGGTTGAGAATGGAGTCATGCAGGATTTGGGCTGCCTCAGCTGCGTCGTTCACGGCTAAAGTATCAGGAGAGGAGACCAAAGGGGCAAGGGCCTCGTCAGAGATGTTTCTTAGATTTCTTCTGAGGGTAAAGGGAGAGGTTTCCCGGTTAGAAGGACAAGGGGCAGGAATGCATAGTTCAAATGGCACGGCAAAGTGATCAGACCAGACCACCTGGAGAGGAGAGCCGGTGGAAAGTCTGTCATCGTTAGAGAAGAAACCGTCGAGAATATGTCCTGCCTTGTGAGTAGAACTTTTTACAAGCTGGACAAGGTCACAGGATTCTAACATTTCAACAAGTGCAATAGTGTCCTTTGAGTTGGTCTCATCTAGGTGAAAATTAAAATCACCCAAGATGGGGAAGGCAGTTCTTCCAATATAAGGTTCAAGGATGGTCATTAGATCAGTGGGAAAAGTGGCTCTAGAACCGGGGGGTCTATAGACGAGAATCCCAGAAAAAGAGACTGAGGGGGATATGGATATGCAAAAATAGAATGATTCTAAGCGAGAAGAGGGAAGCAGTATTGATTTAGTTACACAGAGAAAGGAGGATTTCAAAAGAATGGCAATGCCACCTCCCCTGCGCAGAGGTCTGTCCTGCCTATGTAGGGAATAGCCGTCAGGTATGGCTAGAAGCAGAACATGCCCAGAGGTATCGGAGGCCCAGGTCTCCGTAATAAAAACCCAATCTGGTTGTCGGCTGTCAACGAAATCATGAAAGGCAACGTTGTGCTTGATAAGGGAGCGGGCATTAATTAAGAAGCCGAATCTGCATTGAGAGACAGGCTGTGGGGGCGAAGGGAGAGCACTAGGGGCGACAGTCCTAGGAAATAAGAAAGAAGCCGAACAGGACCAACACCTGTAAGAGTGCAGGATACCTTCCGGGGAAAAACGATGAGAGCAGGGTAGGAGTGAAGGTCGGAGAGCAAGGAGATCAGTGTTAGAATAAGATCTAGTAGTCTCACTTGGAGGAGAGGGTATAGGAAATGGAAATGGGTCCAGCTCGTCCTGCAGCCCGTCCTCAGCGCGGACGGGCGCAGACAGGCTGGACTCTGGCGTGACTCCGGCGGGCATCCGGCGCATCCGCTAGCGCGTCCGATACGCGGAGCGCCCAATACCTTCTTATTTGGCAGCTAGAGCGCGAGAAGTGCGAGCCCACACCCAAGATGGCCGCTATGGCACCCTCGCCTCCCCGGGACCAGCTCTCAGCGTCAACACTCAGCTGAGAGTGGCCTAGGAGGTAGAGGAAGGTAGGAAGAGACTACAAAGTACAAATACGCTTATTAGAATCAAGCGCTGCTTAAAGTAAAAAGGTCACTCGGGACCCGATCTAAAATGCAAATTACCCTCAACAATTCGTTCTGTTTGGCTGATCAGGTAAAGGAAAGTCAGTAGGACCTCCGGCTTCCGCCTCAGAGGGTGAAATGTGAAATTAGCCGGTCACTACCACAGCCCCTTTTATGGCAGCTAGAGCGCGAGAAGTGCGAGCCCACACCCAAGATGGCCGCTATGGCACCCTCGCCTCCCCGGGACCAGCTCTCAGCGTCAACACTCAGCTGAGAGCGGACCAGGAGGTAGAGGAAGGTAGGAAGAGACTACAAAGTACAAATACGCTTATTAGAATCAAGCGCCGCTTAAAGTAAAAAGGTCACTCGGGACCCGATCTAAAATGCAAATTACCCTCAACAATTCGTTCTGTTTGGCTGATCAGGTAAAGGAAAGTCAGTAGGACCTCCGGCTTCCGCCTCAGAGGGTGAAATGTGAAATTAGCCAGTCACTACCACAATGAAGAGGATTTGACTTGGGCAGTTCTAGTTACCATTATGGCAAAAAATAAAACCGATTTAGAGACCAAGTTGAATCGTACAGAAGCTAGATTAATAGAAAGATACCATACCTCTGAAAAGGGACTTAATGAGCGTGATGAAATTTGGGCATTCATCTGAATCCATTGACCCTTTGCCTTGACTTCGGATTTATAGTCTTTTAATACACTGTTTTCTGATTTTTGATCGAACTTAAACTCTGTTGTGTAACTGTATTGAGCCTATGGCTAGATGCGATGTATTGATTGTATAGGGAAATAGGTCCGATATATGTATATAGTGCTTGATCTGTGTACCTATATGGATTTTGTGTATATATATATATTTTTCTTTTTTTGCATGCTACCATATATTATATTATATTATATGTTTGTGGCATTTATATATTCATGATGGTTTGTGTTGTGACTCTGCGTTCTTTTATACTTTTTCTCTTTTATACTTGTTCTCTTTTGAGATGTATGGTCATGGTGCTTGATTAAGAATGGGAACCCTTTTGCGGAAATGCAGATGTGTTTATGGTTTTATTTCGACCTTTGGATGTCACTAGAGGTTCATCTTTGGTGTTTTGTTCTTTCTTTCACTATTTCATTTATTATGTTTAATAATTTTGTTCTCTTGATTATATTCCTTTATTTTGGTGTTTTTCGGCACTTTGATATGAGATTGGCCTGATGTAGATTATATTTTCATGCGTGTGCTTTTCTTACGCTAGTAGATTACTTTCCAGGTTCGCTCTGCCTGACTTCCGGAATCACTCGGGATCGTTTGTCCCTTCTTGGTGTTGTTGACGGCATTTACGTTCTGTCTCACGCTGACACACCCCTTGCCCTGGGCGTTACTTAGCCGCTCGCACTACTGCGGGTGCTTCCCCGGAGGAAGACGTTGCTAGCGGACACCGGTTCCTCGCGCTAGTGCAATATTTGGAGATTGCAGGTACCCCCTTCCCCGCATTGTGTCCTTTTTTACACACCCCGCACGGAGCCTTTTGACCGTGCTCGCTCTGAATGAGTTTTGGCTGAGTTGCTCATGAATGGGGTTACCTGTACGGGACCGTTTGAATGTGCCTTAAGGCCGTAGTTTGTAATTGCTCTTCCCTCGTCCTGTAGTCTTTAAATACCCCCTACCGAGTGGTGGCTGCGGTCAGTGTCCTGTGCAAGCCTTGATTCCCCCTCCTCCCCAGTGTTAAAACTGGCTGGCTTGGAATTAGCTATAGTATACATTTATACTCGTATACATCTCTCGGGGGTGCTATTTTCGGTGGGGTTACTTTGTGTGGTTTTATTTCTTTTTCTGTGTGGACTTTCTCCATATACCTTGTGCTTTTAAATGATACCTTGTGCTTTTAAATGACATGTTGAGCATATATAGATTGGAATAACTCGTGATGGGGCTGTTCCTTTTTTGTTTTGTTCCTTTTCCTTCTTGGACTCGTTTTGATGATAGGAAGATCGTGTGACTTGAGCCACCCCTGTGAACCATACTATTTGGATTCTATATATTGTGTTGGGCGGACACATTGAAGAGATTAAGGTATGTCTGCCAGTAATGGTACTCTACTATCTGTTAGAGTATGAATACACTTGTGACTTTTGACGTGCTCCTATGATTGATTTGCTTGTTCTTGTGATTGGCACGTGCAGATTTCTCGAGACTTGAGCCGAGACGGTGGCACCTACCCCACCCTTCTGGGTGGGTTGTGGGTTGACCGAGTATATTTGCCCTAGATTTGGACAGGGCCGTGCAAATGAGGTATTTATTTCTTACTTTAGAGATGTGATGGATTTCTTGATCTGCGCATGTTTCTGTACACTCTGGGATATAAAGGAAAAATACCTATTGTATCTTTTTGGTTCGACCTTATCACATAGTTGTGCGATGCACCCTTTCTAGGTGTGGGTGTGGTTTCTTGTTTCTCAACCCTCCCCTTGTTTGATTTTGGTTTTTCTCTTGAATATCATTTCTGATGTTGAAGTGATCTCTGATTTAGTCTGGTGCACTTGTTCTGGTTAGATCTCTTTCTTTTCTTGTTTTGATAGAGTCCTCTAGTGACACTGCATTTCCACACTCGTGGGGGAGATAGATTGTTCTACCTGAATTTTTGAAGCTGTAATGTAATGTGTTTCCTTGTTTTGGTAAGAAAGAGGATAAAATAATATATGTGTTTGTTGTTATTAGAGTACCCATGTCCTGATGAAGCCTATATCATCTGGCTGAAACGCGACCGCGACTGCGTCGACACCTTTGGCTTTGAACGGAGTCCCTTAGTTTAATACAACAAAGATTTGATTTATTCATTGATGCACCTACACAAATATAGGTTGGGTATATGTGTTAACCCCCTGGTGCCTGTCTGTTGGGACTACCTTTTTTGTATACTCCATTAGATCGTAAGAGGAGATACATATGTAAATTGGTGTATATATATATATTTGTACTTATATTTTGTTTTCCTTAGGGTACATAAAAGTGTTTTTGATATTATATATGTTGTAAATTTGTATAGAATGTACATGTGATGTGTTGTATATAAATTGTTTTCTGTTGTGCCTCTCTGGCTGCCCGCCCATATATGTATATATGAACTTATAGATATGCTTCTTTGATTTAATTTGCTACTCACAAGAAAATTAATTGTTTCTTGTTTGAGAAATAAAAGTGGATTGATCCCTTCAGTACCATTTTTTTCTACTTTTTTCATCCGTGGATGTCTCCTGCTCAGGTACGGGAGGGTGAGGTGGGCAGAACCCCTAACCATTTTTTCTAGTCAAAGGTGTTACATCTACACCTCCGGTCACGCCAGTTACACCTAATTTCATCTTTTCCAAAGGAACAGTTCAGCAACCCCTTTTTGCTTTACCTGTACTTGACACGGGCACAAGCTGATACTGGACCTTCCACCCTCCTGAGTGGTAAATAGTGTCCGATTGATCAATTGATCACCCTCCCTCCTTCTTGACGATTTCTTCCTTCTGCTTGCCATGCATGTTTTATTTGTATTTATTTGTAGTATTGTGTGGAGGCAAGTTGGTAATCCCTTTAAAGGGAGCTTAGATGAAACAGCTTCCCCCCTTCCAGTAGGTCACCCAACTTGGAAATTTCGATAAGATCCCAGGGTCTGAAACCTTTCAATTTTCCTATTTTGTAAAATTTCTTGCCTAGTCATAGCAGGGTCTCTCTGGTGTATCGTGCTACCCACCTCAGGTGCCTCTGGGACCCATTTCAGGCATCAGTAGGTCCCTGGGTCACTGGTAGGAGTTTCTGACTGTACTGCCACATATAGATAATGTATATAGGATTTAGATGGGAACTGGGTGATTTTAGGCAAGCAAGTAGAGGGGTCAACCTGTGCATGTCCCCAATCATTTATTGCTACTAAGTGAGGAGCCCAGTAATGTGTTCGGTCGTCTGGGAGGAAAATCCCACCATCAAATTAGTTTCTCTTTAAGGGTTGGCAACAAGATCCTAGAGTGCCAGCTAACCCACAGCAGCTTTCAGATCTCCTGGTTAAACATGATAAAATATTTCTCTGGGATTGGGCGGTAAGTGTTTTGAAAAACATACAAATACTTGGGCAGGGGAATCATCTTGAACAGTGTTGTGCACTGAGCACTGCTAGGGGAAGTTCCCTCCATCCCTCTATATCAGCCTGAAGCTCTAGAATAAACATTTAGAGGTTGCGATTCAGGTCTAAGTTCCTGGTGATGGTTACAAATATTCCTAAATATTTAAAGACTTCTGTCTCTACATGATGCCATTGGTGCAGGGCATTGAGATCTGGCATCTTGCTCTTATAGTAAAAGCCTGACTTGTCCCAGTTAATAGAGTAACCCGAATAGGCACCATTTCCATCGAACATCTGCAATATTACTGGGATTGTGTCTCATGGGTGAGCCGCATAAAGGAGGATGTAGTCTGCATATATTTCTTGCCCTCCTCAATCTGGAATCCCTCGATGCAAGGGTATCCCCGAATTAAACATGCCAGGGGTACCAGGTACAAGGCAAAGAAAAGTGGGGGCAAAGGACAGCCCTGTTTGGTGCCCCTTCTTATGGGAAATAGATTGGACATGATACAGTTTACCCATACTGCTGCTAGTGGGTCTTTATAAAGCAAGGCAATCCATGACCAAAATTTCGGTCTGAAACCAAATTTGTTTAGGGTCTTCATTAAAAAGGGCCAATGTACTTCGTCAACAGGGCAGAAATCCCCCTGGTGCAATATTCAACCTTTGTTACCACAGTTTCTTTTCCTGCCAGGGTGAAAATGTAGTCCAGCTTAGAGAAAACTTTATGGACGCCAGAAAAGTAAGAATATTTATGACAGTCTAGGTGACATGAGCCATAGGTCCACCAGACCCAGTGTGTGTGCAAAGCCAGCCAAGGGTTTTTACCTGGAATAGTGAGAGGAATGGCCGGATCAATCTAGCTCCGGAGACATGAAATTAATAAAGTCTCCCTCCACTATATGCAAGGAGTAATCTGTAGTTAGTAGTATCTGTATTACTTTCGAAGGGTATGTTGCTGCGGATGGGTGTAAAAGCTAACATATATGACATCTCTCCTACCCCCTATACTTCCCACAGCCACATATGTTTCAGTGGGATCTACCCATTGCCTCGGTACCCTAAAGGGGAATGATTTCTGAATTAAGACTGGTACCCTTTGAGAACTGGTGATGAAGTTAGCCAGAACAAACCTGATGTCGGCTTCCCTATTAAGGAACCAACACTGAGTTGCTATTAGATGCGTCTCCTTTAACAAGACTAATTCTGGGAGGCCCCAAAAGATTTCCAGGCGCACCACTCTCTCACCTCCCAATCTTCTGCTCAGAGGGGTGCGCTGGGCAAAACAGGCCGGAATCAGGTGGAATTCTGGGCACAAACGCCCCATGTAACACCAAGACAGGGGTTGCCGATTGGTTCAGAGCAATGCCAGGGAGGGCTCAACCACAAGGAAAATAGAGATGGAAGGGTGGGGGGGGGCAGCTCCAGGTCTCTAGCCCTTATGACAGCTCAGTGGGGCCCGCCTCACCTCCTAACCTCCCCCATCATCGGGTTTATCCTACCTCAGGTAGGCCAGATCAGCACCTGCTGCTTCTCACTCATGTGTTTTAATGAAGGACCCAGTAGATGTCTCCAGGACAATTCTCTTCATTAGAGCAGAGAGGAGGGGTCATTACATTCTAGCCTCTACCTCCATCATGAGCGGTAACTCTTTGATTAATGTTGAATCACAACTCCCCTTTATTTCACCCCCCTCCTTGCCATCACTTCAGCCAAAGCCAACTTCGGAACCAAGTCGATGGAGGGGGGACTTATCAGGCACAAGCTCCTCTCAGTGGTGCAGTCTCAGCAGGGCACTCAAGCTTGCTGTGGCCAGTGGTACCGCGTCCCTCTGAGAGTCACCACCTACCACGCACAGGGTAGCAGTCCCCCGGGCACACCTCTAGCCCAGCATCCAATTCTCCTTTAGGGCTACCGACAAAGGGCTCCTCTCACCAGTCCAAAGATTCAGTGACACTGCTCCCCGAAGCCTGCAGCAGTCAGCATAAATCAGGTTTCATTCTCAGGCATCTGTGTGCAATGTGGCCGCCATTTTTGAGTCAGGTGGCGGTGGGGGTCACTCCACCCAAATTTTGCGCCTGCGGCCACCTGTCTTCCAAAAGAATTGGGAGTCTGTGAGCGTCTACGGCCAGGATTTGGTCAGGATCAGTGATGGCCCATACAAAGTTGCAGAACGGCACGTCTACTCCGCCATAATGTTGGCCCGACCCAGAAAGTTGGCATTTTCTTGACCCAAACGGGTGCCTTCTGCCAGTGTCCTGGGTCACATGACTGTGAATGGCTCTGATGCTGAGGCTTGTGTATTGGTTCCAGATATTAACACAAAGAGGACTTAGATGTGGAGAGGGTAGGACGTCATGGCAGGGTTACTGGGGAGGAGCTGTACCCAACCCCACTTACACTTTATAGGTATTTACTTCCTACACACAGGAAGGAACATGACACCAGGACTGTCCTATCTTTTGTCACTCCCAGATAGTTAGGAGTCTTGACAGGGGAAGGAGAAGAACTTTCAAGCACCAGATGTGGAATAGGACAGGAGGTCCCACACACAAAGGCTAGCACCAGGTATAAATATTGGACCTCCAGGGCCACAAATCAGGGCACTCCTGGCCCTGTGGAAGTTACAGAACAAGGACTGCATGGCTGCATAAAGGATTACCTTGCTGTCTGAGAAGGAGGACTTGACATGCTTGCCTTCATTCCTGGCTAACCAAAGTGACTCCAAGGGTCAGTTGGCTGACCGCCTTTGTAATCTACAGGGACACAACAAGCTGTGAATAGACAGCCTGTGCAAAGCTACATCAGCGAACATCCATGATGCTCTTTGTGATCCAGCGACAGCCACCCGCGGCACCTAGCCTGCTCTTCACGCTAATGTGATGTGATGCTCAACCTCCTCCTTGTTCCCTCCTTCACTGCAAATGGAACTCTTTGTGTCGGACTTAAAAGATAACGTTTCAGCAGGGCTAACCTAGTCCCTGTACCGGACCACACTCCACTGTGATACGCCTAAACATGTGACTTTCTCCTGGTCTAGTACAACCAGATCGCCATGAGTGGAGCTCTGTGCTTTTAGGCGCTAATTTAATCGAAAACTTTAAAACTAAATATGCCTGGTTCTAATGATGTGTTTTTTTCTGTTCAGGTATCATTTTATGTGATAACATTTTCTCTTTTATCCTAGGTGGAATATTTATTGTAAACCAAAGCTTTTGTTTTAGTCACAAACCTTTTGCAACAGACTTTTGCACTGAAACACAACCTGAAACATGCCTCTGCAAGCAACGCACATCAGGTATGCTTAGCAGCACCTACTCAGGGTATTCACCACTGCATAGAAAATTGTATATTATCAGAGTAATGAAAGTGCATATAAAGAAGCAAAATGTATAATTGAAAATCTTTAAATATTGCGTAAATGTGAGGCTAATAATTGTTCATGCACCTGCAGACCATTGCCTTTGTTCTAACACCTCAGAGACATGGATGGAGCTGTAGGTCAGAGATTACACCCACATGTAAGACCGTCACATGATGATGTTGTACAACAGGCTACTATGGTGTTGCAGACTACTTCAGGCAAGAGCTGTGTAGTTTTAAGCTTTGCCTGAAGTCAGTGGTTGAGTGAATGATAAAGCAGAGATTCTCTTTTTTGGCACCAAGACTCCTCCCAACTCGAGTAACTGGTGGCCTGCAGAGTTTGGGGTTCCCCCTCTACTGGCACCTACATTGAAAAACCTGGGTATGAAATTTGATTCAAATCTCTCATTCGAGACCCAAATCAAGGCTATTTCTGCCAACAGTTTTGCCACAATTAGGTCGCTAAAAGCAATGCTGTATCTAATAATGGAAGACTCTCGCAAAATGATTGTTCATGCCCTGGTAATGTCCAAATCGGATTATGCCAACAGTTTGTATTTGTGTCTACCAGTGTACCTAATTAAGTGACAGCAAACGATACAGAATTCCGCTGCTCACATCACTATGATGTTGGTTATTTTCCTGCAAATACTCCACCTCCCTCTCAAGTAATTATTCCTCAAAATTTGGGGTAAAGAGACTAAGATATTCACTTACATGGTGAACAGGGTTTTACTTGCAGTTTACCTCCTTATATGGACAGACTGTCTTGTGAATGGTTGATGTTGTAGTGAGTTTTTCTTGTTAACAGTTGTAGTAGAGTACTGACTGTTCACTCTCCCCCAACAGTAGCAGGTGTAGCCTTAATGTAATATTTGTTACTCATCAATTATGGCTTCATTTAAAGGTGTGTGACTGCGTTCAATTTTATTTTCCAAGTAACATTTATTTAAATGTTAAAAAAATGTTGATACATGAAAATATGTTTCCCTTCATTCCCCTATTTTTCCTATCAGGTGTTAGTGTTATTCACTGACTCCACTGATTTCTTAGAAAGGGCCTTGCAGTACCAGTGATTGAAAGTGTGCATGGTTACTCCAAGGGTTGGCTGAAGCACATTTGAACATGGTTGGTGAGTCACACTACTGGAGTAGATGTGGGTGTAACTTTGGACAACTGCATGTGTCCTACATTTTTGAAGGTCTGTTTAAGTATTCATATTGGTATCCTTATACCCCTCTTTAATTCTACACTAACCCCACCCGCACTGGTTGGGGAGAACTGAACAAATAAGGTAAAAGGCGGTGTAGGCGAAGATTTCCACCAGGAGGCTTGAGAATAGCATTTATGATTACAAAACGTTATGGGCCAGATGTATCAAGATTCCGTTTTGCGAATCCTAAATAGCGTTTTTTTGCAAATTGCTATTTAGAATTCGCAAAAGGGAATGTATGTACAAAATGTATTTTTTAGCGATTCCTTATTATTCTTTATTTGCGAATTCGCATTTTGCCAATTCGCAAATAAAGAATAATTTCCAATGCATTCCTATGGGCCAGGAGGCCCATAGGAATGATAGTGCAATAATTCTCAAATTGCGAATTCGCAATTTGCTAATCGCAATTTGAGAATTATTTCAAGGGTGCAGGGGTGTCTCAAAGCTGCACCTCTGAAATTTACATGTGTGTGCATGTGGCACACATACATGCCCTATGTATGTATGTGTGTCACATGGCACCCTCACAAATACCAATTATGGCATTTTTAAAAGAAATCGCAATTTACCACCAACTACAAGTTGGTGGTAATTTGCGATTTCTTAACACAAAATCGCAATTCCAAAATGATTCATACATATCATTTGAGGAATCGCAAAATTTGCGATTCCTTAAATGCTATGGCAAAATAAGGAATCGCAAATTATTATTTATTATTATTTAAGAAGCTTATAAAGCGGGCAGCTACCCCCGAAGGGGGTGTCCCGGCGCTGTAAGTACATGTTAATCACGAGGAGGGAGCTACCAAGTGCATGTCCATCATAACCCGAAGCTACATAGGGCCTCAAAGGATAACTTAATCAGAGATTGGTCAACAGCCAGGTCTTAAGTTTGCGTCGGAAGACTTGCTCTGACTCAATGAACCTAAGGTCCAGAGGGAGGCTGTTCCAATACTTGGCCGCGGTAACTCCGAACGTTCCGCCGCCACTCCTGGCGAGCCGAAATCTGGGTGCCACCAAAAGACGAAGGCTGTTTGATCTCAAGGATCTGACTGATACAGATAATTTGAGTCTTTTACTCAGGTAAGCCGGGCCAATTCCGTGTATAGCACGAAAGGCAAGGATCAGAATTTTTAATTGTATGCGACGGGAGATGGGGAGCCAGTGCAGTTTGTTCCGGTAGGCTGAGACCGAGTTACGGGTAGGGATGTTACCGATGAGTCTAGCTGCCGCATTCTGAACAATCTGCAGTCGATCAATGAGATAAAGGGGGGCACCTGCGTACAGGCTGTTGGCAAAATCTAGATGTGCCGTGATAAGAGCATGGACAATCGTTTTGCGGGACATCAGAGGGAGATAGGGAAAGATCTTCCTGATCATGCGCAGCTTTCCAAAGCGGGCCGCGGTAACTTTGTTGACCTGAGCTTTACAGGACATAGAGTTATCAAAAAGGAAGCCGAGATTGCGGGCAGACTGGACAGGACTAGGAGGGGGGTTCAGGACAGTAGGCCACCCCAGGGTGGCGGGGGGGCCGATTTCTGGCTAAAGAAAAGCACCTCCGTTTTGTCCGTATTCAGAGCCAGATGATTAGAGGCCATCCACAAGCAGATGTTGCCAAGGCAATTGCGAAAGTTGGAGAAATGGGAGTCAGAGTGGTCTCTAAAGGAGAAGACAAGCTGAGTATCATCAGCGTAAGAGACCACCCTGACCCCCCAGGACTCAACTACCCTGGCAAGCGGGCCTAGGTACACGTTAAAGAAAAGAGGGCTCAAGGCCGAGCCTTGAGGCACACCGCACAAAAGGGGTTTATCCTCCGATTCAAAGGGACGAAGAAGTACCCTTTGGGACCTCCCTGAGAGAAAAGATTTAATCCATGCCAGGGCCGTGCCACCTATCCCCAGCTGCTGCAAACGAGTCAGAAGTATATCATGGGACACTGTATCGAATGCAGCGGACAGGTCGAGGTGGACCAGCATGGCCTCCTCACCCCTGTCCACTGACTCCCGGATTGTCTCTGATACCTCCAGCAGCTCTGTCTCAGTGCTGTATCCGGTTCTGAATCCGGACTGGGAGTTGTGTAGCAGCTGATTAGATTCTAGGTACTGGGCCAATTGTTTCTGAACCACGTTTTCTAGGATCTTGGCAGGTTTAGGCAGAAAGGATATCGGGCGATAATTACTGAGTTGAGAAGGATCCGCATCTGATTTCTTTAAGATGGGGAGTAGCCTATCTTGTTTCCACACTGAAGGGAACTGACCATAGGTCAAGGAAAAATTCCATATGGAAAGGAGAGGGTTGATTAAAACCGGGGCAAGATTTCCCATCACTTTAGCAGGGACTGGGTCTAGTGGTGATCCTGATTTAACCTGGCTGAGTAGTTTCATGGCTGTATCTGACGTGAGCTCATCAAAGAAATTAAATAAGCATTGCTGGGAGTGTGGTTTGTCTGACCAGGGGCTAGATGTCGCGGAATCAAAAGAGGAAGAAAGCTTGATAATTTTATCCTGAAAGAAATCAGAAAGTCATTGCCATTCCTTAAATTGCGATTTTTTCATACATATGAAAAAATGCTAAAAGGCCGTTTGCAAATTTCGGCCTTTGCGAGTCGCAAAAGCCTTGATACATCTGGCCCTAAGTTACTCTCGTCCTAATTAACCTGCTCAAAATTATTTTTACTGGTAGATTTAATTGTTTTTGGCATTTTGTTTTTAGTCCTTATACATTGAAGAAAAAAATATAATATTCCTCAGAATGAACTGCACAACACTGCCCCTTCCCAAGTGCTAAAAAAAATACATTTAGTCTCATTCCTCATTATTAGGAGTCAGAACAGCATGGCTGTAAACATATCATGGCTAAATTTCTTTGCTCCACCTAAAATAGAAACAGAAATAATCTAAAGCAGAACTCTTACTGCGTAGGGAGCTGTAGCGCTGTTTTATGTACAGGATTTCCATGCTACTTGTCAGAGCGCCCAGGCCAAATGCATCCGTCATGTGATAACATTTTGAAATGAAACTTGTGTTTTCAGGGTGACCTTTTCACGCTGAACGGTTGGTGCTTGCAGCGTCATGCACGCAGGTGGATAAAAAAAATCATTGATTTTTCCTCCTGTCTTGTTAAATGCTGTTTTGGGAAAAAGGAGAAAGACATGTACAGTTTCACCGGAGGCTTCATTTCCCCTGTGTGGAGCTTTCTGCTATAGAGAATTTTGTACAGGCAAAATATGAGCCTTTAAAAACAATCGCATGACATTCCCAGAAGTAGGACTGAAAACTTGTACCTGGCGCAGCTTTCCAATCATACCGTGGAAATATTTGTGATAGAAAAAAGTCATAAAAGCAGTTCAGGTAGAAATGTTTATCTTTTCCTGTACTTTTATAACTTTTTCATGAATAGGGCCTATATCTTTAAATCAGGTATTCGTGGTATAGAGTATAACATAGGTTGATATAATTTCTCCCCCCCCCCAAAAAAAAATATTTACATGTTTAAGTTATGCAAATTGTACAAAAGAATCAAAAGATGTATTTTACCATCATTGGGCAGGGAAAAAGATAAAACTCCCGACTTATGCACCATGTGAAATAAAACAATGTAAGTGTAAATTGTAAATGTATTTACATAGGGCTTACGACACCTAATGAGGCATTGACGCGCTTTTTCGATCTTCCCGCACCCAAGACTATTAGCCAGTAGGTTAGTACATTTTTTTTCTTCTTTTTGTTGTGCATTAGTTGTGTTAGGTTTGAGCTATTGATGCCATTTCGGTATCGTAGACTTTGGAGTAGGGATAGAAAGAAAGGAATGAAAAATTTCCTAGCTAACGTACAGGAAAGTTTCAATTCTATTAAGGAGGCGGAGGCGAGGATTAGGCTGTTCTTTCTCGTTTATTTTCCACTCTAGCAGCCATAAAAGGTATAAACAGTAATAACAAAACCACATTTCCCATGAACATCAGGGAAATTGGAAACAGAAAAAGTCTCGCATATTGACCAATCCCAGGTCGTGGCTCCTCATAACTTCCCCTTCTGGCGCTCTATCTTCCTCTTTCTTCCTGCGACACTGCCACAAGAATAAATCCATCATTCCTGCTTGCCTGCTTCCGCACCTACGGCACAAGAAGACCGGGTAAGGCATCAAGAAATGAACCATGCACTTCATGGGCAATAGCACTGTGCAACATTGAATGACATAATTGCATTCTAGATCTTCAACAATTGAGATGCGACATGAGAATCAACATGCAACGCAATCATGTAGGAAACTGCATTAAAGATTTTACTTACTGACCCAACGTAGAGTTCTGGGAGGGTTCGAAGAAGACAGGGTGGGCTAATCCTCGCCTCCGCCTCCTTAATAGAATTGAAACTTTCCTGTACGTTAGCTAGGAAATTTTTCATTCTATGTCAGGAGCGGAGGCTTCTGATTAGGCTAGTTCAAAGCTTGTCGACAACCACAGAAGCCAGCGAGGGGACAGGTTTAAAGTAAAACCTCTTAAAAGTAGAGTCTGACGACCAGTCTGCCGCCTTCATAATGTCCTCCAGGCGAGCCCCCAGGGAAAACGCCTTAGATGCCATGGCCCCTCTGACCGAATGGGCTCCAAACCGAGAAGTATCTATGCCTGCCTCCTGCATAACCCAGCGCACCCAGCGCGCAATAGTAGGGGATGAAACCGCTCCATGTGGCTTAGTAAGAGCAATGAACAGTTGTTTGACGCCCTGTGGGCGTATATCAACAGTAGCCACCTCGTAGGCCTTTAAAGCCCGAACCACACATAACTTTGGGGCATCTGGGAAAGCAGGATACGAAATTGAACGAGAGTCACACTTAGTACGTCTCGACAGAAGGAAGGTCACCCCATCCGGGGACAAAATGCGACCTGTAAGGTCCAAGGCTCTGACATCGGAGACCCTACGACAAGAAATCAGACAAAGCAACATTGCTAATTTGGCTGAAATTTGTTTCCTGGATAAGTATCTATTAGACGGCCAGCCCTGAAACAGGTTAAGAACCTTATTGACATCCCACAAAGTCGAATAGCGAGGTTGCGGAGGGACCCCAAGTCTCACCCCCCGCAGCAATTTACAAACCAGGGGGTGTTCGCCTACGGGTTTCCCATCAACTGGAATGTGACCCGCCGAGATGGCCGAACGAAAGGTGTTAATAGACCTGTAAGCCAGGCCCTCCCTTGACAGGGAAGCTAAGAAGTTAAGGATGTGGACAACGTCCGCCCCCATAGGATCAATTTGGAGTCGCAGACACCAACCACTCCACCTAGCCCAAGCGGACCGGTATCGTTTGTTGGTGCTGTCTGCCCAGGATTTGGCCAACAGTGCCGCAGCGTCCTCCGAAAGTCCCGGGACTTGCCAGCGTCTCCTGTAACCCGCCAGGCCATCAGACACAAGCTGCCAGTGGACAGGAGGTGGTGAGGGTTCCCCTGGGGATTCCTGAGGAGATCCGGAAGGCGGGGTAGAGGGATTGGAGAATCCCAAGAAAGTTCCATCAGAGCTGGAAACCAGACTTGCGATTTCCAGATCGGGGTGATCACCACCAGGTCCGCCCGTTGCCTCCGCACCTGGGTAGACAACCTCATGATCATCGCGAAGGGGGGAAACGCATAGCCGTTCTCCTTGCTCCAGTCCTGCAAGAAGGCATCGGTCGCCGCCGCTTCCGGGTCCGGGCGCCAACTGAAGTAGCGTTCCAGTTGAGCGTCCAGCCTGGAGGCAAAAAGGTCCACCGAGAATGGACCCCATCTCTCCCTGACCGCCTCGAACACATCCGGGCGAAGTCGCCATAGGCTCGTGTCCCTCCAGTGACGGGACCACCAATCCGCCACCAGATTGGCAGAGCCGGGGAGATGTTCTGCCGACAACGAAATCTCGTGGGATAGGCAGTATTCCCAAAGGGAGCGGGCCAGGTCGGACAACGCCTTGGACCTGGTCCCTCCTAGATGATTGATGTAGCGCACGGCCGCCACATTGTCCATCTTCAAGAGGACACAACATCGAAGTTTCTCTTTCGTCCAGCACCGCACCGCGAAGGAGCCTGCCATTAGTTCCAGGCAGTTGATGTGCAGGCCTAGTTCTGCGGACGACCACGCGCCGCCTGTAGAGACAGCGCCGCAACGCGCTCCCCATCCAAGGCCACTTGCATCGGACTCTATTACCAAATCCGGTTGCGACCCGAAGATGGCTCGCCCGTTCCAGGCGTCCATATGATCGATCCACCACCGAAGCTCCGTTCTCGCTTCTTCCGTGAGTGGAACAACTTGTGAATAAGTTAAACCCCTGCGAAGGTGAAGGGCCTTGAGGCGCTGCAGGGCCCGGTAGTGGAGGGGCCCTGGAAAAATCGCCTGAATGGACGATGACAGGAGGCCTACCACTCTGGCCAGGTGGCGCAACTGGATCGTGGGACGCGCCAGGGTACGTCTCAGTTCGTGCCTGATCTTGGACAACTTCCGAGAGGGAAGGGACAAGGTAGCTTCCACCGAGTTGATCATAAAGCCCAGAAACTGCATGTTCTGTGCCGGGGTTAGGTCCGATTTGACTGGATTGATAATGAACCCCAAGGACTCCAGTAGGGTCACCGTTCTCTGGAGGTGCGCCAGTAGCGTCCGTGAGCATTGGTGTAGAAGGAGCATATCGTCTAGGTAAATTATTAGACGGATGCCCTCCATGCGCAAGCGCTCCACCACAGGTTTTAGTACCTTGGTGAAGCACCACGGCGCGGACGAAAGTCCGAAAGGAAGGGAGACGAACTCGAAAACCTGGTGGCCCCACCGAAATTGCAGAAAGCGCCGGTGAGGAGCAAAAATGGGAATCCTGAGGTAGGCATCCTTCAGGTCCAAATGGACCATCCAGTCCCCCTCCTGGAGCAGGTCTCTTAGAAGATGGATGCCCTCCATCTTGAAATGGCGGTAGACTAGCCAGCCATTGAACTCCTTGAGATTTATCACTGGGCGATAACCGCCGTCCTGCTTCTCCACAAGGAAAATGTTGCTCAGAAAACCCCCAGGGTGCCAGTGTGTCTGTATGATCGCCCCCTTGCAAAGAAGGTCCGCCACCTCCCCGTCTATGAGGGAAATCTGGTCCGGCGTAAAACTGATGGGTTTGGGAAGAACCTGCTGTTTGGGGAGCCCTGCATATTCGATGCGAAAACCTCTGACAGTCTGTAAGACCCAAGCGTCTGAGGTAATGGAAGACCATGCATGTAAAAAGTATTGGAGTCTGCCCCCCACTCAAAAGACCCAACACACTCTGAAGTCTCACCTCTTGAGTAACTGTAGCCGCCGTCTCCACGTCCTCTTCCACCACGGCGGCGGGGGTAACCTCTGGTCTGATAAAAGTTGCCGAACTTTTCGGGGTCCTGATACTGGCCTCGATGGGAGTCGCCCTGTCTATTGGGGCCTCTGGTGTAGGACCTGCCAGACGAGCGGCCCCTACCTCGGCTGGCTGCTCCAAAAACATGGGGGGAGAAGAGTCTCTTCACTGATGACTGTGCCTTGTCTAGGGAGTTTAAGGTGTTAACGAATGTTCCCAATTCTTTGACGAATGGGTCGCCGAATAGGTTCCCCTCTGCCATAGGGCCTGCCTCGGACGTCGCCAGCTCTCCCAGTTTTGGGTCGATTTTGATCAGGATTGACCTCCTCCGCTCCGTAGATATGGCCACGTTCGCGTTCCCCAAGAAAATTACTGCTCTCTGCGCCCAGCCGGACAGAATTTCCGGGGAGATCAGCGAACCAGAGGTTTTGGCGTCCTCCGCCATGTCGAGGATTTTCGCCAGGGGGCCTGCTGCATCCAAGAGCTTATCTTGGCAGGCTCTCCACGATCGGTCGATACCCTTCTTGGGATCCTTGACGAATTTTGTGAGAAACGTAGACATCTTAGGATCGATGTCCGGTGTTATCGCAACTTTGCCCTCCAAGGATGGGCGCGGGCATTCGGCCCTGAGACAGCTACGTACCTCTTGGTCTATTGGCTTGCGCAGCCTGGCCGCCATGTAGGCCGCCACCTTGGGTGCGGGGACCCATTGAGACGAGCGTGGGTGGAGAAGCTCATCAGGGTTGAGCATATCAGAACTGAGGTCCGGAAGGGGGGGTTGAGTGGCCGGTGCAGATGACCACGAATTATCGGGCTCACCATCCCCGTCTGAGGTGTGCGGAGACTCGTCGGGGTCCGCTATATCCCCGTCACCGTGATCATTCCCTGCAGCAGCAGTCGGAATCGCCTTCGAGGTAGAAGGGGCGGCGGAGGTCTTGGCCTCCAGGAAGGCCTTCTTGAGGCGCGAGAAAGCGTCCGCGTCCACCCCCGCGTCAACGGAGCGTTTCCTCTTGGGGTCCGACACAGAGGGGGAAGCCCTTGTCCTGTCGCCCTAGGGCGTCCGCCCCATGTCCAGAGGGCTGGCATTGGGCTTGAAGCTGCTCAATCCTCTTTTCTAAGGGTTCGACAACCCGTGTCACCGCCTTCAACAAGGAGGAATCCATGACCTTGCAGAAATGGTCATCCACCGGCAGGTAGATAACCTGCTCCTCCTCCTCCTCAGCATAGTACTCTTCGTATTCCATGTAGGAAGTATAGGGGTCGAGGTGGGCAAAGCCCTGTCAGAAAGCTCTTCCCGCGGTCGCGGGGTCAAACAAATGGAGTCGGGACCACCAGCCTCTGTTATGAGGCACTCAAAACTGCCCGGGCCGGTCCCAAATCAAAGCAACGCCGTACCCGCAGCGCGGGTGTTCAGGCTCCGGGCAGGGCTCTGTATTACCAAGTGCCAACAGCGCTGCCTACATTACACGCCGAACTTCCCACACAACGCGCGAGACCGTTAGGGCGCTTCGTCGACGGAAGGTACGACGCGCACCTAACGACTCGCACAACGCGGGGGTCAAGCTCCTCAGAGCGGCAGCACAGGCGCGCGGTCCCCTAGCGGCCGTAGGCAGCCCGCGCATAGAGCGGAACAGAATATCACCGCGAAAGGAGCGACGAACGCTCCCGCGGCACACTCACAGTCGCCCCACGCAACCCAACGCGGTAGACTGCGAAACCACAAACATAAAATTGAACAAATGTCGTAATCAGTAAAACACACAAGAAACAAAAGGCACTCATCTGTCTGCTGCTGGAGCAGCGAAGAAAGAGGGAGATAGAGCGCCAGAAGGGGAAGTTATGAGGAGCCACGACCTGGGATTGGTCAATATGCGAGACTTTTTCTGTTTCCAATTTCCCTGATGTTCATGGGAAATGTGGTTTTGTTATTACTGTTTATACCTTTTATGGCTGCTGGAGTGGAAAATAAACGAGAAAGAACAGCCTAATCAGAAGCCTCCGCTCCTGACATAGAATTAATTTGAAAAGGGGAGTTTGGAGGATGTGTGTGTTTAGTAGAGTTTGGAGTAGGAATAGAATGAAAGGATTGGACTTGAAAAGGGAAGTAGTACATCTTCTTAAGAAGTGTTTGTTTCTGCTTGTTAGCTGGTTGGCATGGCTAAAAGGGAGGGGTGAAACCTCGAGATGGATGTTTGAGATTTCATAGTGGTCAGAAAGTTTTGGGATGAGAAAGATCGAGGACGGGTGGGAAGGCAAAAAGTATTTTCTATTCTAACTAGCAAAATTAAAATGATTTATACATACAGATGCGGATAACAGATTTGTCCTCTATCTAGATAGGTAAGTAGGGTGGCATGGTGAGCAAAAGAATGATGAATTTAACCCTGATCTCTTGACTGGGGGTGAATGTTTTGATTTGTTCTGCATTCCAACCATTAATTGTGTGTCTTTTGCTTTCTCGCCCTAAGTGCACCAGGTATGCCCAGAAGTGGGTCCTGCACTAACTGTGCTACTGGATTCAAGCTATCCAGGCTGATGAGTGGTGAAACCCCAAAACCGGTCCATGCTTGTTTCTGGTCCAGGGAGGACCTGGCTTGGTAGCTCGGGCTGGACTTTTCCCATGAGGCATAGGGTCAAGACTGGTTTGCATATGGCTGGTCTAAACTGGGTGGCATGGTGAGCAAAAGAATGATGGATTTAATCCAGATATCTTGACTGGGGTGAATGTTTTGATTTGTTCTGCATTCCATCCATCAATTGTGTGTCTTTTACTTTTTCGCCCAAAGTGCACTGGGCATACGGACGTGGGTCCCGGCCTCACTGTGCCACTGGATTCAAGCTATCCTGGCTGATGAGGGGTGAAACCCTGAAACCGGTCGTAGAATGCTTGCTTCCAGTCCAGGGAGCACCAGGCTTGGCAGTTCGGGCTGAACTGTTCCCATGAGGCAATGGGTAAAGACTGATTTGCATAGGGCCAGGTCGAAACGTGGGTGGCATGGTGAGCAAAAGAATAATGGATTTAACCAAGATCTCTTGACTGGGGTGAATGTTTTGATTTGTTCTGCATTCGGTCCATCAATTGTGTGTCTTTTGCTTCTGGACTGGAGTAACTTATAGCAGCGTCTTCATCTAGTCATGCTAGTGTCAAATGCTAAAGGTAGTTTTTTGCAGTACATATTTTATCTTTTTTATCCAATTCATGTGAGTAAATTCCATTCCAAGTTAATAGTTTGAGCAGTTGCAGAGAAGGTGCTCTGCAAACTTTGTGAAACGTTCTTCAACTTTTCAAGATCAACAAGAATTTGTCAAATCATTAACAAATTATGTGCTGGAAAAAACATAGCACTGGTAGTTTTACAGGAAAGCATCCACTCTATTCTGAGTGTGGTGTACATTTCGACTTGGTTGGCAACATAAATTACCGGCCACTTTAGATTTACAACTCCTTCAGTAAAACCAAACGCCTTCATCTTCGGAAGCCTGTACTGCTGCCAGTGTATGCCGGTAATCTGTCTCTGATTACTCACTCGCTAATCTCTCCTGCTGGGCACTGCTGCGTGTTGCAGGGTGCTCAGCTGTTCTTTTTCTACTGGGTACACTTGCTCATTTAGCTGCCTGTATTTTATGGTTTTATCCTGGCTGTGCCCTGCAGGGTGTACAGCTCCTTGTTTTTAGAAGTGGGCAGAAACTTTAAAAAATGTTTAATACATTTGTGCAGCTACTGAATCTTCCTGATTTATTTCTAGAGATACAGTGGGGCATGAAGAGGTCCTGCCTGAGCGCCATCTTGACTCGCACCCGCTGTGACATCTTCCGCCACCATCTTCTGGGGGTTAGCAGTCCAGTTCCTTCCCTGGCTGCTATTTAAATGCCACGGCGACATGGACGCGCAGCGGACTCCAGAGCAGAAGCCGTACTGCTGCCCATGTATGCCAGTAACCTGACTCGGATTACTCACTTGCTAATCTCTCTGGCTGGACACTGCTGCGTGATGCAGGATGCTAAGCTGTTCTTTTTCTACTGGGTATACTTGCTCCTTCAGCGGCCTTTTTTTATGGTTTTATTCTGGCTGTGCACTGCTGTGTGTTGCACGTTTCACAGCTCCTTCTTTTTAGAAGTGAGAAGAAGATTTAAAAAACTTTTAATACATGTGTGCACCTACTGAATCCTCCTGATTCAGTACTAGGGACACAGTGGGGCATGAAGAGGTCCCACCTGAGTGCCACCTGACTCGCGCCCGCAGTGGCATCTTTAGCCGCCATTTTCTGGGGGTTAGCAGTCCAGTTCTTTTACTGGCTGCTATTTAATCACCACAGCGATGAGGACGCGCAGTGGGCTCCAGAGCAGAAGCCTGTAGTGCTCCGCTAGTATGCCGATAACTTGACTGATTACCCACTCGCTAATCTCTCTTGCTGAGCACTGCTGCGTGTTGCAGGGTGCTCAGCTGTTCTTTTTCTACTGGGTATACTTGCTCATTCAGCGGACTGTTTTTATCCCGGCTGTGCAATGCTGCGTGTTGCAGGGTGCCCATTTCCTTGTTTTTAGAAGTGGGCAAAACCTTTAAAAAACTTTTAATACATTTGTGCACTTAATGAATCCTCCTGATTCATTATTACAGACACAATAGGACGTGAAGAGGTCCCGCCTGAGTGCCATATTGACTGGCGTCACAGTGACATCTTCCGCCGCCATCTTCTGGGGGTTATCAGTCCAGTTCTTTTACTGGCTCCTATTTAATCACGTAAATATTAAAAAGAAAAGGGAGGTCTCCTTTTAGATGCATTATGGGACAAGGAGTAATACAACAGAACTGTACGAGAGTCCCTCGTTTGCCCAAAAATTGGGAGAAAGTACCTGTTACAAATTAATGCAAAGGGGAGACATCACTGCCCTTTAAATGCCATAACCACACGTATAATAATTCACAATAGTAGAGGAAAATAAGAATAAAAACAAATTAGAATAATATATAAAAAATTGTACAATTTATTCAGACAATTATACATTCATAAAAACTTTTGTGCCATATAAAACAGTTAAAAATGTGAGAAAACACATGAAAAATACAATGAAAGGTTGTAAACAGAGTTGTCGACGCAGCGTTTCGGTGTTATGATGCGACCTTCATCAGGACAAAATTCTGGTTTAAAAAGAAACATTCAATTAGACAATTTTACTGTTTTCTTCTTTTTTACAGAGTACATCAATACCATTAATCCAAAAAACCAATTTAGGACAATATATGGGTTTTTAGTGGCACAGCTTTATCCTCTTTTTATTTATTATACATGTGGTATGGGCTTAGGAATACAAACACAGGGAAGGGCTTGTATTGGCAAGGGATTACTTATAGACTTATATTAATTCAAAAAGCTCTCAAATAAGAGTTTTTACATCATTCTAAGGGATTTTAATAAATCACTCCCTTAGAAAGTTGATAGTAACTTTTATGAGGAATGGATCAGTCCTTATTGTACAATTAGAGGATTCTTCCTGGTTATTTTGAGTCACCTTCTTAAAAATCGGTATAGTGTCTCTAAATGGTTGAAAACTTCTAAATGGTTAGAAAGTAAAGTGTAATATTACCAACAGGACAATTTTTAAAGATAGTTTGTCGATTCTGTCCTAATTTTTAGAATATCTTTACCTTAAAATCTTGATGTATTTTAAGTACTCCAAAAATCACCACAGTTTTGATTGCTGATGACAAACAAATACCTTCTCAATTGGTAATTTGATATTTATTTCCTGAATGGCATCTGGTCCTGATTAACAAAAAACAACAATAGATACTATCAACTTTCTAAGGAAGTGATTTATTAAAATCCCTCAGAACGATGTAAAAACTCTTATTTGAGAGCTTTTTGAGTTAATATAAGTCTATAAGTAATCCCTTGCCAATACAAGCCCTTCCCTGTGTTCGTATTCCTAAGCCCACACCACATGTACAATAAATAAAAAGAGGATAAAGCTGTGCCACTAAAAACCCATATATTGTCCTAAATTGGTTTTTTGGATTAATGGTATTGATGTACTCTGTAAAAAAGAAGAAAACTGTAAAATTGTCTAATTGAATGTTTCTTTTTAAACCAGAATTTTGTCCTGATGAAGGTCGCATCATAACACCAAAAAGCTGCGTCGACAACTCTGTTTACAACCTTTCATTGTATTTGTCATGTGTTTTCTCACATTTTTAACTGTTTTATATGGCACAAAAGTTTTTATGAATGTATAATTGTCTGAATAAATTGTACAATTTTTTATATATCATTCTAATTTGTTTTTATTCTTATTTTCCTTTACTATTGTGAATTATTATATGTGTGGTTATGGCATTTAAAGGGCAGTGATGTCTCCCCTTTGCATTAATTTGTAACAGGTACTTTCTCCCAATTTTTTGGGAAACGAGGGACTCTCGTACAGTTCCATCCTATTTGATCACCACAGCGATGCAGATGCGCAGCGGGCCGAAGGCGGCGCGCCGAAGGCAAACCCTTCTGCGCTTGTCTGCGTCCGGAATGAAGCCAGCACCAGTTATGCTGCCCAAATTACAGCATGCTTCACAGCAGGTTGTGGCAGAGATGAGCTACTAGCACTTAGGCCCCCTATTTGCCCTGGCTCTGCTTGTGCCTCACTAGAAAAGAAGGGCGGGCCCTTTTGCTGCCCCTGTTGTTACTTCACCCTCAGTTTCATTCCTGATAATCGGGAGGCTTAGGAGACGGGTCATGCCCTCCTAGGACCTCAAGTTCAGCTGATTTAAAAGCCTGTCTTATTAATTGTAGATCGATGCCCAAACACACACTCGATATACACCAAAACCTAGTAGATAATGATTGGAATCTAATGTTCCTCACCAAGGCATGGTTGCGTGAAGACACCAACCCGGCAGTTGCCATGGCCATCCCCCGGGGCTATAGTATAGTCTGTGCTAACAGGAGGGACAACAGACCGGGGGTGGTGTGGCAATTATCCATGAAGACATTTGGAAGATGTTTTTAGGAAAAACAAGGGGGACCCTATAATTGGCTATGGACCAAGGGTTTTAATCAATTGCAAGAGGACAGTGGTCCACAGCAGTTTAGAGATATAACATATTGATATTAAGACAAGCCATGTTGAGCCGCTTTGTATTTATCCAAGCCCAGCCGGACATGGAATTTATTTTGACAATGATAAAGTTGTTTAGTGCATAGATAACATTACAAAAAATAAGGAGCACAATCCTGTGCCTTACCGCAGAGCAGAAAGGGTAGAGGGATAGGAAGTGATTGTGAAAAAGGAAAGGTTTTCAGGCAAAAGAGAAAGTAGAGCAAACTGGACACTTTTAGATCAACAATGCAAGTGTTTTGCCAGAGTAGTACATACAGCAATTGGTACACAATGGTTGTACTGTATAGCTACTATAAAAGGTCGATGTTTCGATCCTGCGCTCTAAGGTACAGTGGGATCATCATCAGGACTTTATACAAGTACTATGCCTGGTGGAAACAATGATGCGCCTCTTTTTAGAGATACGGCGTGTTTTAGCAAAGCTTGATTACGCCAGAGATATGGACATCGCGATTTTGCTCTGTGAAATCTTGTACGGCGGAGTGCCGTCCGTTGCCAGGACAGGGGTGTTTCAAGTTTAATTCAGCAAGAGTGATGGTTGTCGTCCACGATGGGAGACAGACGAGCAATTAGGTTGCCCGAACGGCAGGTAGTAAGGATTAATAGGTGCACAGGGGGTCCCAAATTATTCTTGGATCCGCGGCAGGCAGGAACGGTGTCCTCGTGGATACGACTGGCTCAGTGCAGTTAGTCCGGACATTTGGAAGATGGCCATGGCTAATTTTGGTCAGATAGGAAGTATAGACTCCCTTTTTGCATAAAATTGTCCCCCACTGCCTCCTTCAGTCAATCAATCAGGGGAATTGTAAGCCCGCTACTCACCAGTAAGGGTCTCAAGGCGCTGAGGGGGGTCCGCAGGTGTGTTCCAGCGAAGAGCCTTCGCGGGGCTCCTCCTCTGTTGGCCCCCATGCTGCTGCCACAGCTCCACACCAATTGTGGCAGACTATATCGGCCAGGCTTGTATCCGCTATTCCAACTTTACGGTCCTAGGTGACCTTAATTTGCATGTTGACGACGCCTCCTGTTAACATAGCGTGAACTTCATTTCTCCGCTTGCCGGCTTTAACCTGACCCAACTGGTTTCTGCCCCAACCCACAAAGCAGGCCATACGCTTGACCTCATTTGCCCTGATCTGCATGAGGTAAAAGTGAACAAACCTACACAGGTGATCTGGTCGGACCGTTTCTTGGTTGCTTTCCAGCTTCATCTGAAAGCCACTGCTAGGGTCATTGATCCCCTAAGGAAACTAGGGGGACTGGAGAAGGGTCTCACTGGAGTCATTAGGCACTCTCATGAAGGACTCTGTGCCCCCCTGTCGAATAACCCCAATGACAGCATTGCGTACTTAAATGGTTGGGTTATGGAGACCCTCGACAAAATCTCTCCACAGAGACCCGTCAGCTCTTCTAGAGTTACCCCCTCCTCTCCTTGGTCCTCTGAGGATATCAAAAAGTGACTGTAAAGAACTGGAGCATGAGTGGAGAAAGTCATACACACTTGAGGCTAACATTTTGTACAGAGTAGCTCTAAAAGAATATCATAAACTACTCAACAACAAAGCGCATTCCTTGCTGCCTGCATCGTGGTTGCTAGTAACTCCCCCAGGGAAGTATTTAGGATTGTGAAATTCTTCACTAACCCCACGGCACTTATGCACCCAGCTATTCCTTCTCTGTAACTGTGCAACAGCCTTTTGAACTTTTTTGAGGAGAAAATCTCACAGATCTATGCCTCCTTCCCTGCGTCTCCCTGCCGCAGTGCAGAGGATGACTCTCATTGCCTTGCACAGAACTATCCAGCGTACACCGAATTTTCTATGGTCCCTGTTGAGGCATCTCTTGTGGAACTTCATAAATGCAAATCTGGGTCACTGGCCTGTCCCTGGCCAGCTCAACAGTATAGCTTACTAGCCGAGTGAGTCAACTTGATCCTCAATTCCATCAGGAATTCCTCACTTAGGTTAGGGCTTTTCCCTATGCCTGGAAACATTCTTTCCTACTTCCTATCCTGAAGAAGCCAAATGCCGACCCCGAAGTAGCCAGTAATTTTAGGGCCATCTCTTTACTTTCAGCCCCTGCAAAAATCCTGGAGAAACTGGCCCACAAGCAGTTGGTTGCCTTTGTAGAAACCAATGAGCTGCTGCATGACTGTCAGTCTGAAAATTAGATATATCGATCAAATATATACGTGTAAATTATTACATTTTATAGCCCCACCCCCACAAAGCAGAATCTCCAGAGGTGTAATATTTATTTGTTTGTTTATCCATTCTGTTGTTGCTGGCTTTTCCCTAGTGGGACTCGGAGTCCCAGGGAGCACTGCACTATAAAGCTGAGGCAGGGAAAAGGAGGAGTCAACCTAACCCGCAGGACGACAGTTTCTCAGAGAAGAAGGCAACAGGATGGAGTTAGCCTGTTTCAGGATGCCTTTGAGATAGCATTCCTCCAATAGCTTAATGTGATGCATACGTCTCTACCACAAACGTACGAGTAGAATCAGGATGTCTTAACACAGGTGCACTTGTGAATCAGTTCTTTAGCATTGGAAAAGCCTGTTCTCCTGAGTCAGTCCAGAGAAAAGTTATTCCTTTCTGTAATAGGTGTGTTAAGGGTTGTATGATTCTGGAGAATTCTTTAATAAACCTCCAATAGAGGTTTGCATAGCCTACAAAGATCTGCAACGCCTAAACACTGGAGGGTGATTCCCATTGAATATTGGCTTGTATATTTTTGTCATCCATACATGGACTGTTTGGTCCTATGACGTACCCTAGAAACTCCACTTGGCATGGAAAAGACATTTCTCCAGCTTGGCATAGAGAGCAAACCGCTGCAAATGTTTCCCTGATACATGAAGGATGTGTTCCTCTAGGGATGCTGAGTAAATCAGGATGTCGTCAATTTTACTATAAAAGACACGTCCAACAGGCCCCCCCAATCCTTCATCCATAAAGAACTGGAATTTCGGCGGATGCATTGAGAAGTCCGAAGGGCATGACCTGGTATTCATACAACCCAAACTTCATCTGAAAGGCTGTCTTAACAACAAAATAAATGTCTGAGGGTCAAAAAGGTGGGATTATGGTGTGTGTTATGACAGGTACAATAAGGACAGATTAGACAATAGTGCAGACAATAGTGCAATCAGTGCTACAGAAAACACAATTCCTTAATTGGGAAAAAGTGCCCATCAGTTCCCAAACAGTTCCGCCCTAGTCATCATCTGGGCTCTCCTTACCCAGGAGAACATTTTTTTGTATATATTTGTCACTCGATGTATGTCGTGACAATTAAACTCAATATAGATAATAAATGAGTTATGTGATGGGTGGAACCAAAAAATGATTATTGTAGTAAATTTGGGTAACTGTTTTGCAGTGCATAAATGTGAGTAAACGTGAAGTGTATTAAAATTAGGTAGAAATTGAGTAGAGGGAAAATTATTTAATGGTTTCTCCCAATTCTCCTAACCTTAAAAATATAGATATGTGTGAATTAACTGGCAGATTTAACAAAATATCCATGATGTCAATGCAGTAACATCTACCGCCTTTTCTGGTACCAGTGTCTTTTTTCGTATACAGGGAACACTGAGTTTCTGGGCGTACTGCTGCTCGATAAAATTAATGGTATCCCCGAATCCAGCGTAACACATACGTTCATATCGGCCACTGATGTTTGAACTGTATTGGCCATCGCCGGAGAGACCTCTCCCTCCATAGGCCTCAACCAAGGGGTTTCCATCTTGTTTGAGTGCATTAGTTTCCGGGTTCTCTGTGGTGTAGTCAGCCTTGGGTAGGTTCCGGGCTCCTTTGTTTCCCTTGTTCACAAGCATGGATCTTATCTTGCAGTCTTTCATAGAGTGTCCGGGTTTCCCACAGAACATGCACAATCTCTGTCTTCTTCTTGTTCTCTTTTGTCTTAACTTATGGGCCCTCGTATTACAATGATTTGCATAGGTTCTATTCCATCTGTGGCATGCGGATGTTTCTCCAGTATGGGCCTAGGGCGCGACTGGAAGTACTTTGTTTCTGTTCAGTGCTAATCTCTTTTCCTTTCCTGGAGCTGATGATCCAACTGAACAGTGAGGTCTGTTAGTTAATCTCAGTTGGTAGGCATATGTACCACTTGAGCCAATACATCCTTCAATTCCCCTCTCAGCCCTTGATAGAACAAGGATGTTCTTTTTTCCAATGGCCAATTGGTTTCAACTAGTAGTCTGTTAAAGGTAGTAATGTATGTATGCAGGTCTTGTGTGCCCTGTTTAAGTGAAATGAGTTCCCTAGCTGTGCTTTTCTGTCAAACAACTTGTGCATTTCTATGCAGAAATCTGAAAGATTGCAGAGAACGTGATTGTATCTCTCTATTAGGGTAAAAGACCAATTGGCAGCATTTCTACCCAAGAAGGACATAACAAAGGCTGTCTTTGCCTGGTTATTAGGAAACGGTGCTGGTTTGCACATAAAATGTAGTCTACATTGACCCAAGAATATCCCAATCATCTTGGGATTCCCAAAGAACCTTTCATGAGGGGCAAGGGGCAACCGCATGGGCTGTATAGGAGCCCCCCTTGCACTGGGAGGGCTCGTACGAGACAGCCCTCCTGCTTCTCGCCTTATCGTGCCCATCTCATTTCTTAATTCTAAATGTTCCCATCAAAAGGCATCCACCTCCATCCGCAATGCAGTTAAGGTTTCCAACACTGACGCAAGTATAGTGGTAGTATCCATCGCTCAGGCCGTAAGTAACCGTGGCCTTGTCAATATGTCAGAACATAGACTGGTTAACCACTAAGCTTAGAAGCCGGATACAGCGGAGTGATTAACAATGCTGTGTAACCCTATTCCCTCGATGGAATAACCTGCGAGTATATGACTACCACTCAACAGGAAACACAATAATAGGAGAAAGGGAAAAAGGGACAAAAGAAACAATAACGATGCAGCTGCGAAAAACACTCAATGGGGAATGGACCTGGAGTTTTAGGCTTTCACTCCTGCTCTCTAGCAGCTTGTTCCCTGTAGTAAGACACCAGCACAACACACATGTAACAGCCACAATATGTAGATAGAACAAGAAGTTGTAGAATTATGTAAAGGTAACTCCATTTAACCTCGTCGTACTCATCCTCATGTAAAAAAACACAATAAAAAAAAAGCTATGAAATAAATAAGCACTCCTGTAACTGAGCCCATTGTGCCTGTACTTTATTCGGCAGAGGAACTGCACCCTTGAAACCAAAACGTAAATGTACTTAGCTTGGAAGAAGCAATCCAATGTAAATGAGAAGATCTCCTCCACAAAGGAACAATACAGTGGCCAATACTGGACCTAATTTACAATATTCAAATACTGACCTTTATGAATGAAACATAACATAACATGTTAGGCCAAACATTGTGAGACGCGACCGGCGATTCCGACGAAGGTGGAATTCTAGTGTTGCACACCTAAAAAACAAGACGGGCGTATAATTCAAAGCTGTCCATATTGCCTGGAGCAACGGCCTCTTCCAATCACAGAGCGTGACCACGGAAATTGATGGTTATTTACCGCGATTAGTTTGGTCATTGGTGTTTGACCATATTTAGAAGAAAATGTTGGTCCTGATGAGAACCCCACAATCAGGGGTTTGAAACGCGTCGACCTGACCTGACCTGACTTCCTTGGACTCTTTGTCATTTTCGAATACTAAAAGGATTTATTCTTTTAAAAACAAGAATTTGTTTTCAATATATATAGTTGGAAAAAATGGAACCAAAAAATTTAGAGAAACAATACCATTTATATGGTTCAAGCACACAGTTTTTCTTGACAAAGGGCCACATTGTTGTTTTTATGTAAAGTTGTGTGAGTGAAGTACGAAAGTTGGTAGGATGTGTAGAATTTGTAAATATGTATAAATTTGTGGTTTTGATATGTTTGGTCTTATAATTGTTTGTACATGCATAAATATTTTCTGACATGATCTAAAATTGAAATGTGTAACTAGTGAAGAAAATAAACATTCAACTAGTGACATAGAACAAAATCCGACCGTTATGTTTCATTCATAAAGGTCAGTATTTGAATATTGTAAATTAGGTCCAGTATTGGCCACTGTATGGTTCCTTTGTTACTTTTGGCTCAGCCTTACTGGGATAAAGCCAGGACCCTGTGTTGTTTCTTCCAAAATCTCCTCCACAGCAGGGTCTGATCCAAGGCACTGGAAACTAAAGGAAACACAGAAGTTGCCACACTGTTCCTGCGTGTTCTTCTGACAACAAAACAAGAAAAAGACTGCTCAATTCTCCGAGCCTCTCACCGGCTCCTTGTGGTGCTTGAGCTCTTTCAGCAGGTCTTAAGGGAGACAAGTGGCAAGCTGCCATGAGCCTCTGACAGGCTCGTAGACGTGCTCCAGCTCTATGCAAGGGTTTCTTTAGATGACAAAAAGTGAAGAACTGCTCTGAGCCTCTCAACAGCTCCTTGCGTGCCTCAGCACATTGTAATACCCCACAATCAGTAAGGAATTCAAGAAACAGTATTGAGTCTTATAGCGGCTCGTAAACTCGCTCCAGAGTGTTTAACATGGAAGTGTCTAGAGTGATGCAGCTGATCGCAGATGAGCTCCAGCGCTTCTCCGGGAATCTGCACAATGCTGGCAGTAAAGAAAGGGGAAGACTGCAAGGAGGAGACGTGGGGCATAAAGTCTCCTAAACCCAGCATGCAGCAACACAAAGTCGTAAATGGGCCGTCTAGGTGAAAACAGTAATCACAATTGACAAGCACCGGGCTGCCAGTAGGCATTGCTTAATTAGTACCCGGTAGTGGGCCCTGTGATCCTCTCCCCTAGAATTATGGGAGATGCAGTCCTACCTCAGGCATACACCATTTTTCTTGTTCCACACATTTGTGTGTCTTTGTATATGTGTCCCCCACACTATCTATGCCTAAACATGACACAGCAGTTTGAGTGTCTGGAGAGGGTACCCCTGAAGTACAGTGCACATCAAAGTTTAAGACAAAGTTATTTTGAAACTAGAAACCTCTGTCTTCCCTGTGTTGCATTTCAAATGGTTGCATGTTAGCCATTTAAAAAAAGCTGTGAGGCAGGGCTGAAAAACATCTGAATTGATGGAAGCCCAGAAGGTAAAGAGGATCTGGGTGTCAAGAGCATAGGAAATAATCTTAGCCCCAAATTATCCACGACCTTAGCTAAGGGGGACGAGAAGATTTTAAACATGGTGGGACTAAGTGCAGAGCTCTAAGGGGCTCTGACTGACTACTTTCTACTGACAGAAGAGTAAGGAGGTAGCCAAACTTTCTGACTCCTGTCCTCAAGAAAGGACACATGCCAGTTCCAGGCATTATCAATAAAGCCAATCTCGCCAAAGCGTGCAAGCCACTTGTCATGTGGGACCTTGTTGAAGGCTGCTGACAGGTCCAAAAGTACCATGACTGCCCTATCACCAGTGTCAATTGTACATCTTATACAATCCGAAACCTCCACCAAGGCAGTCTCAGTACTATGCCTATGTCCGAAGCCCAACTGATTCGGAAAAAAGAAGCCTATTGGCCTATAGATAAGTTGAGAGCAGATTTTTCAACTGTTTTAGCAGGCACTGAAAGAAGGGAAATTGGACTATAACTGCATGGGACATCTGGATCTGCGCTAGGATTTTTTAATAAAGGAATGATTTTAGCTCTCTCATGAAGGTGCTGTGGCAGTGACAAAAGACTTATTCGACATCTCGTTCAGAATGGGATTAATGGTGTCCACACCTAAAGCCAAAATGCTAGGAAGACAAGGATCGCTAGGAGAGCCCGATTTAAGGTTTAAAATCGCTGTCCTAGAGTCTTCCAGGGCGATAGTATTGAACTCCGAAAGGCCACAGGAAATCGTTATAGCCAAGTGACCCCTACAGCTAAAAGTCACATCTGGAACAGAAGTTGGAGGAACTGTTTTGCTTGGATTTTATTGTGAAAGAATAGTGTGAGTTGCACCAGTCGACCGATGAAACCTTATGTCATATTCCAACTCTCTAGTGTGCACCAAAAGTTGAAAAACAAATCATTCATAAATTAAAAACATTAAATATCAAGTGAGCAATAGACTATTAATGGATTCAGCAATAAAACAAACAATTTAAATGAAAAGAATGACAAAAAATTGTAAAAATGAAAACAATAATAGATTTGATGACTCACTAGATTAATTATGAATAATATTTAATGGCACAGTTTGCACTTTATTCATGTTTGCACTCTAATAAATTGGACTATGCACATTGTCACCTTTTGTGGAGAAGCGTGGCTCAATGGTAACAGCGGCAGACCCTGATGCAGAGGTCTGGCCTGGGACCAGGGTCCAATTCCTGCCTCGGCGGCTCTTGGACTCAATCTCCCCGGACCTGATAATTCTCGCCTCGGTGCCTAGTCTAATCATGGGTCCAACTCTGTGACTCTGGATGCCTGGCTTCACCTTGGGGGTGCCCAGGAGTGGACATTTCATATGGAAAAGCCAGGAAGGGTTCCACAGCGGTATGAGTGCAGCGTCGGGATGCCCCGTTGCGTGGGCAGCTGTGCGCTTTACAAATACAATACATATACATTTACATTTACTTTAAAGAACATGCCAAACTACATGTACCAGCCTGCAATGCAAACAGGAAACAAGGAATGTCTGTAACTGTAGAAATAAATTATGTCTGAGAAGGATCTGACAATAATCCCGTTATCAAGGTCCGAGTAACGGACTGAAACACGTTGGGCAAGGCAATGGCCTCCGTGCATAAAAAGTAAATTCGGATCCCAAATGAGTGCGTCTTCATTCACCACCGAAGCACCGGCTTGGTCCTGCCGGAAAAGCACGCACCATCCTGAGGAAGAAGCACCAGTGTTAAAACAGGGCTGAGAACTGAGAATATTTTCTCTAATCAAGAACCTAGTTGTCTTTTAGGGGTGGTTACATTTTATGGGCACTTGCCACAAATACTGTTGTTTGCTGCATTTATTTTGCACATTTATTTTGCCTTGGGCTCATACACAAGTTATTTACTTTGAGCCAGCACTCGGTTTGGAGCTTCTGGCCATATTTGTCCACTTCTCCCAGACTATAGGGCCGGCCCCCTTTCATGTGGCACTAAGCAATAGAAATACATAATCCGACCCTGTAGCATACACCAGGAATTCTTACTCACATGCAACTCATTATCATACACTATTAATGATACATCCGTTTTGAAAGTAGAGCGCACTTGACAAATCTGTTCGTATATAGAAATGCATTATGTGAATATATATCCTCTTTGTGCTCCATTGACGTTTGCAAATGTCTGGGGGTTCATATGTATGATAAAAGAGTAATTGTTTACCCCAAGTTCAACATTACAAAATGGATGCCATATTGGTGTACATGGTTTACCCTGTATTCATCCTTCGTTTCTTTCTGTACTCTGTATGTATTGAAGTCTTAGCCCACAATTAGGCCTGGGTGGAGAAATTTGCTCTGTTCATGGAGTTTGCAGAGTTTTCTGCACTCCGCGGAGCTCGCAAAGTGCAGAAAACTCTGCTTCATGATGTGCAGCAGAGTTTTTTCCCCGCTCGCTATTGCGAACAGTAAGTTTGCGAGCGCACGCTGCAGCTCAAGTAGAATTTCTAAACGAGCGGCAGGAATGCCAGCACAAATTGCAGTTCGCAAAGCATTCCGCCACTTGCGAAACTTCGCGGAGTATTTTTGTAACTTTGTGGAGTTCTGCACTTGCAATTCCTTAGTAAAGTGGCACTACATGTGCTTAGGGCCTGTAAATTAAATGCTTCTAGTGGGCCTGCAGCACTGATTGTGACACCCGCTTAAGTAGCACTTTAAGCATATCTGAGACCTGCAATTGCAGAGCGTGTGTGTGCAGTTTACAAATATCCCACCAGCAGCATCCTTGGCAAGAGTTTACAATGATAGTACTAGTTTCACTGTATGATATTTCTGGAAATATAGTTGGTATCCTAATTATGTATATTCATGTCCCATATTTTGTATATATAATATCGAAGCTTTTTGTTTGTTTCATATTATTTTAAAACACATTGACAGCACTTTTTAATTTTTTTAGGAGACAACTCAGTTTGAAGAAAATGCATCTATAACTCCTTGTGAAGACAGAACATGAAGGTGTACATAACAAAAATGACACGTGATGTATTTAGTCGAAGCCAAAATTGTAATTTGAATTGGGTATTGTTTTTAGATAAACAGCCCACTGGGGCAGTATTGAAACACACGGGGTATCAAAAATCATTTTGGCCAGAAATATTGATTTGTTATCAATAATGTAACTTTATTGTCATGTGCCCACTTGGGCTACAATTTGGTACGTGAAATGTTTTCTATGAAACATCCTGTTAAAACATATATGACAATAGTGTGACATTATTATGAACCTACATGGCACAAAACTTAATTTATATACGTGTGTATTTAATTGGACAGTACTATTCATGAACAGTTGTTCTGACTATTTCATTATTATTCTCATGATGTTCATGTAAAAACTTTATTTAAAAGTTTCACAACCACGTTGGATAAAACAACATTCCAAGATGTCTGCCAAAATCATCTGAGTGTAGAGACAGAGTAGTCCTATCCTTATGTGAATGAAGTTGCACTATATGTATTCTTATTGCACAAACGTTTCTTTGACCCGTGACCAAGGTGCTCTGGCACTGAAATGCGTCGGGTGTTTACTTGCTGCATGTTTGATTAATTAAGTTCACGCTTCAAGAACAATATCGAGGCTCAAGTGGATTTTTTCTGTTTCTCAAGCACGGAGAAAATCTTTTGACTGTGTGTGGAGGGTCGCGACCTCACCTCGAGCCCGCCACCATCAAGTGGCTAGGAGACCCGCGACTCTGTGTTTGTATATATATATATATGTATCTATACATCTATATATATCTATGTATCTATCTATATATATATATATAGATATATATATACATATATATATCTATATATATATATATATGGATATCTTTCCTAAATGGTCGATAGGCTCCGAGCAACTGGGAGTTCGGGGGTTTGGACGGAGTGTTTTGCATATATATATATATATATATATATATATATATATATATGTAGAACAAGGCTGTCCCTGCTTGGAGGAACAGTTCCGGGGCACACTGCGGGTATTGAAGTCCTTTTAGTCCACCCAGCATGACGCGTTTCGTCTCACTGACTTCCTCAGATGCTGTTCGGTGTGTAAGGAAACCTAGTTTTTGAGGTTCATTTTTAAAAAGCAATTTTGGGCTCCGCCTTTGTGATGTTCAGCGAAGAGGGACTACAATGGAATAGCAGTCCCTCAGTGTTTCTTACCGCCATCTTGGAGTGTATGCCTCTGAATTGCTCATTGCCATGATTGTGTTTTGTGGCTTAGTTTTTATGAGGCGCTTTCATGCTTGGTTAAAGAAAGGGGCATTTCACTCCAAGCCCGTTGTCGCTGGAAAGTTGATTTGGGAGCCGTGCTTTTGATACCCATTGCATCAGCCGCTTTGTAATATGCCGAATCTGAGAGTGCTGTTGTAAGTAAACAACACTCTAACATGTCGTCATGTCCAACTCCTCGTTAGCAGATACTACATAGTTAGGCAGCGGCGGTTCCAGCAGAATTCTCTTTACGAAAACTATACCAAGTCCACTTTTCTGCCGAACTCTTCGTGATGGGTGCCTCCTTCGTGCAAGTGGTATGCACGTGAAATAAGTAGAACAAGGCTGTCCCTGCTTGGAGGAACAGTTCCGGGGCACACTGCGGGTATTGAAGTCCTTTTAGTCCACCCAGCATGACGCGTTTCGTCTCACTGACTTCCTCAGATGCTGTTCGGTGTGTAAGGAAACCTAGTTTTTGAGGTTCATTTTTAAAAAGCAATTTTGGGCTCCACCTTTGTGATGTTCAGCGAAGAGGGACTACAATGGAATAGCAGTCCCTCAGTGTTTCTTACCGCCATCTTGGAGTGTATGCCTCTGAATTGCTCATTGCCATGATTGTGTTTTGTGGCTTAGTTTTTATGAGGCGCTTTCATGCTTGGTTAAAGAAAGGGGCATTTCACTCCAAGCCCGTTGTCGCTGGAAAGTTGATTTGGGAGCCGTGCTTTTGATACCCATTGCATCAGCCGCTTTGTAATATGCCGAATCTGAGAGTGCTGTTGTAAGTAAACAACACTCTAACATGTCGTCATGTCCAACTCCTCGTTAGCAGATACTACATAGTTAGGCAGCGGCGGTTCCAGCAGAATTCTCTTTACGAAAACTATACCAAGTCCACTTTTCTGCCGAACTCGGGTTGAGACATAGACTTTGGTGTCCAGAAAGTCTATCTCCTTGGTGTTGGTTGGGAGATAGACTTTCTGGACACCAAAGTCTATGTCTCAGAAGGAAAACTAGAAACCACGTTATTCCGCAAAAAAACAGCTACCAATAGTGTCCTCCATGGGACCATCTTTCACCCTAAATCATTGCTCAGAAGCATCCCGTACGGAGAATACGTCCGACTGAAAAGAAATTGCTCAAAAGTAGAAGATGCGGAGAGTAAAATCCATGAAAGTAAAATCAGATTCCAATCCAGAGGATACAAAGACTATGTATTAAACAACTGCAAAAAGAAAGTCGACAAAATCAGCAGAGCAGAAACACTGATTGAAAAAGAAAAATCCCCACAAGACAAGGATCCTCCGAGATTCATAACCACTTACAACAAGGAAAGTGGATTGATTGCAAAAAAACTGAAAAAATATTGGCATTTAATAACAAGCGATCCAGACATTGGGACACTAGCCGGGAAACATCCTTCCATTACATATAAAAAGAACACTTCCCTGCAAAACTTGCTAGTAAAAAGCCACTTTCAGATGCAAGAACAACCGAAATGGTGGACGGAACAAAGTGTGGGCTTTAAACCTTGTACTTCATGCAAAGCCTGCAAGATAGGCAAAAAAATGAAGAATGTAATGGAACCCAGCGGAAAATACATGCCAATCAAGCAATACATTACATGTACATCCAAAAATGTAGTTTATGCTATTGAATGCAAATGCAGCATGAAATACATAGGTTCAACAACATGTATGTTAAAAAAAAGAATCTTGGAGCACATCCGAGCTGTCAAAAATTCCAATCTGCTATATGCTACAGCCAAACACTTAAAATCTTGTCAAAATGGGGATTGGAGAGCCATGAGTTTTTATGGACTAAGAATGCTGACAAAACTTGAAAGAGGAGGAGACACAGTACGTCTCTTAAGACAAATAGAATCCCGTCTCATAATCCAATTCCGAACGAAACATCCCAGAGGCATGAACTTTGGAGAAGACCTCCACATACATCTGGAGTGATATAGAACCCAGCATGAACTTTGATGAACTGTAACAAGGGTACTATACCCAAATAACAGCATTATGAACTGTAAAGCAAAAAGCCCTAAGTGACAACAACTTAAGATGCTTTGAGTACTATACTCATACAATTACAGCACACCAGTCCTTTGTTTTAACCTTAATTTTTATTTTACTGTTTGCAAAACATTGCTTGTTGAACTACATATCCCATAATGCCACTTAATGGCTAAAATGGGGCAGTATATAAACTAAAAGCAAAAAGGGACTTACTGACCGTGAAAAAAGCCGTGAGGCTGAAACGCGTTGGTGGAGTGTTTGTGTGTGAATAAAGCTTCATAAAGTATCCAGTTGTGCCGCCCCCTTTGTTCAAAAATTAATTTTGGGGCTTCGATCCAGCTCTCGGGTTGAGCACACACTGTTGAGCGCTCTCAGGCTTGGAAAGGATCGTCTTGGATTCATATATATATATATATATATATATATATATATATATATATATATATATATATATATATATATATATATATATATATTACCTACTGGCTATCGCCAGTAGGTATATATAGTTAGGATTAATTCCCTATGGGATTTCTGAAAATTCTATGTCTAATAACTTTGGCGTTTGTGGACGGATTCGGCTGAAATTTCCAGGAAAATGGCACATTTTGTTTCTGAGCAGCCCCTGCAAATTTGGTGGGGTTTCGTCAAGGGGGGGCTGAGAAAAAAGGGGGGTCCCAAAACGCGTTTTTTGCCTTGAGTTTTCCATAGGGCGGTTGGACTCACTTTTAGCTCGAACGGCTGAATGGATTTGCACGAAACTTGGCAAAATTGTAGGGACTGTTAGCCCGATGTGCCTTTGCTAGGTCTCAATATATGTGCTTCAGTGGATTTTGAGAAATTAACGTTTAAATCAAGATATATATCTGTAACAGCGCTCCTGGCAGCGATCCGGTCCGCTTACTTTTCGCGTTTCGGAACTTTGCGTGCAGAAAGCTGATTGGCTCTCCGGTGTCTGTCAACATTCTAAACAGTCCGGAGCGGCCGCCATCTTGTCTCTCGGTAGGATCGAGAGAGAAGAAGAGGTGAAAAACGAAAGGGGAATTTAATGAAAGGGGGCAAGGTATCCCCCTCTTGACCCCCTAGGAATGTTGTTGGGGTTATTAAAGGGTCCCGTGGGGAAAAGAAAAAAAAAATGATTTTTCACGGTAGAAGCGCTTCACGGGCCGCGAACTGGGCCGCAAACTGGTAGCGAAACGGGAATTCGCCATTTTGTGCTTCGTTTTAATTGTTTAGAGATAAAAATTATCGCCGCACATCGGCCACAATGCATGAGTATCGTTGAAAAGTCAGCGATATTCATGTATTATCCAGCAAATGCTCTTAGCCGTGTTATCCACCTTCCATTGGATAACATGGTTAAAAACTGCTCTGTGCGTGAGCTTTTTTTTTTTTTTTTTTTTTTTTTGCTGCGTGACGTTTGTTAACGTTCGATTCGATGGAAATCAGGAAGTGTTGACCACCATTTTGTCACTGCGAGTAAATATTTTGTTATAAATGAATCCTTATTGAAAAACATTGTCTGCGCCATCTTGCCTTTTTGTCCAATGCCACAATTTTGTCGTGCACGGCAGCCATTTTAGATGCCTTGACCAGGCCCACTCTCTGCACGCCCACTCTCTGATCCTCAGCATGGCTTCCCACCCTCGCAAGCATCTCCCCCACGCACTGGTCATCCCCGCTCAGTCTCTCATGCATGGGCCATATACTTCCCCCCATCTGCGCTGCTCTTCTCTGAGAATCACACCCTGTGCCCTCCCGACACCTCTCTTTCACCCTATTCACTACCGCACCCTCTGACACTCCTCTTCCTCTGTGTCCGATTGTCCAGGCCGGACCTAGGCTATCACCTACCCCTGCGGATGTAGTTTATGGTCCCAGCTGTAGAGAATTCAGACAGGCCAACCCTCCCGATTCAGGCGTGTGACTACTGATTTCAGTGCTAGTCTCCCGCCTCCCGATTTCTGCAAGCAAAAACTCGGGGGCATATTACCAACAACTAGCGATAATTTTTGTCTCTTATTTGTTTAGAGACAAAAATTATCGCCGCACATCGGCGATTTTTATCGCAGATAAACCTTGCTATTATCGCAGAAAAGTCAGCGATATTCATGTATTATCGAGCAAATGCTCTTAGCCATGTTATCCACCTCCCATTGGATAACATGGCTAAGAACTGCTCAGGGCAGGTGTTAGATTTTGGAGATATTCGCGCTTAGCGCGAATATCTCCAAAAGTTGGTAATAGGAGATAGCGATGTTAGGGACTGTTTCCAGTCGCTAACATCTTGGCACGCCCGCTTTGCATGTCATTAGTGATAAGTATCACTGACATGCAAAGCGGGGCCCAAGATGGTCGCTATCTCCTTTTAGCTGTCACTAACTGGTGTTAGCGACAGCTTGGTAATAGGGAGATATTTTTATCTCCGCTTTCTTGGCTTTTAAAGCCAAAAAAGCGGAGATAAACCCCCTTGATAATATGCCCCACGATTCCTTGGGGGTTTCAGCTGACAGGGCTTGGTATTGTGTTACATGGTAATTTTTCCAGGAAACGTCAGAGGGTCGATGCAGGGGTTCTAGAAGAGGTGATAAACCATTTAAGCCTCATGAACAAGCGCATGGTCTTTTAAAGATTTGTGAAGTACTCGGGGCGGCGGTGTGTGTGTGCCCTCTTTCAGGAGCGGGCGGGGGGGCACTGCCAGCAACTTGCCAGGTCAGGTAGTGTTCAACACGTGCATCACCCTTTCTCTGCCTGCTATTGCGCTCCATGCTTCGGAAAGGTAAGAAAAAGAACGTGCATTTGAGTTTGAAATGTCCGATCCTGCAGCAGCACACTTCCAAAGCCCACACATGACAATAACCCGATTCAAGGCCCCATTCACCCGTTTTTAAAAAAATAGATAACACTCCAACAAAGTAAGATTATAAAACTTTATTAACTATTAACTATAACGAACGGAACAAAAACTAAAAACATTTAAACATTTTTCAACACAAAAAGCAACAATGGTTAGAAGCTGTCTTTTGTGCGAATAGTCCCAAGGCAGCACAACGTGCAGAGTTCTGGACGGCACCCAGGTGATGTCGCCTGGGTGCCGCACTGGTTTTGGGATCCTACAATGCAGCACAGAAAAACAGCGTGGGGCGTCCCGGGTGGTGCGGGGGGAGGCCTCGTCAGTAGCGGTCTGTTGTGCGAATAGTCCCAAGGCAGCAGAACGCGTTGAGATGTTGATGGGACTGTGTCCAGTGTCACATGGCTGACACAACATGTACGACAGGCACCCAGGTGATGTCCAGTAAACTGCCGCACTGGTTTTGGTATCCTACAATGCTGCTCCGAAAATTGGCGTGCGGCGGCCCGGGGGTGGGGGAGGCGGCGTGAACGGGCCTCCCCAGGTGGCGGCCATCTAGCTGAGTTGCGCTCGCTCTTGCGGCTACAGCGTCTCGCTCACCATGTTGTTGAGTTGCTTCCACTCTTGCAGTGCAGCGATAGGCGGCTGCCACATGGCTCTTAAAATGGCGGACGGCTCCTCGGTTTTGGGCCTGGTCCACTGAAATGGCCCTGGGACACCTTGGAACTCGGACGCTTGCCTGCTAGGGCTTGGGCTCCATTCTCGAAAAGCGTCCCCTCAGCCGTGAAGATTCTACAAAAGTTTTGGGGGCCCCCGACTCCCGCAGGCTTCCGGTGGGGAGCGGCTGCCATGATTGCTCGCGGAATGACCACGACGGAGCCACGAGATGGTGGTGCTCTCATGCTGACGCCAGTTTCAGTCTGAATGATCCAGAAACAAGGTGGGGCTTTCATCGTTTGGGAAAAAAAAATGTTCTAAACCAATGAAAAGTGTTATTTTTAGGTCATATGACCAAGCCTTCCATCTTTAGGAAACCAAAAGTAAAATGAACCAATGAAAAGTTTTATAAACAAGTCACATGACCTGTTATGCGGCATAGGGATACAAAAAGCGTAGAAAATCCGTTGGCACGTGAGGCGGCGTCAGTAGCGGACCGATGTGCGAATAGGCCGAAGGCAGCACAACGCGCCGAGATCCGCATGGCACCGAGGTGGTGTCCAGCAAATTGCCGCACTGGTGTGGCCATCCTACAATGCTGCGCCGAAAGACGGCGTGTCCAGCTGAGTTGCGGTCACTGTTGCGGTACAGTGACTCGAACGCGCCGAGATCCGGATGGCACCGAGGTGGTGTCCAGCAAATTGCCGCACTGGTGTGGCCATCCTACAATGCTGCGCCGAAAGACGGCGTGTCCAGCTGAATTGCGGTCACTGTTGCGGTACAGTGACTCGAACGCGCCGAGATCCGGATGGCACCGAGGTGGTGTCCAGCAAATTGCCGCACTGGTGTGGCCATCCTACAATGCTGCGCCGAAAGACGGCGTGTCCAGCTGAGTTGCGGTCACTGTTGCGGTACAGTGAGTCGAACGCGCCGAGATCTGGATGGCCCCGATGTTGTGTCCAGCAAGTTGCCGCACTGGTGTGGCCATCCTACAATGCTGCGCCGAAAGTCGGCGTGGGGTGCCCCGTTGGCTTCTGAGGTGATGTCAGTAGTGGACCGATGTGTGAATAGGTCGGAACCAGCACAAGGCGCCAAGATCCGAACGGCAAGTCCTGGATGTTGAGTGCCTCAGTTGAGAGTTCTGAGCAGTGCTTGTAAGACTATCTGAAGTTTATTATAAGAATCAGAGTAAGTTGAAGACTGTCTGAAGCTTATTTGCACCTTTTGCAGCTTCACTATTGCCCAAGGTGGTGTTCAGCGGAACTTTTTTCCTTTTCCTTTCTGCTTCTTTTCCTACAATCCGTTTCATCTGAAGACACGACCAGGTCCCTGAATGTGTGTAGGGGGACGCTATTGAGTGAATGAAAATGGCGGCTTGTCCAGCTGAATTGCGGTCACTGTTGCGGTACAGTGAGTCGAACGCGCCGAGATCCAGGACCGATGTGTGAATAGGTCGGAACCAGCACAAGGCGCCAAGATTCGAATGGCAAGTCCTGGATGTTGAGTGCCTCAGTTGAGATTTCTGAGCAGTGCTTGTAAGATTGTCTGAAGCTTATTTGCATCTGCTGCAGCTTCACTATTGCCCTTGTGTGGCCAAAGGTCGCACATGACATAGGCGGCCGGCTCCCGAGGTCCGGCGGAACTTTTTGCCTTTTCCTTTCTGCTTCTTTTCCTACAATCCGTTTCATCTGAAGACACGACCAGGTCCCTGAATGTGTGCAGGGGGACGCTATTGATTGAATGAAAATGGCGGCTTGACACAAAGCTGACTCAAGCGTTACTGTTGATGCTATACAGACAAAAATTGGTTTTCAGTTTGTACATTCTTCATGTTTTTTTTTTCCATCCAAGTCTGATTAAGAGTTTGTAGAAAAATGGCTTCAGATTTTCCACATACTACTCTTCAACATTCTTCCTAAATGTAACAATGTGAAACTCACTAGGAGAACGGCTGTTTCTGTTTCCTTTCAAAATGCTGCCAACAATATTTTCTGAATGGAAGACACCATCTTGTAGCATAAAGGGCCGAAAGGGGTTCTGGTCTGGCCGATGGTTGGTGGAGACATTTTGACTATATCTTGGACCTGCCCGGCCTCGCCCAAAATGGCGCCGGTATAAATGGGACTCGTAACTCCTTGCCCGCAAATGTATATCTAGAAAATGTTATTGTAAGTGGCCCTGTCCTATTTTAATTACAAAATGTATGTCCACCGATTCCGCAACTGTTAGACACCTTAGTTCTTGCAACCTAATGGCCCGCTCGTTACGTTCCTCTACAGTGTAAATGTCTCCTCATCATATACGATTTCAGTTTGCTCCGTGGCCGGCCCACGTGGTTATAGGCCCGTATTTGTATACTGACATTTTCACAATAAAGGTTTTTAAAACAAAACACAGTAGTAGTATTTACATTGGTAAAGTTTTTACTTTTAGTCACTGTTTTCGAATCAGTAAAAGGCAAGTGAAATAAAGCAGTCCAATTACATGACGGATAAAAGGTATAATATGTAGGAACGCAGTAAAGATAAATGGTCAAGGGCAGTTGTGTTTTTCATGTCTGCAACATAAAGTGATCGATAAGAATCTGATAATCAGGCGTATCGGCGACTAAGACAGCAGGCCGAATCTCTTTTACTCAACGGTTCCGTCATGGAAGGAAGAAACGCCCTTTTTCTCGAAAAAGGAATATATTTTACTTGCAAGACAGTTGTAAATTTTCCGGGAAAGTACATTAGCCTGGAATATTATAAAATATATGTTTAAAAAAAATATGACCAAGCTTTTCATCATTAAAATAACAAAAGTAAAATGAACCAATGAAAAGTTTTATTAACAAGTCACATGACCTGTTATGCTTACGTTACGCGCTGCGCGCCACGCCTCGGATCACTTCCGGGTGCGCTAACGCGGCGTGTCATATAACGCATTACGCGACAACGTAGGTCAAGAATATAGTCAAAATGTCTCCACCAACCAGCGTTCAGAACACAACCCCTTTCAGCAGTCCAAAAAGTTCTGTTAAATGACAACAGAGGGGACAGGCAACAAGAACCATCAGTCAAAGAGGGGAGGGCAAGTTCTTCTCTTCCGGGTCATGTTGGGGCGCTACCGGAACTGATCGAATTGGTAGTCTACAGTGTTTCTGGATGTTTCAGACTAAAGCTGGCGTCAGCATGAGACCACTACCATCTCGTAGCTCCGTTGTGGCCATTCCACGAGCAATCATGGCAGCCGCTCCCCACCAGAAGCCTGCGGGAGTCGGAGGCCCCCAAGACTTTTGTAGAATCTTCACGGCTGAGGGGACGCTTTTCGAGAATGGGACCCAAGCCCTATCAGGGAAGCGTCCGAGTTCCAATGTGTCCCAGGGCCATTTTAGTGGACCAGGCCCAAAACCAAAGAGCCGGCCGCCATTTTGAGAGCCATGTGGCAGCCGCCTATCGCTGCACCGCAAGAGCGGGAGCAACTCAACTACATGGTGAGCGAGACGCTGTAGTCGCAAGAGCGGGCGGTAAACAGCTGAATGGCGGAAGAGGTACAGTGTAGCAAAAGCGGGCGGAATGGCAACTAAAACGGTAAAGGGGCGCCCCACTACAGCTTGTCTTCAGGTGAAACGGATTGTGGGACAAGGTCCAGAATTGAAGAGTCATCAAAAGGCAAAAAGTTCCGCCGGACCCCGGGAGCCGGCCGCCTATGTCGGGGGCGATCTCAGGCTACACCAGTGCTATAAGACTTGGGGAGGGTGTCGGAGCCAAGCGTCTTATCCGAGTCCATGGCCATCACACCGCCCCTCAGGGGCCTCCGTCAAGCTGTTTAGGAAGGTAACATATCACATTGTTTTCTAATGCAGTCAGGTCCACAAACGACACTCACTTACTTTGAGAATAGTGAAGCTGCAGTAGGTGGAAATAAGCTTCAGACAGTGTTACAAGCACTGCTCAGAACTCTTAACTATGGCACCCAACATCCAGAACTTATGCTATTTGAGAATGGCAGTGACATCGAAGCAACTCAGGGACCAAAACCATTAACGTACTTTCACGTATGAAAATCTTACTTGGGGAGGGGGCAGGAGCGAAGCGCCCCCTCCCAGTCAGCGCCACCACACCGTATGTTGAAAATTTGAAGCCATCGTTCTACAAAGTCAACCAAACTTGGATTGAAAAATCTAGAAAAATGTACAAACTGAAAACCAGTTTTGGTCTGCTTAGCATCAGTAGCAACGCTTGAGTCAGCTTTGTGTCAAGCCGCCATTTTGATTCAACAAAGCACAGGCATTGAAAAAGGCTCAAACTCAGAACTCTGAACTATGGCACCCAACATCCAGGAGCTTGCCATCCGGATCTTGGAGCCTTGTGCTGCTTTCGATCTATTCACACATCGGTCCACTACTGACATCATCTTATAAACCAACGTTATGTAAATAGTTTTTTAATAAAATGTTTTACCCTGTTTCTTTGCTGGTGTGTTGTCTATATTTTTAATATTTGCATAGGGTTTGTCATTATTTTGTGCGGGATGGGTGATGGAGCCGAGCTGTCTTGCAGCCCTCATGGTGTGGAGCTCAGTTCATCTCACTATTTTCGTATTTCTCATGAAGGGTTGTTCCTAATATTTCTATTTTAGCGAGGTCAAAAAGAGATCCAATTAGTGGCCTACTGATTTTGCTCGATTACTTTAAATTTTTTACACGATTTTTCACTATCTGCAAAGACTAAACAGAGTATTGCGACTTTGTGCTTGTTTGTAAATAGAGAATGATCCAAAGAGAACCAATTCTAAAACAGTAAATGCTTGGACAACAATCAATCAAATGGAGAGACAAGCAGGCACGACGGATTACAACGGGGGCAAAGGCTTGCGTTAACTACCGTTCACTATCTGCAAAGAGAGAGTACTACTAAGACAAAAGAGGGGAGGGGGGGGTGCAGCGTTCAAAGCACATCAGCGTGCATAAATACGAAAATGTTTTTATCTATCACGTACTTGACATTTTAAAGCTTTTCATATTTGCTATTAAAAAAATGAAATTCACAGAAAAAACCATAGGTTATAGTGGATATATAGTTAGGAATTTGCATTTACAAAACCTTGAAAATTCAATGAAAAAACCATTGGTTTTAGGCCATATATAGTTAGGGATTTGCATTTACAAAACCTTATTTTACTCGCATAAAACCATTGAAATTCCATATATAGTTATAAGCGCTAACTATATATCGCGCACCCGCAATCCACTGCTGATGATGTCACATATTACATCATTCATGACATGGTTAGTGACATCACTGATGACATCACTGATGACATCTCAAATGACATCACTGATGACATCACTGAAAACATCTCATTTGACATGACTGATAACATCACTGATGATATCATTCATGTGATAATACGATGAACCTCTTCAGACTCTAATATAACCTTAGATACAATCAGTGTAAACAGACACTCACAGACTGTCACTCATCCATGGAGTTACTCACACACCTAGTCAGTCATGCAAAGAATCAATCACACCTCCATTTCCTCAACTATACAGTTATACAAACTTTACTTATTCAAACATATACTAACACATATTTACTCTATTATACAATCCCTGATACAAGTTCACAATGATCCATACAGCCACTCACACATTCACTGGCTCTTATGCACAGTTATTTATATATGTCAACTCTCACATGTACTGTGTTTTACATATGTACTTACTTTGACATGTAGCACTGAGATATCAATTCACTCACCAATGCACTCATGCACACAGTCAACCGCCCATACAGCTGTTTCCACATGCACTTTTGAAACCATACATCTAGTGAATCAACTGCTCACACATCTATGCACAGAGTCATACACCTCCCAGCCACCCACACACACACTCAGTATCCCATACAAATACTTGGGCAACCAATCAATAACCCATATAGTTACTCATATAGCTACTTATCAACACATGCAACAGTTTACAGAACAACAGACATAATGATGCACAAATTAAGACAGTTTAGTCACTAACCCATGCACTCAGTGAGACACATTTAATCACTCACTCATACAGTCAGTCATGCACCTACTAAATCCTTCATCCAGACACTTATATATCCACTCATTCTTCAATATGTAAGAGATATTTTAACTTTACAGAAACATACAGTCACTGGATGTTGTCATCAGTGATGTCATCAGTGATGTCATTTGAGATGTCATCAGTGATGTCATCAGTGATGTCACTAACCATGTCATGAATGATGTAATATGTGACATCATCAGCAGTGGATTGCGGGTGCGCGATATATAGTTAGCGCTTATAACTATATATGGAATTTCAATGGTTTTATGCGAGTAAAATAAGGTTTTGTAAATGCAAATCCCTAACTATATATGGACTAAAACCAATGTTTTTTTCATTGAATATATATATATATATATATATATATATATATATATATATATATACATATATATATATATATATGTACGAGAATTCGTCACCGGCCAAGGCAGCTGCCTCAGCCCAACACTCAACGCTGACGAAAGAACGGACCCAGGTTTCAGTGCTTTAACCTTCGTGTTTTATTTCAGCAAGCCTGCCGCCGCCATAACGCGTTTCTCCTTTACAGCTTGATCACATGGCCAGTTGCTTACAGCCAATGCCATACATTTAAAGTGCAAGTGCGCGCGCAAATCATTACAAAAAATTCAGCAACATAGAAAAAATACTACATTTCCAAGTGCTAACAGATGTATGCCAATGTTATGTGTATACTCTGATAAAAGTACAAGTGGCTTGATATATAAAATATAAATATATATTTACACTTTAAAAACCACTAAAGTTGTTTTGAATAACTGTATAAATACAAGTTAATTATGACGTGAACATGAACCCACAAAATTTTTTCATAGATTCATAGCAATTAGTTGTTCACAAAAAAAAAAACGCTCACCCCCCAAATGTACGAGGCACTTGGCAAAAAAGATAAGGCCCCAGTGGGCACAGAATATTGTAAGATTGCACCACAATGTTACACATTACATTCTGACATTGGCTAAATAAAGTGTTAAGTGAATAAAATTTCAGGCTGAAACGCGTTGGTTGGGTTACTTTTGAATAAAACAAGTTTGAAGAACTTTCACTCCGGAGTGCTGTGCATCTTTGTTATATATATATATATATATATATATATATATATATATATATATATATATATATATATATATATAATTCACTGAAAAAACCATAGGTTAGAGACCATATATAGTTAGCTGGACATTTTATTGACATAAAACCAATGAAATTCCATATATAGTTAGTTGCACTAACTATATATCGCGCACCCGCAATCCACTGCTGATGATGTCACATATTACATCATTCATGACATGGTCAGTGACATCACTGATGACATCACTGATGACATCTCAAATGACATCACTGATGACATCACTGATGACATCTCAAATGACATCACTGATGACATCATCTAGTGTCTGTGTGTTTTTGTAAAGTTTAAATATGTTTTACATATTGAAGAATGAGTGGATGTATGGAAGACTGAGTGTGTGTGTGGCTGGCTGGGAGGTGTGTGACTCTGTGCATATCAATGTGTACTTGTATCAGTGATTGTATAAGAGAGTAAGTATGTGTTAGTATATGTGTGAAAAGTATGGTGTTCTGTGTTTAACTGTATAGATGAGGAAATCGAAGTGTGATTGATTCTTCACAGGACTGACTAGGTGTATGAGTGCATATGATAGTGTTGTAATAATGAGTGACTGTATGTATGAGTGATTGTATGGGTGAATGAGTGAATGTGTGTGTAGACGTAGGAATCAGTGAGTGCGTATGTAGTAACTGGTATTGGTGTGTCATGATGTCATCAGTGATGTCATTTGAGATGTCATCAGTGATGTCATTTGAGATGTCATCAGTGATGTCATCAGTGATGTCACTAAAGTATAGTGTTCTGTGTTTAACTGTATAGATGAGGAAATGGAAGTGTGATTGATTCTTTACAGGACTGACTAGGTGTGTGAGTAACTCCATGGATGAGTGGCAGTGTGTGAGTGTCTGCATAGGTGTATGAGTGCATATGATAGTGTTGTAATAATGAGTGACTGTATGTATGAGTGATTGTATGGGTGAATGAGTGAATGTGTGTGTAGACGTAGGAATCAGTGAGTGCGTATGTAGTAACTGGTATTGGTGTGTCATGATGTCATCAGTGATGTCATTTGAGATGTCATCAGTGATGTCATCAGTGATGTCATTTGAGATGTCATCAGTGATGTCATCAGTGATGTCACTGACCATGTCATGAATGATGTAATATGTGACATCATCAGCAGTGGATTGCGGGTGCGCGATATATAGTTAGTGCAACTAACTATATATGGAATTTCATTGGTTTTATGTCAATAAAATGTCCAGCTAACTATATATGGTCCCTAACCTATGGTTTTTTCAGTGAATTTTCAAGGTTTTGTAAATGCAAATTCCTAACTATATATGGTCTATAACCTATGGTTTTTTCAGTGAATTTCATTGGTTTTTTAAAAGCTAATATCTATAGCTGTAAAATATATTCTTTATTACGTGACGTATCACGTAGCCACGTGAGACGCCTCATGACGCGTCGCATAACCGTGACGTATCGGTTCTGCAGCGCAAACAAAACCCGTAACGTAAGCGTGCCGGAGCACGCTTACAGATATATATATTTTTTTTTACCTTAATTAGACAAAATCCACACGTGCACATATCTTGAGGCCTTGCAAAGGCACATCAAACAAACAGTCCCTACAATTTTGCCAAGTTTGCTGGAAATCTATTCCCTTAATTTATTTTTACTGTTTCTCTTGGTTTTCCCCTTGTTACGCTTACCGGGACGCTACCCGGTACGCGAACCGGACGCTCCAAAAACACAAGATGGCGGACTCCCGTTACGCTGACGGTTAGCTGCCCGGTTCGCGTACCGGGAAGCGCCTCTACCGCGAAAAATCGCGGGGGACTTTAATATCCCCCTCATCAATCCTAGGGGGTCAGGAGGGGTTTACCTTGCCCCCTTTCCTTCATTTCCCCATTCTTTTTTCACCACATCTTGTCTCTCGAACCTACCGAGAGACAAGATGGCGGCCGCTCCGGACTGTTTACAATGTTGACAGCTACGCTGCCGGTTAGCTGCCCGGTTAGCTGCCCGGTGAGCTGCCCGGTTCGCGTACGGGACGCGCCTCTACGGCGTAAAATCGCAAAATTTTTTGCCCCGCGGGGCACTTTAATATCCCCCTCATCAATCCTAGGGGGTCAGGAGTGGTCTACCTTGCCCCCTTTCCTTCATTTCCCCCTTCGTTTTTCACCACATCTTGTCTCTCGATCGTACCGAGAGACAAGATGGCGGCCGCTCCGGTTTGTTTAGAATGTTGACAGACACCGGAGAGCCAATCAGATTCGCTTCGCGAAGTTCCGTTACGCGTCAGGTACGCGAACCGGGGCGCTAACCGGAGCGCTGTCACAGATATATATATTTTTTTAAACGTTAATTTCTCAAAATCCACTGGAGCACATATATTGAGACATAGCAAAGGCACGTCGGGCAAACCATATCTACAATTTTGCCAAGTTTCATGTAAATCTATTCAGCCGTTCGAGCTAAAAGTGAGTCCAACCGCCCTATGGAAAAATGAATGGGAAAAACGCGTTTTGGGACCCCCCTTTGTTCTCGGCCCCCCCTTGACGAAACCCCACCAAATTTTCAGGGGCTGCTCAGAAAAAAAATGTGCCATTTTCCTGAAAATTTCAGCCAATTCCGTCCACAAACGCCAAAGTTATTAGACATAGAATTTTCAGAAATCCCATAGAGAAAAAATCCTAACTATATATACCCACTGGCTATCGCCAGTAGGTAATATACATATATAAACATATGTAATCTGCATATCTATATAAATATAAATGCATGCATACATATACATATATGCATACATATGCATGTTATTTACATGAAAGTTTTAAAAACACTAATAAAAGCAAAGCTAAAAAGCCACCTCATTACAAACAGAATGGCTTTAACTTAAACGAGGGCGAGATCTATTGCATTTTCAATGCTTGTTTACTTTGGTTCTATCAAGAAGGCATTCAGATGTTTCACACATTTGCCATAAATTCTGAATGTTAGCACTCTAGTTGCTCATTAGATCACTGTAGTAAAGCTAGTGCTCCCCAGGGAAGTCTGCTGCTAATCATGGTTTGCAGCCATTTTCCCGCATTTTTTATCCCGCAGACTTTCAGTCCGCATACCATTATCCCGCAAGGTCATTGAGCTCGCATACCATTATCCCGCATTTTTTCAAAACGCATGTGCATTTATCGCGCATGCCTTTACAAAGATTTACATTTTAAAGGCATGTATGGTAAATGCATTTGCGTTGTGAAAACCACGATGACGAGAGAGGTAAGTGGGTTTGTGTTAATTTTTTCGTGGGTTAGTGATTGTGTAGTGTAGTGTAGTGTTGTGTAGTGTAGTGTTGTGTTAGTGTAGTGTAGAGTTGTGGTGGTTGTTTAGTGTAGGGTCATGCTGGGGGTAGTGTTTTAGGGTTTAGGGTTGTGTTGTAGTGTTTGCGTAGTGTAGGGTCATGCTGGGGGTAGTGTTTTAGGGTTCAGGGTAGTGTTGTAGTGTTTGCGTAGTGTAGGGTCACGCTGGGGGTAGTGTTTTAGGGTTTAGGGTTGTGTTGTAGTGTTTGCGTAGTGTAGGGTCATGCTGGGGCTAGTGTTTTAGGGTTTAGGGTAGTGTTGTAGTGTTTGCGTAGTGTAGGGTCATGCTGGGCGTAGTGTTTTAGGGTTTAGGATAGTGTTGTAGTGTTTGCGTAGTGTAGGGTCATGCTGGGGGTAGTGTTTTAGGGTTTTGGGTAGTGTTGTAGTGTTTGCGTAGTGTAGGGTCATGCTGGGGTGTAGTGTTTTAGGGTTTTGGGTAGTGTTGTAGTGTTTGCGTAGTGTAGGGTCATGCTGGGGTGTAGTGTTTTAGGGTTTTGGGTAGTGTTGTAGTGTTTGCGTAGTGTAGGGTCATGCTGGGGGTAGTGTTTTAGGGTTTTGGGTAGTGTTGTAGTGTTGGCGTAGTGTAGGGTCATGCTGGGGGTAGTGTTTTAGGGTTTTGGGTAGTGTTGTAGTGTTTGCGTAGTGTAGGGTCATGCTGGGGGGTAGTGTTTTAGGGTTTTGGGTAGTGTTGTATTGTTTGCGTAGTGTAGGGTCATGCTGGGGGTAGTGTTTTAGGGTTTTGGGTAGTGTTGTAGTGTTTGCGTAGTGTAGGGTCATGCTGGGGGTAGTGTTTTAGGGTTTAGGGTAGTGTTGTAGTGTTTGCGTAGTGTAGGGTCATGCTGGGGGTAGTGTTTTAGGGTTTAGGGTAGTGTTGTAGTGTTTGCGTAGTGTAGGGTCATGCTGGGGGTAGTGTTTTAGGGTTTAGGGTAGTGTTGTAGTGTTTGCGTAGTGTAGGGTCATGCTGGGGTGTAGTGTTTTAGGGTTTTGGGTAGTGTTGTAGTGTTTGCGTAGTGTAGGGTCATGCTGGGGGTAGTGTTTTAGGATTTAGGGTAGTGTTGTAGTGTTTGCGTAGTGTAGGGTCATGCTGGGGGTAGTGTTTTAGGGTTTTGGGTAGTGTTGTAGTGTTTGCGTAGTGTAGGGTCATGCTGGGGGGTAGTGTTTTAGGGTTTAGGGTAGTGTTGTAGTGTTTGCGTAGTGTAGGGTCATGCTGGGGGGTAGTGTTTTAGGGTTTTGGGTAGTGTTGTAGTGTTTGCGTAGTGCAGGGTCATGCTGGGGGTAGTGTTTTAGGGTTTTGGGTAGTGTTGTAGTGTTTGCGTAGTGTAGGGTCATGCTGAGGGTAGTGTTTTAGGGTTTAGGGTAGTGTTGTAGTGTTTGCGTAGTGTAGGGTCATGCTGGGGGTAGTGTTTTAGGGTTTAGGGTAGTGTTGTAGTGTTTGCGTAGTGTAGGGTCATGCTGGGGGTAGTGTTTTAGGGTTTAGGGTAGTGTTGTAGTGTTTGCGTAGTGTAGGGTCATGCTGGGGTGTAGTGTTTTAGGGTTTTGGGTAGTGTTGTAGTGTTTGCGTAGTGTAGGGTCATGCTGGGGGTAGTGTTTTAGGGTTTAGGGTAGTGTTGTAGTGTTTGTGTAGTGTAGGGTCATGCTGGGGGTAGTGTTTTAGGGTTTAGGGTAGTGTTGTAGTGTTTGTGTAGTGTAGGGTCATGCTGGGGGTAGTGTTTTAGGGTTTAGGGTAGTGTTGTAGTGTTTGCGTAGTGTAGGGTCATGCTGGGGTGTAGTGTTTTAGGGTTTTGGGTAGTGTTGTAGTGTTTGCGTAGTGTAGGGTCATGCTGGGGGTAGTGTTTTAGGATTTAGGGTAGTGTTGTAGTGTTTGCGTAGTGTAGGGTCATGCTGGGGGTAGTGTTTTAGGGTTTTGGGTAGTGTTGTAGTGTTTGCGTAGTGTAGGGTCATGCTGGGGGGTAGTGTTTTAGGGTTTAGGGTAGTGTTGTAGTGTTTGCGTAGTGTAGGGTCATGCTGGGGGTAGTGTTTTAGGGTTTTGGGTAGTGTTGTAGTGTTTGCGTAGTGTAGGGTCATGCTGAGGGTAGTGTTTTAGGGTTTAGGGTAGTGTTGTAGTGTTTGCGTAGTGTAGGGTCATGCTGGGGGTAGTGTTTTAGGGTTTAGGGTAGTGTTGTAGTGTTTGCGTAGTGTAGGGTCATGCTGGGGGTAGTGTTTTAGGGTTTTGGGTAGTGTTGTAGTGTTTGCGTAGTGTAGGGTCATGCTGGGGTGTAGTGTTTTAGGGTTTTGGGTAGTGTTGTAGTGTTTGCGTAGTGTAGGGTCATGCTGGGGGTAGTGTTTTAGGGTTTAGGGTAGTGTTGTACTGTTTGTGTAGTGTAGGGTCATGCTGGGGGTAGTGTTTTAGGGTTTAGGGTAGTGTTGTACTGTTTGTGTAGTGTAGGGTCATGCTGGGGGTAGTGTTTTAGGGTTTTGGGTAGTGTTGTAGTGTTTGCGTAGTGTAGGGTCATGCTGAGGGTAGTGTTTTAGGGTTTAGGGTAGTGTTGTAGTGTTTGCGTAGTGTAGGGTCATGCTGGGGGTAGTGTTTTAGGGTTTAGGGTAGTGTTGTAGTGTTTGCGTAGTGTAGGGTCATGCTGGGGGTAGTGTTTTAGGGTTTAGGGTAGTGTTGTAGTGTTTGTGTAGTGTAGGGTCATGCTGGGGTGTAGTGTTTTAGGGTTTTGGGTAGTGTTGTAGTGTTTGCGTAGTGTAGGGTCATGCTGGGGGTAGTGTTTTAGGGTTTAGGGTAGTGTTGTAGTGTTTGTGTAGTGTAGGGTCATGCTGGGGGTAGTGTTTTAGGGTTTAGGGTAGTGTTGTAGTGTTTGTGTAGTGTAGGGTCATGCTGGGGGTAGTGTTTTAGGGTTTAGGGTAGTGTTGTAGTGTTTGCGTAGTGTAGGGTCACGCTGGGGTGTAGTGTTTTAGGGTTTTGGGTAGTGTTGTAGTGTTTGCGTAGTGTAGGGTCATGCTGGGGGTAGTGTTTTAGGATTTAGGGTAGTGTTGTAGTGTTTGCGTAGTGTAGGGTCATGCTGGGGGTAGTGTTTTAGGGTTTTGGGTAGTGTTGTAGTGTTTGCGTAGTGTAGGGTCATGCTGGGGGGTAGTGTTTTAGGGTTTAGGGTAGTGTTGTAGTGTTTGCGTAGTGTAGGGTCATGCTGGGGGTAGTGTTTTAGGGTTTTGGGTAGTGTTGTAGTGTTTGCGTAGTGTAGGGTCATGCTGAGGGTAGTGTTTTAGGGTTTAGGGTAGTGTTGTAGTGTTTGCGTAGTGTAGGGTCATGCTGGGGGTAGTGTTTTAGGGTTTAGGGTAGTGTTGTAGTGTTTGCGTAGTGTAGGGTCATGCTGGGGGTAGTGTTTTAGGGTTTTGGGTAGTGTTGTAGTGTTTGCGTAGTGTAGGGTCATGCTGGGGTGTAGTGTTTTAGGGTTTTGGGTAGTGTTGTAGTGTTTGCGTAGTGTAGGGTCATGCTGGGGGTAGTGTTTTAGGGTTTAGGGTAGTGTTGTACTGTTTGTGTAGTGTAGGGTCATGCTGGGGGTAGTGTTTTAGGGTTTAGGGTAGTGTTGTACTGTTTGTGTAGTGTAGGGTCATGCTGGGGGTAGTGTTTTAGGGTTTAGGGTAGTTTAGTTGTTTAGTGTATGCTAAAGGCATATTCGTTCTAAAAGTTTTCGTTATTTTAATTTGCGGCCTAATAGTACATGCGGGATTTTTTTTGCGGACTGATGGTATGCGGGATTTCGTCATATATTCGCTAATCATACTTTCTATGGCAAAAAGAACCCCCTCATTTTGTTCCTTTTTAAATTAAATGTTTTAAGAGTTACCACTTTATTCCAATCAAGATGGCTTCAGGTGTGCCATACCTTTGTAATAAGTAGGACTGTTAGCACTCTAGTTGTTCTTTAGAACACTCTGGGACAATCTGTCATTGGGCTATAGTTGGGCTACATCTGGCTGATATTTGGGCTACATTTGTTTTTTTTTGTCTCTGGTGGCCATCTTTGGGCTACATTGGGCTACATTGGGCTACATTGGGCTACATTTGGGCTCCAACATATATATAGCCCAATGTAGCCCAATATATATTTTTCAAAGTTAATTTTCGTAAAAACCACTGGAGCCTATATCTTGAGACATAGCAAAGGCACATCGGGCTACCAGTCCCTACAATTTTGCCAAGTTTGGTGTAAATCCATTCAGCCGTTCAGGCTAAAAGTGAGGCCAACCGCCCTATGGAAAATTGCATGGGAAAAACACGTTTTGGGACCCCCTTTTTTCTCGGCCCCCCCTTGACGAAACCCCCCCAAATTTTCAGGGGCTGCTCAGAAACAAAATGTTCCATTTTCCTGAAAATTTCAGCCAATTCTGTCCTCATAAGCCAAAGTTATTCGACATAGAATTTTCAAAAATCCCATAGGAAAAAAATCCTAACTATATATACCTACTGGCTATCGCCAGTAGGTAATATATATATATATATATATATATGTTACAAAATCCTGAGAAACTTAGTGCACACTCCTCAATCGCGCATGTAGCTAGCAGACAGGACACGGACCCAAATTTCCTTCTTACGTTATTTTATTTTGCCCAAAGTCAAAGACGCGTTTTGCGCCTCCCGCCGCTTGTTCACTCGACAATGCAATGGCCAATGGAAGGCATTTTTAAGTGAAAGTGCACATTTCGAATCCCTCACTTGACACCAATCCCAATGGAGATAAAAAACATACTTCTTTATAACGTATCGCTATTGTTTAAATTTCATTCTCAAAATTTACATTTTGGTGCAAATACGTAAACGTGCAAATATACAGTAGAGTTTAAAAATGTCATAAAAAATATCGGTAAAATACCCATTTTGACACTTTAAAATCGTTGCGATATGAAATATTTTCTAATGCATAAAACTAGCATATGCTAGTACAACGAGAGAAGAAATTCATTAATTACTAAGTAAAAATTGTTATGTATTCCTGACACCTCGTGTGCTGTAGATTTCATATCCTGACTGTGCAAATATAAGCATAGACAAATACAGGTAAAATACCATTTGTCAAACTAAAAACTCGACTGTATGTGCAAATTCGCAGAGGAAAGGGGCGATTGTGGTAAAATACCATTTTAGTATGTTCTAAATTCTCCTGAGATAGTTCAAAAATATATGTACATTGAAAACATTAAATCCCCCCCCAAAAAAAACCCCTAAAGTGCAAGTGTCTGAATCATAAGATTCATTTTGTGATAAAAAATAATAAAATACATTTGGTACATATACAGCACATTATTTCATCATAATTTTGTATGTTGCTGTATATTATATACGGTCAATAAAGGCTTCCGAACCATATTTTGGATTCCATATATTCTATACTTATCACACATTTTATACCTCTACCAGTCACTTAGATCCAACTTTTATCACAAATTAATTAATAATATGCAAAAAAATCCATAATGAGATTCAATATGTCAATTAACATCAATATAATAAATAAATACTATACATAAGTTAAAATATCATACAAATATCCCATCCTAAAATATATGTCCAAATATATAATAAATACTTGTGTGTATTAAAAGGTTTTCTTCAGTATAGAAATGACATGTTAATCTCATAGTTGATGTTGTCTTATCTTTTTGCCTGTGCCATCTTTTTTTCATTTCCAATATTACTTATTCCAAACATGTGTACAATTCTTCTGTATTATTGAGACCCTGCGGTTGTTTGGAATCTAGTAGTAGGATGTATCTTGTTTCTAATTTGTGCAGTCTACTCTCTCTGTCTCCTCCCCGTCTGTATGGGGGTATAGAGTTGATCTAATGATAAGATAAACCTTTGTTGTTGGCGCCGTGGACCTCCTTAAAATGCCTGGCCACTGGATAGGTATTATCCATATTTGTTATCGTCGCAAATGTTGCAGTATTCTTAAGTTAGCTTGTAATTTTGTGCTTCCAACATACATTCTACCACACGGGCACGTTAAAACATAAACCACGTATTCAGATTTACAAGTCAGCATTTTGGTGATTTTATAAGGTTTAACTCTAAAAGGACTTATATATGTAGTTGTATTAATGCCATGTGTACAAGCTTTGCATGTATGCATTTCTTAAAGCCTTTTAGGTTTTGATACCAAATAGGATTGGCTAAATTTTCAGGACTTGATATTACCAAATTGTCTCGCATAGAAGGGGTCCTGCTGTAGGTAATGGACACCCTCTGCGGAAGCAGGGGTCCTAATACCTGGTCACTTAAAAGAATTGGCCAGCTTTCTTGAATGATATTTCTTAGTTCTTTATGTTGTCTGCTGTAGCCTATGATTAAGCGAAAAGTAGTCATGTTGTCTTTAGACAAGCTTTCTTCTCCAACTGTGACCGAAGTTTTATTATTATTATTATTATTTGGACAGTAGGTCCTCCCTAACTAATGTCCCTGTTTTAGTCTTAGCCTGATTTATCACCTGTTCTGAATAGCCTCTTGCTAAAAATCTTATCTTGCTTTCATGTTGAGCCTTTTCTAATTCATGTGCCATGCTGCAAACCCTCTTCAAATGGCGTGGGTGTGAGCTTGTAGCATGTAGAACAGAATTCCCAGACGTCCTCTTTCTAAATAAGGTAGTTTCAAGTTTGTTATTCTGTATATATACCTTAGTGTCCAGGAAGTTTACATTGTTTGCACTGATCTCTGCTGTAAATCTCAGATTTAGTTTGTTAACATTGATTTGTGCTACAAACTCCAGTGCTTCTGTTCTAGTACCATGCCATATGATAAAAAGGTCATCTATAAACCTAAACCACACCTTGATCTTGGTAGTCATAATTTCGGCAAATTCCCTCATGAGGACTAGCTTCTCCCACATGCCCATATGAAGGCAAGCGTAGCTCGGGGAGAAGCTAGCCCCATTGCTACACCTTGTATCTGACAGTATACCAAATGGTTAAACATGAAGTAATTGTTATATAAGCAAAATTCTATCATAGAGGTTAACATCTTGCTGTGTTGTTTATAAATCGGGTCCCTAGTGGATAAGTAATATTTGATCGCATTGATTCCATCCTCATGGGAGATACTGGTGTATAATGAGGACACATCTAAAGCCAATAATAGAAATTCCTCATGCCATGTAAAGTTCTTAATTTTGTTTATAAAGTCACTTGTCTCCCTGATGTACGAGGGTAAAGTCTTAACATAATCCTGTAAAAAATAATCAACATAAACAGAATTTTTTCTAAGATGCTGTTGATTGCGCTTATGATCGGACGCCCTGGTGGCTTTTTTTCATCCTTGTGGATTTTTGGGATGAAGTACATCGTAGGCACAACTGGATTTTTGTTGGTTAAATATTTCTGTTCATCCTCACTAATTAATTTCTTACTTCGCCATCCTGAGAGTTTTTTGTAATATATTTGATACATTTCTTTTAATGATGTTGTGTCCGATCGCTTGTAGCATTCTCTGTCATTTAGTTGACTCATGGCTTCATTTTTATATTCATCCTGTCCCCAAAGTACAATATTTCCTCCCTTGTCACTATTCCTTATGATGACATCTCTGTGATTTTTTAATTTTTTCATTAGTTGGAAATATTTGTGATCTTGGTTTCCATACTTTTGTGTGGTCAATCCAATTTTTTTATTTAATCTTTTGATTTTGGTGGTGATGATTTCATGGTAGGTATCAATGGCATCGTGAGTCATAATAGGACAAAAAGTTGATTTTTGTTTAAATTTTGTCAGTCCTGCTCCCTTGGTGCCACATTCCATAATCTGTGTGTTAGACTCAATTTGTTCCTGGTTCCACATCTCATATAGCTCCATTTCAGTGTTTGATCCTGGAGGTGTGGATTCAAGTTGTAGGTCCCCCTGTGCATTGTCGTCAATTTGTTTATTTTTTATTGCAAAGATTTTTTTCAACTCGAGTTTTCTTATTCCTTTGTATATGTCCGTCCGGACTCTTGGATAGTCAAAGTTTTGAGGAGGGCAGTATGATAATCCCAGACTCAATGTTGTCTCTTCATCCCTTGTCAATGTTATTTTAGACAAGTTTACCACAGTTTTATTTGTATCACTCATTTGTTTCTCCAGTATGTTTTTTTCTTTTTTTGCACATTTTGATTTCCGGTTTGCTGCTTTGCGCCTTTGTTTGCGCTTGTTGTTTGCACATTTGCGTTTTTCTGCGGCGGATTTCTGGATCTTAGTGATGCCAATCTTTGTGCTGCTAAAATATTCATCTCTTCCCCCGGCGATGGTTTTATTCCATTAGTTTCCCCTGGGGGGTTTCTTAATTCAGATTCTTCCTCGCTGTTGGATGATATTTGTTCACTTGAACTACTGGTGGCTATTCCTTCCCCCACCTTCCTTTGGCGAACATTAGTTCTCATGGCTGCAGATCCTTGTCTTTGTTGTGATTGTCTTGCCGCATCATACTTTTTGGCAAACGTAAATATCTGCCCTACCTCATAGTCCATTTTATCTCGTTGAAACTTTTGCGTTTTTCTTTCTTTAATCTTTTCTTCTTCTTTTTTTATTCGTATTTCCATCTCCTTGCGTAATTTTTTGATCTTCTCTTCTTGCCCCATTTTTCCAAGTTCTTCATTTAGGGCATCTATCTCATTTAATATCCTAGCTCGATCTATATCGGCATATTTGATCAGTAACAATGTAAGTCACCTAGAGGAGTCTAAATTACATTCCGCCCACTCGCCCATGAGTTCCAAGTTTGGCTCTTCATATGTGGGGGGAGTAAGGATTCTCAGACCACGGGGGATTCTTCCTACTTCAATATAACTTTGGAGTGAACTTGATTCCCACCATTTACTCATTTCCATCCTCATCTTTTTTTCCAACTGTTTCATTTTAAATTGTATGGAATCCGGGTTTGCATTTATGGCCGTGTCATTAAGTCTTACATTCCGACTTACTTCCGGGGTATCTTTGAACATGCCAGTGGCAGCTGCCTCCCTTTCCTGGACAGTGTCGTTCGACATCTTGGGCAATTTGTAAATTGTCTAATAGTTATGTTGCAGGAAAACACGGATTGTTAAAATTCTCGCCGATTATTTTCCCCCCTGAAACTTGGTTACTCCTCCTCACCACAATGTCAGTGTCTGTGTTCCCAGTACCTGATAGTTAGATCGCCGAGGTCATTCAACTCCGTGGGCTGGCTCGTCCACAAATTTGCTCACCTTGCATCACTGCCGGTACGTTGTTTTCACCTTCCTTGCTGTGGGGGGGCTCGGCCGTTTTTCCGTCTTGGAATAACGTGTAATCCTCTTCGGTTCCCCTGGAGGAGGTTCCGTTTGTTGCCTTGCCCGAGTTGGAGGAGGGGTCCGTGGATGACCGGTCTGAACACCAGTCACTATATTACAAAATCCTGAGAAACTTAGTGCACACGCCTCAATCGCGCATGTTGCTAGCAGACAGGACACGGACCCAAATTTCCTTCTTACGTTATTTTATTTTGCCCAAAGTCAAAGACGCGTTTTGCGCCTCCCGCCGCTTGTTCACTCGACAATGCAATGGCCAATGGAAGGCATTTTTAAGTGAAAGTGCACATTTCGAATCCCTCACTTGACATCAATCCAAATGGAGATAAAAAACATACTTCTTTATAACGTATCGCTATTGTTTAAATTTCATTCTCAAAATGTACATTTTGGTGCAAATACGTAAACGTGCAAATATACAGTAGAGTTTAAAAATGTCATAAAAAAATATCGGTAAAATACCCATTTTGACACTTTAAAATCGTTGCGATATGAAATAATTTCTAATGCATAAAATAGCATATGCTAGTACAACGAGAGAAGAAATTCATTAATTACTAAGTAAAAAATGTTATGTATTCCTGACACCTCGTGTGCTGTAGATTTCATATCCTGACTGTGCAAATATAAGCATAGACAAATACAGGTAAAATACCATTTGTCAAACTAAAAACTCGACTGTATGTGCAAATTCGCAGAGGGAAGGGGCGATTGTGGTAAAATACCATTTTAGTATTTTCTAAATTCTCCTGAGATAGTTCAAAAATATATGTACATTGAAAACATTAAATACAAAAAAAAAAAACCCTAAAGTGCAAGTGTCTGAATCATAAGATTCATTTTGTGATAAAAAATATTAAAATACATTTGGTACATATACAGCACATTATTTCATCATAATTTTGTATGTTGCTGTATATTATATACGGTCAATAAAGGCTTCCGAACCATATTTTGGATTCCATATATTCTATACTTATCACACATTTTATACCTATACCAGTCACTTAGATCCAACTTTTATCACAAATTAATTAATAATATGCAAAAAAATCCATAATGAGATTCAATATGTCAATTAACATCAATATAATAAATAAATACTATACACAAGTTAAAATATCATACAAATATCCCATCCTAAAATATATGTCCAAATATATAATAAATACTTGTGTGTATTAAAAGGTTTTCTTCAGTATAGAAATGACATGGTAATCTCATAGTTGATGTTGTCTTATCTTTTTGCCTGTGTCATCTTTTTTTCATTTCCAATATTACTTATTCCAAACATGTGTACAATTCTTCTGTATTATTGAGACCCTGCAGTTGTTTGGAATCTAGTAGTAGGATGTATCTTGTTTCTAATTTGCGCAGTCTACTCTCTCTGTCTCCTCCCCGTCTGTATGGGGGTATAGAGTTGATCTAATGATAAGATAAACCTTTGTTGTTGGCGCCGTGGACCTCCTTAAAATGCCTGGCCACTGGATAGGTATTATCCATATTTGTTATCGTCGCAAATGTTGCAGTATTCTTAAGTTAGCTTGTAATTTTGTGCTTCCAACATACATTCTACCACACGGGCACGTTAAAACATAAACCACGTATTCAGATTTACAAGTCAGCATTTTGGTGATTTTATAAGGTTTAACTCTAAAAGGACTTATATATGTAGTTGTATTAATGCCATGTGTACAAGCTTTGCATGTTATGCATCTCTTAAAGCCTTTTAGGTTTTGATACCAAATAGGATTGGCTAAAATTTCAGGACTTGATATTACCAAATTGTCTCGCATAGAAGGGGTCCTGCTGTAGGTAATGGACACCCTCTGCGGAAGCAGGGGTCCTAATACATGGTCACTTAAAAGAATTGGCCAGCTTTCTTGAATGATATTTCTTAGTTCTTTATGTTGTCTGCTGTAGCCTATGATTAAGCGAAAAGTAGTCATGTTGTCTTTAGACAAGCTTTCTTCTCCAACTGTGACCAAAGTTTTATTATTATTATTATTATTTGGACAGTAGGTCCTCCCTAACTAATGTCCCTGTTTTAGTCTTAGCCTGATTTATCACCTGTTCTGAATAGCCTCTTGCTAAAAATCTTATCTTGCTTTCATGTTGAGCCTTTTCTAATTCATGTGCCATGCTGCAAACCCTCTTCAAATGGCGTGGGTGTGAGCTTGTAGCATGTAGAACAGAATTCCCAGACGTCCTCTTTCTAAAAAAGGTAGTTTCAAGTTTGTTATTCTGTATATATACCTTAGTGTCCAGGAAGTTTACATTGTTTGCACTGATCTCTGCTGTAAATCTCAGATTTAGTTTGTTAACATTGATTTGTGCTACAAACTCCAGTGCTTCTGTTCTAGTACCATGCCATATGATAAAAAGGTCATCTATAAACCTAAACCACACCTTGATCTTGGTAGTCATAATTTCGGCAAATTCCCTCATGAGGACTAGCTTCTCTCACAGGCCCATATGAAGGCAAGCGTAGCTCGGGGAGAAGCTAGCCCCATTGCTACACCTTGTATCTGACAGTATACCAAATGGTTAAACATGAAGTAATTGTTATATAAGCAAAATTCTATCATAGAGGTTAACATCTTGCTGTGTTGTTTATAAATCGGGTCCCTAGTGGATAAGTAATATTTGATCGCATTGATTCCATCCTCATGGGAGATACTGGTGAATAATGAGGACACATCTAAAGCCAATAATAGAAATTCCTCATGCCATGTAAAGTTCTTAATTTTGTTTATAAAGTCACTTGTGTCCCTGATGTACGAGGGTAAAGTCTTAACATAATCCTGTAAAAAATAATCAACGTAAACAGAATTTTTTCTAAGATGCTGTTGATTGCGCTTATGATCGGACGCCCTGGTGGCTTTTTTTCATCCTTGTGGATTTTTGGGATGAAGTACATCGTAGGCACAACTGGATTTTTGTTGGTTAAATATTTCTGTTCATCCTCACTAATTAATTTCTTACTTCGCCATCCTGAGAGTTTTTTGTAATATATTTGATACATTTCTTTTAATGATGTTGTGTCCGATCGCTTGTAGCATTCTCTGTCATTTAGTTGACTCATGGCTTCATTTTTATATTCATCCTGTCCCCAAAGTACAATATTTCCTCCCTTGTCACTATTCCTTATGATGACATCTCTGTGATTTTTTAATTTTTTCATTAGTTGGAAATATTTGTGATCTTGGTTTCCATACTTTTGTGTGGTCAATCCAATTTTTTTATTTAATCTTTTGATTTTGGTGGTGATGATTTCATGGTAGGTATCAATGGCATCGTGAGTCATAATAGGACAAAAAGTTGATTTTTGTTTACATTTTGTCAGTCCTGCTCCCTTGGTGCCACATTCCATAATCTGTGTGTTAGACTCAATTTGTTCCTGGTTCCACATCTCATATAGCTCCATTTCAGTGTTTGATCCTGGAGGTGTGGATTCAAGTTGTAGGTCCCCCTGTGCATTGTCGTCAATTTGTTTATTTTTTATTGCAAAGATTTTTTTCAACTCGAGTTTTCTTATTCCTTTGTATATGTCCGTCCGGACTCTTGGATAGTCAAAGTTTTGAGGAGGGCAGTATGATAATCCCAGACTCAATGTTGTCTCTTCATCCCTTGTCAATGTTATTTTAGACAAGTTTACCACAGTTTTATTTGTATCACTCATTTGTTTCTCCAGTATGTTTTTTTCTTTTTTTGCACATTTTGATTTCCGGTTTGCTGCTTTGCGCCTTTGTTTGCGCTTGTTGTTTGCACATTTGCGTTTTTCTGCGGCGGATTTCTGGATCTTAGTGATGCCAATCTTTGTGCTGCTAAAATATTCATCTCTTCCCCCGGCGATGGTTTTATTCCATTAGTTTCCCCTGGGGGGTTTCTTAATTCAGATTCTTCCTCGCTGTTGGATGATATTTGTTCACTTGAACTACTGGTGGCTATTCCTTCCCCCACCTTCCTTTGGCGAACATTAGTTCTCATGGCTGCAGATCCTTGTCTTTGTTGTGATTGTCTTGCCGCATCATACTTTTTGGCAAACGTAAATATCTGCCCTACCTCATAGTCCATTTTATCTCGTTGAAACTTTTGCGTTTTTCTTTCTTTAATCTTTTCTTCTTCTTTTTTTATTCGTATTTCCATCTCCTTGCGTAATTTTTTGATCTTCTCTTCTTGCCCCATTTTTCCAAGTTCTTCATTTAGGGCATCTATCTCATTTAATATCCTAGCTCGATCTATATCGGCATATTTGATCAGTAACAATGTAAGTCACCTAGAGGAGTCTAAATTACATTCCGCCCACTCGCCCATGAGTTCCAAGTTTGGCTCTTCATATGTGGGGGGAGTAAGGATTCTCAGACCACAAGGGATTCTTCCTACTTCAATACAACTTTGGAGTGAACTTGATTCCCACCATTTACTCATTTCCATCCTCATCTTTTTTTCCAACTGTTTCATTTTAAATTGTATGGAATCCGGGTTTGCATTTATGGCCGTGTCATTAAGTCTTACATTCCGACTTACTTCCGGGGTATCTTTGAACATGCCAGTGGCAGCTGCCTCCATTTCCTGGACAGTGTCGTTCGACATCTTGGGCAATTTGTAAATTGTCTAATAGTTATGTTGCAGGAAAACACGGATTGTTAAAATTCTCGCCGATTATTTTCCCCCCTGAAACTTGGTTACTCCTCCTCACCACAATGTCAGTGTCTGTGTTCCCAGTACCTGATAGTTAGATCGCCGAGGTCATTCAACTCCGTGGGCTGGCTCGTCCACAAATTTGCTCACCTTGCATCACTGCCGGTACGTTGTTTTCGCCTTCCTTGCTGTGGGGGGGCTCGGCCGTTTTTCCGTCTTGGAATAACGTGTAATCCTCTTCGGTTCCCCTGGAGGAGGTTCCGTTTGTTGCCTTGCCCGAGTTGGAGGAGGGGTCCGTGGATGACCGGTCTGAACACCAGTCACTATATTACAAAATCCTGAGAAACTTAGTGCACACGCCTCAATCGCGCATGTAGCTAGCAGACAGGACACGGACCCAAATTTCCTTCTTACGTTATTTTATTTTGCCCAAAGTCAAAGACGCGTTTTGCGCCTCCCGCCGCTTGTTTACTCGACAATGCAATGGCCAATGGAAGGCATTTTTAAGTGAAAGTGCACATTTCGAATCCCTCACTTGACATCAATCCAAATGGAGATAAAAAACATACTTCTTTATAACGTATCGCTATTGTTTAAATTTCATTCTCAAATTTACATGTTGGTGCAAATACGTAAACGTGCAAATATACAGTAGAGTTTAAAAATGTCATAAAAAAATATCGGTAAAATACCCATTTTGACACTTTAAAATCGTTGCGATATGAAATAATTTCTAATGCATAAAATAGCATATGCTAGTACAACGAGAGAAGAAATTCATTAATTACTAAGTAAAAAATGTTATGTATTCCTGACACCTCGTGTGCTGTAGATTTCATATCCTGACTGTGCAAATATAAGCATAGACAAATACAGGTAAAATACCATTTGTCAAACTAAAAACTCGACTGTATGTGCAAATTCGCAGAGGGAAGGGGCGATTGTGGTAAAATACCATTTTAGTATTTTCTAAATTCTCCTGAGATAGTTCAAAAATATATGTACATTGAAAACATTAAATACAAAAAAAAAACCCTAAAGTGCAAGTGTCTGAATCATAAGATTCATTTTGTGATAAAAAATATTAAAATACATTTGGTACATATACAGCACATTATTTCATCATAATTTTGTATGTTGCTGTATATTATATACGGTCAATAAAGGCTTCCGAACCATATTTTGGATTCCATATATTCTATACTTATCACACATTTTATACCTATACCAGTCACTTAGATCCAACTTTTATCACAAATTAATTAATAATATGCAAAAAAATCCATAATGAGATTCAATATGTCAATTAACATCAATATAATAAATAAATACTATACACAAGTTAAAATATCATACAAATATCCCATCCTAAAATATATGTCCAAATATATAATAAATACTTGTGTGTATTAAAAGGTTTTCTTCAGTATAGAAATGACATGTTAATCTCATAGTTGATGTTGTCTTATCTTTTTGCCTGTGTCATCTTTTTTTCATTTCCAATATTACTTATTCCAAACATGTGTACAATTCTTCTGTATTATTGAGACCCTGCAGTTGTTTGGAATCTAGTAGTAGGATGTATCTTGTTTCTAATTTGCGCAGTCTACTCTCGCTGTCTCCTCCCCGTCTGTATGGGGGTATAGAGTTGATCTAATGATAAGATAAACCTTTGTTGTTGGCGCCGTGGACCTCCTTAAAATGCCTGGCCACTGGATAGGTATTATCCATATTTGTTATCGTCGCAAATGTTGCAGTATTCTTAAGTTAGCTTGTAATTTTGTGCTTCCAACATACATTCTACCACACGGGCACGTTAAAACATAAACCACGTATTCAGATTTACAAGTCAGCATTTTGGTGATTTTATAAGGTTTAACTCTAAAAGGACTTATATATGTAGTTGTATTAATGCCATGTGTACAAGCTTTGCATGTTATGCATCTCTTAAAGCCTTTTAGGTTTTGATACCAAATAGGATTGGCTAAAATTTCAGGACTTGATATTACCAAATTGTCTCGCATAGAAGGGGTCCTGCTGTAGGTAATGGACACCCTCTGCGGAAGCAGGGGTCCTAATACATGGTCACTTAAAAGAATTGGCCAGCTTTCTTGAATGATATTTCTTAGTTCTTTATGTTGTCTGCTGTAGCCTATGATTAAGCGAAAAGTAGTCATGTTGTCTTTAGAGAAGCTTTCTTCTCCAACTGTGACCAAAGTTTTATTATTATTATTTGGACAGTAGGTCCTCCCTAACTAATGTCCCTGTTTTAGTCTTAGCCTGATTTATCACCTGTTCTGAATAGCCTCTTGCTAAAAATCTTATCTTGCTTTCATGTTGAGCCTTTTCTAATTCATGTGCCATGCTGCAAACCCTCTTGATTCTAAGCATCTCGCCATAGGGAATGCTATTTATCAAATGGCGTGGGTGTGAGCTTGTAGCATGTAGAACAGAATTCCCAGACGTCCTCTTTCTAAATAAGGTAGTTTCAAGTTTGTTATTCTGTATATATACCTTAGTGTCCAGGAAGTTTACATTGTTTGCACTGATCTCTGCTGTAAATCTCAGATTTAGTTTGTTAACATTGATTTGTGCTACAAACTCCAGTGCTTCTGTTCTAGTACCATGCCATATGATAAAAAGGTCATCTATAAACCTAAACCACACCTTGATCTTGGTAGTCATAATTTTGGCAAATTCCCTCATGAGGACTAGCTTCTCCCGCATGCCCATATGAAGGCAAGCGTAGCTCGGGGAGAAGCTAGCCCCATTGCTACACCTTGTATCTGACAGTATAACAAATGGTTAAACATGAAGTAATTGTTATATAAGCAAAATTCTATCATAGAGGTTAACATCTTGCTGTGTTGTTTATAAATCGGGTCCCTAGTGGATAAGTAATATTTGATCGCATTGATTCCATCCTCATGGGAGATACTGGTGTATAATGAGGACACATCTAAAGCCAATAATAGAAATTCCTCATGCCATGTAAAGTTCTTAATTTTGTTTATAAAGTCACTTGTCTCCCTGATGTACGAGGGTAAAGTCTTAACATAATCCTGTAAAAAATAATCATCGTAAACAGAATTTTTTCTAAGATGCTGTTGATTGCGCTTATGATCGGACGCCCTGGTGGCTTTTTTTCATCCTTGTGGATTTTTGGGATGAAGTACATCGTAGGCACAACTGGATTTTTGTTGGTTAAATATTTCTGTTCATCCTCACTAATTAATTTCTTACTTCGCCATCCTGAGAGTTTTTTGTAATATATTTGATACATTTCTTTTAATGATGTTGTGTCCGATCGCTTGTAGCATTCTCTGTCATTTAGTTGACTCATGGCTTCATTTTTATATTCATCCTGTCCCCAAAGTACAATATTTCCTCCCTTGTCACTATTCCTTATGATGACATCGCTGTGATTTTTTAATTTTTTCATTAGTTGGAAATATTTGTGATCTTGGTTTCCATACTTTTGTGTGGTCAATCCAATTTTTTTATTTAATCTTTTGATTTTGGTGGTGATGATTTCATGGTAGGTATCAATGGCATCGTGAGTCATAATAGGACAAAAAGTTGATTTTTGTTTAAATTTTGTCAGTCCTGCTCCCTTGGTGCCACATTCCATAATCTGTGTGTCAGACTCAATTTGTTCCTGGTTCCACATCTCATATAGCTCCATTTCAGTGTTTGATCCTGGAGGTGTGGTTCAAGTTGTAGGTCCCCCTGTGCATTGTCATCAATTTGTTTATTTTTTATTGCAAAGATTTTTTTCAACTTGAGTTTTCTTATTCCTTTGTATATGTCCGTCCGGACTCTTGGATAGTCAAAGTTTTGAGGAGGGCAGTATGATAATCCCAGACACAATGTTGTCTCTTCATCCCTTGTCAATGTTATTTTAGACAAGTTTACCACAGTTTTATTTGTATCACTCATTTGTTTCTCCAGTATGTTTTTTTCTTTTTTTGCACATTTTGATTTCCGGTTTGCTGCTTTGCGCCTTTGTTTGCGCTTGTTGTTTGCACATTTGCGTTTTTCTGCGGCGGATTTCTGGATCTTAGTGATGCCAATCTTTGTGCTGCTAAAATATTCATCTCTTCCCCGGCGATGGTTTTATTCCATTAGTTTCCCCTGGGGGGTTTCTTAATTCAGATTCTTCCTAGCTGTTGGATGATATTTGTTCACTTGAACTACTGGTGGCTATTCCTTCCCCCACCTTCCTTTGGCGAACATTAGTTCTCATGGCTGCAGATCCTTGTCTTTGTTGTGATTGTCTTGCCGCATCATACTTTTTGGCAGACGTAAATATCTGCCCTACCTCATAGTCCATTTTATCTCGTTGAAACTTTTGCGTTTTTCTTTCTTTAATCTTTTCTTCTTCTTTTTTTATTCGTATTTCCATCTCCTTGCGTAATTTTTTGATCTTCTCTTCTTGCCCCATTTTTCCAAGTTCTTCATTTAGGGCATCTATCTCATTTAATATCCTAGCTCGATCTATATCGGCATATTTGATCAGTAACAATGTAAGTCACCTAGAGGAGTCTAAATTACATTCCGCCCACTCGCCCATGAGTTCCAAGTTTGGCTCTTCATATGTGGGGGGAGTAAGGATTCTCAGACCACGGGGGATTCTTCCTACTTCAATATAACTTTGGAGTGAACTTGATTCCCACCATTTACTCATTTCCATCCTCATCTTTTTTTCCAACTGTTTCATTTTAAATTGTATGGAATCCGGGTTTGCATTCATGGCCGTGTCATTAAGTCTTACATTCCGACTTACTTCCGGGGTATCTTTAAACATGCCAGTGGCAGCTGCCTCCCTTTCCTGGACAGTGTCGTTCGACATCTTGGGCAATTTGTAAATTGTCTAATAGTTATGTTGCAGGAAAACACGGATTGTTAAAATTCTCGCCGATTATTTTCCCCCCTCAAACTTGGTTACTCCTCCTCACCACAATGTCAGTGTCTGTGTTCCCAGTACCTGATAGTTAGATCGCCGAGGTCATTCAACTTCGTGGGCTGGCTCGTCCACTCGGTCGCTCGCCTTGCATCACTGCCGGTACGTTGTTTTCACCTTCCTTGCTGTGGGGGGGCTCGGCCGTTTTTCCGTCTTGGAATAACGTTTAATCCTCTTCGGTTACCCTGGAGGAGGTTCCGTTTGTTGCCTTGCCCGAGTTGGAGGAGGGGTCCGTGGATGACCGGTCTGAACACCAGTCACTATATTACAAAATCCTGAGAAACTTAGTGCACACGCCTCAATCGCGCATGTAGCTAGAAGACAGGACACGGACCCAAATTTCCTTCTTACGTTATTTTATTTTGCCCAAAGTCAAAGACGCGTTTCGCGGCTCTCGCCGCTTGTTCACTCGACAATGCTATGGCCAATAGAAGGCATTATTAAACTGAAAGTGCACATTTCGAATCCCTCATGTGACATCAATCCCAATAGAGATAAAAAACATACTTCTTTATAACGTATTGCTATTGTTTACATTTCATTCTCAAAATTTACATTTTGGTGCTTATACGCAAACGTGCAAATATACAGTAGAGTTTAAAAATGTCATATAAAATATCGGTAAAATACCCATTTTGACACTTTAAAATCATCGCGATATGAAATAATTCCTAATGCATAAAATAGCATATGCTAGTAGAACGAGAGAAGAAATTCATTAATTACTAAGTAAAAAACTTTATGTATTCCTGACACCTCGTGTGCTGTAGATTTCATATCCTGACTGTGCAAATATAAGCATTGACAAATCCAGGTAAAATACCATTTGTCAAACTAAAAACTCGACTGTATGTGCAAATTCGCATACACCAACGCTGCCTCTTCTTTGAACAAAGCAGCATGACGTGGACAACAATTGTTTCAAGCAGTATTTATTTATGCTTAGACAAACGCCCTACTTGTTTTGAGGCTAAAAGCCCCTTGTTCATGAGTAACTATGTTAGCATAATACAGTGATTTAGTTTTAAATAAATAATCATGTGATTGGACCCACGTATAAACATAGAGCTGACACAACATACATTGCACTCTTTCTATCAATACAATCTGACAAAGTATTACAGAAACAACGCGACAATTTATATAGTATAGCTGTACATACTTTTTTCCTCATATTGCAGTGAAAAATAATGTTTTTTCTAAAGGGGAGTCCGGTTCAAAACTTTATTGTTCCTGTTGGACTTGGCCCTTTTTGCCGGGTCATCCCTAAACCTTTTGCCGTTCTCCTAGCTTTTTTGCTGAAATGGTGTTGGTGGTTTTAGGCCTCTGGGCACTTTATCACTGCTGTCCAGTGTAAAGTGTGTGTGCTCTCTTTGATAGATATGGTAAGATTGGTCTACACCTGTTTGGCCTATTTAATTTACCTGGCAGTCCCATGTAAAGTGGTATCCCATATACCCAGGGCTGGTAAATTAAATGCTACTGGTGGGCTTACAGCGCTGATTGCGCCACCCACCAAAGTAGCCTTTTAAACCTTTCTCAGGGCTCTGCCATTGCAGGGCCTGTGCGCGCAGTGTCTCTGCCACTGTGACGCGGCACCTAAAGTGTGTGCCATGTCCGTAACCCCCCTTTTACTACATGTCAGTCACCCCTAAGGTAGCCCCAGCTAGCCTTATGAGCAGGGTGCATTGTAGGTAAAAGATAGGACATGTACCTTAAGTGTGTAACATTAATTGTAGTGCCAAACAGTCATTTTGGTATCTCACTACTGTGGGGCTGCCCTCCCATAGGAATGCATTGGGGATTCCCTGATAAGTGTTTCAGTGGTAATTCCTGATATGAGAGGCGCAGCGTGGTCAAGTGTTTGGAATAGTGATAATAAATGCTTTGCAATGGTGTGCGCAGATTTATTATACCTATTTTAGAAATGCCAATTTTAGAAGTTGGCATTTCTGTGTGCTATGTGTCTCCCTGCCTAATGTGAATTGCATGTCTGGCTTTTGCGTGAGAGGGTCTGGTAGGTGTGTGTGGCTTCACATGTTGTAACTTTTCCCAACACGTGCAACCGTGAAGCAGTGAAAACAGGAGCACGTGTCAACTGTAAAACATGACATCTAAAAGGGTGGAGCCACATTTTCCTTCCATAGACTACTCAATAACTAAAAAGTATATAAACCACATCCGTTGTTCGATTAGTTTAGATATTGCGAGTTATTTTCGCATGTCCATTCTGTGATACAGGTTCCCTTTTCTAGCGTTGGATTCTTCTTTTGCGACAACAAAACATATTACGTAGTTGTAAGTTGTTTGAGTATGGCATAGTAGATATTTATAATACGTATCTATTTGTGAATATTTAAAGATTTGTATTACGGAAAAACTGTTATTGGATGTTTTTGACATTTATATGTAACGTCACTAGATGGTACTGAGAAACACCCAGAATAGAGGAAACACTGTTCCTTTTCTGGCTCCTTTGAAGGTATATACTGTGACTATGTACATTGTAACAATCACAGTATAGCAATCTTCGGAGGTGTTAGTGACCCATCGATGCGAAGACTAAACATTCATATGTAACGTGAACAGCAGCTCCTTCTTTTTTCCCCCTTTGATCATATACTGTAAATCTATATATTATAAGATTCAAAGCAAATCAAATCAAAACAGCTTTATTCGGTATGTGGTAAACAACCATAAAAGCATGCTAATAGTATTTTCGGACTCAAAATGTTACAGTGTTACATTGATCTTATAAAACATATTAAAAGAGATACACATCAGTACAAAAAAGATAAAACAAGAACGACGATATTCCATGAGCAGTCTATTCATCATAATACAGCACAAATTCTAAGCCTGAGTAGGTTTACTAATAGACAATGCATAAAAGTGCAGTGTGCAAAACAGCCTACAACGTAAAGTGGTAAAGAGAAGAGGGAGAGGTGTGGCGCTGGCGGCAGATTAGCCCAGCACCATGTGTCCACAGCACCGAGACCGCCCTCATCGCAGTCAAAGACGACATCGGATCCCTTCTCGACAACGGGGAAACGGCAACCCTCATCCTCCTGGACCTCTCCGCAGCGTTTGACACTGTCTGCCACCGCACCCTAGTACAGCGCCTCAGCAACATCGGAATCCAAGAGAAGGCACTGGAATGGATCATCTCGTACCTCTCCGGAAGAACGCAGAGAGTCTGCCTCCCCCGTTCAGATCCAAGGCCTCCAAAGTCATAATGCGGCATACCACAAGGATCATCACTCAGCCCCACCCTCTTCAATGTCTACATGAGTCCCCTCGCAGCCATCGCACACAAACACAACCTCAACATCATCTCCTATGCCGACGACACCCAGCTGATCCTCTCCCTCACCAACGACCCAGCCAACTCCAGAACCAACCTACACGAAGGGATGAAAGACGTCGCCGAGTGGATGAAGAACAACCACCTGAAACTGAACTCAGACAAGACGGAAGTTCTCATCCTGGGATCATCACCATCCGCCTGGGACGACTCCTGGTGGCCCCCCGCCCTGGGCACCGCTCCCAATCCAACGGACCACGCACGCAACCTGGGCTTCATCCTGGACTCCTCCCTCTTGATGACCAGACAAGTTAACGCTGTCTCATCATTGTGCTTCAACATCCTGCGGTTGCTCCGAAAGATCTTCTGGTGGATCCCCACCAAAACCAGGAAGACGGTCACCCAGGCACTCGTCACCAGCCGACTGGACTACGGAAACACCCTCTACGCCGGAACCACATTCAAACTTCAGAAACGACTCCAACGCATCCAGAACGCCTCCCCACGACTCATCCTGGACATCCCCCGACACAGCCACATCTCCGGACACCTGAGAGACCTGCACTGGCTCCCCGTCAGCAAGAGGATCACGTTCAGACTCCTCACCCATGCACACAAGGCCCTCCACGACTTGGGACCCAAGTACCTCATCAACCGCCTGACCTTCTACGCACCCACCCGCCAGCTACGTTCCACCAGCCTCGCTCTCGCCACGGTTCCACGCATCCGCAGAGCCACCACCGGAGGAAGATCCTTCTCCTACCTGGCAGGCAAGACGTGGAACTCCTCCCCATCCACCTCCGGCTAACCCAGGACCACCTTTCCTTCAGGAAGCAACTCAAGACCTGGCTCTTCGAGCAGTAGCAGACCCTCCCCCTCACCCAGCGCCTTGAGACCCTTCCGGGTGAGTAGCGCACTATACAAATGTTATGATTGATTGATTGACTCTGGGCAATAGCTTGCTTATTCTTCCCAACGGCCCCCAGCCCCTGGAAACCCTTATGGGTGATTGTTCGCGCTTTACAAATGTGGATTATTATTATTATTATTATATCATAACGATACATAATGTGCAAAATGGCAACAAAAAACAAACTTGATGTAGATAAATCGCATTTCATACTAGCGTAAACATCGCTGTGGATAAATATAAGAAATAAGTTGTTGACGTATGTTTGGGCTAAAAACTACACATTATGGTTCACCTAGACAAAACATAAGTGGTAACTACAGAATCATTCCTCCAAATATTCAAATGTTAGTGTGTCCAGATGTGAAAGATTCCTTCTCCTAATGGACCTTTGTATATAAATGATAACTGAGTTCATGATTTTTAGGTTATCCAAACTACATATAAAATTAAAAGCATGTTTATAATGGAAGAGCATGTTCGATAAAAAGAGTGGGTTTAAAACTGACTTCCGAATGTCCTTATAAAAAGTGCAAAAGAGCTAAAAAATCATTGCAGACTGGAGGATTATTTCATCACATGGACACCGGGGTAAAGTATTGGTCCACTTTTTAGTTCTAGGGAATGCTATTAAGTAGTGTAGAGTACCAAACCTTATCTGGTTAAATGTACAACCGTATTGCGTATTTCTTACCAAGATTAAGAATGTTTCTATTCCCGACTCAAGTGGGCGTTCACAGTATGCAACAACACTTCGCTTACTGCTAGCAACATCCATTTTTGTGCTTTTCCTAGCAGTAATATATTTAAGTTTCAGGTCACTGTTACTGTGCTCCAGAATATTTGCTGGGTTCTTCCTATCCAGATCTATCTTGCAGTTTATGAGCTAGTTACTTATGTGTTCTAACCTCAGTATTCTCTTGCTATGATCGAGGGCCAGGCAATCCATGATTAAATCTTTGGTGAATTTAGTTTCATATTTTACCCATATCCCCTGCCAGAAAGTAAGTCCTGCTATGTGGATAGAATCACTTAGATTTGGAACAAACAATTCTTTATGCACTATGTAGTTAGCTGTAGAACTTAGGACGCTAGTAATCTTTTAAAAAAATGTATTTTCTTGAGTTTGCAGCGAATCAATGTTGGCTCTTCTCCATATAGCTGCTCTGTGGCAGACAACTGCAATATATTTGCTTCTATACAGTGCAAGAATTTCCCGATTCGGTCTATAATTCCTATTTTGACTGAAAATCTGAAAATGCCCTCCGTTGTTCTTAAATAATTCAATATGGGTTCTGTTTGCACTGAACGCAAAATTTCTGTGTGTTTTTGAGTCCAATTAGTTGGTTTGAAGTCAGGTTTTTTTTTTTTTTTTTTTTTATTGAAGTTTGAAGTCAGGTTTGATTAATTCATAGAGAGGTTTAACCCTTTCTGCATAGTTGTTCCGAAATTCAGGAAACCTAGAATTGACTGTAAGTTTTTCAGCGTTTTTGGAGGTTGGAGCAGCGCACACTTTTCTAAAATGTTTGCTGCCAGGCTTTTGCCTTCATTTGAAAGTTTGTATCCTAAGAATAGGACGTTGAGATGGGCAATTCTTGATTTTTTTAAACTTGAATTTGTACCCTTCAGATGCGAACTCAAGTATTATGGTCTGCACTCTGTTCAAGTGCCTGTCCAAGTCATTGTCTGCAAGATAGATGCCATTGACATAAGACAATGCCTCATCATCATACGTTTGTAGTAACTCTGTTACTCTGGCTGAAAATAACATTGGACTATTCTTGAATCCCTGGGGGAGACGACAGAAGTGATGCTCTGTCCCCATAATTGAGAAAGCGGTCAAGTTCCTGCTTTCAGGTGCAATGTTTTGACAGAAGAAACTGTTAGAAATATCTAATGTGGTTTTATATTTTTACGCACAATGTTATTCATTAGTGCTGCACTGTGTGTATTTTGTACTGCAAAAGTTTTGCAACAAGTGTTTAAATGTCTGTAGTCCAAAACTAGCTGATAGGTATTGTCTGGTTTGGAAACAGGAAACAAAGGATTGTTCATTGACGAGGTGCATGTTTCAATCACCCCTTGGTATTCAAGTTGATCTAATATCTCCCTGTCAATAAACTTCTTATGGGGTAACTCAGTATCCCTCAGAACCTGGGCAGTGCAATATTGCTATCAACAATGGTTCTGTCGGGTATGAAACTGATTGCTTCAAAGCCTGCACATACCTTTCAACATATATTGAGACATAATTATATTATTTATGATGACATCTAGAATAAATCATTAAGTGCAAATCCAAACAAAAAGAAGGGTCAGGAAGTGTTTTAATCATTGAATTATTTTTTCATTCATGATTTGTTTTTGTTTGTTTGGTTTTTTTTTCGCTAAGACCCTGTAGTAATGCATAGAAATTAATTACAATAAACGGCGCATCAATTCAAGTGGGTGAAGTGTGACATATTGTGAAATATTGTGACTGGGTGACATAACAATTGGTGATTTATATACACGTAAGTGAAGGATGTTGGGGGGGAAAGGGGAATCAGGGGATTCTGAGGCCAGTCTCTGGTTTAATTGTTATTGAATCAAACGTGCCATATTAGTTGGCTGTGATATGCTGGATTCGATTGGTTGGTTCTTGTGGTATTTTTTGTCGACGTTTCGACCCTATTGATGCCTTAGTTTGGGGTCTCTGACGGGTCTTCTTCAGGACGGGGTAGGGGGTAGTGCTTTTGAGCCTCTGGTCCCTTCAAAAGTCAGACACCATGGAGCTAGGTTGGTTGTAGTCACATCTTCTGGGATGATTAATCAAGAACAACGAATGTGCGCAGAATCGTGTCTCCGATAGTTTGCTCGTTTCAATAATTCCCATTCAATGTGTTTCCATTGTTGTACCTTGATCGTCTATCAATTACTTTCGGCGATCATTGGGTAAGGTCTCTATATCTCCTCCGGGGGTCAAATACGCTCACAGTCCGTCGTGATCTCACAATCCCTGGCCTGTTTTTTAGCTTCTTGCTTAACTGGATACTGCCTCTGAGCAGTTGGTTGATTTTTTAACTGGATTTTATGGTGAGGAGAAACCTTATCCCATCCTACATGATCTTTATATATTGTTGGAGCCTAGGCTACAGCCCATATTCTGGCATAGGTGTATTTTAAGTGAATTGGAATATGATTGGAGAAGGGTGGCATAATGATGTCTTCGCCGAGTGGGCACTCCCTGACAAATTTTGGTGGCCACTCTTTTTCAGCTAGAAGAATGTCATAACCCTTGGAGCGATTCAGAAAAGGGGGTGGTGATGAACAGAGTATCTGAATTAAGCAGAACACTCCTACCCAGTCAACAGATCAGGGCTTGATCCATCACCGTTTTTTAGCTCACTGCACCATCCCAGCTCAGAACCTGGCTACATGCAAATTTGTCTGTCCCTGGCCCAGTGCATCATGGGAACAGGGCAGAACAAACTACCAAGCCAATTCTTTTACTGGAAAGGAAACAAGCTTCCGGGGACCGGTTTCTGGCATTACAGCCGTCTTCAGCCCATGTTTATCCGGCATAACCGCATAAACATGACATCTTTGTTTCCCCAAGATAAAATGTATCTTCAGAGTCGTGAAAACAATAGATAGATGTTTCACTCAGTCAGTTGTGCATGCTTCGTTTCATCAGAGGTGCAGAGAAATAGAGAGACGGGCATTTTCAATTAAAGTATTTATTGAACAGTCTTCTTCCTCATTGCGAAGAAATTATTGCTACGATCGTAATACTGGCTGTAAAGTATAATGCGAACAGCAAGAAGAGTATTATAAAATCATACTGTAAAAGCATGGTATGGTTTCTAAGCCATAAAATGCATACATAAATAACAAAGACTAAAAGTACTCAACTGGTGCTTCTAAAATACGCCTACCCTGATGTACCTAACCTAAGTCTAGTACGGCGGAAGAAGTAAGTGAGGTGTAGCCTAGGTTTTAGTTTCTTTGCCAAGAATCTATCCAAGATTTCTCATAGGGTCTAATCAGCTCTGTACCTTGGTTTTTAGAATGAAGGAGGTCTGGTATCTCTGTCTCCAGACTCGATTTACCAACACCCCGCAAGAGGAGCTTGGAAACACTGGAGCTGGATTCTCAGAGAGAGAAAAGCAGCCTCTCTGTCAGTGCGTCAGCTGGAGGGTCGGCTTCCTTCGGCACTTGCTGTAGCGAGCTGCATTGGGCAAGTAGATAGTTGAACTGCTCCAAACCACTTTGTGTTTGCCAGAGCAAGTGTTGGCATATTTATACAGTGAAGGTGCTTGGATTGATGTAAAGTCGGAAATAATAACGTCACCAAAGAACAGTAGTTCTTTGAAGAAGCCATGACTTCTAGGACTAATCAATATTCAAGAAAGGGGATGTCCCTGACTGCTGAAGCCGAGTTTTCCAAGAAATCATTGTGGCTTTTTGGAACCAGTGGAAGTAGCCATGCCTGTATTAGGACTGCATGGGCTATGTCTATATATGGTTATGATTTCTATGCCTGTATAAGGGTAATGTGAATTATACCTATATAAGGGCATGAATCGGGAAAATTACAATAGGGTCCTAAAACGCTATACAACACAGGTACGAAAAAGATGAAACTCTATTTATCACTACTCCTCCCACATGATGTTGTCTTATTTTTTGCCTATTGCTAGCACATGTCATGACAAATGTTTTTTTAAGGTTAAGCTGGAGGTCCTTTTCTGACATGAATACTGCAAATTTTTCTATTAGGCATTGAAGGCTGTTTGCTGTCCTTGATAAAAGGACTGCATCATCCGCATATAAGAGAACCGGAGTGGGCGCGCTCCGATTTTTGGAACATCTATCATTTGCTTTTGTAAAAACATGTCTACATTGTTAATATATAAAGAAAAAAGGAGAGGCGCTAAAACGCATCCTTGGCAAATACCCTGCAAGACCATAAAGTCCTGGGTACATACACCCATGGTGCCATAATGTACTCTCGAAGTAAAGTAAGTGTAAATCTGGAAAAGTATGTCATAATATCTACTGTTGCACCTAGCTCTTTCTTTGCTTGCCATAGTTTGGCGTGATTACCCTGATTGAATGCACAGGTAAGATCGACGAAACAAAGGTGTAAAGTCCCTCCCTTGGCTAGGGTGTATTTTCCGATCAGTAGCTCCAGATTTACATATTGCTCCACCGTCCCAATACCCCTTCTGAAGCCATACTAAGACATTCATATGTTACGTGAACAGCTTCTCCTTCTTACTCTGTTTGATCATATACTGTTAATTTGTATATTATAAGATTCACAGTCATTATGATCTGAGAGGAGTTTATGATCTCAAAGTTGCGGAAAAAAGCCTCCAACATAATCACTGCTGAGAAATATTTTGTCATTGATCTCGTTTTGTATTAATGACTTTATTTTCTTTTTCTGTTTTTTGTCTGACATCACTGAAACTCTCTATATTGTAATAGAGTATCATATTTTCACACAAGGCGAATTGGAGATTTGTCGCCACCAGGAGTAAACCATCTCAAATACAGCTTACTGACCTTTATAACTTTTTGATCAGATATTTTTACAGTGAGAATATTGTTTGAAATTGCAGTTTTAAAAAATATTATTTACATAGATACTTTTTTACTAAATGCCTTTGATAAACCCTACATTTCTTAATTAATATTTTTTGTATTTCTCTTTTTCTTTGTTGTGGTTCCTATTCTCGTTCTCCCTAAACAGTATATAGGAATAGTTTTGTATATATTTCTACTTTTCTATGTATTGTTAATGGAGTACATGATCTGTTACCACAGCAGTGATCGGCCTCTAAGCAGTATGACAAAACTTTCCGACTTCTACAAAATAGAGACTGTAAAAATGTTGTTTTTTTTGTTGTCATCCTTATTCTTCTTCTCCTGTGGAATACTATAAAGTCACTGTGTATATTGTTATACTGTGAACTTATAGTACTTCAGAGGAGATGGAGATCTATCTCTGCGACATACATTTACTACAGTTATTTCCGTTGATAACTTACTACCTCACAGTTTGTAACTGCTAATACTTTATAAAAAAGCAGTCTTTTAAAAAAATCTGTATACATAGTGCTTTATTTAAAGTTTTGATGTAGCGTACATTTCTAGGTAATATGACATCATTTATGTTTAACTGTTTTTATACTTCTTATTGTTCTTCTGACCTGAGATGATGTAGTACGGGAGTGTTTCTTGTAGCAATTCTTTTCTACTTCATCTAAAAGTAACTGATGCCTTCTTATATTAACAAGAATATGGGGCAACACTTTTACAAACTATAGGCGACAAAAAAAAGGAGGGTGTGGCCACGCTTAAGCAAACTTGTACTCGGAACACTTTAGTCAATAAAATGTCCATTACCCCAAATTTGGCAAAAAGGTAGTGGTTGGATCAGAAAGCAACCTTTTTTTTTAAATGGTGTAAATCCATTCAGTAGTTGCTGAGAAATTAGAAAAATAAAAATGTTGATATCTGGGCGGAGCCTAAGTCCCATGCACGAGCTTCACTGTGATTGGCTGCCAACACTTCAAACCAGGAAGTGTTGGCAGCCATCTTGTGGCTCGGAAGAAGCAAGTAACCAGAAAACAGAGCAACAAAGGTATCAAAAAGAGAAGGGGGTAGGGTAGAAACACCCTGGCCCCGTAGGCATGATTGAGGGGTCTCAAAAGGACCCAGAGGGCCACAAAAAGTATTTTTTTAAAATTTTGAGCAATTCGCGTAGGGGTCGAAAGTTCCCGTGTTTTATTTTAATTAGGTCCGTGGGTGGGCTAGGTCCCAGGGGCATTTCTTTAAAAATATTAGCGGGGTTGTGTTCTGTATCGGTGCGTGGAACAAAATTAACGTATAATTGGCTGAGGTTGTGCAAAAGCAAGCCTAATTGGCTGCGAACCATTGAAAGTAGAAGTGTTTCTAGCCATTCACTTCCCCTTCGCAGAGTAGTAAGGACCTCTGATTGGCTCACATGTTCTAAGGAGGACCTTTCAGAGCTTAATGTTCATTGGACGCGAACCATTGAAAGTAGAAGTGTTGCTAGCTATTCCTTTCTCCTCCACGAAGTAGGAGGGACATCAGATTGGCTGACGTGTTCAAAGGAGGAGCTTCCAGAGCTTAATGTTGATTGGTTGCGAACTAATTGAAAGTAGAAGTGTTGCCAGCCATTCACTTCCCCTCTGCGGAGTAGGAGGGACATCTGATTGGCTAACCCGTTCCAAGGAGGACTTTCCAAGCTTAATGTTGATTGGCTGTAAACCATTGAAAGTAGAAATGTTGTCAACGATTCCTGTCTCCTCAGCGGGGTATTAGGGACATGTCATTGGGTAACGTGCTCCAAGCAGGACCTTGCCAAGCCTAATGTTCATTGGCTGTGAAGCATAAAAAGTAGAATTGTTGACAGCCATTCCCTCCCCATGTGCAGAACATCATAGACATTTTATTGACTAAAGTGTTCCAAGTACAAACCAAAGGTTTTACAGACGTTACAGTTAGAAAGTAGCATTTAAAAAACCTTTGAAATTCATTGAAAAAAGCTGGACATTTCACTTGTACAAAACCATAGAAATTCCACTGTTATAGTTAGTTCAGCTAACTATACCTCGCGCCCTCGCAATGCACTGCTCATGACGTCACATATTACATCATTTATGGCATGGTCAGTAACATCTTAAATCACTGATGAACACAAAAACAAAGAGAGGCACACAACAAACAGCATATAAAAAGGGAATAAAAAAATAGTTTTTTCCGCAACTTCGAGATCTTTCGTCTTCACGCCGTTGACACATAAACTCCTCTCAAATCATAATGACTGTGAATTTTATAATATATAGATTTACAGTATATGATCAAACAGAGTAAGAAGGAGAAGTTGTTCACGTTACATATGAATGCTTAGTCTTCGCATCGACGGGTCACTAAAACCTCTGAAGTTCGCTATACTGTGATTATTACAATGTACATAGTCACAGTATAAAACCTCAAAGGAGCCAGAAAAGGAAAAGTGTTTCCTCTATTCATGGATGTTTCTCAAAACCATGTGGTGAAGTTACATATACATGTCAAAAACGTCCAATAATAGTTTTTTCGTAATACAAATCTTTAAATATTCACAAATAGGTACGTATTATAAATATCTACCATGCCATAATCAAACAACTCACAACTCCATAATATGTTTTGTTGTTGCAAAAGAAGAATCCAACGCTAGAAAAGGGAACCCGCATCACAGAATGGACACGCGAAAATAACTCGCAAAAACTAAACTAATAGAACAACGGGTGTGGTTTATATAATTTTTGGTTATTGAGTAGTCTATGGCAGGAAAATGTGGCTCCGCCCATTTAGATGTCACGTTTTACAGTTGACACGTGCTCCCTTTTTCACTGTTTTACTTGTGCACATGTTGGGAAAACTTGCAAAATGTGAAGCAGTAAAGGTTTCACTTTCGATCCTCATAAGTATAAGTACCCTAATATGTACATACGTTTGAGAGCTTAAAAACTGTCACCCGGAAAACCATGTCATTTCCATTCTCGTGACTAAAAACATCTATTAATTGCTGTAATTCTAAATAGAAGATATAAAAAAAATATTGTTTACAATAGAGGAAATAAAAAGTATGTGCTATTATTTCTCCTCACTATGTTTTTAAATAAAAAAAATACCGGCATTTGTAAGGCATACTTGTGCCCCCGGAAAGGTGTGCTGGCACTCAGGGGCGTTTGGAAGATTAAGCAAGGTGTTGCCCACAGTGACATAGTGGTGGGCTAATGTGCCGCTAGAGCCGGGAATAGAACTATAACTGTAACTGTCAAAGTCAGATATCATAGCTGCTGCATCACAGTTCTTCCACACTTATATGTTAATTATTATTATTATTATTATTATTAGGGAAATTTGTAAAGCGCCTGGTGTACGCCTACAGGAGTGTCCCCGCACTATGAAAAGTGGGGTAAGCAGACCAAGCAGCCAGCACAACCGTCTACCGTCTGAATAAGTGAGTCTTAAGTTTTGTTCTTAACATGGGTTTTGAGGACTCCAAACGTAACTCTGACGGAAGGTCATTCCACTGCTTCGCTACCAGATATCTGAACAACCTTCCCCCATACACGCTTTCTTAATTTTTGGAATTTTCAGGAGACCTGTGCGGGAGGAGCGCAGAGTCCTTGTGGGCTCATACCTGGTGACCAGACTCTGTAGCGGGGCAGGGGCTTTGCCATCCAGAATGCGGTGACACGTGGCAAGGGCTCTGAATTCCACTCTGCTCCTAACAGGAAGCCAGTGCAAGGCCTGGAGTGCTGCCTTTGAGGAAGATCTTCTTGGAAGCCTCAGAATAAGGCGAGCGGCAGCATTTCGCAGCACCTGGAGGCGATTGAGAACCTTTCCTGTGGCCCCTAGATACAGCAAATTGCCGTAATCCAGGCGTGAGGAGACTAAAGCATGCACCAGCGTCCGACGAGCAGAAATGGGCAGGAAATCCAAGACCTTTCTCAGAGTTCTTAGAACTCCGAAGCATGTCCCCACCACTTGGCCAATCTGGGGGCCAAAGGCAAGGTCAACGTCCAACCACACCCCAAGATTCCTTACTTCCTGGCAGGGAACAGGTGTCTCTCCTAGGCAGGGCGGCCACCAAGCCGACGTCCATACAGATGGGCATCCCCCACCACGAGCACCTCGGTCTTGCTACCATTAAGCTTCAGGCAGTTGGCGGACATCCAGGTTGCCAGTTCTTGCATGCACACTCTGAAATTGTCCGCCATCAGACCGGGTGCGCGTGAGAGGGAGATGACCAGCTGCGTGTCGTCGGCGTAGGACACCAGACGTAGTCCATAGCTTTCAACTATGGCCGCCAGCAGGGAGACATACAGAT